>NW_026705441.1:0-687223 GCF_029867415.1 Vicia villosa | reverse complement strand
TGATGAGAAGTTGTTTCAAGATTTCCATGAATTTTCTAAATTGCTGTTCTTCCTTTGCCTTCCTATTTCTTTATGGAAAAGATGGTGGAGGCCTTTCTTGAACAAATCTCCGTGTTGTGATAGGTTCTAGAAGTTCAAGGAAACCTCTTCTTCAGTAGGTGTCATGTCAGAAGTCTTCAGGGTGGGATGCATAGGTTGAAGTCCTTTTTTCCATGAGTCATCCAATGGTGTTTTGGTAGTAGGTGGGCGTCCCTCTTCTTTTGCTGCTTCAGAAGACTTCAATTTTTTCCTTGTAATTATTGACTATGTTGACTTGATCTTTCATACTCGTTGCCAGTCCTTCAATAACCTTCACCCAAGATTTTTTTTTTATTTAGCTTAAAACCTTAACACAAATTACAAATAAATCACACGAAAACTACATTCTCCAATAAGAAATTTTGGCACAACACCAATACAACACAGTTCTTAGATGAAACTTTTCACTCTCTTGACACTAAGGCACTCTAGAAAAATAGAATTTTAAAATAGAAAGAGAGAAAGAAATAATAGTAGAAAGTTTCTATTCAGAAAACCGATGCGTTTTGAAATGAGGACAATCCTCTTTTATATAGTAAAAATTATTGTTAAAAAAGAAACAATATAACCATATGTCTTTTTAATGAGTTAATTGATTAAAAGTATGTGCTAATCGATTAACCAAGCAAAAAAACAAAAGTTTGATTTTATGCATAACGAAACAATAACATTGTCTGTGGGAATGGACTTCTGATTCTCGAGTTTTCCACAATTGAATACTCGTATTTCAATTCACTGATTCAAATCTTTCCAAACCTAGCAGATCGGAGTTCATAAGATCGAACTACATCTTTACTCTTTTCGATCTACTCTAGCAGCAGATCAACTCCGATTTTCAGAATTTTCGAATCTGTAATCTCTAGATCTTCCGACAAAGGCTGGATCTAAAGTCACTCACTCTGCCGCTTTGCACGAAGCGGCCGCCGTTGCTGCTACTCAAGCCGCAAGTGATCCACCATTTTCTCCTTAAGGCGATGCAGATCATGTCATTATAGACATGACATTACATTCAGATCTCCTCCAACCTCCTCAGATCGTTGGAAACATTCCCTAGTTCCAACAAAGCGAGCCTTTGCTCAGACCTCCAATACCACAATCAACCTCAAAATCAAAACACTACCTGGTTACCAGTTATTGCAAGCTAATCTCGAAATACAAGACGCGAACAAATTGTTAAATGTATAACATAGTTTAACAGCAAAACTCACGCGCGATAAAAGAAAGAAAGATTACTCCATCTAAAAGAGAGCTTGCACAACACAAATCAAAAGGGAAACACAATGTTAGAAGGTGCTTCCAATTAAAAACTATACTCCAAATTATGCCTCGTACAGAAACAAAAGAAATAAACAAGCCAAGGGTCAATCAATCATCTGGCTTTCGTTCTGCCTAGCAAATTGATGAATGATAGGGGAAAAAAGGAGCCAATTGATGAATGCATCAGCATCTACACCACCACACCAAAAACACATTTTCTGACAGTTTCACACATTTTCACGAACTATCTAGATTCCAGCAAAACCTTGTCTACACAAATAAGAAAAAGTTAAAATAGAAAATGACAGCTGGGTAGTTCAGAATGAGAGGACACATAGAAAACATGTTCAGAATGTCATGTGCCCAATCAATATCCTTTGTCTTTACAATATTCGATTTCCTATACACTTTAAATTACTCATTCATTCTCTTTGGTCCACTGTTGCGTCTAGGTTCACTACAACTTGCATTCTCACCCTTATTCCCAATTTCCTATATGAACAAATGCAACATTTGAAGCTCAGTGCAAAGATCAAAACCTAGTATAAATAGTGGATCTTTAGTCACACAAATTAAATCACATATATCATCAAGTGTTACCTAGTGTTCCCTCAAATACTTCAATGAGAAGAGTAACAGCATGCTAACATTTCTGAATTATCCTCTCTATGAAGTGTTTGGGGGAATATCAGATAATATTTGATAGAAAATTTAACTATTATTTGTACAGATATGAATCAATTCAATATTCAGGTAGCATACATTTATGCATTTAATAATTTTTCTACTTCAATGCTTCATTTATGCTAACGATTCAATGATCTTCTTTAACTTTTATTACTGTTTTTATATATAATTAAATTTAGAATTTTTAAAGCTTGGTTATACGGTTTTAAGATCAAACCCTAGCTAGAATTCCAAAGTAAGAATTTTCTTTTCTACTCTTACTTTTGTGTTTCATCGTTCTTTCTAGGCCCATTTGATTTTTCTTCTTCTTGTTGATAATAATTCATTTCAAAAAGTTTCAAGATATATACTTAACTGTAGATATATTTAGTTCTTTCACCGGAATTGAGTGTAGCGAAAGAATAATAGTTTTCATCAATGTAACTAATTAAAGTATAAATATTAATTGAAAAAAATATACATATAATGTTTGTATAACTAGATTGTTACCCGATATATATATATATATATATATATATATATATATATATATATATATATATATATATATATATATATATATATATATATATATATATATATATATATATATATATATATAAATATAAAAGTGGGATATTTTTATACTTATTCTATATGTTTTAAAATTGAATAAAGAAAATCAATATATTTTAATTTTAAAAAAAAATTCCAAGGTATCCATTTTTTCAACAACCTTAGTAATGTATTGGTCATGGGTACACCATGTAGCACTTTGAACCCTCCGCAAAATGTCTTAAAAAAGAAAAAAATAATAAAATAAAATATCTCATCCAATAGATGGGTGAGGGTCTTTTTTTAAAAGTGAGTAATTTGAGAGAGTTTTTTTAAGCAATAATCTATTGAAAGGAGAACCCAAGTTTTCAAAGAAAGATACAAAGAAAGCGGGCAAAAGCTCGGGATGAAAAATTTCACATCAATTGCACCCTAAGATAAGTAAAACATTGGATTTCTAGAGAACTCATAAAATTTGCAATTGGGTTGCACAATTTTCTCAATAAAAGCCCACTTCCAGACTAAAGCCTTCACTCTCCAAACCATATCCGAGACGTTCCACTTATCGCTTTTGAAAACGATCTCGTTCCTAACCAACCAAATTGTCCAACATGTGGCCAACCACATCACTCCTTCCTTGCCTTTCCTGATTTTAATTTGTTCACAAAAATTGAACCATTCTAAATAGCTCTCCTTGAAACTCATCCCTCTATGGCCAAGAAATCCAACCCACTCAGCCATGTCTCTCCATACCAACACTGCAGTGTGATAGTTAACCAAAGTGTGCAGCACCGTTTCGCCAACAGCAGAACAGAAAACGCAAGTGTTGGAACTAGAAAGAATACCTATGTGTGTGAGATGATCTTTTGTCGGTAATATGTTTATGAAATACCTTCATCCAAACGCCTTCACCTTGAGAGGGACATCAAGTCTCCAAACAAACTCAAGCGCCGCGTCGAATTGTTCCTTAGGACCACTCCTCACGCGCAAGCTGTTTATCTTTCTGAAACAGTCTGCAACCGAAAAGCTGCCATCTAATCCTTAGATCCACTCGACACCGTATGAGCCATGACAGGCCGGTTGCGCTGTGCTGATATGTTGTTGCATTTGCACCAATTCTGCAGCAACAGTATCGACGCTCAACTGGTTGACAGATACTCCAAAGTTTCCCCACAACCAAACGCCATTGCCCCATCCCCCCATCGAAGCAATGAATACTTCCTGCAACTTAGACACAGAAAACAAAACAGGATACAAATGTTTTAAAATTCCCTCTCCCTTCCACGACGAGTGCCAAAAGGGAATATTAAAACCGTTTCCAATAAGGAACCGACACTGCTGATTGAAAAAGTCCTTGGCCACATGATTATCCAAAGTTAATATATCAGCCCACCAAATAGAGGTGAAATCCTTCCCTTTATTGTATGCTGCTCCGATAAGAATTGTGGTCTTCAAATCTCCGTATCCCGCCTTCAACACCTCATGCCATAAGGACCCCGCTTCTTCTAAAATCCTCCACTTCCACTTACAAAGAAGAGCAACATTAAAATCATTTATCCTCCTTATTCCCAACCCACCTTTCTCTATCGGCAAACAAACGGTTTCCCAACTCGCCCAATGAATACATCTTCTCTCCCCCCTCCGCCCCATAGAAAATTGCTTTGAACGAAAGGGTGAATATCGCCAAACTACCAAAAACCGACTTCAATAGGGTAAGCCTTCAGCCAAAGCTTAGTAAACGACCTTTCCAACTCGACAACCGTTTCTTAATATTAGACATTAAGGGCTCCCACGAAATGATCCTTCTAGGATTGCACCCAATGTAAACACCAAGAAATTTAAAGATCTTATCTTTTCTCCTACAAGCCAAAAACTTCGTTGCCACTTCCAAAAAGCGTGAATCAATGTTTAGGCCAATGAGTTTACTCTTATAAAATTTTATGCCTAGCCCTGAAATTAGCTCAAAACCTCTTAAGACCGCTTTAATTGCCCAAAGGTGACTCCAACTACCATCCTCCACCATGAGCGTGTCGTCCGCGAATTGAAGAACATCTATAAAATATCTCCTAGTAATAGAGAAACCCGCATAACTCCCGTTCTCCACCTCTTTGTTAATAATCCCTTTCAACCCTTCCGCAACGACCACAAATAGGAAATGAGATAACGGGTCTCCTTGCCTCAAACCCTTTTCCACCAAAAATTCTTTAGTTGGAGACCCATGCACCATCACCGACATATGACTTGAAAAAACCATTGCCTTAATCCACTTCAACCAAATCTCCCCGAACCCCGTTGAGGAAAGCATAAAGCGAAGAAAAGACCAAATCACTTTGCCATAAGCTTTCTCAAAGTCAACCTTGAAGAGAAGACAACTCTTCTTAACCTTAGTTGCATAGTCCACAATCTCGTTAGCTATAACCACTCCATCTAAAAGTTGCCTCCCGGGAACAAAGGCGCTTTGGCTAGGCTATATGACTTTTCCTTTAACTTTTTTAATTCTGCCCGCTAACATCTTCGAAAGAATTTTATAAATACTCCCAACCAAGCATATAGGTCTATATTCATCCAAGTCCAAAGGATCCTTGGATTTAGGAATCAATGCTAAGAATGACGATGTTATTGCTTTAGAAAGAATAGCACCACCGTGAAAGTCCTTGAAACAATAAACCAAATCTTTCTTAATGAAAGACTAACATCTCTTGTAAGAGTAAAAGTAGGGTATATTGAGTTTTTTTTCTTCAATTATAGGACATATTGAGAAAAAGTCAATAAACTTACTCCAAATATTGTCCTTTAATTTTATTTAATCTAACAATCAAATTCAATCTAGTGCAATCTATTTTAGGAAATGTGCCTAATTGAAATAATTCCTAACACATTCAGCGGGATCACTCCAATACAATTGTGTGGCTTGTTTTACTACTTAAGTTTCATGACTTATTATTGAGTATCCCTCATATGTGCAGCTCTCTGAATCAAGTTTGAATCGATTCGTTCTTTTTAGCATGCAAAAAACAATGGTTACATTTGAAATTGATAATGATGCTTTTAGTAAAATGTTTAAGTTGGTGGAATAAGAATCACTTATGTTTTTTTATTCATGTTAAGAGCAAAGAAAAATCTCAAAGTACTTTTAAAAATATGAAAAATTGAGATTTTGTGTGTTTGATTAGAATCATGAAAATCAAACACACATTTTAATTGTAATCAATTGGAAGAAATGCAAACTAGGAATTTTATGCTTGATTTCATTCGAATTAGAGTTTACACTTAATTCGAATCAAGCTCCTACTGGTGACCTCTGCTTGATTTTATTCGAATCAGACTTTACACTTGATTTGAATCAAACATATTTTTCAGACTTCGCTGTTGACTCTATTGGATTTTATTTGAATCAGGATTTGCACTTGATTCGAATAACAGGTCTTTAATTTGAATCAGAATTTGTTCTTAATTTGAATCAAATGAGAAATGGGTCAAAAACTATGTTTTTCTTATTTCCCTTCACTTTTTCATTTGATTCATTTCATGCAATGATCTTGATTTGTATCTAACTATATTTTTTCCATTTATTTTTGTGCTAAACCTAAGCACATCTAAATCATTTTGTCAATTCATTTCAACATAACACATTGTATGAAAACATTTTTCTGTTGTGTGGATTTGTGAAAATTAACATCCTCTGTTTTCCTTTCAAAGGTTTAGAAATTCTTGCATTCAAATTTCTTTCATCTTCAACCTCAATTGAGAATTCAGATCTTGTTCATGAGAGATTGGTGATTAATTGAGGAAAACGCGTTTTTGAAACTAATCATTCTTGAAGGTTTGTCAAATAATTTAAGGTTGCTTGCAAGATTGAGGTTGTTGTCATTGGTATTGACAAGTCCAATTAAAAGAAGGATCTTCTTCTCTCCAGATTACTTTTATAGTGACTGTGTGGAAGGCTACGAGAAAGGAGGAGTTCTTCTTAAATCTCTAGATAGTTCATCGCTCAAGGAATCGGTAGGATCAAGGGGTTGATCGTTATACACGAAGGCTTGGACTAGTTTGATGATACTTGGAGATTCAAGAAACATGAATCAAGTGAAGATTTCGCAGAAGGGTGTGACATTATGTCGTGTACAAGTCTGTAGCAACCCGCCCTAAAATTTTAATGTTTAGAGTCGCCACCTATTCTACCAAGGCGAATAAGAAACCTATGCAATTAAGAAATCAGGGTAAGATACTATATTCAGGTCGAGGGAAGGTGTTAGGCACCCTCAACCCTTTCCTAAAGGCTAACATTCAAAGATAAAGGTTTATGGCAAGGTTTATAAAGAAAGGTGACAGAGAGTAATTATAAAGCTAATTATATTGACAGGATTAGAATTTAGAGGAAGGGGGCTCGCCTTGGTTATCCAAGTGCCTACGTATCTCCTTAGGGAGAATCAGAGTCAACGTAGTTCGGGGAAGGGTTGTACGCCCTTAGAATTGGAATTTGATAGGGTTGGGAATTTGCCTCAAAGGCTTTTGAAATAGCCTATGATAATGTGTAATTTGATACTGGAAGTTTTGAAAAGTTTGGGAAGTGTTTTAAGAGTGGTCGTACAACCCTGATTTAATTTGTACTACTAACCGCAATGATCAATAGATTTGATCACCATGGTTAAAAGATTTGAAATTTGCATCACTACCAATTTTAACCGATTGATTCGATTATCACTAATAATGAATTAAGGTATTTTTTAATTTTATAGAATTTTTATATGCATTGTTACCCCTCGTAATCGATTGATTCGATTAAAAAGAATAACAAATTAAAGTGAAGGAAAGACGGTTAATCATCACAACTAATAAAATAGTTGCAACCATTTAACCAAATAATAGAAATCAATTTTTATTTAATTAAATAACATTTTAATTAAAATTATTGTTGACCATAGCGATTAATCGATTTAATCGGAACGAACAACAAATTAGAATTTTTTATAATAATATCATATATTTTTATTTACAAAAATAATTATTATACATAATTAATTATATATAAAAAGAATTAATAAAAATCAATTATATTAATTAAATTGAATTAGTTAATTAGGTTTTGATTCAATGAGGTAGTTATTAGGGTATATGGTATAGGGAGTCAATCAGGGGCGTTAGATCTAGCTTAGTGGAAGATTGAAGGTCAGATCTGTAAGGCTTATGATGCGTCCTATGATGGTGCACACACAGGATCCAGTGTTAGAAATTTCAGAAAAATAAGATGTTGGAGGGAGGGTTCGAACCTGTGGTCCTCCACTCCCAAACATACCCTTTAACCAACTCAGCTGCGTTGACAATGCGTTTGTAACACGCGACCCATGAATAAAATAGAATAACCCCGCAGCAAATTAAAACGCGCGCGCAAATTCAAAATAGCCAACCAGACCAAGACACGTTATCATCTTCCACCCCAGACTGGTAAATCTCTGCAAATTTCGCTACGACTTAGCTACGAATTTTCCGTAGCAAATCAAGAACACAAAAATAACGAATAGGGCATACATTCAAAGAAATCTGGCGCGACCCCCTAGTTCTCTTCGTCTAAACCATACGAACTCAATTATGTATTCAATTTGGCTTAATTTTAACCCTAATTAAAAACCCTAAATTGAAACCCTAAAACTCAAAACGGACTCTAATGGTAGAACTTGTTTTAAACGCGTAAACTCCAAACAAGCGACCCAGAAACAATCACAGCATCATAACTAAGCAGAATATATCATTAAAAACATGTAAGAATGCATGAATTGTTCTAATCGATCCAAGTTTCAGAGCCACTTACTTTGACAAATTGGAGGATATTCTGGGGTTGTTGATGTAGAGCAGCGATCCAGACACGTTCCAAATCGCCTGAGGAATCTTTTGGAACCTTTAAATCTCCCTGAAAACCTCCAATTCTTTGAAACCAAATTTGAGTTTCTTGGTGACTTTTGAGTTCTTGTACGTGTGCCTCTCTCTGAATTTTTCGTCCCCTATTCGTGTGGCATCCTTCCTCTACTTATAGAGGATGTATTAGGTCAAGTAAATTGTCCAAAACCTTGCTTGAATCCAATCTTGCTATATTGTGAAAATTGATTTTATTTTTGATTAAAAACCTTCTATTTTGGTCCAAATATTGTATCAATCTCTTCCCATTTGATTGAGCACGAAAATTACAATATATTTTGCCATTAATGCTGATTGAAATTCATCAAAATATATTTTCTATCAAAATATTTGATTTCTCACTTATTTAAATCATTAAAAAATGTTTTTAAATGAAATAAAATTGTGTAAAAAATCAAATGAAGTGATAAAATTCGTGGCCTATGTTTTGGATAACTTATGGGCCAAGTTCAAGTCATAAAAGTATGGGCCTATTTGCAAGAAATCAAATTTGAACCTCCTTTTTTCACATTTGGTCCTCCAAAATCACCCAACTTTGATCAAGCATATCTCATTCAATTTTTAAGATATGAGGGAGTTCTAATACTTTTTGGAAACCTCAAAGTGTCTTCTACAAGCCTCTTTGGAACATATTTTTCATTTGGAGCTTTTATCTTGATCATATCTTCTTTAACAAAAAACTGCTTTTGAAGGATGCCTGAAAATGACCTGTAATCTTTTGTACTGTACCTCTCAAATGAAGCATTTCTAGCCCTAGCTTGTGAGAGACAAAGTTGTAGAGAATCCAATTTTCTTCATAATAGGCTTTGAGTGGGGAATTTTTGATGTTCCAGGTGGAAGTTATGCCCAGTCAAAGTTGGGTTGACTTTCTCCTAAAGAAACCCTAATTTGAACCTTTTTGTATTTGTTCATCTCTGAGTTTCTATTAATGGAATCATGATCAAGCTTTGATCAAATGATGGATATACATCCCCATACTTGTTGTGTGACCAATGGTTAGAAGTTTGGATCATGCCTTGACTTTGGATTTGAATCAGTTGATTGTAGATCTTGGGACTGTTTGAGCAGGTAACCTTTGGAGTGATGTCTTGACTTTTGCCATGGAGTTAAATTAGATCAATATAAACCATATACCCTTGATTAGGAGCCTTATCTCATTGATCCCTCTTAGAGGAATCTCAACCCTAGCCTTAGGAGGCTCTTGGCTAGGAGTGTTGCTTAAATGGAACCCTAGTCCTTGAATCTTTGTAGGTGAAGTAGATGGGGCAAATTTTGGGGTATGACAGCTGCCCCTGTTCAATCTTCTTAAACCTGAAGAGGCGGACAGGCCTGCTCGCCTGTTGCGACCTGAAGGTGGAAGATTATTGAACACTGAGAATGCCCTGAAATTTGCTGATATTGCGGAATGTGGAGTAGATGCGTTGCTGGCCACGGGATTAACGTGGTAGGGCGTGTTTGGGATTGGAATTTGAATTGAAATTGAAATGAGTTCCGACTACTGCCAAAGAACGTGGTGCCATATCACTGCCGTGATAAGGCGTAACGCGAGGGTTACGATTTGGATTGAAGTTGAAGGTGCCATTATCACTGCCAAGGGACTAACGTGATAAGACGTAACGCGAGGGTTACAATTTGAATTTGAAATTGAAGGTGCCGTTATCACTGCCGTGATAAGACGTAACGCGAAGGTTACGATTTGGTTTGAAATTGCCATTATCACTGCCGTGATAAGACGTAACGCGAGGGTTACGATTTGAATTTGAAATTGAAGGTGCCGTTATCACTGCCGTGATAAGACGTAACGCGAAGGTTACGATTTGGATTGAAGTTGCCATTATCACTGCCGTGATAAGACGTAACGCGAGGGTTACGATTTGGATTGAAGTTGCCATTATCACTGCCGTGATAAGACGTAACGCGAGGGTTACGATTTAGTTTGAAATTCCCATTATCACTGCCGTGATAAGACGTAACGCGAGGGTTACGATTTAGTTTGAAGTTGAAGGTGCCGTTATCACTGCCGTGATAAGACGTAACGCGAAGGTTACGATTTGGTTTGAAATTGCCATTATCACTGCCGTGATAAGACGTAACGCGAGGGTTACGATTTGGTTTGAAATTGCCATTATCACTGCCGTGATAAGACGTAACGCGAGGGTTACGATTTGGATTGAAGTTGAAGGTGTCATTATCACTGCCAAGGGACTAACGTGATAAGACGTAACGCAAAGGTCACGATTTAGTTTGAAATTGAAATTGCCATTATCACTGCCGTGATAAGACGTAACGCGAAGGTTACGATTTGGTTTGAAATTGAATATTGAAAATAGAGTTTGAAATAGGATTCGAGAGAAGCCAAGCTTCATCTGTAAAATGATGCTCTGCGAATGTATATGCTTATGATTTGTTGTAAATGCATGCATGCGTATGCAGATGGTACATATGTGAGTGTATATGAATATGGATATGTATGATGACTTTGATGTATTATCTTTTGCCACCCATTGGATTTGTTTAGCGTTCCGGGCAGCTTTGCGGGTCTTAACTCAGATCGTCTGAAGTTAGTCTAATGGGATATTGCAATGCTTTCGGGACCAGGCGTATATTGTCTACCAGAGATGTCGTGGTTTCGTCCCCTCTTTTTTAGTCTGATGGTTTGTAAGTTTCTTGTTTTAAGTTCAAAGTTTAAAGTTTATGAGAAATAAATTATTCTTTGCACTTGGTATTGAAATGATGAAAAGATAGGTATGAAAGGGAAGAACTTTTATTGATTGTTGCCTTGAATTGGCGAATGTACAAAAGGTATGAAAGAAAGAAAAATGACAAATAGAAATGCTACTAATACTGCTATTGCTCTTTTTGCTATCGAGGGCCCCAGTAATCCTTTGACTTTGGAAGTTGATGATTGCTCGATTTCCTATCCTTTACGAATTGTCTTGGGCTCGTAGCTTGGAATCTTGCCCTTGCTAGGCGTAGTATTTCTTGACTGCGTCTGAATTGATTGGATGTGGTAGCTCGTCCCCATCCATGGTAGTGATGACGAGTGCTCCTCCTGAGAACACCGTTTTTATGACATATGGACCTTCGTAGTTGGGTGTCCATTTTCCTCGGGCATCAAGTCGGGGCAGTAAGATTTTCTTGAGAACGAGGTCTCCTTCTTTGTAAGTTCGAGGGCGGACCTTTTTATCGAATGCCTTTTTCATTCTCTTCTGATAGAGCTGCCCGTGGCACAAAGCCGTTAGTCGCTTTTCTTCAATTAGATTAAGCTGATCAAAACGGGTTTTTACCCATTCCGATTCTTCTAACTTTGTGTCGGCTGGGACTCTTAATGATGGGATCTCCACTTCGATAGGGAGTACTGCTTCCATACTGTCGCACGCTCGCGAAAAATGAACAGAGTCGCCACCAATATATTTATCCCATAAGGGAAAGGAATATCAGAAAACCTAACAAAGGAAGGAACAAGGTCTTGCGACCAGAGAATCAAGGTACGGGAGTCGGTTACGCAAGGGGAAGGTATTAGCACCCCTCGCGCCCATCGTACTCGATGGTATCCACCTATGTTTGTTTCTATCTAAAGGGTGTATATCTATGTCTATGTCTACATGCGAATGAATGCAAAAAGAAATACGGGGAAAAGAAGGAATTATTTACAAATGTGCTCGTTCAAGCCCCGCGACTTGATGCCTACGTATCCTTTTCAGGAATCAGAGCGCCGTAGTTCGGCTCACGATTTTCTGTTTGTTTTTGTGTTTTTTAGTTGGGCGGCGTTAACGTTCGCGCTCTTGCACGAGGGGACAGCCTAGGATGCAATGGAGCGGAAATAACGATGCCCTTAAGAAAGCGAGAGAAGAGAGAGAGAGAGTTTGAGTGTTTCGAGGAAATCCCTTAAGCAAGGGAAACTCGAGTTACTCTTTGGTTTGTGTTTTTTAGAGGTTGTGAACTTACGCCTGAATGGAACCCTTAAGCAAGGGAGCCCCAAGCACTCGAACATCCCTTAAGCAAGAGAAGTTACAAGCTTCCATTCCCTTTTTATTAGTCAAAGTATTTATTAGTCATTTTTTATGAGTTTTCTTGGTATTTTTTAATGGGAGATTTATTCAAGTATTTTTAGAGTGGATTAAAGTTGAAAAGAAAAAGAACTAGCCTAAGAAAACTAGCCTAATATGAATGAGGGATTCTACTTATTATTGTCATGGTTTCTACCTAAGGTTAGGAGTAACGGAACATGAAAAATAAAGCACTAGGTGGAATATTGAAAATAGCATAAAAGCGTGAAATCGAACAAGTCAAAATATAGCATACAGGTGAATTAAAAGTACTATTATTTTTTTATATTGATTTTTGTGAGAGAAAAAGAGTTCTAATCGAGTAAAAAACTAAAAACAAATAGCCTAAAAGCTACTATCTTTTATATTTTTATATGTCAAAAATATGAGTCAAAAGTTTGCATTAAAGCCTCAAAATGATTGGTGAGAATTAGTTCTAGCATCTAAAAGAAAATCAATAAAAATTCTAATAGAATAAAAAAACAACTAAATGAAATAAGGCCAGGGAGGTGCACAAGTGAATATGATGGTGCCAATAGTGGCTGGGCGCAGGCCCATGGAGGCAGGCCCAAAGAGGTTTTTTATTCAGATTTTTTTTGCAGAAAAAGATAGTGTTATGGGCCAAAGGGGGGTGCGGATTAGTAATTGTGGCCCATGATATTATCATTATTATTCAGAAAAACAGAACAATTAATTGAATTAAAAGAAATAAAAAATATTAAAACTGGATTGGGAATTAGGGTAAAAGAACCTTATGACCGTTCAGCTTCTTCTCACTCGTGCGAACGACGGCGCGGAGAGTCTCAGCTTTGATCCAAATCCAAGGCAATACCGTGACTTATACCTCTCGACGGCGGCGACTCTCTCTGGTGAAGCTTCTTCTTCCTCGTCGATTCACTCCTTGTTCTCTCTTCTTTTCTCAGATTTTCATCTTCGACCTTCTCTTCCGTCTTCAATTCAACTTCTCGGTTTCTCGATCTTGATCTCTCTCAGCTCATGTTCTCCTCTCAATCGATTATAAGATGCACTCAAGGAACAGAGGATAAAGGTTATGGTTCACCCACCGGAGCAATTCCGGTGCTTCTCCGAATTGACATAAGGCGAAAAATCCAGCGAGCGATCTCCAGAGTCTCAGGTATGCTTTGCTTTCAATTCGTCTTTTTGAATCCCATTCGAATCTCTCTGTGTGAACTAGTTGCAGTACGGTCGTTGTTGTTATTGTGCTGATGCAGATTCGTGATGAAGATGTAGGTTGACATAGAATGAAGGATACGATATCTGCCGCGTTGGTTCATGAAGATGATGAAGGTCGTTTCGTTGCTGATAGTTGAAGATTGACGCAGGAAGGAGGTGGTTGAAGAATTGGTGGTGAAGGCTGAAGAATCGGTTCAGAGGTTAGTTACAAGGTGAGTTTCTTTTCTCTGAATTTTCTTCTTTTCTGTTACGCTCTTCTCTTCTGGTTTTCTTTTTCTGCTTTGCTGGTTTTTTGGTCGTTGTGATGAGGGAGATGAAGGGCGAATTTTTGGTTGAAAATTGGTGAAGATGGATGGGGCAGGTATAGAGACGGTGGAGGGTGGAGGAGAATTGAAGGAGGCGTGCGTGTGAGAGTGAAGGTGAAAATGAAGAATGGAGTGTGTGTTTGAATTTAGGCTTAGCACCTCTTCATTCAAAGTTTACAAGCGAAACTATGATGAAGATTAGTGATTGTGCTTTCAGGTGTGTTTCTGAAGGTGAGTGAAACTGGTTTTTATATGGGCAATGATTGAGTAATGATGATGAATTCTTGGGTGTGGAGCCTAAATTACAGCTTGCAATGAGTTTTTTTCAATTTCTCGAGTGTGGGACTTTGTACTATTCTTCTGATTTTTCACTTCTTTTTGTGTATGGGATTGATGTATTCTCTTTTGCACTATATGCAGGTTTCCAATGGAGTCACTTGGTAGAATCAAACACACAGCGTGGGATCTGAACCTGGATGAATCAACCGTTGTCAAAATGAGACTGACTAGCCGTGTGGAATGATGAGAAGACCTAGAGTTTGGAGGGACATATCTCAGCTCAGCAAGTGAAGTATTAAGCTTTGATATTTTGTGCTTAGCATATGGTATTCTGAATGTTGCAGGGACTGGTTTGCGAATGGCTTGATGGCTCGGCGCGGTTTTACTCGCAGGCTGCAGTTTATTTTGGTTCACTTTGAAGGTTTTCCTTCCTTGGTTTGAATCCTAACAACTTTTGCTTGTTGAATTATGCAGGGTGATTGTTTTTGCATTCGGCACTGATGTGTGTTTATTTTGATTTACCAATGTGTAGGAATTGACTTGTGTTGGGCAGTCTTTGGCCTTGAAGTAGGGGGCCGAACCAATTCGGTTTATCTTGTGTGCAGCCAGTCTTCTTTCTCTCTGTTGCAGGTTTGTTAAACTTGATAGGCTGCAATGTGTTTTGTCACAGCAGAGCTGATATGGTGGATTTAGAAGTGCAGGGTTATAATATGGTTTATGGCTGGGCTGATGATATGGCTGACTTGTATGGTTGTGAATGTTTAGAATTAATAGAAAATGGGGCTGGTCTCATATATTGGTTTAATGTGTGAACTGAGTTTTTTGTGTGTTTGTTTGAATGTTTGAAATTGTTGAGTATGAATGTTAGGATGCTGTTGGGTTTATGGTTCAAAATCTGAATGAGTTAAAAGAATGGATGCATGACTATGTAACTAGGATAGTGATAATTTTGTTTATTTGATTATTGTTAGGACAGTTAATGGAATGCCATGGTGATGAATGCAAGTGTTTGGTAATTTGAATGATGCTGTTTGGTTTTGCTTTAGGATGATGATGCTAGCCTAGCGCCATGGTGAATATGTAGGTAGCATGATATTGGGTTTATTTATTGTATGGAGTTCTGAATGATTTGTAAGCTGCCTGAATTGCTGAAACAGAGTGTATGCAGGGCCATTTTGTTAATCATGCTACTGTTTTTTTGGTTATCTTTTGTTGTTGTGGGGTGATTTTGATACTGAACTGGTGTGTGAATGATGTATTGATGCAGGATTCTGTTGGTTATCTTGGTTTTTAGCAAGGCAGCATGCTGTATGGACATGGATGGCATGAAGAATCTCAAGGGAAATATACCATAGACTTTGATTATGTTCTCTTTTGTTGTAATTTTCAAATGTAGTCTATTTCAAACGCCTTGGATTTTGAATGCAACTTTTAATGACTTTTCTTGAACACCCCTCATGTAATTCAATGACTTTGTGTATGAAAAGAATCTTCTTCATTTGTAGAACTTGAATTCCAACTCTTCATCCGTTTGAACTCCATGCTAAATTTGAATGAAAGATGAAAAGCCCATGATAACATCCTATGGGCTTTGTACCAAAAGTAAATTTCCCATGGTTTGCTTGGACTAAAAAAATCAAAGTTTTCATTGTATGCTTTTCAAATTTATTAAGATGTACAAAGTCCACCATGTTTAACTAGAATCTTGCACAAAATCCAAAGTGAATGTCTTGCAACACAACTAATCAAAGTGAACCTTAGGATCGAACACAGGGGTATGAACATCAATCCCCAATCAATAAGGCGTGTCCAAGTTCAAAGAAATTGAGTGGAGCCCAACAGAAGGAGTTGTATTACAATAATGATGAAGCCACTCCGCAATTGATGAATAGCCCAAGTAAGAACCCCCAGATGATCATGAGGCCCAAACCTCTGGACTTATCTAATAATCCCAAGCATACAGAGAGTACTTTAATCCATGAAAAATGAACACCTCTGTAGAGACTCTGGATATTGTGAAGTCTTAGATCCCATGCTTGCACGTGTTTTATTTAATGAATGAATGCGAAGTCATGCAAATGCCCTAATGATGGTATGCAGATGAAATGGAAAGTATAAGCCAGTTAGAAATTAAAGGGTAGGACAAATTTGGGGTATGACAGCTGCCCCTATTTAATCGTCTTGAACCTGAAGGTGAGATTGGCGTTAGCCTTTCGAACATTCGAGGTAGAAGAAGATTAAATATCAAAGTACCAGAAATTTGTCCTAAAGGGAAGATGGTATAAGTGTTACCCGTATTTGTGTTTTGATATCTGCTGGGGAAAGGGATTTTTGTTTTTTTGGTGGAATGATTTATGGATGTTACGGTTGAATGGGGAAAGAGAATAATGACTTGCTGGGGATTGAGAATTGGTTTTACGGTAAGAAATTATGGATGAATGGTGGTTGTCAGGCGAGAACTGACTTCACCATAAGATATCAGACGAGGACTGAAAATGAAAGAAATGATTTGCCAGGGCGAGAATTGGACTTTGAAAAAGTTTGCCAGGGCGAGAACTGGACCTTGAAAAAGTTTGCCAGGGCGAGAACTGGACCTTGAAAAAGTTTGCCAGGGCGAGAACTGGGCTTTGAAAAAGTTTGCCAAGGCGGGAATTGGGCTTTGAAAAAGTTTGCCAGGGCGAGAACTGGACTTTGAAAAAGTTTGCCAAGGCGGGAATTGGGCTTTGAAAAAGTTTGCCAAGGCGGGAATTGGACTTTGAAAAAGTTTGCCAGGGCGAGAACTGGACTTTGAAAAAGTTTGCCAGGGCGAGAACTGGACTTTGAAAAAGTTTGCCAAGGCGGGAATTGGGCTTTGAGAAGATTTGTGATGTAGTAGCAGATATCAATCGGAGTTTGTAAGGACAACTTTTTATGTGGGGAAGTACCGTCGTCTTGATTGAGTGTTGATTTGTATTATCTGGCTTATGCTTTGTATGCATGTTTGAATTTTCCTGTGGCGTAATGCTCCATTTTGATGGAT
Source organism: Vicia villosa (assembly GCF_029867415.1). Lineage (NCBI taxonomy): Eukaryota > Viridiplantae > Streptophyta > Magnoliopsida > Fabales > Fabaceae > Vicia > Vicia villosa. The sequence continues at coordinate 669,911 of NW_026705441.1, read as the reverse complement.
ATGCTACGCTTTTGAGGATGCAATGCTATATGCAATGGATTCTATATGCGAAGTGCCAAATAAAGGCGTTAGAGTGATGGTGAAGCATGATCATTGGGGTCCGTTGCTTATTGTCTTGAGGTGCCAATATGAATCGGTGTTGGAAACCCTACAGTACCAAAGATTATTGGCAACTGCCTTGAGGGTTGGAATGTAGCTTTGTTGGGGAGGAAGTGACTTCATTTGACTTTCCCTACATCTTGAATTGCTTGGGGATGGTGAGCTTGAGGAGATTCCCTCGATTCAGCATGTTGAGGATGAGAAATTCAGACAAGGAGACCAGGTTGGGGGGAGTGGAACAAACTCCCATAAACTCATGTGCTTGGGGAGAGACCGAAGTTCTAGGAGAAATAAACTCCTATGATCGGGGAGAGCAATACAACTCAGAAGATTGTGCCCCAAGATTCGTGGACTACGAAGGAATTTGCCCCAGAGAATCCTTGGAGAGATTTGTCAAATCTCGACGTAATTGCCCCAGATTAATTGACCCCAAGAGAGATTCCTCGACTTGATTGCCCCAGATTGATGGAAACTTGAATGGATGCCTCAGTTGACAGAGTCTTCACACAACTCGCCCTTTGGAGTAATCAGCCTTTGAAGTGAATGGCTCATGGAATCGATCAACTTTTTCTGCAGTTGTTCATTGTTTGATCTTCCTTGATGTCAAGTGTTTATTCACAAGTAAAAGATATTTGTTTTGAAGATGACGATCCTAATGCAATGCTTATGCTAGCTTCGAGATCAAAGTTATTAAAACAAAGTTGTGACATTCAGTGTTTGAATTATTTGTCATATCGATATCAACATAAATGGTAAGCAAACATCTAGGAGTCAGTTTTACACAACTTGGTGTGGTGTGCTTTCGAAATAAACCCAGCTTCAATTAGGTCTTTCAAGGGTTGTAACGTGGCCTGGTTCACGGTTTTAGAAAGAAAGGATTTAAGGCTCAAAGTCTAACCTAACCCACCCATTCTTCGTGATGTTCTCCAGTCCTGAGTTCAACTTAACCTGATACGAGCGTTCATCCTTCAAGAGGAGTTTGAGATGATCGAGGAACCAATGAGGTCTTCTTGGACATGGCAGTCACTCACTTTTTTTTTTGGTGTCTGATCACACAACTTTGTTCCTCTGATGAGGATCTTTACGTTGTAATCCTCGTTTTTCGCTTCTGCTTTTTGTTTCCCTGACTTTTGCCTGGACAAATTATTTTGAAGTTTATTTTGAAGTCCAGCGGGATGCCCTAATTTTTGCCTAAGTCACTTGCTTTCGAGTTATTGACTTAGCGGGCTCTTTTTTTTTTTTTTATTCAATCTTTTTTTTTGGACAAGTCGTGTGATCCTGAATCTTCGATTTGTGGGAGGTGATTGTGACTTCCTCATTTTTTGGTTGATGAGGGATTACCATTGTGGTATTGACTTTTCTAAACCTTTTGAAGGATAACCATTGTTGTATCCTTGGATGCAAACTCTTGATGAATTTTGATTGCTCGATCAGGTTAATTGAACGCTACCCTGCCCCTGGGTTAAATGTGAGGGTTTTTTCTTATATATATTTTTGTATAGAAAAGAAACTCCTACTTCAAGGCTCAAAGGGGTTAACGATGGTCTATCTCCCTTATATCTCCAGTGTTTGGGGATTAGAAACAATGCCTGTACATCCTCAGCAGAGTTTTATTCAAAAGCACACAATTTGCGTTTTTATTATTTTTTCATCATTCTCCTTTTGATATTTTGCTTAAACCAGAGTTTGATATCGATAGACAGAAAGATATGAGTGAACACGAATGGATTGATTCGAAACTAGCATATGCCGTGCATTTTTTTTTATTGAAAACAAACAAGTTTTACATGGAAAAACATTTAACAAAACAAAGAAAATTACAAATGAAAATGCAGAAATGAATTGATGATTGCCATTGTTGAGGAGGCTTGGCTCCGTCTGGACTTGTTGATCTTGAATACTTTTTGCAATTCCTTCCAAACACTTCAGGTTACTTCAAAAGAAAATTCCAACGAATTCATCCAAGAGTTGTGAACCTTTGTGTTACTTTAGGGATTCGAGCAATGCGAGTGATGCAATGCTCAAGATAAGAGTACGTCTTGCTTATCCCTCGTGCGGGAGCCCCAAGCATAGATGTTAGAGAAGTATTTGCCATCAATCATGGAGGAACCTTGCATGGCCATCAAACTTTAGAAAAGCTATCTGTTGCGAGGAAAGACCAAAAACACCAACTGAAACAACAACTCTCAGGGATACAACTGAGCACAAGAACCTTGAGAAGGAGAGGTGCTTTTATTATTATCCTACCAACGAGTTTAAACAGCGAATTGGTTGATTTTGGATACTTTCTGAAATCTAGGCACTCATTCGAGCAAAGGAATTCCATTCACCCACATGTTTCCTTCCTGAAGGGTTATATGCTTCCCATCAATCAACTGTTGTACTTTGGCTTTGAAAGCGTTGCAGTCCTCAGTTGAGTGCCCTGCTGATCCAGCGTGATATCCACATTGCACATTAGGGTCATACCCAGGTGGAAACGGTTGTGGTGGAGGCTTTAGAGATTTGGGAACCACCAATGAGCTTTGAACTAGATATGGAAGAAGTTTGCTATATGTCATAGGAATCTGGTCCAACGGAGCATTTCTTCGTTCCAAATTACTTCTAGGTTGGCGTTGATTCGGATGACCTTGTTGATGTGGAGCACATTGCTTTTGTGGCAGATACTGAACCGATTGTTGTTGGACCATCTGGGATTGTTGATTGATAGTGGTGGCAAAGGCTTGTGGAATATATTGGCCAGGAGAAACTAGGACCATCTGATAGTTAGGAACCTGAACTTGAGGATGACCAGGGACTTCCTCTTCTTCAATCTCAAAGATTGCGTTTGTTTCACTTTTCTCTTCTTCTGTGAATTCGGAAACATTAGCAATATCCAGAATTTTACCCATCTTAAAGGCGTTTTCAATTCGTTCCCCTACGACAACCAAACTTGAGAATTCGGAGGAAGTACATCCCACCATCATATTCAGATATGGATCTTTCAAAGTATTCATGAACATGTCTACAAGCTCTCGTTCCAAAAGAGGAGGTTGAACTCTGGAAGCTAATTCTCTCCATCTTTGTGCATACTCTTTAAAAGACTCATCAACCTTCTGAGTTAAACTTTGGAGTTGTAGTCTAGTAGGAGCCATGTCACTATTATACTTGTAGTGCTTGAGAAAAGCCTCTGCTAGTTCATCCCATGTGCGGACATGGGTTCGTTCAAATCGTGTATACCATTCAAGGGATGCCCCACTAAGGCTATCCTGAAAGAAGTGCATTAGAAGCTTGTCATTTTCTGCATACGGTGCCATCTTGTTGCAGAATGCCTTGATGTGACTCATCGGACAAGTAACACCCTTGTATTTCTCAAAACTGGGGACTTTGAACTTAGCAGGAATCTTGATATCAGGCACTAGGCACAAATCAATAGCATTTAATCCTGAGGAGCTTCGACCTTCTAAAGCCTTCAATCTTTCTTCCAAGAGATGAAATTTCCTCTCATTTTCCGCAATTGGGAACTTGAAAGCTTCGAGTTCAGAATCGTTCTCATGGTGTAAATCCTCCTTGTTAGGAACTTCCACAGGCACAGGTTTTGATCCCCCATTAGCAACAGTGGTCGGAGTATCATTGATCAACTTAACAACACTTTGTCTAAGCTCTTCTTGTCCCTGAACAACAACATTGAGAGTCTCCAAGAGTTGGGTCATCCTCTCACCCATAGTATCCAAATCCTTACGAAGCTCAGCCTGATTCTGTTCGAGATGGTCCATGATTCTCTTCTGATTAATCTTTGAATGATACAGATGTAGGGAGGTCAGTTTTGTTGATGAAGCAGAAATCTGTTGAAAGGGACCCCAATTAGCTTCTGATATGGAACCATGACATGCAACATGATATGAATGCAATGTTTCATTTCCAAGGGATCCTAAAGTCTTTTCGCACACTTTTTGTTTTGTTCTTTTTTTTGGAATCAAAGCATTTTTTGTATAGAATATCTTTTCTCTTTTTCTATTTCTTTTTCTCTTTTTATTCTTCTCTTTCTTTTTTGTATATTTTCTTTTTGGAAATAGACTTTAGGATCCCTCACAAATGAAGTGGATAAAACAATGATGTTATGCAATGCAGGCATGGGATCAAGGTCCATATGATCTGAGTAACCACCACACAATCCTCTGAACAGCTGATGTGAAGCTTCTGTACAGGCCAAGTGTCACAGGATCAAAGGTTCGACGCCTTTTTGAATACCAGAATATCAAGCACCATGAGAACAAACCAAATAAAGGTCCGACCTCAACTATGAAGAAGCAATGGTATGTAGGAGTCAAGGTTTCCTGTCCCACCCCAATCTCACAGGTATGTAGTCTAGACACGGATAAGTGGTCCCTAATGGTCACTAGGGTCTACAGTTCCCATGGGGTACAAAGTGTTTGAGGCAACAAGCGTGCCAGACACAGTGTTCCATGAAAGAACCTCGCCCAGTTGTGGTACCCCATGCCAAGCTCAGCCATAGCAAGCGCTACGGGAGTCGACATGAGCATCCACGCTAATCCTATGTGTCACTTGGCCTGGGTAGTGGGCCTTTTACCTCACAAAAACCCCCCACCTGCAAAACAGAACAGAAGACCCCAAGGAACACAAAATATAATCCATATGCATGATGTGCAAGCAGAAATAAACATGATATGCAAGCAAAGAATAATCATGCAAACATATATACAAGATATAGACATAAAAACAAATAAACACCCAATAAAAGAAACAAACAAAGGCTAGGATCGACTTGCTTAGGTAATCCCCAGCAGAGTCGCCAGCTGTCGCACGCTCGCGAAAAATGAACAGAGTCGCCACCAATATATTTATCCCATAAGGGAAAGGAATATCAGAAAACCTAACAAAGGAAGGAACAAGGTCTTGCGACCAGAGAATCAAGGTACGGGAGTCGGTTACGCAAGGGGAAGGTATTAGCACCCCTCGCGCCCATCGTACTCGATGGTATCCACCTATGTTTGTTTCTATCTAAAGGGTGTATATCTATGTCTATGTCTACATGCGAATGAATGCAAAAAGAAATACGGGGAAAAGAAGGAATTATTTACAAATGTGCTCGTTCAAGCCCCGCGACTTGATGCCTACGTATCCTTTTCAGGAATCAGAGCGCCGTAGTTCGGCTCACGATTTTCTGTTTGTTTTTGTGTTTTTTAGTTGGGCGGCGTTAACGTTCGCGCTCTTGCACGAGGGGACAGCCTAGGATGCAATGGAGCGGAAATAACGATGCCCTTAAGAAAGCGAGAGAAGAGAGAGAGAGAGAGAGAGAGTTTGAGTGTTTCGAGGAAATCCCTTAAGCAAGGGAAACTCGAGTTACTCTTTGGTTTGTGTTTTTTAGAGGTTGGGAACTTACGCCTGAATGGAACCCTTAAGCAAGGGAGCCCCAAGCACTCGAACATCCCTTAAGCAAGAGAAGTTACAAGCTTCCATTCCCTTTTTATTAGTCAAAGTATTTATTAGTCATTTTTTATGAGTTTTCTTGGTATTTTTTAATGGGAGATTTATTCAAGTATTTTTAGAGTGGATTAAAGTTGAAAAGAAAAAGAACTAGCCTAAGAAAACTAGCCTAATATGAATGAGGGATTCTACTTATTATTGTCATGGTTTCTACCTAAGGTTTGGAGTAACGGAACATGAAAAATAAAGCACTAGGTGGAATATTGAAAATAGCATAAAAGCGTGAAATCGAACAAGTCAAAATATAGCATACAGGTGAATTAAAAGTACTATTATTTTTTTATATTGATTTTTGTGAGAGAAAAAGAGTTCTAATCGAGTAAAAAACTAAAAACAAATAGCCTAAAAGCTACTATCTTTTATATTTTTATATGTCAAAAATATGAGTCAAAAGTTTGCATTAAAGCCTCAAAATGATTGGTGAGAATTAGTTCTAGCATCTAAAAGAAAATCAATAAAAATTCTAATAGAATAAAAAAACAACTAAATGAAATAAGGCCAGGGAGGTGCACAAGTGAATATGATGGTGCCAATAGTGGCTGGGCGCAGGCCCATGGAGGCAGGCCCAAAGAGGTTTTTTATTCAGATTTTTTTTGCAGAAAAAGATAGTGTTATGGGCCAAAGGGGGGTGCGGATTAGTAATTGTGGCCCATGATATTATCATTATTATTCAGAAAAACAGAACAATTAATTGAATTAAAAGAAATAAAAAATATTAAAACTGGATTGGGAATTAGGGTAAAAGAACCTTATGACCGTTCAGCTTCTTCTCACTCGTGCGAACGACGGCGCGGAACCCTAGTCCTTGAATCTTTGTAGGTGAAGTAGATGGGGCAAATTTTGGGGTATGACAGCTGCCCCTGTTCAATCTTCTTAAACCTGAAGAGGCGGACAGGCCTGCTCGCCTGTTGCGACCTGAAGGTGGAAGATTATTGAACACTGAGAATGCCCTGAAATTTGCTGATATTGCGGAATGTGGAGTAGATGCGTTGCTGGCCACGGGATTAACGTGGTAGGGCGTGTTTGGGATTGGAATTTGAATTGAAATTGAAATGAGTTCCGACTACTGCCAAAGAACGTGGTGCCATATCACTGCCGTGATAAGGCGTAACGCGAGGGTTACGATTTGGATTGAAGTTGAAGGTGCCATTATCACTGCCAAGGGACTAACGTGATAAGACGTAACGCGAGGGTTACAATTTGAATTTGAAATTGAAGGTGCCGTTATCACTGCCGTGATAAGACGTAACGCGAAGGTTACGATTTGGTTTGAAATTGCCATTATCACTGCCGTGATAAGACGTAACGCGAGGGTTACGATTTGAATTTGAAATTGAAGGTGCCGTTATCACTGCCGTGATAAGACGTAACGCGAAGGTTACGATTTGGATTGAAGTTGCCATTATCACTGCCGTGATAAGACGTAACGCGAGGGTTACGATTTGGATTGAAGTTGCCATTATCACTGCCGTGATAAGACGTAACGCGAGGGTTACGATTTAGTTTGAAGTTGAAGGTGCCGTTATCACTGCCGTGATAAGACGTAACGCGAAGGTTACGATTTGGTTTGAAATTGCCATTATCACTGCCGTGATAAGACGTAACGCGAGGGTTACGATTTGGTTTGAAATTGCCATTATCACTGCCGTGATAAGACGTAACGCGAGGGTTACGATTTGGATTGAAGTTGAAGGTGTCATTATCACTGCCAAGGGACTAACGTGATAAGACGTAACGCAAAGGTCACGATTTAGTTTGAAATTGAAATTGCCATTATCACTGCCGTGATAAGACGTAACGCGAAGGTTACGATTTGGTTTGAAATTGAATATTGAAAATAGAGTTTGAAATAGGATTCGAGAGAAGCCAAGCTTCATCTGTAAAATGATGCTCTGCGAATGTATATGCTTATGATTTGTTGTAAATGCATGCATGCGTATGCAGATGGTACATATGTGAGTGTATATGAATATGGATATGTATGATGACTTTGATGTATTATCTTTTGCCACCCATTGGATTTGTTTAGCTTTCCGGGCAGCTTTGCGGGTCTTAACTCAGATCGTCTGAAGTTAGTCTACTGGGATATTGCAATGCTTTCGGGACCAGGCGTATATTGTCTACCAGAGATGTCGTGGTTTCGTCCCCTCTTTTTTAGTCTGATGGTTTGTAAGTTTCTTGTTTTAAGTTCAAAGTTTAAAGTTTATGAGAAATAAATTATTCTTTGCACTTGGTATTGAAATGATGAAAAGATAGGTATGAAAGGGAAGAACTTTTATTGATTGTTGCCTTGAATTGGCGAATGTACAAAAGGTATGAAAGAAAGAAAAATGACAAATAGAAATGCTACTAATACTGCTATTGCTCTTTTTGCTATCGAGGGCCCCAGTAATCCTTTGACTTTGGAAGTTGATGATTGCTCGATTTCCTATCCTTTACGAATTGTCTTGGGCTCGTAGCTTGGAATCTTGCCCTTGCTAGGCGTAGTATTTCTTGACTGCGTCTGAATTGATTGGATGTGGTAGCTCGTCCCCATCCATGGTAGTGAGGACGAGTGCTCCTCCTGAGAACACCGTTTTTATGACATATGGACCTTCGTAGTTGGGTGTCCATTTTCCTCGGGCATCAAGTCGGGGCAGTAAGATTTTCTTGAGAACGAGGTCTCCTTCTTTGTAAGTTCGAGGGCGGACCTTTTTATCGAATGCCTTTTTCATTCTCTTCTGATAGAGCTGCCCGTGGCACAAAGCCGTTAGTCGCTTTTCTTCAATTAGATTAAGCTGATCAAAACGGGTTTTTACCCATTCCGATTCTTCTAACTTTGTGTCGGCTGGGACTCTTAATGATGGGATCTCCACTTCGATAGGGAGTACTGCTTCCATACTGTCGCACGCTCGCGAAAAATGAACAGAGTCGCCACCAATATATTTATCCCATAAGGGAAAGGAATATCAGAAAACCTAACAAAGGAAGGAACAAGGTCTTGCGACCAGAGAATCAAGGTACGGGAGTCGGTTACGCAAGGGGAAGGTATTAGCACCCCTCGCGCCCATCGTACTCGATGGTATCCACCTATGTTTGTTTCTATCTAAAGGGTGTATATCTATGTCTATGTCTACATGCGAATGAATGCAAAAAGAAATACGGGGAAAAGAAGGAATTATTTACAAATGTGCTCGTTCAAGCCCCGCGACTTGATGCCTACGTATCCTTTTCAGGAATCAGAGCGTCGTAGTTCGGCTCACGATTTTCTGTTTGTTTTTGTGTTTTTTAGTTGGGCGGCGTTAACGTTCGCGCTCTTGCACGAGGGGACAGCCTAGGATGCAATGGAGCGGAAATAACGATGCCCTTAAGAAAGCGAGAGAAGAGAGAGAGAGAGAGAGAGTTTGAGTGTTTCGAGGAAATCCCTTAAGCAAGGGAAACTCGAGTTACTCTTTGGTTTGTGTTTTTTAGAGGTTGGGAACTTACGCCTGAATGGAACCCTTAAGCAAGGGAGCCCCAAGCACTCGAACATCCCTTAAGCAAGAGAAGTTACAAGCTTCCATTCCCTTTTTATTAGTCAAAGTATTTATTAGTCATTTTTTATGAGTTTTCTTGGTATTTTTTAATGGGAGATTTATTCAAGTATTTTTAGAGTGGATTAAAGTTGAAAAGAAAAAGAACTAGCCTAAGAAAACTAGCCTAATATGAATGAGGGATTCTACTTATTATTGTCATGGTTTCTACCTAAGGTTAGGAGTAACAGAACATGAAAAATAAAGCACTAGGTGGAATATTGAAAATAGCATAAAAGCGTGAAATCGAACAAGTCAAAATATAGCATACAGGTGAATTAAAAGTACTATTATTTTTTTATATTGATTTTTGTGAGAGAAAAAGAGTTCTAATCGAGTAAAAAACTAAAAACAAATAGCCTAAAAGCTACTATCTTTTATATTTTTATATGTCAAAAATATGAGTCAAAAGTTTGCATTAAAGCCTCAAAATGATTGGTGAGAATTAGTTCTAGCATCTAAAAGAAAATCAATAAAAATTCTAATAGAATAAAAAAACAACTAAATGAAATAAGGCCAGGGAGGTGCACAAGTGAATATGATGGTGCCAATAGTGGCTGGGCGCAGGCCCATGGAGGCAGGCCCAAAGAGGTTTTTTATTCAGATTTTTTTTGCAGAAAAAGATAGTGTTATGGGCCAAAGGGGGGTGCGGATTAGTAATTGTGGCCCATGATATTATCATTATTATTCAGAAAAACAGAACAATTAATTGAATTAAAAGAAATAAAAAATATTAAAACTGGATTGGGAATTAGGGTAAAAGAACCTTATGACCGTTCAGCTTCTTCTCACTCGTGCGAACGACGGCGCGGAGAGTCTCAGCTTCGATCCAAATCCAAGGCAATACCGTGACTTATACCTCTCGACGGCGGCGACTCTCTCTAGTGAAGCTTCTTCTTCCTCGTCGATTCACTCCTTGTTCTCTCTTCTTTTCTCAGATTTTCATCTTCGACCTTCTCTTCCGTCTTCAATTCAACTTCTCGGTTTCTCGATCTTGATCTCTCTCAGCTCATGTTCTCCTCTCAATCGATTATAAGATGCACTCAAGGAACAGAGGATAAAGGTTATGGTTCACCCACCGGAGCAATTCCGGTGCTTCTCCGAATTGACATAAGGCGAAAAATCCAGCGAGCGATCTCCAGAGTCTCAGGTATGCTTTGCTTTCAATTCGTCTTTTTGAATCCCATTCGAATCTCTCTGTGTGAACTAGTTGCAGTACGGTCGTTGTTGTTATTGTGCTGACGCAGATTCGTGATGAAGATGTAGGTTGACATAGAATGAAGGATACGATATCTGCCGCGTTGGTTCATGAAGATGATGAAGGTCGTTTCGTTGCTGATAGTTGAAGATTGACGCAGGAAGGAGGTGGTTGAAGAATTGGTGGTGAAGACTGAAGAATCGGTTCAGAGGTTAGTTACAAGGTGAGTTTCTTTTCTCTGAATTTTCTTCTTTTCTGTTACGCTCTTCTCTTCTGGTTTTCTTTTTCTGCTTTGCTGGTTTTTTGGTCGTTGTGATGAGGGAGATGAAGGGCGAATTTTTGGTTGAAAATTGGTGAAGATGGATGGGGCAGCTATAGAGACGGTGGAGGGTGGAGGAGAATTGAAGGAGGCGTGCGTGTGAGAGTGAAGGTGAAAATGAAGAATGGAGTGTGTGTTTGAATTTAGGCTTAGCACCTCTTCATTCAAAGTTTACAAGCGAAACTATGATGAAGATTAGTGATTGTGCTTTCAGGTGTGTTTCTGAAGGTGAGTGAAACTGGTTTTTATATGGGCAATGATTGAGTAATGATGATGAATTCTTGGGTGTGGAGCCTAAATTACAGCTTGCAATGAGTTTTTTTCAATTTCTCGAGTGTGGGACTTTGTACTATTCTTCTGATTTTTCACTTCTTTTTGTGTATGGGATTGATGTATTCTCTTTTGCACTATATGCAGGTTTCCAATGGAGTCACTTGGTAGAATCAAACACACAACGTGGGATCTGAACCTGGATGAATCAACCGTTGTCAAAATGAGACTGACTAGCCGTGTGGAATGATGAGAAGACCTAGAGTTTGGAGGGACATATCTCAGCTCAGCAAGTGAAGTATTAAGCTTTGATATTTTGTGCTTAGCATATGGTATTCTGAATGTTGCAGGGACTGGTTTGCGAATGGCTTGATGGCTCGGCGCGGTTTTACTCGCAGGCTGCAGTTTATTTTGGTTCACTTTGAAGGTTTTCCTTCCTTGGTTTGAATCCTAACAACTTTTGCTTGTTGAATTATGCAGGGTGATTGTTTTTGCATTCGGCACTGATGTGTGTTTATTTTGATTTACCAATGTGTAGGAATTGACTTGTGTTGGGCAGTCTTTGGCCTTGAAGTAGGGGGCCGAACCAATTCGGTTTATCTTGTGTGCAGCCAGTCTTCTTTCTCTCTGTTGCAGGTTTGTTAAACTTGATAGGCTGCAATGTGTTTTGTCACAGCAGAGCTGATATGGTGGATTTAGAAGTGCAGGGTTATAATATGGTTTATGGCTGGGTTGATGATATGGCTGACTTGTATGGTTGTGAATGTTTAGAATTAATAGAAAATGGGGCTGGTCTCATATATTGGTTTAATGTGTGAACTGAGTTTTTTGTGTGTTTGTTTGAATGTTTGAAATTGTTGAGTATGAATGTTAGGATGCTGTTGGGTTTATGGTTCAAAATCTGAATGAGTTAAAAGAATGGATGCATGACTATGTAACTAGGATAGTGATAATTTTGTTTATTTGATTATTGTTAGGACAGTTAATGGAATGCCATGGTGATGAATGCAAGTGTTTGGTAATTTGAATGATGCTGTTTGGTTTTGCTTTAGGATGATGATGCTAGCCTAGCGCCATGGTGAATATGTAGGTAGCATGATATTGGGTTTATTTATTGTATGGAGTTCTGAATGATTTGTAAGCTGCCTGAATTGCTGAAACAGAGTGTATGCAGGGCCATTTTGTTAATCATGCTACTGTTTTTTTTGGTTATCTTTTGTTGTTGTGGGGTGATTTTGATACTGAACTGGTGTGTGAATGATGTATTGATGCAGGATTCTGTTGGTTATCTTGGTTTTTAGCAAGGCAGCATGCTGTATGGACATGGATGGCATGAAGAATCTCAAGGGAAATATACCATAGACTTTGATTATGTTCTCTTTTGTTGTAATTTTCATATGTAGTCTATTTCAAACGCCTTGGATTTTGAATGCAACTTTTAATGACTTTTCTTGAACACCCCTCATGTAATTCAATGACTTTGTGTATGAAAAGAATCTTCTTCATTTGTAGAACTTGAATTCCAACTCTTCATCCGTTTGAACTCCATGCTAAATTTGAATGAAAGATGAAAAGTCCATGATAACATCCTATGGGCTTTGTACCAAAAGTAAATTTCCCATGGTTTGCTTGGACTAAAAAAATCAAAGTTTTCATTGTATGCTTTTCAAATTTATTAAGATGTACAAAGTCCACCATGTTTAACTAGAATCTTGCACAAAATCCAAAGTGAATGTCTTGCAACACAACTAATCAAAGTGAACCTTAGGATCGAACACAGGGGTGTGAACATCAATCCCCAATCAATAAGGCGTGTCCAAGTTCAAAGAAATTGAGTGGAGCCCAACAGAAGGAATTGTATTACAATAATGATGAAGCCACTCCGCAATTGATGAATAGCCCAAGTAAGAACCCCCAGATGATCATGAGGCCCAAACCTCTGGACTTATCTAATAATCCCAAGCATACAGAGAGTACTTTAATCCATGAACAATGAACACCTCTGTAGAGACTCTGGATATTGTGAAGTCTTAGATCCCATGCTTGCACGTGTTTTATTTAATGAATGAATGCGAAGTCATGCAAATGCCCTAATGATGGTATGCAGATGAAATGGAAAGTATAAGCCAGTTAGAAATTAAAGGGTAGGACAAATTTGGGGTATGACACATACCATAGACCAGAGAGAAAGGGGTTGCCCCTATGGATGTGCGCACTGAAGTTCTGTAACCGTGCAGGGCGAAGGGAAGCATTTCATGCCAATCCTTGTACGTCTTCACCATTTTCTGTACTATCTTCTTGATATTTTTGTTTGCGGCCTCAACAACGCCATTCATCTTAGGCCTGTATGGTGAAGAATTGTGGTGTTCAATTTTGAATTCTTCGCACAACTCCTTCATCATGTTATTGTTCAGGTTCGACCCATTGTCAGTAATGATTCGACTGGGGATCCCATATCGACAAATGAGGTAATGTTTGATGAACCGAGTAACCACTTGTCTTGTTATATTAGTGTAGGAAGCAGCTTCGACCCACTTGGTAAAATAGTCGATGGCAACCAATATGAATCGGTGTCCATTAGAGGCTTTGGGTTCGATCATTCCTATCATATCAATCCCCCACATTGCGAATGGCCATGGCGAGCTTAATACACTCAGCGGATTTGGTGGTACGTGTACCTTGTCAGCATATATTTGACATTTATGACATGTCCTTGCGTGTTGGAAACAATCAGCTTCCATGGTTAACCAGTAGTAACCGGCTCTTAGTATTTTTCTTGCCATTGAATGTCCATTTGCATGAGTCCCAAAGGTTCCTTCATGGACCTCCTTGATGATCTCTTTGGCCTCATTTTTATCCACACATCTTAGTAATACTGAATCGTAGTTTCGCTTGTACAGGACATCGCCGTTTAGGAAGAACTTAGATGCCAACCTTCTTAGCGTCTTTTTGTCAATTGTGGAGGCATTTTCTGGGTATTCTTGTTTCTCAAGGTATTCCCTAATATCATGGTACTAGGGTTTGTCATCCGCTTGTTTCTCGATCGTAAGGCAATAGGCTGGTTCGTCAAAGTGTCTGACCGTTATCCGAGGTTCGTGATTTGGCCATGTTACTTTAAACATAGAGGAAAGTGTTGCCAGTGCGTCGGCCGTTTGATTTTCTTCCCTTGGGGTATGGTTAAAAGTGATGGTCTCGAACTCGGCCATTAGTTCTAGTATGAGGTCTCGGTATGGGATTAGCTTTGCATCTCGCGTATCCCATTCTTTATTGACTTGGTGGATTACCAACGCTGAATCCCCATATACCTCGAGTAATTTAATCCTTAGATCGATCGCAGCTTCTAGACCCAATATGCACGCTTCGTATTCTGCGATATTGTTGGTACAGTCGAAACATAATCTTGCAGTGAAGGGTATGTGACGATTGTCGGGAGATGTCAAGACTGCCCCTATGCCATGTCCTAACGCGTTTGAGGCTCCATCGAACATAAGGGTCCACACCAATCCTGGTTCGGGTCCTTCATCGGGCCCAGGTATTTCATAGTCCCTTACCAGCATAATGTCCTCATCGGGGAAGTCGAACTTCATAGACTGGTACTCTTCAATGGGTTGATGAGCTAGATGTTCTGCCAGTACACTCCCTTTTATTGCTTTTTGGGTGACGTATTGAATGTCATATTCTGACAGTAGCATTTGCCATCTAGCGATTCTTCCTGTGAGAGCCTGTTTTTCGAACACGTATTTCAAAGGATCCATCCTCGATATTAACCATGTGGAATGGTTCAGCATATATTGCCTTAGACGTTTGGAGGCCCATGCTAGGGCACAACATGTCTTTTCCAACGGCAAATATCGGGATTCGCAATCGGTGAATTTCTTGCTAAGATAGTAAATAGCGTGTTCTTTCCTTCCTGTTTCGTCTTGCTGCCCCAGTACGCATCCCATGGACCTGTCGAGGACGGTGAGGTACATGATCAATGGTCTTCTCGATACCGGGGGTACGAGTATTGGTGGTTCTTGTAAATAACGCTTTACAGTTTCGAAAGCTACTTGACAATCGTCATTCCACTTGATTGGTTGATCTTTTCTTAGTAACTTGAATATGGGCTCACACGTAGCAGTTAAGTGTGAGATGAACCTTGAGATATAGTTCAAGCGCCCTAAGAAACCACGAACCTATTTTTCTGTCCTTGGGACGGGCATTTCTTGTATGGCTTTTACCTTGTCAGGATCTACCTCTATGCCTCGTTGGCTTACTATGAATCCCAGCAACTTTCCTGATCTCACGCCAAATGTACACTTGTTCGGGTTCAACCTTAGCTTGAACTTCTTCAAGCGTTCAAACAACTTTTGCAAGTGTGTGAGGTGCTCCTCTTGAGTATAGGACTTAGCGATCATGTCATCTACATATACCTCGACTTCCTTGTGTATCATATCATGGAATAGTGTGACCATAGCTCGTTGATACGTTGCCCCAGCGTTTCGCAATCCAAAAGGCATCACCTTGTAACAGAAGGTACCCCAGGATGTCATGAAGGTGGTTTTCTCCATGTCTTCGGGAGCCATTTTAATCTGATTATACCCCGAGAATCCGTCCATGAATGAAAACACTGAAGCTTGCGCGGTGTTGTCCACTAGTATGTCTATGTGTGGCAGTGGAAAGTCGTCCTTTGGACTTGCCTTATTCAGATCTCTGTAATCAACACACATGCGCACCTTTCCATCCTTCTTAGGCACTGGCACTATATTGGCGATCCATGGTGGGTATTCAACTACGGCGAGGAAACCTGCGTCAAACTGCTTGAGTACCTCTTCTCGGATTTTATTATCCATGTCGGGTCGAACTCTTGTGCGTTTTTGTCTGACCGGTGTACAACCCTCTTTGAGTGGTAGCCTATGCACGACGATGTCTGTATCCAGCCCAGGCATGTCACGGTATGACCAAGCGAATATTTCCACATATTCATGAAGGAGTTTGACCAGTGTTGCTTTTATGTCCTCGTTCAGTGTTGCCCCAATCTTGATTTCCTTGGGTTCTTTGTCGGTGCCCAAGTTTATGGTTTCGATTGCTTCTTGAGGAGGGAGCATGCTCTTGGATTCCCTGTCCATTAGCCTTGACAATTCTTTTGGAAGTTCATCGTCTTCCTCATCCCCTTCCTCAGACTGATTAGCGAGAGCCTCTAATTTACATTGAGTTTTAGCAGTATTATTATCGGTGATGTTAGAAGGTGATCTGCACAAGTTTATGTTTTTGTTTTTAGTATGCAATTATGATTGTGCTTTTGTTTTATGCAAGAATGTTATTTGTCATTTCGAGAAAGTGAATGCAAGAACGAGATAGAGTTTTCAATACCAAATGCAAACGACAATTTTATTAATAAACTCAACTTTGAAAGTAAATGGGGCCCTTACAAACCAACTCTATGCTTCGGGCGAGGCATGAGCGACATTGTTTTTTATTAATTGAAAGGGAAATAAAACACACGGCAAAACAAATTACTTTGAAACATAAACTATCTCCGGTATCTCCAGGCTTGTCCAATTTTGAAGTTGTTCTCCTGGTCTAATCATACTGATGAAGTTGGACGTGCCCTCCATGCTAGATATCATGGATACATGCTCATATCCCCCTGTGACAAAAGTTTGTGCGATCGGAGGGAAACGTCGCTCTTCCTGTGCAGCCTTCTTTGTTGGTTGGTATCCTAGCCCCAGACGATCTCTTTTCTCTTGCACTTCTGGGACTTTGTGTAACACCCCAATTCTACCCAGGCATATAGGTACAAATATCAGAGTATAAAAATTAAATTCATAAAAACAATTAGGGCGTTGCACTTAAGTAACCACATAACCAAACATAACATACTCGCAAAAGATGCGTAACACAAATAATCAAGAGGACGGATACACATAAACACCTGAATGTATTCATACTTATATAAATGCATCGGTAAACAAAATATCCACAACATTCTTCCAAAATACATCGCATGGGAAGGTATCCAAGATACATAATACGAATGCATAAAAAGGATCAAATATACATCAAAAGGATCCTATGAGCATTATCTACAAAATAAGTGTTCGATCCCCCCCCCCTAGGTGTTACGTATCACGAGCGGACGACACCAAAACGGACGACTACAAAGAGAGCACCTACACCTGCGGATCACCTGCACATTACCCACGAGTAGGTAACATTAAGGCAGAAGGGTGAGAATACAATTCATAATGAAAGCATGATCAATATAGTAATGCCCACAATTATCATTAAGAATCATATAATAAGATAATCCAATAAGTCAACCACAATCAATATATAAGTAATGCGGTACATGAATGATAACATAAATTATAAAGACTGACGATGATGAATGAGACTCGACTATGCGTATGCATGTGGTACCAAATCCGGAGTAAAACTCCTCCTTGTCATTATGACAAATACACCTTGCCGAGCATTATGCTCGGACTTCTTTCCCTAAGGAAAATACACCTTTGTCGAGCAGTAAGCTACGACTAACCGTCATCGAGCATCTAGCCCCCACTGATGACCTCTTGCCACTCGGGTAAATACACCTTTTTACCGAGCATTAAGCTCCCACTGGTAATAATTGTCAATTCAGGCCACCTGTTAATAGCATTCCGCCATTAACGTAATGAAATGTCATGCTGTGCATACAAACGACTCAATTACATGACAACAACAACAACAATATAACTCGGTCACATATCTACATCACACCGATTATATTATTCTACACGGATACATCATCAAAATTGTCACTCAGGCGTTCATATTCACACAGCACACGTATACCGTCAAAACATACTTGATTAGCAAATATCATTTCACAAAATACATTTATGAAAAATCATTCAACCACTAACACACTCCTCTTTATCATAAAGCATACTCAAGGGTTCTCATAATACTTCAAACGGCGCGTAGAAACGACCTACGGTTCAAAAGATACAACAAAACAAAGTTTGGAAAACAAAATTTCACACAGTCCGCTTGAGCTCCGCTCAGCGGACCCAGACAGGGAATCACCAAACAAAAATACAGAACCTCCGCTCAGCGGACCCAGACAGAGAATTCCTGCAAAAGAACCTCCGCTCAGCGGGCCCCCCTCCGCTCAGCGGACCTGCGTAAACCCAGAAAAACCAGTTCTGCAACAGACCGTCTCAGCCCCCTCTAAACCATTCAAAACCCATTTAAACCTTCATCCCAACACCAATACAACACAAACATGCTATATATACACCTAATCCATGATTATCATATGGTTGGATCATCACATATTATCTTTGACCTAAATTCCTTCATAAGCAAGAAAACATGGAGAAATGAAAAACAAACATGATCCATGGGAATATCTATCATCTTAGTACACATACACACTACAAAATCAAGTTTATATCTTCAAAACTCACAAAACACACAATTTGCCATTGTTGAACAAGCTTGGAAAAGAGGAAGAACAAGAACAAGCATACAAAACTACAAGAACCATACAATCAAGATAAACTATATTCATCCCCCTTACCTTGGTTGGATTCTTGGCTCTAGCTTGGTTTGGATTCTACAACTCTCTTCTTCTCTTTGTTTTTCTCTTCTTTCTCTTCTCTTCCCAAGTTCTCTTTCTTTCTTACTATCTCAAAATATCTCTTTTTCTCTCTTTATCAAAATATCTCTTTCTATTTCTCTACTTCTCATTTTCCCCCACTCAACTTTCATAAATTCTAATTTTGGCCCAAATGTCACTAAACATTAATTCTAACCAATTAACACCCAAAACATAATAATTACACACATAGAAAGTAATAAGTAAAATATTAACATAATTAATATTTACCGACTGACTCGACTCGAAAACGGTAAAATTAGGAAAATGTAGCAAACATCACAATTAATCAGAAAAACACATTTACGGGCGTTACACTTTGCCCCAGCCTTCCATCTTTGTGTCTTGCAGGTCTCTCCAAGACGTTACCGCCCTTCGCGTTTTCTCAATTGGTAGCGTGACAGCAGTTGCGATCTCTAGTGCTTGGAACGAAGTCTCTAATGCTTTTTCTCCAGCCTCAATGTATCGGTACGAGTCCAGATTGTTGACAAATATGTCCTCCTCCCCATTGACAGTTACTATAGAGTTTCCATCCACAAATTTTACCTTTTGATGCAGAGTAGAGGTAACTGCCCCAGCAGCATGGATCCAAGGACGTCCCAATAAACATGTATAGGCAGGTTCAATCTCCATCACTTGGAAATTGATGCAGAAAGTGTGGGGGCCTATTACAACAGGGAGGTCCACCTCTCCAAACACCGGGCTTTGCGACCCATCGAAGGCTTTGACTACAAGACGGTTTGGTCTTATTACTAGTCCTTCCAAATCTATCTTGTCTAAGGTGGCCTTTGGCATCACGTTTAATGATGACCCTGTGTCGATCAGTACTCTAGACAGATGAGCTTTCCCACATTGTATGAAGATATGCAGGGCTTTGTTATGCTCTTTTCCTTGTGAGGGCAACTCGTGTTCACTGAAACTTAAGCATGCCCCAGCAGTAAGATTAGCCACCATTCCATCAAATTGATTTACAGTGATGTCTTTAGTTACATGGGCAGCGCTCAAGATCTTCATCAAGGTGTCTCGGTGTTTTTCTGAATGTATCAACAGCGAGAGGAGTGATATCCTGGACGGAGTTTGGTGCAACTGGTCCACCACCTTATAATCACTTTTCTTGATCAATGCCAAGAACTCTTCAGCATCTTTGTTAGTGGTCTCTTTGTCTTTGGATGTGCTTTTTTCAGTAGGGACCACAGTAGTTTGATCACTTGCTTGTGCCAGGTTCTCATTTGGTTTTGCAGTATTGAATATGCGACCACTACGAGTCATGCCCCCAGGCCCAACGATGTTTGTCACGTCGGTACTAGTAATAGACTCATATTCCCAAGGGACTGCTTTCATTTTGTCCATAGGGTATGGGTCTCTGACCGGGATGATCCTAGTGTGTACTTGTGTGGGTATCAGCAATGGTGCTTTGGCGCAAGGGATGATTAATGTCTTCCTTGCTCCTTGCCTAGGTATCATCAATGGTTCATTCCTGTCTAGCATAGCCACATACTCTTCCTCAGGATATTCCTTAAACCGAACTACCCCTTGATCCACCAGTCTTTGCAGGGTTGTCTTAAAGGCTTCGTTATGTTCGAGGATGAACCCCTTTGCAAGTAGATACCTCTTAAGGGCATCTATGAGGGAGCTCCGTTGTTGAACAAACTCTTGCTCAGTGACTACCTCTATTGCGTTGACTGTGCCATCATGGCGAGGCATAGGGTTTGTCTTTACGTTAGGTTTGTCAAAAGCAATAGCCCCTGATTCTATTAGGTCTTGAACCTTGTGCCTAAAAGCCCAACACTTTTCCAATGTATGTCCAGGAGAGTTGGCGTGAAATTCACACCTTTCATTAGCCCTGAAATTGGGTGCAGCTTTTCTGGGAATTGGGGGTGGCATAGGCCTGAGTTCCACTAGTTGCTCATTTAACAGATATTTCAGTATTTCGCTTTTGGAGGTGGGCAAAGGGTCGAATTTCCTTGGAGGACCTTGGAATCTGCTTTGTTGAGGTGGGTATGTCATAGGAGGTCTAAACTCTTGGTGCACTACTGCATTGGTCTCCCCTTCCTTCTTTTTAGCGAAGGTTGAGGTGGGCCTCTTTGAGTGATAAGAGTTAGATGATGCTCCTTGTATCTTCCCATCTTTGATTCCGTCCTCAATTCTTTCTCCGATAACCACCAGATCTGAAAATCCTGATGATACGCTTCCAATCATTTTATCGTAGTATGGTCCTTGCAGAGTTCTCATAAACATGTCAACCAGCTCCTTTTCCAATAATGGAGGTTGGACTCGAGACGCCAGTTCTCGCCATCTTTGGGCGTATTCCTTGAATGATTCTTCCTTTTTTTGAGATAAGTTGTGCAGTTGCATCCGATTGGGTGCCATGTCCAGATTGTACTTGTACTGCTTTAGGAATGTATTAGCAAGGTCGTTCCAGCTTCGGATATGTGTCTTTTCCAACTGCATGTACCATTCAACAGATGCCCCACTCAGGCTGTCTTGGAAGAAATGCATCATTAGTTTTTGATCATTGGCGTAAGCAGCCATCTTCCTGACATACATGCGTAGATGACTTCTAGGACACGTAAGTCCCTTGTATTTCTAAAAGTTGGTTATCTTGAACTTATGAGGAATAGTCAAATCCGGCACCAAGCTCATTTCGTAGGTATCCACATCAAAGACATCGTATCCTTCTACTGCCTTCAGCCTTTCTTCCAGCGCCTTGATTTGTCCGCTATTTCTAGCGCTTTCCTCAGAATCAGCTTGGGTTTGCTTATGTTGGGACTCCTGATCCGGCTCGTCTACCTCCCCATATTGTAAGTCCACATAATCCTCATCCTTAGGTGGATTGTTAGCAGGGATGCGAACAGTGCGAGGCGCCCCCTCTTTCTGAGTGGCGGGAATGAATCCTTCATGGGAAGCTTCTCCCTCTTCATGGGTTTTGGTAACTCTCTTTGACGAGTGGGTGTTTGACTTATGAGGGTCAAAGCCTCGAACATATCCTAACAGTGGATTGCCATCGTTTGGCATCTCCTCATACCGATTCCGAGCTTCCCTAGCTCTTTCCTGTTCATCCTTAATTTCCTTCATGAAGCTCAACATTTGAGCCATTCCTCCCTTAATCTCATCCACAGTACCTTTCAGCTGGGTTACTTCTTCGCGAAGGGCGGCTTGGTTCTGCTCTAGTTGTTCCATCGCTTTCTTCTTCTGAGCTCGGGTTTGGTATACAGGAATGGTTGCTTGATTGTCTTCTCCAATGGTGTGACTGGAGATAAAGATAGTTTTTTTTTAATGCTTTGTAATTAAATATGACA
This sequence comes from Vicia villosa, assembly GCF_029867415.1. NCBI lineage: Eukaryota > Viridiplantae > Streptophyta > Magnoliopsida > Fabales > Fabaceae > Vicia > Vicia villosa. Next base: position 648,067 of record NW_026705441.1, on the reverse strand, counting down.
TGCATGATATGAATGTTATGCTTATGCTATGTTCGTGTCTTATCCACATTATTATAGTAAATATACATTCTCTTTTTTTTATTCTTTTTCTTCTTTTTTTTTCTCTCTTTTTTTTTGCATATATTTATTTGGTGAATATTATAGGAACAATAAGTAAATGCGAAAATAAACACACTTTATTAATTGAAAGGAAATACCACTTCATTGTTGGTTTACAAAAAAGGAAGGGAAACTGAAATTAAAAATACTCAAAATAAATTAAATTAAAAGTACTTGAAATAAAAGCAACAAGGAAATAACATAAAGCTAAGAACGCCTTTGGATGTCTTCTTGGAACTTGTCCACCATATCTCTACAAAGCTCCATGAACTCTTTGACTACTTCGGGAAGGATGATAGGAGATGATTCTGCTTTTGCCAAACTCTTTGGAATATCTTGAATTAAATCATTACACAAGAAGACTAGCTTATCATAATCATCGCGACATTTCTCATAGTCTTCAAGCATCTTAGGAACCATGCACACATGCTCACTTGCCGTAGAAACAATTGTGTAGAGTCTTTTCCAATAGTCTCTTTCGTTCAGGGCTGCCTCATGCACCTCTTTCTCTCTTGCGAACACTTCCCTGAGTGATACCATGGCTTGGTACGCTCTATTATACTCCTCGGTGCGCTGTAAAAGTGCTTCTTCCATGGTTAATCTCCTTGCACGCTCTTGTTGTCCAGCATTGCGAGCTTCTTGAAGATCATATTTGAGGTTTCTTATTTCCTCTTCTTGATCCTTAGTCCTATCAGTTAATTCAAAGACCACAGCTTCTAGATTTTTCTCGGATTCTGCTTTGTCATGGGAAGCTTTCTCATAACGCCTTCTCCACTTTGCAATTTCCGCATCAGCTTGCTCCAACCTCTCATCATGAGCCTCTAAATTAAAATTAGCACTTAAATACCCTTCGGTTGCACGTTTCCTTTTACTCCTTTGTCTATCATTCTCTTCCTTCATTGCTTGAAGTTCTTGGTTCTTATCCTTAAGGTCAAAGCGTAGTTGGCTCCTTTCGTTGGTAAGTTGGTGCAAATCAAGTTCTAATTTCTCTTTTTCTTTTCGGGACGCCTCTAGGGCAGCCTTGATCCCTTCTATCTCTTCGATGGATAGAGGGACAAGATCAGGAGAATCGGGCTTGTATGCGGGATCCACGACAAAAGGAAGCAAAATCTTCCCAACTCTTTCTTGAACCCATGCGGTATAAGGTGCTTTTGCAATTGCATTCTTTGGCCCAAAGTCTTTTCTTTGAACATGCTTCCAAGCTTGAATTACTTCCTTCCATGTTCTTGGTTCACCTTTCCCATTGTCATGCAAGATTAATTCTTTTATCCGTTGTTCGGCGGGTTCCTTATCCATGGAATGGCCCAATTGGCGCAATGCTAGAATGGGGTTATAATTAATGCAACCAAGAGTTCCTATTAATGGCACGTTGTTGAATTCTCCGCATTTGTAAATAATTTTATCTGAATTTAATTTCTTCGCATACCATAGAATAGAATCCGCTTTGAGAGCCCTTAATTTTTGAGACCAATCGTTTCTAGTCAATTCTTTGATAAAGCAACTAGATTTGTAGAGATGAGAAGTCAACCAAGAATATAGCCAATGGACACAACAAAATAGCATTCCTCTCTTCTTTTCGTACTTTGTATGGATAGCATAGTAAATATTAGCGAGGATAGTCGGAGTAGGATCCTTTCCATGAACCTTAAAGGAAGTGAAAGCATGAATGGCAGCGGGATCTACATAATCAACATTTTTTGGCAATAAGACAACTCCAAAAATCAGAAGAGCTAATAGATGTCCACAAATGTCCCATTGTTTCTTTTGAGCATACATTAAAGCTTGATTTTCTAAGTAAGATCTCTTGATCCCATGCACATCTCCATCGGTTTTGTAATTAGTCTTCAATTCCGTAGCGGACAACCCCAAGGCTTTTGCCAAATCTGAAAAGTCAACTTCTTTACCCACACCGGTATAGAATTCTTTTTTAATTTTTGAGAACCCTAGCGTAGCATCCATCTCTTCCAAAGTTGGAGCCAACTGAAAATCTTGAAAAGTAAAGCACCTAAGCGGGGGGTCATAAAATTGGACCAAAGCAGTAATGGCTTCCTCTTGCACTTTCACCCTTAGCAAGTCCAAAATATTCCCATAGCGGATTACAAACCTATCCAAAGCACTTGATGGTAATTTTTCCTTGATTATTTTTAGCTTCTTGATATCCGGAGTGGAAACGGTAAAGTGAACAATGGTCTTCTTGGTACTCATCCTTCCTACACATTCACCAAATAGAATATATTTTTACATTTATATTATATTTTTTTATTTACTATTTTTTTTGTGGATAAAACATGATGAAGATGCAAATGAGAGATGATGCATGCAAACACACCAAAAAAATCATAGCAACACACAAAAAATATAAAACAACCAAACATATAAGACAAAAAACAAATATAACATAATATTTCAAGAAACCCAGGTTCATAGGTTCGACGTAGGGGGCTCTAGGGAGCCAACCTTTTATGGGGGGTTATAGAAGGTCTCATGGGGTCGTTCGTAGCCTCTGAGACTCTTTGTCTCTTCGGGTTTTAGAACGACTCATTTTATCCATGAGGTTCGAATTTTTGGGGTAGGTTCTCGGAGAGATCGGCCAAGTATCCAGTCCAGCCCTCAACAAAGTCAAGCCTCGTTTTGGACATTTCCGAATACTCAACCCACTCCGAGTGGAGTTATCAATGAGACTCGTAGGCGATTCATGTCCCCATTTGATCTCAAAGTTAACTCCCACACTTATGGTTTAACATAACAAAAAAACAAATACCAGCAGTGCATATAATAATATAAGTAAACATTTTAAGGCAGATAAATAAACATTTAATAAAAAAAAAACAAATAAATAAATAATTTAAAATTTATTAAAAAAAAGATGAACCTCCCTCAAACCCTAAAAATGGCAAGTTTGCCAACCCTAAAATGCGCCCAAACCTAAACCCTGCCAAAACCTACAGGAGCATAGTATTCACTATTAGGTGTCCCCAGCAGAGTCGCCAGCTGTAGCAACCTGCCCTAAAATTTTAATGTTTAGAGTCGCCACCTATTCTACCAAGGCGAATAGGAAACCTATGCAATTAAGAGATCAGGGTAAGATACTATATTCAGGTCGAGGGAAGGTGTTAGGCACCCTCAACCCTTTCCTAAAGGCTAACATTCAAAGATAAAGGTTTATGGCAAGGTTTATAAAGAAAGGTGACAGAGAGTAATTATAAAGCTAATTATATTGACAGGATTAGAATTTAGAGGAAGGGGCTCTCCTTGGTTATCCAAGTGCCTACGTATCTCCTTAGGGAGAATCAGAGTCAACGTAGTTCGGGGAAGGGTTGTACGCCCTTAGAATTGGAATTTGATAGGGTTGGGAATTTGCCTCAAAGGCTTTTGAAATAGCCTATGATAATGTGTAATTTGATACTGGAAGTTTTGAAAAGTTTGGGAAGTGTTTTAAGAGTGGGCGTACAACCCTAATTTAATTTGTACTACTAACCGCAATGATCAATAGATTTGATCACCATGGTTAAAAGATTTGAAATTTGCATCACTACCAATTTTAACCGATTGATTCGATTATCACTAATAATGAATTAAGGTATTTTTTAATAACTTTATAGAATTTTTATATGCATTGTTACCCCTCGTAATCGATTGATTCGATTAAAAAGAAAAACAAATTAAAGTGAAGGAAAGACGGTTAATCATCACAACTAATAAAATAGTTGCAACCATTTAACCAAATAATAGAAATCAATTTTTATTTAATTAAATAACATTTTAATTAAAATTATTGTTGACCATAGCGATTAATCGATTTAATCGGAACGAACAACAAATTAGAATTTTTTATAATAATATCATATATTTTTATTTACAAAAATAATTATTATACATAATTAATTATATATAAAAAGAATTAATAAAAATCAATTATATTAATTAAATTGAATTAGTTAATTAGGTTTTGATTCAATGAGGTAGTTATTAGGGTATATGGTATAGGGAGTCAATCAGGGGCGTTAGATCTAGCTTAGTGGAAGATTGAAGGTCAGATCTGTAAGGCTTATGATGCGTCCTATGATGGTGCACACACAGGATCCAGTGTTAGAAATTCCAGAAAAATAAGATGTTGGAGGGAGGGTTCGAACCTGTGGCCCTCCACTCCCAAACATACCCTTTAACCAACTCAGCTGCGTTGACAATGCGTTTGTAACACGCGACCCATGAATAAAATAGAATAACCCTGCAGCAAATTAAAACGCGCGCGCAAATTCAAAATAGCCAACCAGACCAAGACACGTTATCATCTTCCACCCCAGACTGGTAAATCTCTGCAAATTTCGCTACGACTTAGCTACGAATTTTCCGTAGCAAATCAAGAACACAAAAATAACGAATAGGGCATACATTCAAAGAAATATGGCGCGACCCGCTAGTTCTCTTCGTCTAAACCATACGAACTCAATTATGTATTCAATTTGGCTTAATTTTAACCCTAATTAAAAACCCTAAATTGAAACCCTAAAACTCAAAACGGACTCTAATGGTGGAACTTGTTTTAAACGCGTAAACTCCAAACAAGCGACCCAGAAACAATCACAGCATCATAACTAAGCAGAATATATCATTAAAAACATGTAAGAATGCATGAATTGTTCTAATCGATCCAAGTTTCAGAGCCACTTACTTTGACAAATTGGAGGATATTCTGGGGTTGTTGATGTAGAGCAGCGATCCAGACACGTTCCAAATCGCCTGAGGAATCTTTTGGAACCTTTAAATCTCCCTGAAAACCTCCAATTCTTTGAAACCGAATTTGAGTTTCTTAGTGACTTTTGAGTTCTTGTACCTGTGCCTCTCTCTGAATTTTTCGTCCCCTATTCGTGTGGCATCCTTCCTCTACTTATAGAGGATGTATTAGGTCAAGTAAATTGTCCAAAACCTTGCTTGAATCCAATCTTGCTATATTGTGAAAATTGATTTTATTTTTGATTAAAAACCTTCTATTTTGGTCCAAATATTGTATCAATCTCTTCCCATTTGATTGAGCATGAAAATTACAATATATTTTGCCATTAATGCTGATTGAAATTCATCAAAATATATTTTCTATCAAAATATTTGATTTCTCACTTATTTAAATCATTAAAAATTGTTTTTAAATGAAATAAAATTGTGTAAAAAATCAAATGAAGTGATAAAATTCGTGGCCTATATTTTGGATAACTTATGGGCCTATTTGCAAGAAATCAAATTTGAACCTCCTTTTTTCACATTTGGTCCTCCAAAATCACCCAACTTTGATCAAACATATCTCATTCAATTTTTAAGCTATGAGGGAGTTCTAATACTTTTTGGAAACCTCAAAGTGTCCTCTACAAGCCTCTTTGGAACGTATTTTTCATTTGGAGCTTTTATCTTGATCATATCTTCTTTCACAAAAAACTGCTTTTGAAGGATGCCTGAAAATGACCTGTAATCTTTTGTACTGTACCTCTCAAATGAAGCATTTCTAGCCCTAGCTTGTGAGAGAAAAAGTTGTAGAGAATCCAATTTTCTTCATAATAGGCTTTGAGTGGGGAATTTTTGATGTTCCAGGTGGAAGTTATGCCCAGTCAAAGTTGGGTTGACTTTCTCCTAAAGAAACCCTAATTTGAACCTTTTTGTATTTGTTCATCTCTGAGTTTCTATTAATGGAATCATGATCAAGCTTTGATCAAATGATGGATATACATCCCCATACTTGTTGTGTGACCAATGGTTAGAAGTTTGGATCATGCCTTGACTTTGGATTTGAATCAGTTGATTGTAGATCTTGGGACTGTTAGAGCAGGTAACCTTTGGAGTGATGTCTTGACTTTTTCCATGGAGTTAAATTAGATCACTATAAACCATATACCCTTGATTAGGAGCCTTATCTCATTGATCCCTCTTAGAGGAATCTCAACCCTAGCATTAGGAGGCTCTTGGCTAGGAGTGTTGCTTAAATGGAACCCTAGTCCTTGAATCTTTGTAGGTGAAGTAGATGGGGCAAATTTTGGGGTATGACAAAGTCCAAGATCTAGTTGAAAATTTATTTTCTGTCCATATATTAGTATATTAGTGATTGTATGAACTCTTGCAATATCTGCCAAAATAAAAAGGAGTTATGCAGATTCCAATGTGAAACCATTATAGAGTGCACGTAGGCAAAGTGAGGACGAACGTGAAACACTATATACCCCAATGTCTTTTCTCTTTATTTTACTCTCGCATTTAAATTAGGTAGTATCACATGCTTAGTACTTCAAATTCCATTAGGTAGTTTATGGTTGTTGCATTATAGTGATTTGTTATCAAAGGCGTAGGTTTTGTTAGAATTTGGTTCCTAACATAACCTTGGTAATTGACTGATATTTGGATTAGTGTTGCACTTATAATCCGTTGCCACCTAGATGTTGTATAATCACCTTTAGTGAAGTATGCAATTGATTGGTAAAATACCTTGTTTTTCATCATCTTACTATATTTATATTTTGACATTGACTTAGTGTTTAAACACAATCACATTCCAATAAGAAACTTGATTTCTCTTCTTTTCTCCTAAAGCTTTATGCATGCAATTTCAAAAACACTATGATTATCCATTTTGGAGAATCGCTAGAAAATATTTTTCAAAGCGATTTTTGTTTTTTTAATGGGTCTATTTAACCCCCCCCCCCCCCCTTCTAGACCGATCTATCCCATATTCTCACCCAGCAATTGGCATCAAGAGCTGGTCTTTTGATTATGTCCAATAGACTCCAATTTTTTTTGAGAATATGGAGAAAGAAGACGATCCTAAGGGAGCGTATAATAGAGCACATGTTTTTAAAGGAAGGAATTACACTTATTGTAAAGATTTCATGTATATACACTTGTTGTCATTTGAAAAAAAATCTATGGGTTTCCATAACCGAGGGACCGTTTATTCCTACAAGAGTAGATGACGTTGCAAAACACAAAAAAGATTGGTTAGATAATGAAACCAAAAAGGTGTCATATGATCTGAAAGCAAGGAACATTCTTATATCTACAATTAGCGTGAAAGTGTTCTACTCGATTTCACATCATTAGAGTACCAAAGGTATGTGAGAAGCTCTCCAAACTCTCTATGATGGAACAAATGACGTCAAGGATTCTAAAGTCAACATGTGTACAGAGGATTTTTAAATATTTCGCATGGAACCCGAAGAATCCGTGAATTCCATGCGAACTAGATTCCTCCATTCGATTAATAAGCTAAGTAACTTGGGTAAAACATATTCTAACAAATATTGTACTAACAAAATATTGAGATCTATGTGCAAGGAGTGGCAACCAAAGGTTACCGCTATTAAAGAAGCTAATGATCTTTGTACTTTGGATATTACAAATTGTTTGGAAAATTAGCCAAGCATGAAAATGAACTGAAACGACTCGTCGAGAGTGAAGTAAAGTCGAAAAAGATAGAAAAAGTGAAAGAAGAGAAACGAGATCTCTCCTTGATGGATTTGTTGTCTAAAGCAAATACTTCAAAGGAAGAAAGTGACAACTATAACGGAGAAGATCCTAAACAAGGGGAGATTGGTTTATTCGTCAAACGCTACAACCGTTATTTGAAAAGGAACATGCTCAAACATTCTAAAAAAGGTTAATAAACTTCATAAATACTCACCCGCCAAATAAAAACACAAGAGAAAAGATGATGACATTACTTGTTACGAGTGCGGTAAATCAGGTCATTTCAAAACCACTTGTCTAAGCCTCACCAAACATCATAAGAAGAAAGATAAAGAGTTCTACAAGACGAAAGGAAATAGTTCCAAAGGTCGTAGAGCTTACATTGCATGGGAAAAAAGGATGAGAGCTTCTACTCAACTTACGGCTCAAGTTCCCATTATTAGTGTGCCAACTTTTGTTTGATGGCACGTAAGAAAAGTGAAAGCTCAAAGGTATATAACTATGAATGATAACGAATACTCTTATAGTGTGCCAACGTCTTCTTGAGAATCTTAACCGCAACCTGGTTACTCAAGGAATACAAACTTTGACTTCTTGAGAATCCTAACCACAACTTGGTTACTCAAGAAACAATTACAAACAAAATTTCTAACAAGTGATCTTAAGTGCTTCTTAATCTAAGTTGTATCAAAACTGTGATTTTCACTAAGTTTAGTACAATGAAGATGAACTTTAAACTGACATTAAGTTCATATGGACCTTTTTGGACCATCTAGAATAAAAACTATAGGTGGGAACTATTATGGGTTTGTCATAGTAGATGATTTCTCTAGGTATTGTTGGATGATCTTCTTAGCAAGCAAAAGTGACACTTTCTTCGCATTTGAAAAGTTTTCCAAAATGTTTCAAAATAAATTGAACACTAGCATTGTCTCCATCCGAAGTGATCATGGGGGTGAGTTTGAAAATAATCTTTTTGAAGAGTTTTGTGGAAATCATGGCATTAATCATAATTTCTCCGCACCACGCACTCCACAACAAAACGGAATGGTGGAACGTAAAAATCGTGTTTTGGAAGAACTTGGAAGAACTATGATTAATGAACATGGGCTTCCAAAATACTTTTGGGACGATGCCATAAATACGGCGTGCTATGTTGTAAATAGGATCCTAATACGATCTATTTTAAATAAAACACCACATGAACTCTTAAAAGGAAGAAAGCCAAACATTTCACATTTCCACGTTTTCGAATGTAAATTCTTTGTTTTAAATAATGGAAAGGAAAACCTTGGTAAATTTGACGAAAAAGCGGATGAGGGTATCTTTCTAGGATACGCTCAATCAAGTAAAGCTTATAGGGTATACAATAAAAGGTTACATATCGTTGAAGAGTCCGTACATGTTTCTTTTGATGAGTCTTGTCCGAAATTAGTCGGAAAAGGTAGTGTTATTGATGGTGCAGGTATCTCAACTGAGAGTATACTTAAGGATCCGGTTACTAAGCTTGATGAAGAAAAAGATTGCCTCTTACCTGAGAAAATTGAGGAGGAAATGGATCATGCACCGGAAAAGAAAGTGGAAGATCAACCAAGTAATAAAAGTGATCTCCCTATTGAATGGAAATCTTCAAAGGACCATCCTATGGAGAATATTTTAAGAGACATATCAAAAGGGGTAACAACGCGGTCAAAGATAAGTAACTTTTGTTATTATTATTCTTTCGTCTCTCAGATTGAGCCTAAGAACTATAAAGATTCCTTAATCGATGAACATTGGTTTTTAGCTATGCAAGAAGAGCTAAACCAATTTAAGAGAAATGAGGTTTGGGACCTTGTCCCTCCTCCGCGAGACCATCAAGTAATTGGCACTAAATGGGTGTTTAGCAACAAACTTGACGAAAATGGAATTATTACTCGCAACAAGGCTCGACTTGTTGCTCAAGGGTACAGTCAAAAGGAAGGGATCTGAAGGATAGAAAAACACTTAGAAAGGGGGGGTTTGAATAAGTGTGACTTTAAAAACTCATAAGATAAAAACAATGAACACAATATTTTTATCCTGGTTCGTTGTTAACGAAACTACTCCAGTCCACCCCCTTTGAGTGATTTACCTCAACTGAGGATTTAATCCACTAATCAATCTTGATTACAATGATTATCCACTTAGAAACACTCTAAGTCTTCTAGAGTATACTAATCACACCTTGATCACTCTAGGAATACACCACTTAGAACCTTCTAAGTCTTCTAGAGTCTACTGATCTCACTGATCACTCTAGGAACCTTTTACAAATCAATGTAAAATAAATGTTTACAAGAGTATTCAAATGCTTCTTAGAAAGCTATAATCACAACTGTGATATTTCTCTTAAGTTCTAAGCTTAATTCTCACTAAGATATTACAAAGATGTGAGAATGAAGATGAAGTTCGTAAGTAATGAATTCAGCAGCGTTTCAGTATTTTGCAAGAGTTGTTCGTTATGTGCTTCTGATCAGAACTTCATATTTATAGGCGTTTTGAGAAGATGACCGTTGGGAGCATTTAATGCGTTGCTTTTTCCGTACAACTCTGCATTTAATGTTTCACTCTTTTGTCAACTACCTCGAGCCTTGCTTTTGCTGCTTCTACTGACTTTGCCTTTTGTAGCTTCTAACGTTCCATTTGTCAATCAGCGTAGCCTGTCATCTTGTACTTGCTTCTGATCTGATGTTTGTAGATACAACGTTTGAATAATCAGAGTCAAACAGCTTGGTGCAGAGCATCTTCTTGTCTTCTGACTTTGAAGTGCTTGAGCGTGATACCATAAGAACTTCAGTGCTTCTGCTTCTGATCTCATGTTCTTCTAATGCTTCATAGACCATGTTCTGATTCTACTTGACCATCTTCTGATGTCTTGCGAGAGCATGTTCTGATGTTGCATTCTTGAACCTTCTGAGTCAGTGCTTCTAGCGCTGAATTGTGCGTACTCCTTATATAATTCCTGAAATGGAAAATGTAAAGGATTAGAGTACCACATTGTCTTATACAAAATTCATATACATTGTTATCATCAAAACAAGAATATTGATCAGAAAAAATCTTGTTCTAACAGGATCGACTATGAGGAAACTTACGCTTCGGTCGCCCGAATCGAAGCTATACGCTTATTGATAGCTTATGCATGTTCACAAGATTTTAAACTATATCAAATGGATGTAAAAAGTGCTTTTCTAAATGGCCACATTAATGAAGAAGTGTATGTATCTTAATCCCCCGGTTTTGAAAACGTTGATTATCTTAATCATGTGTACAAGCTTAAGCGTGCCTTGTATGGTCTTAAAAAATTTCCTAGAGCTTGGTACGAGCGGCTTAGCAATTTTTTGATCAATCAAGAGTTTTCGAGAGGAAAAGTAGACACAACTCTCTTCATTAAGAGACATTAAAAACACTCTATACTAGTTCAAGTTTATGTAGATGATATTATTTTTGGGTCTACTAACATGACTCTAGTCAAGGAGTTTTCTAAGCTTATGCAGGAAGAATTTGAAATGATCATGATGGGTGAATTAAACTACTTCCTTATGCAAATAAAGGAAGGTACCTTTGTAAGTCAAACCAAGTATTGTCAAGAGCTAATCAAGCGTTTTGACATGACTAAATAAAATGTTATTGACACCCCGATGCCTACCGCGGTCAATCTTGATCGGGATGAACATGGTAAGCCGGTTGATGTAAAAAGGTATAAAGGTATGATAGGGTCCCTTCTTTACCTTACCGCTTCTCGTCCCGATATTATGTTTAGTGTTTGTATGTGTGCATGATATCAATCATGTCCTAAGGAGTCTCACTTAAAAACCGTTAAGTGCATACTTAGGTATCTTTGTGGTAGAACTAAGTATGGGTTATGGTTCTCCAAGGGTAGTGATTGCTCTTTGGTTGGCTACTTCGATTCCTACTTTTCCGGTTGCAAGTTAGATAGGAAAAGCACTAGTGGAACATGTCATTTCTTTTCAAACTCCTTAGTGAGTTAGCATAGCAAGAAACAAGTATATGTTGCTTTGTCAACCACCGAGGCGGAATATGTGGCTGCCGGTAATTGTTGTGCCCAAATCTTGTGGCTCAAACAACAATTGCTCGATTTCAATGTAAAGCTCGATCATATTCCCATCTTTTGAGACAACACAAGTGCTATCAATCTAACCAAAAATCCTGTTTTACACTCGCGCACTAAACACATTGAAATTAGGCACCATTTCCTTAGAGATCATGTAGAGAAAGGTGATGTTATATTCGAGCATATTGAAAGTAAAAATCAACTTGCCGATATTTTTACAAAATCATTAGCAACCGAGCCTTTCGTACATATTCGTAGGGAACTCGGTGTTCTTGATATGTCAGATAGGATGCAACTATAATAGTTGCATTTGCTCTATTTATTCATATCCATGCTCTCATAAATTTTCTGAGTTGTATATTCAAGCTATGTGAGGGAAAAGTCATATCTCTTAATGCTAAGGTAATATCGTTTCAACTTAAAATCCCTTGCTTGACTCTTAAAAATGGTAAACTCAATACCGATACATGTCAATCTATGCTATACTTGTTTTTATTATGTCGTATGTTATATGATACTTGCTTGAGTTTTTATATATGTCGCATCATGCATAAATGTTCTTTCCTAAACAAAAATTAGAAATTTGACAGGCCTAGGTCGACCTCCCATTTCTATAGGTCGACCCATTCAAAGAATTTTTTTTAAAAAATTTAGGCTTAGGCGTCGACGCATGACCTGCATAGGTCGACGCATCGCGTGCAGACTTCAATTTTTTTTAAATAAGTGGTTGTTTCTCTTGGCTCATTCCTCTCTTCTTCTTGCGCTGTCCCACTCACCATAAACCTTAAGAAACTCAAATTCTTCATCCCTCTCCAAACTCACCTTCAATCTTCAACAATGGCTTCACAAAGGGCAACTAAGAGAAGATTAGTGAAGGGTAGCACCTCCAATCAGCGAAACGAACCGGTAAATGCTCTCTGATGATTTGGTAGATTCATATGGATCTGATTTTAGTAAAAGGAAGGTTGTGAAACAATTCTTGCTTCTATAGTGGATCTTTAGGAAGACTACATCTTAAGGAGATAATGGAATTGTTGAATTTTCAAAAATTGGGTACTTTCTTAGAGTTGTGTCATGATTATAATGAAGAATTAGTCAAAATGTTCTACAATAGCATGCAGGATGAGTTTGAAGGTAGAAATTTTCGTTACAAAATGGAAAATATGGTGTATGTTGTGACTGATAATATTTGGAAGGAAGTAGGATTATTCCCTCCGAGTCCCGTAGCAGTGAAAATCACTGATAACAATCTGATCAGTGATTATGATTACAAAGTGGCCTTAAACTCCATGCTAAGGCGCCCTTATTCGGAAAATGTGGTCAATATCAACTTATTCCCAAGAACCTCTACTACCAGGATGTTGAAACCTCTTGATCGTATCCTTCAATGGATTGTGTCGCGCATTGTTCGCCCTAAGAGGGGTATTTACCCTCGTGTTGACCAATCTGAAGTACATTTGGTTTGGTTAATCAAAAACAGGATTAGAGTAAATTGGCCTCACTACTTCGCAAAAAGGATGTCTGACTTGAAGGAATCAGGAAGAGGAACTGCACTGTGCTATGCATCGTTTATCCAATTTGTGCTTAACAAGGCTAATATCGGTGTTCCAAATCTTCCTCTACTGCAAATTCCTCCCAACCAAGAATTTACTCAGAAAACTATTAATATGATGAGGTACTTTTGGGACAAGAATATGGGGGAGTATAAGATTGTGGTTAGAAGCACTAATGCTGATCTTCAAAGTGGGACTAGTGATGAAGAAAATGAATTGAATGAAGGCGAAAGGGAAAATGCTGAGTCTATGGATGAAGATGACAATGAAGCTCCGGGTGGAGACAACTAACACATTGTACACTTGCTTGAAACCATGCGTCTTCAACAAGTGGAGAATCAAAATCTCATGAATGAGTGTCTCTCTACCTTGACCACTCGTGTTACGGAGCAAAGCGAACAATTCACGGCCTACTTCAACATCCAAAAACAGCGGTACAACACCTTGTATGGGATGATAGAATCTCAAGCAAATAATTTCAACTCATTCACCAACAACTTCATGCAATACTATCCTTTTCCTGCGGCACAAGCTTCACCGCCACCACAAGAGGGAGATGGAAATGATAAAGCCTAGGATCTCTGCCATTTATTTGTCACTTGCATCTTTTGTGAACAATGTTTGTTTGTTTCCTTTTAATCTTATGTTTGGATATTTCTTGCTCCTACTTTGTGTTTGATTGTAAGGTTAAGACATCGAGCTTATGAACCAAATGAAAAAGTCAATCTAGTACTGTATGAACCTTAGAATGGTGTGGTCAAGATATTGACAATAAAATAGCGCTTAATGGAAGGCAACCCATCATTTTTCATCAAGTTTGTTTATTTCTAGCACTTTCCTATTTTCGTATTTCAATTAAATAAGGAGTAAGAGCTACTTATAAGTGATTTCCTCTTTGTACTTCTTATCTTATGTTTTCCTTTATAAAACAAGTTTCCTCTTGTTATTTCTTTCAGATTTATAAATTTGCATCTTTACCAATGAATAGATGAACAAAAAAGAATCACTAGATAAAAGTTGGCCATCATGGAAGTTTCTTGTGGATTGAAAGAGAAGGAAGAAAAAGATAATCAACGGACTTATACTCAATATCCATAAACCTCTACTAGTAAGGTTTCGGCCAAAATTTGTCCATTGTTTATAATTCCTTTCATTGAGTGTATCCAAGCAGTTACTATTTTATAGAGTTTGAACTAGTTTCGATAGAGTTTATTTGGTTTAATTGACAGACACACCGAGGCTGTTTTTTGTGATAAACTCTAATCCTTTTAAAGCCAACCTGTATGTAATGATAATATTCATTTCTAACCACTTTGATCCTAAACCCTTTCTTTTGGTAACATATTTTATGTTATTAGCCATTCGATTTGAAAGATTAAAAGTTTTCACCCTCTCTTTAGAGTTAGGTAGAATTTTTAGTATTATTATCTTATGATAAAGAATAAGTTTGGGGTTGGGGTACTAGAGATAATGGTCAAAAATTCAAAAAAAAATTGAGAAAAATTAAGAAGTTGAAACGACTTCTTCAAAAAAAAAAAGAGAAAGGGAATGATAAGGACCACAAAAATGTAGATCTCTAGTAACAATAATTAGGAAAAGAGTTGATGTGATAATATGAAGAGAACTAGGTACCTAACTCCAAAGATTTAAGCCTATTTTCTAAAAATTATCCTACCTGAACATAAGCCTCGTTATACTCGAAAAAGCCCTCAATTGTGTGTGTTTTGATTACTTTGATGAACTTTATTAGAACTTGATCAAACTCACTATAAAATATTTTGCCTATTGAATAAGAGATTATCCTGTCCATTTGAGTAAATTATAGTGATATGAGAGATAGGTCGAGTACTTGACAATATTGAGGACATTTTTTTGAATTTTTTTGATTGAAGTTAAGAGAGGAAATGATGATCAGGTATTGAAAATATTGAAAGAGTGATGTTCATTTGTTATTGTTGGAGTTTCTTTTTCTGTTGAAATGTGCAGTTGCAAGCAAGTTACTTGAGGACAAGCAATAAATTAAGTTTAGGGTTGTAATGACACTTTGTTATTACATATTTTCGGCAGGAAATTGGAGCAAATTGATTCAAAGATGAGCAAATATTAAGCAAACATGCCAAAGAAAGGTGTAAATTTTCTTAGGGTGAAGAAAACAAGGACTTAGTACAAATTGAAGAGAAAAGGGACCAATAAACACACAAGCTACTAGAATCATCGCATGTTGCATCATGTGCACTATAAGGTTCATCTTGCGCACGATGCTTTACATAGAGCGTGCGATAGGTCCTTTTACCGGAGCTTTGCTATATCCTCTAGGTATTGTAACGTTGTCATGGCGAAACTTTAGGGAGTTGTTGAAGGTTTAAGGCTTATTGAAAGATTAGGGTTGCGAAAGGTGATGATAAATGTGGATTCTCTAGAAGTGGTGCATGCAATTGAAAAGGGGAGTACGAGAAATGGGAAAGGTATAACCCTAATCAAAGGGATTCAAAATTTGTTTGAGATGCACGGAGTTGTGAGCTTGGATCATGCATATAGAGAATCTAATAAATTTGCATATGCGTTAGGTAATATTGGTTGCGTTCTTGATTCAGAGTTAATTCTATTTGACTCGGTACCAAGGGTTATTGCTAGATTGCTAGGAGATGATAAGAGAGGTGTAACCATTGCTAGGGTGGTCATTTCTTAGTTTCCTGTTTTTTTTCTAGTGGGCTTAGGCCCTCTTTTGTACCCAAAAAAAATATTCCTCATGTTTGTAGATGTTAGCTCGGTTTGCAATAGGAGCATCGTATAAGTGTCGATTGCCGAGGCGGAAGACAATAAAATAATTCTCAATTCCTTTAATTTATGTTTTGAGTGGCACGCCATCTCATTGATGAAAGAAGCCCCTTGCAGCGTCGAACCATGACTAGGGATGTATCAACATATATTACCTCATTTACATTAGATATGAGATTCTCTTCTCTATCTCGCACACAAATAACATTGGGAAAAGATGATATTGTCTAATTTATGATAGTGAACTCACTTCTCACAAAGTCTTACGAGTCGCTGAAATTCCACGTCAGTGCCACATAGCTTTACCCATTGATTTTAACAATGTAGTGAACATGGTGTGTAGGTACTTAAACATGATCTAGTTTTCAGAGCTAAAGGACCAAAACGGCATTTTTAAAAATTAAGGGACCAAACTGAATCTCTAATAAAAAATAAAGGGTGAAAAAAAAGGGTATTTTGCTTTTCTTTTAAATTCTTTATATTTGCTATTTTCTTTTCAATAAAGCTACTAGCGACACACCATATTCACTAAATATAATTTTATGTTGAACTGAACAAAATAATTTATTTTTATTGACAAATAAATACTAGTATTGATGATTTGAATTTAATTAATTTGTAAAGACGCTTTATGTCAGTGTTTTAAAAACTGGACTGGACATCAAATCAGTGAGGGTATGTCAAACCACTGGGTCACTGGTTAAACTGCATGACTAAACTAGATTAAACCGGATAACTCGGTTCAATAAACCGATTGTTATAACAAAATTATATAAGTATAAAACATGTCAAACCGGATGATTTAGTTCTATAAAATATAAGTACACTTAAATTTTTTGAAAATATCATATCATAAATAAATTTACAAGTTTATAATTTAAATTCAAATTTTAAACATAGAATCATAGATATCACACATAATAAAATAGTACAAAATTATAAAGTAGAACTGTAAACAAACTTTAATCGCAACATAATTTACTTAAATAATATATAACCAAATAATTTCATTGTCTACTAAATTTAATTTAAAGGAAGGAAAATTGTTTAAATATTGGGATCTTCTTCTTCAATATTAAAACCATATGCAACAAAGTCAACCGTCCTCAACATCCTTTTTTATTTTTTATTTTTTATTTAAGTTTTTTTATTTTTCTTTCTTTTAATTTTAATTTTAATTTTTCATTAAAATAATTAAAATGTCGTCGTTTTAATTTTTTAAATAATTTTTTTTTAAA
This sequence comes from Vicia villosa, assembly GCF_029867415.1. NCBI lineage: Eukaryota > Viridiplantae > Streptophyta > Magnoliopsida > Fabales > Fabaceae > Vicia > Vicia villosa. The sequence goes on along the minus strand of NW_026705441.1, from coordinate 630,857 downwards.
ATGCAATTAAACCACCAGTTCATGAAAATCGTCGAGTTTTGCGGTTTACACCGGTTCAATGACGTATCTGATCCAGCAATTGAACCAGACCGATTACTTGGCCGGTTCCTGAATCGACCGGTCGGTCCGGTCCGGTTTTTAAAACATTGCTTCATGTACACTAAATTGAATTTTTGTGTTGAAGTGAACAAATTAATTCTATTTTATAATGACAAATAAATATTAATATTTATGATTTTTTTTGGTTTATCACCACCGATTTAGTCCGGTTCGGGGGTCAGTTCTGGCATCAAGTGGTTCCAGCCTCCTCCCGATTGTAGTTGTGGGGGATCGAACCGTGGTCCTCCCTACTAAGTTCAGCGCCAATCACCACTAAACCAACTAAGGATTGGTTAATTTATGATTTTGAATTTACTTAATTTGTAAATAACGAAAGATTTCAATTATTTAAGGAGTCATTATATATATGTAACAAATCAATTATCGACTAATATCACAAATGATAATATTACTTATTTAATTTATCATAATCACCTATTCATTCCTAAAAACCATTAAAATTGAAAAATTATTAAGTACCTTAAAGTTTGGTTGAATGCAATCTAGGCATAATTAATTCAAATTTTTAATTAATTTATTAATAAATCAAAACAAAAAGATGATAAGATGATATGTCATGCATAACTGGATGATGACTATATACCCAATCAAATTCAAAGATATCATACTGTTCATCTCAAACACATTTCGTATTTGTGAATATAAGATTAAATGTTAAATAGAACTAATGAATTAGAGAGATTCAAATTGTATTAATTATTATGTAGAGTCAAAAATTGCTATTTAGCTAATGAATTAATTTATTATGTATTTTGTATTAATTATTATATTTTTTAACACTAAATATTATGTTACTAATGAATAACTTAATAAATTTGAAAATAACATAAAAATTAGCAATAAATTAGTATTGTAGTGCCTTCCTACCCGTATGAGGCTACGGTAGCATCATGTCTTACAATGTCCGTGAGATCAATGTTAGTCAAGATATCAGCACAAAAATTGGCCTCTCGATATATGTGAGATATCAAAATATCAATCGTAAGTGTGTACTTACGACATCAAAGCCAACAAGACTTGATGTACCAAGGCACAGGGTCTATGTTAGAGAAAGAATTTAAAGCAGACAATCCGACTCGATCCAAAGCTTCCTCCAACTGAGATCTTTTGCTTTTTCGATGGCTATCACAACCGCCATAAATTCTGCAATATCCGCGATCCCAACACCAATGTAATCACAAAAACTACCAAGGTGACAAGCTTTTTCATCCTTGAAAATGCCTCCACAAGAGCTAACTGCGGGAGAGCCAATAGCCGAACCATCAGTATTGCATTTAATACAACCCAAAGGCGGAGGCGACCACAATATGTCCACAGTGATCAAAGACTTACTCGGATAAATGTTGATGTCAAACTTTTTCAAGAGAAAAAATTGGTTATCAAAGCATTTGACTTTTTGTTAGTGTTATTTCTAGTGAGAAAAATATGGCAATGCACGCCACCACCACAGCGAAAGCTTGCGGACTCCAATTGGCCTCTAGCAAGAGAAGGCAGTCTTTCATGTTGTGAACCGGGAGATGAGTATCTAAATGTTTTTGCAAACAGTTCCAAATTTTTTTGGTATAAGAGCATTCGAAAAATAAATGCTTTAAAGTTTCTTGATGATAGTATAACAGAGATCTCAAATAGATGGGAAAGAAAAACCCCTAATGCTCAAGTTATCATCCGTTGGCACCTTGTTATATAAGAGTCTCCATACCATCATGGAATGAGATGGAGGAATATGAGGGTTCCAAGTAAAACGGTTCCAGACATCTTTCGGGGTAGGATGCTTCATAAAATCAAAGGCTTGCTTAAGGCTCAACAGCCCATTATCAGACTTCTGCCAGACCAAAACATCTTCGATGTCTGTAGCAGGCAAAAAGCAAGACAATGGAAATTAACCAAGGCAAGCCAGGTGTAAGTTAGTAGGAAAACCCCAAGCATTATTGAGCAGGAAGTCCCCAACTCCGGTAGTTAAGAAACTGTGGAATTTTTCCGGAATATTGAACTTTTTTACCAAAGGATCACCACTCCAATTATCAAGCCAAAAATTAACCTGTTTTCCATTTCCAATCAATTATTGAGTATTTTCCATAACAATTTCAAAATATTCTTTGATGCTACTCCAAATCGAGGATTTAATAGAGTATTTTAATTATGCCCCGATTTCTTCTAATTCTGGAAGGCAAGACAAATGACCAGCTGTTAACATCTTTTAAAAAATTCCAGCACAGGTGCAAATTAGAGGCAGTATTAAAGACTTTAAGAGATTTAATTCCCAGACCTCACTCTTTTAAGCTTTTGCAGCAAGTTTCCCAATTTACAATGACTAGTTTCTTCATATCCATATTTATGCTCCATATGAAATTTCGCATCCACTTTTCAATGTTTTTGATCATGTTATCAAGCCATTTGTATATCATTATGCAGCGCATAGTCATGCCAATAATAACATATTTGACAAGCTGAGATCTCCAAACCATGGAAAGATGGCTAGCTTTCCAAGCAGCCAGCTTTATTCTGAAGGTGAATCACTTTTGGCCTCCCAATGAAGATAGGGGCACTAAGGTAGATGAAAGGAGGAAAAGCCATATTGAAACCAATAAGACCAGCCAGCCTTTTATTCCTGTTATTGCTTATTCCTTATGCATAAATGAGAGATTTTGAATTGTTACAAAACTGACTAGAACATGTAGCATAATCCTTAAGCAGATTATCAATAGTAATTAAAGATTTAGTATCTCATCTACAAAAAATCATGATGTCATCTGCATAAAAATGTGAGAAGGGACAAAACTATTCTTAATAGCTTTTATGAGATTAATATGATTAGAATCCACCAGATTGGAAATTCCCCTACTAAGCATCTCTTCTATAGGATAGAAAAGGAGGGGAGATAAAGGATCTCCCTGTCTAACCCCATTGGAACATTTAAAAAACCCCACTTGCTTGCCATTAATACCTATAGAGAGATGACCAGACTACAACACCACTTTTATCCAATTGCAGAACTTATCATTAAGACCAAAATAGTCCAGAGTCTTTAAAATGAAAGACTAATCAAGAGTGTCAAAAGCTTTGGAAATGTCAATTTCCAAAGCAACATTGCCACTAAAGCTTTAGTTATTAAGGATATTGATGGCTTCAGAGGTAAGACAAATACCATTCTTAATGTTCCTCCCCTTAACAAAGCCTTTTTGCTCATTAGAGATCAAGGAGCGGAGAGTTGTTGCAAGCCTATCAATTATAATCTTAGTGATAATTTTAAACTTAAAATTAGCAAGAGCAATAGGGCAGAAATGACTAAGAGTACTAGCATCAGAAGTTTTGGGAATTAGAACAATAATGTTAGAATTACAGTTAGGAGGCATCCATCCCTGGAAAAAGAATTGACAGACAGTATTAACAACATCAATTTTAATTATGTCCCAGTAGTGTTGGAAAAACAAGGCCCTAAATCCATCCGGCCCAAGGGCAGAATCAGAATTTAGGCTTCTTCACATGATGTAAAGTCGTTCATTCTTGATATTTGTAGTAGGGAAGATAGGATTACTGTCGGTAGAGTTGCAGTTATATTGGAGGTCATTTGAAAAAATAGGAATGACTTTATTTGAAATAATGAGCGAGAGGAGGGCCCTAAACTTGGTTGGTTTCCGTGTCATAAGTGACATGAATGGTTTCGATGCAACAGGTACAAGATAGCAACAATAGCCATCAGCATGTTCCAAATTGAAGTTCACCACCCTCAGGTTGGCTCAAATGCAATGTGAATGCGGGTTTTAATTAAAATTGTGGTACTTCGAACAGAGGTTGGTGTGTGCAGAATGAATCTTGTAACTTTATCACTACTAGGGTGGCTTGGGATCCCGGTAATCTTTTCGTCTCATAATGATAAAAGTTAATTTTGCTCTGATAAAAAAAAGTGTACTTTTGATTACAATTCTTAAATAAATTAATTAATAAAAATTTCATTAATGCATTAATTTACACTCTTAAATTCTCTTTCATAGTTTTAAACTTGGTTTACAACTTTATGTTATTTTATTTTCAAACTTTGAATATCATTTTTGAAATAGGAAAAGATAATATAATATTAATAATTGGAAAACAATATTATAATTGGTAATGATAATTTCTCAGAAAGATCAACCTTGATCATACTTTCAAATTTAATAAGTTTTTTAATATTTCTCACTAAATTATCAGGCTTTTTAATTCATTAAATTCACACTTAAGTATCTATAAACCCACCATTTAAATTTAATAAAAAAAGCATAATTTTTTTTACAAATATTAATAAAAAAGGTTTAAATAGTCTTCTAATTTTTTTTATTATTTATTTTTGAGATATTTCACGTTAGCTACTGTATTAAGGTGGCAAGCTATTATTATTTGAGATTAATGTGTAAAATTAATTTACACTGCATCACCCTTTTTCTCTTATTATGAGACTTATAACTCAAATCCTCTTACCCATTGCATGCATTGCTCTCCACCATGCCACTTCTATTGTTCGATTATAATTTACAATGCATGTGTATATAATGGATAATAACAACAAATATTTATTTTTAAGTAGCAAATTTTTGTAAAGTTAAGTTTTGGTTAAAATTCTAAATATAATAAAATATTAATCAAAATATTTTGTGTTGAAAAAAATTGTGTTGAATTTTTTTACATGAACTTGTTAAAAATATTTAAACATATTATTAAAATGTTTATAGTAGCAGCAAATTATTTATTATAATAATAGTAACTTATAATATTTATTGTTTTTGGATTAGAAAAAAATATTTACTTATTATAAAAATTTAAATATGAAAATTTTGAATCTTACAGGAAATTTTGAATCTTAAAGAATTTTTTTAATAAACTATTTTATATTTTCATGATTAATAATTAAATTGTTTTTAATATATAATATTTCAACTAAATAATCCATTAAACTAATTATTCAATAAACTAAATATTTAAAATATTAATAGTTGAGATATTAATATTTGAAATATTAAATTGTTAAATTACTAATTTAATAGTTGAAATAATATGTAATAATTATAATAAATAAATTTTTAATAAATTATTTAATATTTTAATGATTAAATAATTAAATTATTTTAACTATGTAATATTTCAACTAAATAATTTAAAATGAGATTAATTTTTATAAACTGACAATGTAAAAGTTTTTACACAATAAGTGTATCATAATTATTTAATGATTAATTAATAGTTGATTATTAATGATTATAATATTTCAACTATTTAATATTTAAGTATTAAGTATTAAAGTTTCAGCTATATTTAATAATTATTTATATCCTTTTCGCGATTGCTAGTTGTGTTGGTACACCTTCTATGCATCGATTCCGCATCTGCCAAGTCTCATGTTGACATAACTTTTGGTCATTTTGTGAGAGTCTTGATTGATATGGATCTTTGTTTGCCATTGAATCACAATGTTTTAGTTGAAAGGGAAGGGTTTGCTTTTTTCTCAAACATTGAATACGAGAAGTTACCAGCTTTTTGTGGTCATTGCAGGAAATTTGGGCATTGATGTTCTTGACTGCAAAATGCTTAGAATACATCAATCTAATTCGAATGTGAAGAATCAAGAGAATATGGGACATAAGCCTGGGGTAAATCATCCTGAGCCCGTGGCTAATCTGAAGAAAAATGGATTGAAGTTGGTAACAGGATAGCAGTTGGGCATGCTATAGATGTTCAGTCCACTGGCAGTGGTGCTATTCTAGAGCCTATAACTAATCATGTTGAAAATTATTATGTCTTGAATCCTGTTGATGGAGATCTTGAACAGCTCAATGGAGTTATCCATTATTTTTCGCAGAACTATGTTGCTCAGCCCCAGAACGACCCAAGATCTCCTCCTTCTGTTTTCATCGACGAGACTCAAGATCTTTTGGTCAACAGTAAAGAAGGTTTTCTTCAAAGCTCTTGGGACACTCTTGCTGAGTTGCCCGAAACTGTTGGTCCCTTTACAGAAGCGGTGGCTGGGCTCAAAGAGAAACATTCTACAAAGGTTAAAAAAAGAAACTCTCCTCTAGGTCTCAAACACGACCAAAGAAGTCTGCCTTATGAAGTGCCTCTTCTGGAACATTCGGGGTTTGGCTAATGCCCCATCAAGATTAGCCTTGAAGCGTGTTTTAAAATCTCACAATCCTGACTTCCTTTTTATTGCAGAACCGAAAATTATCTTTGCAAAGTTACCGAATAATTGGTTTGATAGGCTTGGCCTTAAACTCTTTGCTTCTGTTGAGTTGGATATTCCTTCCCTTTGGTGCCTCTGCAAAGAGGATATTAACCCTATTGTTCTTTCTATCTTTGGCCAAGCTATTGCTTTTACGGTTGATTTGGACACTAAGGTTCTAGCCGTGGCAGCGGTGTATGCTAGTACAAATCTCTACAAAATAATGGATCTTTGGAAAGAGCTTTCCAATTTGCAAGTCTCTCACCCTCTTTCTTGGGCTTTCTTTGGTGATTTTAATGCAATTTTAGGATCCCATGAGCATCGTGGAAGGCTAAGTCCTATTAAAAGACCTATGATGAATTTCCAAAACTGGACAATGAAAACTATCTCATCCATTTTCCTACTGCAGGAACAAAGTTCACCTGGTCTAACAAGAGAGAGTCTCCCTTTTCGATCGAAAGGCGGCTCGATCGTTGTATTGGGAATAATGGTTGGATTGATTCTTGTAGTTTCATCGCGGTTTCTTCCCTCCCTAAGCTTTGTTCAGATCATCGCCCTTTTCTTCTGGAGTTTCATATTAGTTTTGTGTGGTTAGTTTTGCCATTCAAATTTCTTAGCACATGGGCACATTTGCATATATGTGACTTGCGTATGTCAGGTGAGCTACATGAGATGTGTTATTTACGACCATGAAATACATAAGTGTGACCCATATATATGCTCATACATTTCATAGTTACGTGGCTACTAGAGAGGAGTCACGAGGTGCACACCGGAGAGGTGGCACGGGGTGCGTGTCTGAGATGGAACCACCTTATTCTGAAGTGGATCATTGAGTTTGATGGATGGGTAGATACCTATCACCTTAGTGGTGCTAAATCATGAAGCAATACCACGATGTAGCAATCGGCTTAAAATTTTAAGGAAAAGAGTCGCCACCATTAATTTTATCCTACGGGAAGGGAATTAAATGGATTACTCTAAAGTCAGAGATTCTATGTTCGCGAGTCGGTTAGACGGAGGGAAGGTGTTAGGCACCCTTCGTCTCCCTTGTATTCAAGGGGACCCCTTTTAGGTTTAGGTTTTTATATATTTAAATTGAAGATACGGTAAACGTACGTCTACCTATATCTTAAAAGGTTTTTTTATTGATATTTTAAGAGAATTAAAATAAATGTTAATTTTTTATGGTTTTACTCGCTAGGGATTCAAAACCCTATGCCTACGTATCCTCTAGTGCAATGAGGAAGTCAGAGTACCGTAATTCATATTTTTGGTTGGTTAATGTTTTTTGATGGATTGTGTGAGTTTTTAAAGATCTCCTTTGAATTTTTGTTTGAAATTGGAAATGTCATATGCGTAGACGCAGATCGTAATTTAATTTGGAAAATAAATCCACAATCCTTTTTTTAAAGATGAAATTAAATTAGTGATTAGGTTAGTATACTAACTAAGATTAACACGTTAGCATTATTAACAAGTTTTTTTTTTTTTTTTATAGAAAAAGGTCAAATAAAGCCACTAGTTAATGACAACATGTAGTTAACAATTCTCGATTGATTATTTTTTATTAACATGTATTTTTATTAAACTTTAATATATTACTACTAATAAAATTAAGTTATTAAGTTTGAGACAATTGCTAACAGTAAGATAAAAAAGGAGATCCTAGTTTAGACAACATAAGAATAATGTTAAATAAATCCAACTCAAATAAAAACCACACATGAAAATCATAGTACAAGTAAATGGATGTTTAGAATTGAATAATTAATTGGTTTTTATCTAAAAGACATACAAACTTATTTTATGCTTTCTTCTTAATAGAATAAAATGGAAGACTAAACTAATTCTAATAACACTAAATAAGGCCTATTTATTGTGCCTTGGTATTTTTGTTAATTAAAACATATTCTTTTGTTAATTAATTAAAATAGAATATAAAATAATATCAAGTGTACTAAAATTACTTTAGTATGAAATTCCATTGTATAAAAAACAGTTTAATTCCACTTAGAATGATTTGCATGTTTTAGTTAAATTATCATACATAGAAAAGATTCACTACCGTAGACGTCATTTTATTTATATTTCCCTCACCATTATAACTAATTTCACTTGAAAAAAATTATATGTTGTTTTAACATTTAAGTATAAACCTTATTGCTTTATCATTTATCTTAACACAAAAATAGCAGCCAGACAGAAAATTGGAAAAATAATGCAATAAGATGAAAACTGAAAACAAGCAGAGAAATAGAGACAACGGAATAGGACTTCGTCTCCATGAAAGACCCATACACTAACCCATCCACTAAAACCTGAGACCAACTCTTTAAACACATCTCAAGAACAACAAATCAACACCAACAACATCATGCATCAAAGAAAGAAAAATGGAAATTAATAGTGGAGTCAAAGGACACTACCGGTAACTATGGCGACCTTCTTGGGATGGTGGCGGCGCGGCTGTGAGTGGCTAAGTGGTGCATCGTGTTGGGGTATGTGTCCGGCGCGAAGCTTTGGATCGACGCGGACTTGAATCGATCGCGACTGTTCCTCGTCGGAAGTGGTGGTTGTTACGATCAGTGATTCCGACGTCGGAGACGTCGGAAATAGAGCGGATTCGGAATGAAATCTGGGCCGGCGGTGTGTGTGGAAGCCTGGTAACTCGAGTGCCAAGGGCGGACGTCGAGTTAGGTGATGGCTATTGCTTTACTTTGTTTTCTTTACCAAGTTATTTGGCTTTGTGAGGGAGATTGAAGGTTATGATGGGATACGGTGATGATTTTTGTAGAGACTATGTGTTAAAAAAAGTCGGAGGTTTCTTTTGCGGTTGTTCTTCGCCTCCCCTGTTTTGTTTTGATTATTCGGTTTTTATAGCCTTACAACTATGTCATATATGACCAGTGCAACCCATTTTTGAGTTTTTTATGGGTCTCACCAGTCATATCATCTCAAAATAATTTATTTAATATTTATTTTATTAGTGTAATTCAAATGGGTCCCACAATTTTACCTCATAAATTAATTTGATTGGGTACCACAATTTTTTACTAGTTGTATTGCAATGCAATTCTACTATGACATGGCATTTTGATTCAATATTTAAAGACATTTTGATTCAATATTTAATTATTATATTGATGTATAGTTGGAGAACTCATTAAAAAATACCACCATTGGAGATGCTCTAAGAATCCAGTCCTCCATGATTAATTTCTTTTCATTTTTTAGTGATATTGTCTTGAGGACGTTTTGAATAGTAGAAGATTATGTGTGCCAATGTTTATGGAAAGAATTGAAATCTTCTCTGTCTCTATTGTATGACTTTTTTTTTTATTTATTTTTTATTAATAGTAATGTCATAATAATGATTCCAATAATAGTAAACAATTTAAATAAAACTATTTATTATAATAATAACAATAAAACAAAAAAATTAATATCTATCTTTTATTATCAATTTTCTATTTTTCTTTTAGATTCTAAATAATAGATTCAAAACCTGAGAAAAATGAAGTTGAGAAGTATAATTTAAAATATATCGATTATAAAACTAAATTTGAATTAAAAAATCTTAAATCTAATTTTTCATTTCTAGAACCTATTATAATAATAAAATAGGAAAAGTAAGGACAAATATATTTAAAAAGAAGACAGGTGGGATTCAAACTCAAGTTAATCATTTTTCGATTGAAGGGTGCGAGAGTACGCAGTTCTCACACGTTCGAATCGAAGGGTTATTAAATACCGAAAGACCCCAAAATTTGACCTGAGTTTTGAAAATTGTGACAGTAAGTGATAAGGCAGTGGTGACGCAGATAATCCACCAATGCTCGAGTAGAATAATTGTAAGATTCATGTTCTTATCGCAACCTACCTAGAGAACGAACAAGACAAGTTTGGATAGTCCGTTGTCATTTTTGGACTAACATAACGGACTATATCGTAGTCACTATGCACTTACCGCAACCTAGAGGGATAAGTAACACAGATCAGATAACTCATTGTTGCTCAGCGTACTATCGTGGATTCCTTTATATCTTATCACAATCTAGAGAATAAGAAATAACAGGTTTCAACTCTATTTTAGATTTTAATCCAAGTAGAGTCGAGGAAAGATGGAGAACTGACTTGCCACATCCTAGGGAGCAAGTAGTCGCCAATCTATTCTTTATCTATCACGACCTAGAGGATCGATAAAGATTGCGTTTAACCAAGGTTAGATAGTATAATGACTGTAAATAATCATGCCTATGCTAACTAGTAAACGTTCTCACCAAATGTTTGCACCAAATGTTCCCCAAGTTGTTCACACCACATGTTTACACAAAATGTTCCCCAAATGATTCACACAAAATGTTCGAACCAAATGTTCCCCAAATTGTTCTCACCAAGAGTTTGCACCAAATGTTCCCCAAATTGTTCTCGCCAAGAGTTTGCACCAAATGTTCCCCAAATTGTTCTCCCCAAGAGTTTGCACCAAATTTTCCCCAAATTATTCACACCAAATGTTTGCACCAAATGTTCCCCAAATTTTTCTCACCAAGAGTTTGCACCAAATGTTCCACAAATTGTTCTCACCAAGTAGCAAATTATTCTCACCAAGTATTTGCACCAAGTAAGTTTACCAAATTGGTCACTGCCAGGGGACTAACATGATAAGAATGGAAAATATAGATTTTGTATATTTATCGCAACCTAGGGGATAAGATTTTTTGAAAAAGGACATACCAATGCCTGGAGTGGGACTAACATAATAAGATATCGTAGATAATACCTGTCACAGCCTAGGAGGCGGGGTTTTAAGAACTCTACTAACGCCTGGAGTGGGACTAAAATAGTGAGTTATCGAAGATTGTTGTCGTAGGAAAGAGATTTATTGGGGATTGTGAAAATAGGAAGAGAGTTTGCCCCTATCTTTAGATATGAAAAGTGTCAGGATGGCATGATATAGATATATAGTTTGCCCCAAGTATCCAATTCTTGAAAAGTTTGTTTTTTTAAAGTCGCTTGAAAGGGAATTTGGATCTTACATGTCGTAAGATGAACATGGTATGAATTTCCCCCATATTTGAACTCTGAAAGGTGTACCCCTGATTATTAAGGCCTTGAGGAGTTGTCGAAAGAGGAAATCGAGTCCTACCATGTTGTGATATGAACTTGATTAAGGAATGCCCCTTCGAAAAGTATGACCCCTGATTGAGCGATGCTTTGAAATGTGACCCAAGTTGATTGAATGTCATAGTAATTTTCCTTAGTCGATAGGATCTCCATGTGATGTGCCCTTGTCATCATTAGGATTTGCCCCTTTGTTGGTAAAGTCTTTGAAGGGATTCTCCTTGATATGAGCTTGGAAATAGTCTGATTATAGTATGGATGACCCCCATTATCTTGAACTATGCCCCTGATTAATGGATTCTTGAAGATATTTGTCTTTGATGAACCATTTTGAATTAACTCCTTTCGATCGAGCCTTGTAATGGTTTTCCCCAATATTTGAACTTGCAAGGTATGCTCCCAATCTCTAGGATCCTGGAGGAAGTACCCTTAGAAAGACTTGAATTTCGTTATGAACTTGATATAGATTGCCCCAAGATTTGAGTCTTTGAAAAGTTTATACTTGAAATTGCTTGAAAGAAAACTTGGATGCCATAAGATGAACTTTATACGAATTGCCCCAATATTTGAAACTTGAAAGGTTGCCACTGATCATTAGGACCTTGGAGATGTATGCCCCTGATTGATTGGTGCTTTGAAATGTGATCCAAGTTGATTGAATATCATAATGATTGCCCCTAGTCAAATAGGATCTTCATGTGATGTGCCCCTATGATCATTAGGGTTTGCCCCTGATTATAGGGCACTTCTTAGATGTTTTTTCCCTTAGTCAGGAGCGTCTTGAAACTGATTTCTTTTGATTAAACCAATTTTGGAGATCTCCTTGATGCTAAGTGTTGATTCATATGTAAAATTTATATATTTTGAAAAGTAATTCTAAGTTGATGCACATGCAAGTTTTGAAATCGAAATTGATTATTGAAAAGAAATGGATGATTAGAGATGGAGATTCGAAGAAGAGAAGAGATTAGCAATAATTTTAACAAACATAGGAGTCAGTTTAATACAAATTTTTCTTAGCATGCTTTCATAGTTAACCTAACCTCAATTAGGGCTTTTGAGGGTTGTATCGTGGCCATGGTTCGTGGTTTAAGAAACAAAGGATATAAGGCTCAAAATTTATTTAAACCCACCCATTCTCCTTGATGTTCTCCAATCCTAAGTTCAATTAATCACATGAATGCATTCAGTTTGCAAGAGAAATTTTGTAGTCGCGATGATGAGTAGAAGCATTAGTAAAGATACAAGCACCGATGAAAAGCGTTAATGAGATCTAAGCATTAATGAAAAGCTTTGATGATTCTTGAGGTGGCAATCACAAGATTGTTCTCCAATTTATTGTTTTTTTCAGTCCCTTGATTTTGCATGGACAAATTCTTTTGAACTTGCGGTCCATCGGGATGCCCTAACTTTTGCCTAAGTCAAGTTTCTTTTGATTTTTACTTGACTTAGCGGGTTTTTTTTTTTAATTTTGAGCTTCTTTTTATTTTTTGATCTTTGAACATTTGTGAGTGCCATATTGAATGTTGTAAGCTTTATCTATATTTCTTCCTTGATTTTGAATGATATACTGAGGAAGGAGATGTTGCAAGCTTTGTCTTCATTTATTCCTCAATCTTTGATGAATGTGAGGAAAAGGATATGCTTGAACTTTTGCTTAGATTGACTAATTGTCCTAAGTATAGAATGCACCGTTGAATTAATTGAAATCTACCCTGCCCCTGGTTAAAATTAAGGTTTTTTTAGTATATAAAAGAAAACTCCAACTTCTGGATCGAGGGGGTTGACTACGGATTATCTTCTTATTTCTCCACTATTTAGGATTTGAAACAATGCCTTACATCATCAGCTCGGTTTTACTTTGAAAGCATACTTTAGCAAAATTTTAGTTATTTACATCATTCTCCCTCGAAGTTTGTTAAAGGTAAAAAAACAAATTGATTGGGTTTTTTTATCGATTTTTTTTTGTGTACATGGAAATTGATGGCCTAAGAAAGAGCGAATACGAGTGGATTGACTTCAAAACATGCATGATTATTGTATTAGAATTATTGATCCAAAGATACAAACTCACACCAAATACAACTTAGCAACAAAGAAAATTACAATTTGAAATTGATAAATGCCTAAAGATCATAGGGATGAGCTTCGTTGTCGATACACCAATCTTGGGATACACCTTCTTAGTTTTTTTGGACTTTGCCAAAGTAAGGGGCAACCTTTGTCCTTTCATGGGCATACCTATTTTGTTGATAAGGCAATTGATGTTGATATTATTGCTTTGGATTTACCGATAGTTGCATTTGAGGCGTTGTAGGCTTTTGACTTGTATGTTGAAGGGCTTCCCCCCTTTCTCCAATAAGACTTATATCTCTTGAGTTTTCTTTTCAAGTTCATCTATGACTATCAGAAATCTGCTAGCTTGGGAGACAGTTAGACAAAGAAGGTGTTATTGTGCACTGGAATGCCACCATCATTTGATGGTGATCGTGTGGTCCCCTAAGGTCAACAGAAGGGCGCTTGATAGACTGCTAAGATTGAAATAGTATGGTAGATAGCATGCATGGGATTACAGTTTAGTAATCTCCATCATATGGCATGTGGATGACATGTATCATAACGGATGACACACACGGAGAGATAGTATACGATTTAACTCTTTTGACTTGGGAATATCGTAGAGACGCACAAAGGATTGCACCACAGCAACCTCACCACGTGGCCAGTTGATGGCGACGTGTTGCAGACCAAATGAAGTCACGGAAGGAGTACGTGTGTTTTCCTCCCCTTTCAATTTAAATAATCGACAATAGATGTCAAGTCGATCTATTAATTTTTAAGGATACGGTAGATGTAAAATCCACATATATCTTAATATTTGGAAAAATTATTGGGGGCTATGTTAAACATTATTTTTTGTTAGGTGATCTCGCCAAGGTGTTAGGACCTTGTGCCTACGTATTCTCATTGTGCAACGAGAAAAGTTCGGCTCAAAAGGAAAAATAAGAGTTTGTTTTTTAGGATAATGTTATGTAAAGAGAACTCCTATAAGTTAGGGACTATAATATAAAAAGGAAAACCCCTACAGGCTAGGGATTATAATTAATAGAATAAAACCCTCATGGGTTTAGAGAATGAAACTCCAACATATTTATGGATACAAATTATATGAAAAGGAAACTTTACGGGTTAAGGGATAGAAATAGGACGTCCTTCGTGAGAAGGTTCTCTATTGAGGGGAATATTAACAAAGTAACTTACAAGAAGGTTCCCACGCAAGGCTCTAAGTTTATTTTTCCCATCCCAAAGGTGGTTTATCCTAGGGTATCATGGATGACACGAAAGGGAAAAGGACAAGGGTTTCCCTTAAGTGGAGCCTCATTGTAGACCAAGACTTTCGTCTCGTATAGGTCATACAAGATATCACCATGAGATTTTGTTTTGGCTTTTACAAAGAGTCGTAGGTCAAATCCAAGTCCTACCTCCGAAAGAGTGCTCTTTCTAAAGATATATCTTAGGATAAGACCGACTCTAGGTGAAATAGTCGCAACAACGCATGGGGGTAGATTAACCCTCATGGCTAATTGACATTTCATTTCTAAGGTTCCTTCCATTTCTTCACACCAAAAGATCCCAGCAATATATATATATATATATATATATATATATATATATATATATATAGTAATGATAAAAACAATTAATGAAATAAATGATTAAAACAAGTATGGAATTAACACCAATTAAATAAAATAGAAACACACCAAGGAAAGAAATAATTGATTTAGTTAAAACATTATATTTAAATTGTATCCAGGTGAATGAAATTATTTATAGTGATGAGTTAAAGAGTATCCCTTAGTATCTAAGTTCCTAGGTTCGTTCTACGGGCAATCTACCCTCCCATAAAGGTAGTCTTTTTCTTGAGGGATTTACAGATAGAACCAAAGGGAAAGGCACAAGGGCCTCCCTTAAGTGGAGCCTTATTGTAGACCGAGATTTTGTCTCTTAGGACGTACAAAGGTCTCACCATAATATTTGTTTTGGTTTTTACAAAGAGTCGTAGGTCAAATCCAAAGTCCTACCTCCGAAAGAATATTCTTTCCAAAGATATTTTTTAGGATAAGACTGACTCTAGGAGAAATAGTCGCAACAACGCACAGGGGGCAGATTAGCTCTCGTGGCCAATTGACATTTCGGTTTCTAGGGTTACTTCCAAATTTCTCATCACAAAAATTTATCCCATCACACAAATAATAAAATAAAAATAAGCACATACATATGAAAGATGAATAATATATAAAATAAATTAAAAATTAATTAAACAAATAAAACCAAATACAATAAAATTCCCAAGTAAAACCTAAACCTAAAAGTAGGGTCGACTCTAAATTTAAGGGTCCCCAGCAGAATCGCCAGCTATAGCAACCGGCTTAAAATTTTAAGGAAAGAGTCTCCACCATTAATTTTATCCTACGGTTAGGGAATTAAATGGATTATCCTAAAGTCAGAGATTCTATGTTCGCGAGTCGGTTAGACGGAGGGAAGGTGTTAGGCACCTTCGTCTCCCTTGAATACAAGGGAACCCCTTCTAGGTTTAGGTTTTTATATATTTAAATTGAAGATACGGTAAACGTACGTCTACCTATATCTTAAAAGGTTTTTTTATTGATATTTTAAGAGAATTAAAATAAATGTTAATTTTTAATGGTTTTACTCGCTAGGGTTTCAAAATCCTATGCTTACGTATCCTCTAGTGCAATGAAGAAGTCAGAGTATCGTAGTTCATATTTTTGGTTGGTTAATGTTTTTTGATGGATTGTGTGAGTTTTTAAAGATCTCCTTTAAATTTTTGTTTGAAATTGGAAATGTCATAGGCGTAGACGCAGTTCGTAATTTAATTTGGAAAATAAATCCACAATCCTTTTTTTAAAGATGAAATTAAATTAGTGATTAGGTTAGTAATACTAACTAAGATTAACACGTTAGCATTATTAACAAATTTTTTTATAGAAAAAGGTCAAATAAAGCCACTAATAATGACAACATGTAGTTAACAATTCTCGATTGATTTTTTTTTTTATTAACATGTATTTTTATTAAACTTTAATATATTACTACTAATAAAATTAAGTTATTAAGTTTGAGACAATTGCTAACCGTAAGATAAAAAAGGAGATCCTAGTTAGGGGTGGAAATAGGCTGGGCCGAGCTAGGCTTTGCCAAGCCTGAGCCTGGCCTGCTAAAAAATTCAAAACCTAAGCCTGGCCTGTAGCCTATAGTAGGCTTATTTTTTTGGCCTGAGTCTGGCCTTTTAGAAGGCCTGATTAGCCTGCTAGCCTACTTAAAAGCCTATTTTATTTGAACATTTGTAAATAAGTCATTCAACTCAACTTTATATAGACTAACGAATT
This sequence comes from Vicia villosa, assembly GCF_029867415.1. Classification (NCBI taxonomy): domain Eukaryota; kingdom Viridiplantae; phylum Streptophyta; class Magnoliopsida; order Fabales; family Fabaceae; genus Vicia; species Vicia villosa. Next base: position 614,009 of record NW_026705441.1, on the reverse strand, counting down.
AAAAGATCAGTGAGATTAAATGCTTGTTTGCATTGACTTATTTGAGGTTACCTAGTAGTATAAATTTTATGATACTATTTGTTTCAAAAAACTTATGGAAGTAACTTATGACTTTGTTCATAAGATTTTTTTCATCTTATTTTCAAGATAACTAATATTTATTTTTATATTTTAATTCAAAATACAAAATACAATATAATATTAATAAATTATTCAAATTTATTTAAATAGGTCGGCCTCATAGGCTTAAAAGGCTTTTTATATGGCTTGTGGCCTAGCCTTTTTAGCTAAATAGGCTTATAAAAAAGCCTAGGTCTTTTTTGCCTTTTTTATTTATGTAAAAAGCCTGGCCTGGCCTTGGCCTATGTAGGTTGGGTCGTAGGCCCCTGTTAGTCGGTCTGGCCTATTCCCACCCCTAATCCTAGTTTAGACAACATAAGAATAATGTTAAATAAATCCAACTTAAATAAAAACCACACATGAAAATCATAGTACAAGTAAATGGATGTTTAGAATTGAATAATTAATTGGTTTTTATCTAAAAGACATACAAACTTATTTTATGCTTTCTTCTTAATAGAATAAAATTGAAGACTAAACTAATTCTAATAACACTAAATAAGGCCTATTTATTGTGCCTTGGTATTTTTGTTAATTAAAACATATTCTTTTGTTAATTAATTAAAATAGAATATAAAATAATATCAAGTGTCGTAAAATTACTTTAGTATGAAATTCCATTGTATAAAAAACAGAGTTTAATTCCAATTAGAATGATTTGCATGTTTTAGTTAAATTATCATACATAGAAAAAATTCACTACCGTAGACGTCATTTTATTTATATTTCCCTCACCATTATAACTAATTTCACTTGAAAAAAATTATGTTATTTTAACATATAAGTATAAACCTTATTGCTTTATCATTTATCTTAACACAAAAATAGCAGCCAGACAGAAAATTGGAAAAATAATGCAATAAGATGAAAACTGAAAACAAGCAGAGAAATAGAGACAACGGAATAGGACTTCGTCTCCATGAAAGACCCATACACTAACCCATCCACTAAAACCTGAGACCAACTCTTTAAACACATCTCAAGAACAACAAATCAACACCAACAACATCATGCATCAAAGAAAGAAAAATGGAAATTAATAGTGGAGTCAAAGGACACTACCGGTAACTATGGCGACCTTCTTGGGATGGTGGCGGCGCGGCTGTGAGTGGCTAAGTGGTGCATCGTGTTGGGGTATGTGTCCGGCGCGAAGCTTTGGATCGACGCGGACTTGAATCGATCGCGACTGTTCCTCGTCGGAAGTGGTGGTTGTTACGATCAGTGATTCCGACGTCGAGTAACTCGCGTGCCAAGAGCGGACGTCGAGTTAGGTGATGGCCATTGCTTTACTTTGTTTTCTTTACCAGGTTATTTGGCTTTGGGAGGGAGATTGAAGGTTATGATGGGATATGATGATGATTTTTGTAGAGACTCGGTTTTTATAGCCTTACAACTATGTTATATTGGACAACAAATTAATGGATATTAAGAATCCTGTCCTCCATGATTAATTTCTTTCCATTTTTTAGTGATATTGTCTTGAGGACTTTTTGAATAGTAGAAGATTATGTGTGCCAATGTTAGTAAGGACAAATATATTTAAAAAGAAGACAGGTGGGGTTCGAACTCAAGTTATTCCACTTTTTCATTGTTTACTCTCTCCTTCCTATCCACTAGGCCATTGCACTTTATTCAGAATAAAATAGCGTTTGAGAGTAAATAAAGGGCGGGCAAATTTGGGATATGACACATGACCCTTTGCGGAGGATTGAAATTCCAGAATTCATGCATGTGAGGAATCCGGTTAAGGCGACTAACTCAGATAGAGTCTGCATTGATAGAATATCTGTGCATTTGATATTACACTCATTTGGATTGATATGTTGATTATATGTTGCTATGTCTTGCATATCATGTATAGCGTATTCTTGGTTTATATGTTGTATTTAGATGGTGACCCTCTACGTTATCCATGATCTGGTGCTGGACGCCCTGGTTCTTTTTAGATTTTGAGATTCGCTGGTATTACGGTGACTTGGAGTCATAGAAAGAAGGAGACCAGTCTAGTGTTGATAAGCAGGAGGCTTGAAGTTGTCTGTGGGTTGTCGTCACCCATTCATCTTCAGTTAGTGTCCAAAGATCGGCTTAGGGGTTGTTGTTGAAGTCATTGTTTACGTTTCCTTACTGTTTTCTTTGTAACTTGTATTATGGTAAACTCTATTTAATTAATTGTTAAAATAAAGATTGTTATTATATTCTTTTAGATATTATGTTTGATTTGTGTTTGTAAACTTTTCATTAAGAAAACATTTTTAAAAAGGAGGCCTTGTATGTTGATCATTGTATTACAAAAATTTACTCTGATTTATTTTAAAGATGATCATAGATGTTTTATTTCAAAGACTTTGTTGTTTTAAAAAGAAAAAAAATTCTCTCGCTGTTAAAAATTGGGGTGTTACGGTCTCTTTCATGCTGTAACAAAATAATATAGTATTGGTAATGGTTTGTCATTAAGAGCTATAGTTACAAGGGAATTTCTTTGTACAATCATATAGGGTAAAAAAAACACCCCTAAAAGCCCAAAATATCCTTCGGATATGCATATCCGAAGACACCCATATCACATTTTCAATTATTTCGGATATGCATATCTGAAATCACCCTTCTTTGAACTTTTTCATTTAAACGTTCCGAAAAAATCCTTCCCAAAAGAAATTTGGGATATGGTTAAATCGGATATGCATATCCGAAGTATCCCAATATTCCAATTTTTTTATTTTATTTTGAAAAAATATTTATTTATAATATATTTAGAGTGAGTTATTATTAATAAAGAATAACTTAAATACAAATTGTTATAAATAAGGAATAAAAATATTAAATACAATTTTAATTTTGTAATAATTTATTTGCACAAAAAATTTTAAATTATAAAAGTAATTATTTTTTTAAATGACTACAACATTATGTATTTGGTGTGTTTCGATTAAACCACATGCACCAAAATCAAACTCATGAATAAAGGAAAAACAAAATAGATTACCGAAAAAAAAGATAGCGACAATAGTGGTGGCGACGGTGCGTCTGTCGGTGATTCGAGGAATGGCTTGTTTGAAACAGTGCTTCTATCTCTTCTTTCAATGGTTTTGTTTGAAACTGCTAATGAGCTTGTATTATTCATGGACATGGTTTTGATGAAAATTATTTTTTACAGGTTTCTTTGAGAAAGTTTTGTATCTTTTTTCGCCGCCCCTCTTATGAACTTGTGTTGTGTTTTTTATAGTGAGAAATATGATTTAGAAATTAAATGTTATTGATTTAATTTGAGTGATTTGTAAATCAATTCAGATTAAGGAATATTGGATGGAGATTGAAATTTGCTCATGTCTTAGTGACCAAGATAATGAATTGAGATGGATTCATAGGATGTGCAATTGTAACCGTAAATCAATGGTAAATGAGATTGAATGAAGATATGACTTTGTGCAGATTTTGGAGATTTGGTTTTCTTTGTTAGGATAAGAATAATTATATTAAAATTGTAAATATAATTAACAGTGCATGTTATTACTACCATTCAAAACATGGAGAAAACAAAATATAGCAGGCAGTTTAGTGGAAAGGTGTTGGACCTGAGAACAAAAGGGTATGGGTTCGGGTCCCTCCTCCTATTTTGTTAACAAAAAATTAATATAATATAAAATGCTTACATGGCATTAGCATTAATAAATAAATAAAATAAAAAGCCACTTGGGCCATCCACATCATGAGAAAAAAATAAAAAAATAATCTGCCACATCAACTTTTTTGGTGACTCGATGTGATGAAGGTAAAAAATGAGAGAATCTTCAAATATCTGCCACGTCAGCTTTTTTGGTGACTCGATGTGATGAAGGTAAAAAATAAGAGAATCTTCAAATGTTAGGACAATCCATGCAACTTTTTTTTTACGGTTTATTCAAATATCGCCTATATGGCAGGGGGCGAAAAACCTATTTTCCCTGAATTTTTTAACAAATATTTAATTTTTTCGGATATGCATATTCGAAAAATCCCAAGATCAAAAATTGGGTTATTTCAGATGTGCATCTCCGAAGTCCCCGTTCCCAAAAAAAAAAAGTGTGTTCGGATGTGCATATCCGAAGACACCTTTTTTCTATAAAAAATAAGGTGACTTCAGATGTGCATATCCGAAATCACATTATTTTTAGAAAAATGTGTCTTCAAATATGCACATCCAAAATATAGAAGTATTTTGGGATTTCATCGCGGGTCTATGAATATGTATATGAATGTATAAAGAAATTCCCTAGTTATAATGCCTGAAATAGCAAGTGTAATGGCCCAAAAGATTCAATTTAACACTCTAAGTTGATATATAATTTTTAATCATGTTCATCTTTTAGTGACATAAGTGATCACATAGAATTTAAGTATTTACTAATGATTCAGATAAAAGGTAACACATGACACAACCTGTTGAATTCAAGGAAAAAAAAAACACACATAAATTTTTTATTAATTTATGAGAAGATTATTAATTAGAAGATTATTAATTTATGGATAATGTGTCTATGCTATGATCCTTACGTACTTAAATTTTTTATTAACTTTAATTCCATTTTAAATAAATAATTTAAGATATAAATGTTTTTACCCGTGCGGAAACACGGATCTTCTACTAGTTTAGAATATAAAAATAGTAATTTTACTTTATTTCAATATTTATTCCTACTTAAACCGATATATATTCAGCAAATAAAACGTTCTTTTTATATGCAGGAAATGCAATATATCTTAAACAACTCTATTACAAAAAAATAAAATAGGCTTAATAGCAACTTTGGTCCCCCTATTTTACATTTTTTTGAATTTTGATCCTCCCATTTTAAAAACCTGGATTTTGGTCCCTTTTTCATGTTTTGTTTTGGATTTTAGTCCTCCATCAAATTTGGAACAATTTTTTAGTGAGGTGGCGCTTCATTTGATGACGTGTCAGTTATTAGTCATATGTAAATTTTACCATGTCACTGTTCTTGTTATTTTCTAATGTTTAATTATATTAAATGTTTTTTATTATATATAATAAAAAGAATAAGTTAAAAATAATAACATACAGAAGTATTATATATTCACGTTCATCCCCAAATATAACCTAAAAGCTGCAGATAAGTGTTCTTCCCCAAATGTTCCTCTTCTTCTTCCAATTCCGAGACGGAATTCCACACCGATTCCATTCTTCTACTCATATTCATCTCGTTTCTCCAATAATGTCAGAATCAAGGTTCTCTTATGCTTCAACAAATTCGTCTAGTTCAAGAAGAAAAGTGAATAAGTGTTGGTGTGACCTTGAGTCACCATTGATGACTTCTTGGAGTTATGCGAATCCGGGAAGGAGGTTTTATGGATGTGGTAATTTTAGAGTGATGATGAAAAAAGGATGTAATCATTTTGAATGGTTTGATGAAGAAATTAGCAATCTTGCTAAGGATGTGATTAGATCTTTAAAAGATAAGAATGATGAACTTGTGAATTTAATGAGTGACACAAGGAAAAATGAAGAGCTTGTGAAGATGAAGACAAGAAATGAAGAGTTGTTGAAGAAGAAGATGAAATTCATGGGTTATTTTATGGGTTTGGTTCTTGTGTTTGTATTGTTAGTTGTGTTTGCACTAGTTGTATTAAAGTGATGAGTGTAATTGTGTTTGTATTGTTAGTTATGTTAGTGAGAAGTATAGTTGTGTTCTGTAAAAAATTTCCAGATTAATGAAATTTAACCAAGTTATTCTGACCTTTAGTTTGGAACATTTTAACTTGGCATTATTTTGTAACATTTAATTTGGAAACATCTCCATTACAGCATATTTTAACTTGGCACTATTTAATTGTTCAATTGGCACTATTTTAAAACAGATCCAGAATTGGCACTAATTTGGAAACATCTCCATTACAGCATATTTGGAGACACACTACTAGTGTCAGCATGTCTTCAAAGCGTTTTGTAGAAAAATCAATTCTCCAAAGATTGAAAAAATGGCCATCTTGAAGATCTGAATCATAAAGTTGAAAATACAATTCTTCACCCTTATATGAACGCTACAACTCCCAAAAAGAATTCGCATTTTGCAGCATTACATTTTAGCTGAATTCACAACTCCATTATGGTTCTTTATTTTCTTTACCGTTTGATTTCTCGTTTGATAGTTGCCGTTATGGCTTTTTTTTCAATTCCAAACTAAGGAACATCTCCATTACAGTATATTTTAACTTGGCATTATTTAATTGTTCAATTGGCACTATTTTAAAACAGATCCAGAATTAGCACTAATTTGGAAACATCTCCATTACAGCATATTTGGAAACAGATCCAGAACCAAGTTATTTAACTTTGACACTAGCCAAATTGTTCAATTGGCAATATTTAATTTGGAAACAGAACCAAGTTATTCAATATTGTAGACTACTTGTTCAATATTGCAGTGTCAAAGTTAAAATATAGCAGTGTTATAATTTTGGCACATAAGTTACTAGATAATGCAGACCAAAGTTGCTGCTATTATAGACGAAACACAAAATATAGCAGTGTCATAATTTTGGCACATAAGTTACTAGATAATGCAGACCAAAGTTGATGCTATTACAAACGAAACACAAAATATAGCAGTGTCATAAAACAAGACCTAAACTAAATGTCATAGCTTAAATTTTATTCTTGGGTTGGCGTTGGCGCTTGCGATCCTCCGTCTATAACTGTTTTTTCAGCCCCGTTGTTTCCATTTTTTTCCTTTTTGTTTCCACCCTTAGGAATTGCTCTCTTTGCAGCTCTCTTGCCTTTACATGTTCGCTTGTTATGCCCAAAATTCCCACATTTCTTGCACTTGACAGTTTGAAGACTTCTAGGCAATGTTTTTCTATTCCTCGGCTCATCATTTGCCTTGATACGATTCTTCTTTGGGCGACCAATAGATCTTCTCATGACTAGAGGGTTGATTGGTTGAGTAACATTTGTCGGCCATAGTTGTGGACCATTGGTTGGCATAATGATATGGCTATAAGTTGCCATCACGGTAGACTTCCTATACACAAATAAAATGATGAATTCGTAAGTTAACATAATATGTCGGTATCATTATAGTACTTGTATTTTGGTTAAAATGAGAAGGAAATACCTGTAGAATGATGAAACATAATCTTCGGGCTCCTTTTTGTTAAACCATATGTATGTGATAGCATGACAACACGGTATTCTGGTTAAATCCCACTTCCTACAAGCACATGTCTTCTGCAGCAAGTTTACAATATATGTCTCATCACTGTTTGAAACACCAAAAATAGAAAAGTCGTCATCCGAATGCCAAGTTGCAGTCCAGCGTTCTGCTTCCCTCATTGTTTTTTCCAATATTTGTTGGATATTAGGACTTATAGCACCTTTGTACCTGGATAATTTCTCCTTTTGAGTAGAAATTCTAACCGTTATGTAATGTTTGATTCCTTCAAGCAATGTAATTTATATTCAATATACGGAAGCATGGTACAATATTGAATGAGTGTATGAAACATACTAAGTATTGGAAGCATGGTACAATATATGAAACATAGTAGAGTTAAAATAATGAAACATACTAGCACGGTACATGAAAGTGTATGAGAATCATATTAAGTACATGAAATATTAAGTACGCTACAGTATATGAAACATACTAGAGTGTATGAAACATATTAAGTACATGAAATATTAACCACGGTACATTAAGTGTATGAGAATCAAAATAAGTGTATGAAACATACTAAGTTAGAATAATGAAACATACTAGCAGGGTACACATTTATAGAATTGCATAATTGCATCAGAACAAATTTCCAGAGAATATTTCCAGAGCATAATTGCATATCAGAACAGAAGTGCAACTATATTGAATTGCATATCAGAACCGAACTACATAACTGAATTGCTACTATATAGAATTGCATATCAGAACAGAATTGCATACCTTTTGTTGGTCTGATGTAAATCCATAAGCATTTTGTTGAATGGATTGTAAGTCTTCGAGTAATAACTTAAGAAACAATTGCCATGAATCCTTTGTTTCAGCTTCCACAACTGCATAAGCTATTGGTATCATCTTGTTATTTCCATCCTTACCAACGGCCCCTGTAACGGCCTGAATTTAATTAATTGGTTAATTAAATTATTAAAGGATTTAAATATTGGATTTAGTCGAATTTGGATGGTCGGTATTATTTTAAGAGGCGTATTTTGTGAATACAAGATTACTCTCTAAGATGTTTTTGATTTATGGCAAACTCAAATGAGCATCCAAACAACAAGGAGGAATCGGAAAAGCAAAGCATTTAATCACTCATGAAAGCACAGGATGATCTACTATGCATAAAGGTTGACTCAACACAAGCTGAACAAGGAAAATGCAGAAAATCAGCAGTTAGGTCGACCTACTATCAACCCAGGTCGACCTAAAATGAAGAAAAATACATATACTGCTGCTAGGTCGACCTACATAACAACTAGGTCGACCTAATCTAAGAAAATGTTCCCAGAACGCATCAGAAGAGGATTCTGGTCGACCTACTCCTTCAACAAGTCGACCTAACTGGGAGCAAACTTCAGCAAGCACTGCTAGGTCGACCTAACCCCTACAAGAGGTCGACCTAACTGATCAAGAAAGTCCAAAATTCAGCTATTCTTGGTTCCAACTGTTATGCAATCATATATATTGTGCAAGGGTTAATTATTCAACAACACCAACGACTGAAAGATACACAAACGCTTCTCATCTTCGTTCTTCATCATCTCCAACACAATTACACATAATCATTCTTGCGTTGCGGGTTAGTGATGAGTTCGATAACGTCCATGGAACGGAATTGAAGATTCCTAGTGGGTGAAGGTCTGTGGGGTTTGTTGGTGAATAAAATCTGCGGGTTTTGTCCTCCACGACGGGTGGTTCTTGGGGGTTTTTATCAAGAGGCGTTCATTGAGGATTCGGCTGAGTGTAACGATTGAGGAACGGGGAGTTCAAGGAATCAAGACACTGCAGAAGGGAATCAAAGTGAAGCTCTTGGATAACCTTGATCTTGCTCAAGATTAAGGGGGAAGAAGATTCAAAGGATCGACATAATTGGTTTATCGTTTATCGCTTTGTTATCTTCTTTGTATATACTACTTTCAACATTAATGAAAGATTACCCAATTTCAATTTGGAATTGGGGGCAGACGTAGTCGTAGCGAGGACGATCGACGAACTGCCTAAACAAATATCGTGTTCTTGTCGCTTTTACCTTTTCATTTACATTCTGTTCATATTTGGTTATAATAGCAAATTGATCAACGATTCGAGTGTTAAGATTGTGAATTAAGTACTTACATAAACATCACAATCCACCACACATTGAATTACCTTCAATTTGATCATTATCACCAAGTGTTTGTATATTTGTTTCTATCACTCTTACTGCATTGCAAACATTGTCCATCATACAAAAAGTTAATCTGATTTTCAATAAGAGAAACGCTTTGATTCTGCAACATATACTCTCATCATTCAACTCAAGTCTTTGACTGGTTTTTAAACACATATATAATCGTTTCAATAGTGGTTCGGAATATACGCGAGTCGATTCAGAATTACTTCCGCTGAAAAGTCGTTTAAATCCGTAAAACTGTGAACGATCTATTCACCCCCCTCTAGATCCTAAGGCCAGCGTCTAACAAGTGGCATCAAGAGCTCTGGTTTATTCCGTGCTACGTGAAACACTTATTGGAAAGATGGCTTCCGGACCTAAAGGGGCTCACAATAGAGCTCCAGTTTTCAACGGTGAAAACTATGGCTATTGGAAGGATTGTATGTGTGTCCACATCAATGCAATTGATAGGAACATCTGGACAGCTATTGTCAATGGTCCCTTTCAAATCACCATAACAAATGCAGCTGGTGCAGTTGTTCCAAAACCAGAAAATACTTGGGATGCCGAAGATGAAAAGAGATATGGATACGATTGGAAAGCGAGAAATATTCTAATCTCAGCTCTAGGAGTTGATGAATACTATCGCGTTTCCCATTGTAGAACATCTAAAGCTATGTGGGACACATTGCAAGTTGCCCACGAGGGAACGGATGATGTCAAACTAGCTAGGATCAACACGTTAACTCAAGAGTTCGAACTCTTCCACATGGAAGATGGTGAATCCATCGAAAACATGCAGAAGAGATTCGTTCATCTGAAAAATCGGTTAAATTCTCTTGATAGACCTGTTTCCAATGCAGTTGCTACTAATAAAATCTTAAGATGTTTGAACAGGGAATGGCAACCCAAAGTTACAGCAATAAAGGAAGCAAATGATCTAAACACTTTAGACATCACAACTCTATTTGGTAAACTAGAGGAACATGAACAACACCTTAAATGCCTTGACATGCATGAGAAAAGGACAAAGAAAGAAAAGAACATGGAGAAAGAGGTAGAGAAGAAGTCAATAGCTCTAAAAGCTTCGAGCTCCAAGACCTCAAAACGAGAGCCAAAGGATAGTGACACAAGTGATGACGAAGACTCCGATGATGAGGAAATGGACTGTTTGTGCGAAGATACAACAAATATCTAAAGAAAAATGGAGCAAGACATTCCGACAAAGGATTGATCAACTATAGAAAGCAATCAAACATGTTCAAACAAGATGACGACAACAAAGGAAAGACCAAAGGTCTTTGCTTCAATTGTGGGAAAGTTGGTCACTACAAACCGGATTGTCCATACCTTAAGAAAGAAAAGGAGAAGAACCAAAGCAAAGGTCATAACAAATCTAAAAGAGCTTACATAGCATGGGAAAGTGATTCATCTAGTGAAAGCTCATCAAGCGATGAAGAAGAATCAGCAAACCTATGTTTCATGGCTCATCAAAACAAGAAAAAGAAAGCTGTAAGTCATCTTAAACCTGAACTCGTAGATAAGGTATCTCATTCTCAACTAAAACTTGCTTTTGAAGAATTACATAGAGATGCAGTTAAAGCTTTCAAACTTTTGGCCTCAAATAAGAAAATATTTTCATATCTTGAATCAAAAGTTGAGAAAACCGAAAAGGATATGGAAGCTTTAAAACAATCTATGCTAGACATTCAAAAGGACAAAGTTGAAATAGATCCTACATCATGGTTTGGTTGTGAGACATGTCACATTTGGCAAAAAGAAGTAAGAGATCTAAAAGCCAAGTTAGACAAGGCTCTACAACCAAAAGTGACTTTTGCGGTTGATCCAAATAAGTTCAAAAGATCGTATACTCCTTTATATAGTAAATACACTTTTGTACCAAAAGTATCAACTAGCAAAACTCCATATTCTCATCATATTACCTGTCATTATTGTTGCATAAAGGGACATACCATTGAAAAATGCAAATTTAGGAGAATTTTAGTTCCTAAAGGAGTATTTCAATGGTTGCCTAAGTGCAACAATATCTGTACTCACCATCCAGGACCCAATGAAGATTGGGGACCTTCCACTCTAAATTAATTTTGCAGGAAAAGTGTCTTGACATCGCCGAAAGGTGGTGGTTCCTTGACAGCTGGTGCTCAAGACACATAAAGGTAGACATACCACTATTGGTATGTCACCTATAAAGACAGACTGAAGAACCATACTTGGCAAAGGAGATGTAGGTGACCTGGCCATCACAAATGTTTAAGATACATCACAAATACAAGATTAACCCGAAAAACACAAAAGACTCATTACTCGATGTGCAATTGGAAAATTGCATCACAAGAAGATTTAAACCTATTCTAAGCAGAATAATGTTTGGGACCCTGTCCCGCATCCGGGAGAATATCAAGTAATCGAGACTAGATGAGTTTTTCGCAAAAACAAGCAATCAGTGATGAAACATTCTATTAAGACAAAGCATCATCAAATCTAGGAGTGTGGCACACTGACAAGAGGATTCCACACAATGATGACAAAACACCTACATATTGAGAAAGCGGTAACATGCCTATTGTTCACTTCCAAAAATTCTATTGATACTATAATATGCTATCAATTAACATGCTTACAGTGACTTCATGTGTCCTTATCTACTCTTCTAAATTACATGTGTATATGTGTACATCATTTCATTCATAACATACAATGTTTGAGCATTCAAGCAAATGACAAAGCAAAAATACATCATATAGAAACACTTCTAAGGCATTTTCATCATTTAAGGGAACTTAGGTCGACCTACTCTGTATTTGAGTCGACCTACAGAAGAATTGTCTTTACAGAAACTAAAAAGGTCCAGTTGCGTCGACCTACTCCTAATTTAGGTCGACCTAAATTGGTCATTTTTCATGTTACTTCTGTTAGGTCGACCCAGCCTCATTTTAGGTCGACCTACTACTGTCATTTTTCCAAAATTGGGTCTGTTAGGTCGACCCGACCCATTCTCACTCATTCAAAACATTTCATTCATTCATTCCCTCTCATTCTCATCACATTTGGTACGGCTAACCCTAACTCCTCAAACTCAAATCTGTTCAAAATCATCCTTCTCATACAAAATCATCAACAACTATGCCTCCAAAATCAAGAAAGGGAAAGGAAGTTGCATCTGGATCATCCTCACAACCGGTAAGTGCTGTAGCCCTTGTTCATCCTGATTGTAGAGATAATTTTGAAAAATGGCAAATGAAAAGGAAGGTAGTGAAGCAGTATATTTTCAACCAACATGTTGCTAAAAATATGCATATTCCTGAAGTTGTGAGTCTTATTGAGCATCAAAATGTTCATCCCCTTTTGGAATGTGCCACACCATACTGTGAGAACACTGTTAGGGCATTCTATGCAGGGTTCACAAGAGAGGCAGGCTGTAATTTTAGGTTTAAGATGGGGTCAAGATCTCATATCGTTGACAAACGTGCTTGGATTAGTATCTTTGGTCTCAACATTGTAGGCGATGAATTACGTATAGAAGATGGGGACGTACCGGGAATCTATGATCATGTGGCCTACATGAAGTCTATCCTCAAAGATCCTTCCGTCTTTGACAAACCTAATGAAACATTAACAGCCGGTCACCTGAAGAGAGATCTTAGGCTTCTAAATTGGGTCATCTCAAGAGTCATTCGACCACGAGCAGGTGGATTTTCCAGAATTGAAAGGAATGAAATTGTGTTGATGTACTTGATCCAAAACAGAACACGTGTGCACTGGCCACACTTTCTAACTGCTAAGTTTGAGGAAGTAAAGCAGAAGACTACTGCTCTTTGCTATGGCTCGATCATACAAACAATTGTGAACCATTTCGGCATGAAGCTCGATGGATTATCATACATTAACATGAAACAGAACCAGGACTTTTCCCAAACAACCTTAACCCTCATGGGATATCATTGGGATCCAAATAGGGGAACCTATTATCTCATTCAAAAGGGGACCGGAAAAGTCATCTACAACTATGATGATCCTACAGAATTTGGTCACACTGCAGAAAATGAAGGAGAAGGAAATGATCAAGAAATAGCAAATGATGAGGATCATACCATGGAAGACGCAGCTCATGACACGGATGCAAATTGGAGATATGTTCCGCCACAACAAGAGGATATCCCTTGGGGATACACAGCTCCACCTCCTCCTGATCAATCCAACATAATATCTATGCTTGAAGCTATGCAACTTCAACAACAGCAGAACTTTGAAACTCAACAGCTTCAATTTCAAACAATGCAGCAGCTTCAACAAGATAGATATGAGGAACAACAACGTCAATATCAATCGTTGTACGGCTTGGTTCAGGAACAAAAGAACGATTTTGAGACGTTTGCATCCAACTCCGTATTGAGGCAGAATCAGTTTGAGGAAACGGCATTGCATCGCCATGCTAACTTAAGCCAAAGCTTCAACACTCTTAACATGTCTGTGCTGGATTTGTTGGAACAGGTCGAATAAGATCGACCTCATACATTTCAAAGAGGAAGAGGAAGAAGGGGCAGGCGTTAGGACATATTGTTTATCATATCATCATTTCATTGCATTTCATGTCATTAAGTTTTTTTTTAAAACATTATATGATGTAGTACTCTCTGTTTTCCTTTATTAATCTCTTGAACTACTATGTATGTTGTTGTTTTTTTTAAAACATGTTTAGTTCTTATGATTTCACCACTTACATGTTATCTATCTCTATGACTACCGGTATTCTTTATTTCTCTTGTTACTTTTCTACTCTGTTTTCTTTGTTTCTCTCTTTTTGATGTTGTCAAAGGGGGAGATAGATAAAATAGATGCTGAGTGTACGGGGGAGCTTTGTGGAGAGATTACTTGGTTGAGAAATAGATGCTGGATGTACGGGGGAGCCTTGTTGAGTCTGTGTCACTTACTACCAAAGCTTTTGACTATTGGTTTGCCATCATCAAAAAGGGGGAGTATGTGAATACAAGATTACTCTCTAAGATGTTTTTGATTTATGGCAAACTCAAATGAGCATCCAAACAACAAGGAGGAATCGGAAAAGCAAAGCATTTAATCACTCATGAAAGCACAGGATGATCTACTATGCATAAAGGTTGACTCAACACAAGCTGAACAAGGAAAATGCAGAAAATCAGCAGTTAGGTCGACCTACTGTCAACCCAGGTCGACCTAAAATGAAGAAAAATACATATACTGCTGCTAGGTCGACCTACATAACAACTAGGTCGACCTAATCTAAGAAAATGTTCCCAGAACGCATCAGAAGAGGATTCTGGTCGACCTACTCCTTCAACAAGTCGACCTAACTGGGAGCAAACTTCAGCAAGCACTGCTAGGTCGACCTAACCCCTACAAGAGGTCGACCTAACTGATCAAGAAAGTCCAAAATTCAGCTATTCTTGGTTCCAACTGTTATGCAATCATATATATTGTGCAAGGGTTAATTATTCAACAACACCAACGACTGAAAGATACACAAACACTTCTCATCTTCGTTCTTCATCATCTCCAACACAATTACACATAATCATTCTTGCGTTGCGGGTTAGTGATGAGTTCGATAACGTCCATGGAACGGAATTGAAGATTCCTAGTGGGTGAAGGTCTGTGGGGTTTGTTGGTGAATAAAATCTGCGGGTTTTGTCCTCCACGACGGGTGGTTCTTGGGGGTTTTTATCAAGAGGCGTTCATTGAAGATTCGGCTGAGTGTAACGATTGAGGAACGGGGAGTTCAAGGAATCAAGACACTGCAGAAGGGAATCAAAGTGAAGCTCTTGGATAACCTTGATCTTGCTCAAGATTAAGGGGGAAGAAGATTCAAAGGATCGACATAATTGGTTTATCGTTTATCGCTTTGTTATCTTCTTTGTATATACTACTTTCAACATTAATGAAAGATTACCCAATTTCAATTTGGAATTGGGGGCAGACGTAGTCGTAGCGAGGACGATCGACGAACTGCCTAAACAAATATCGTGTTCTTGTCGCTTTTACCTTTTCATTTACATTCTGTTCATATTTGGTTATAATAGCAAATTGATCAACGATTCGAGTGTTAAGATTGTGAATTAAGTACTTACATAAACATCACAATCCACCACACATTGAATTACCTTCAATTTGATCATTATCACCAAGTGTTTGTATATTTGTTTCTATCACTCTTACTGCATTGCAAACATTGTCCATCATACAAAAAGTTAATCTGATTTTCAATAAGAGAAACGCTTTGATTCTGCAACATATACTCTCATCATTCAACTCAAGTCTTTGACTGGTTTTTAAACACATATATAATCGTTTCAATAGTGGTTCGGAATATACGCGAGTCGATTCAGAATTACTTCCGCTGAAAAGTCGTTTAAATCCGTAAAACTGTGAACGATCTATTCACCCCCCCTCTAGATCCTAAGGCCAGCGTCTAACATATTTGGATTTATTAAGTTAAAGTTGGATTTTAGTCGGATAGTCGGAAGAATAATATTAAGAATAATATTAATTTATTGAGATGTTTATTGAAATTCTCGCATTTTGGGACGATTTAGTCAGTATTAGTTCGGGATAGCGGATTGATATTTAATAGAAGATTTTAATATTTTTAGTATTAAAAACATTAATGTGTTAATATTTAGCGTTTTGAGAATTTTCCGAGTAATTAAGATTAGACCGGAAATATGAGTTATTGAGTAATAAATCGGTATATTAAAATAATCGGATTTTATTTTAATGGAATAAAAGTGGAAGTATTATTTTTACATTGAGTGTAGAAATAATATTGGGCTTAGTTGTGGTATATTTAAGTATTAAGGGATGTATTTTATTAGGCCCGTTATTGAAATAGAGACTAAGTGGTGGTGGTCTCATTGTGTTATTTGGAAAAGATAGAAACATAGAAGAGAAAAAGGGAAACCGAGGAAGACAAAGAAAAAAAAGGAAAGAAAAGGGGTTAGGGTTGTGAAGAGGAGAAAAGGGAGACCCAAAGTGTTGCTCTAAAGTGTCATTTTTCTCCAATTTTCCATTGAATCTTAGAGCTGCACTCAATCCAAGGTAAGGGGGGATTCATACTACCTAAATTGGAATATGATGAATTTTATGTGGGTTTAGGGTATAAATTTGTCATTGTGTTGTGTTTATTTTGTTTTATGTCACTGTTTGGAAATAGAAATTGAGAATATTACGGTGTTGTGCATATAAGAAACGAAAAAGATGGGTGAGATGTGAGCTTATTATTTTTCTTTTATATTGCATTGTGTGTTGTTCACATATGTCTTATGGTTTTCCAATGTACTCTGTTCATTCCACGCGCGATTCAATTACCCACAGTTGGGTTACTTTTATGGTATACCACCACTTTGTTATATAAATGATAATGTAGATTGAATGTGAGATATGACTTGTGAGAATAGGAAATCACTTTGTTATGTAAATGATAATGTAGATTGAATGTGAGATATGACTTGTGAGAATAGGAAATCACTTATTGGGTAGACATGTTTTGCTTGTCATTTTTTTTTATATATATGTTCTATTTGTCATTCTAGAGAAAAGAACCATACTTATGAAATGTAGTATAATTAATTAATAGGATAAGAAGTGTCTAACAGTAGCGATTATATAACAAATGTATTCCAAACATTCCCGTTTCACTGAAATAGTCGAATTAAGCGGTATAATTAGTTGTCTAGAATTTGATGAAAATTTACATGGTAGCTAAGTTTAATTAGTAGGTTAATATAGTGGTGATATTTTGTTGAAATTGTGCTATTTTACGAACCGACCGAAATTGTGTGGATTTGAGTATACTTTATATTAAATGTTGGTTTTGGAGTAGAAAGTGAAATAGTAAGTTGGAAAATGAATTAAAAATAGAATATTGAATTAAAGTAATATAATATGATTATTAATTGGTTGATTTAATTAAATAGTAGAATTAATTTCAATAATTCTAATTAATTGGAAAATACTTAGACTTGGATAAATTATTCGGTTTATCGATAATTTACGATATCTTGAGAATTTGACCGTAATTGTGATTTGGTTGAATATTTATGTTGAGATTAATATATTGCTATGCCAATGATGTTGTCTTGATAAATAATATTATGTCTAATTGAATTAGTTGATAATTGGAAGTTGATTCGGTTTACTTGATAAATAAGCATGTTGAGATTATCTTACAAATTGATCGAAAATTGTGGTTTTGATTTGGATGGCTTTGTTAATACGTGAAATTGAGTAATTGTGCCGATGTGCCGAAACATGATGATAATTGTAATAATCTTGATGATATGTGAATTATATATTTGTGACGATTTTGTTAATACACGAAGTTGTATGTTTTTTTTGTAATATGCCGAAGCATGAGGATATATATGTAATGACTTGTTTATATGTGAAGTTGTATAATTACGATGATGTGTCGAAACATGACGATGTTTTGTGATGATTTGTAATATGTGATGTTGTATATATTTGTGATGATGATTTTGTGACTAAGTGAAGATGAAATATTATGGTGACGTGAATTACCGCGTATAGATGGTAATTGATTGTGATATAGACTTATGCCTTGTGACGATATGTGATTGTGATGAGTATGCTGTATTGTCTTGTTTGTCGAGTCACATTTTATATGCATACTCTGTGACGGCCTGGATTGGCAAACTAGTGACGAAGGCTTATGCCTTGTGCCTCTGAATTGGGCAATTGGTGACGGGGGCTGAAGCTCCGATTGGTACCACATGCATATGCACGAGTCGTGTCTCATGATGTATTTTGTGATGTATATAATGCGATGTTTGGTGATTGGACTTGCAACGTTTATGATGCGATGTCCGTGAATACATGTATGACTTATATGATGATATTGATGCTTATATGTTGATTTGTGAAGATGCTTATATGACGATATAGATGCTTATACGTTGACTTATTGAAAATGTTCATATATTGATAATGACGCTTAAATGTTGACTTGTTGAAGATACTTATATGTTGACTTGTCGAAGATCCTATATGGTGATATTGATGATTATATGTTGACTTATTGAAGATGCTTATATGTTGAGTTGTCTGAAGATGCATATATGATGACTGGTTGAATATGTTTATATGTCGATATTATGACTATTCATTGATGATGTTATTGGTGTTGATTACGTTGATGTTGTGCAAAGCGGTGATTTATTTATATTCTTTACCTGATATATGATTTATCATGATCCTATTTATATAGTTTGATATCTCACCCTTGCTGTTGATGTTTCCCCTACCATGGGAAATGGGCAGATACTCAAGTATAGCTATGGAAGTTTGTTGCTTCATCGAGTCATGTTGGTGTGTCGCTCTGATACGTAGCACTCGGGGGGGTTGTTTATATTGTTGTTTCTATGTTGTTAATGTTTTAGTTGTTGTTATTATAACCGTTGAATCCAAGTTGAATAATATGAAGTACTTGTTATACTTCTAAGTTGTTTGAGTTGAATAAAGCTGATAGTTGACTGTTAGTCGAATGCTATGTATCATTGTGAATGAAACACAAGTTGAAGTTTTGAGTTGATATGTGATACTCCAATGTGTTGTTTGAAATTTTTAAATACTCTGATATTTTCCGCAATATAATTTCGGGTAGAATTTGGGGTGTTACATTAGTGGTATCATAGTAGGTCGGTCCGTCCGGCCAAGTTGTCGAGTCAGTTGAGTTGTGCGACAGTTGAATGTTGTCAGTGTTTTATTCCTTAGTATGCGACATGTGTGTGAAACATTGTTAGTACTTATTTGTTTTGTTGCAGGAAGTAGTTTGAGCAAAGTGGGGGAGAAGCTTTGCTCCTCGGATATGTTTCAGCTGAAAGTTTTTGGTGCAATGTACTGCTTAAGGAGACAGTGTAAGTATTGTTGGAGCTTGTTGACATGGATTCAAGGTTTTGGTTATTTAACAAGCTCAGAGCGTCTGTAAAAGGAGAATGATCAGGAATTGTTGATGTTTACTCTTCGAAGGATGAGGAGCAGTGTAGCAGTTATTGATCTGCAAGTATGGTGCAAATTAGTACCAAGAATAAATCCTGGAAGATGGAATTTAGAAATTTTTTGTGTTCAGCATTGTGGATGAACTATGAAGTTGTCAGTGCAATAAGTCTTGTGAAAGGTACCGGTGTTGGAAAAGTGTTAGAATGATGAAGTTGCGGTGGACTTTATGTTGGACTCGCATAAGTGATTGTCGTATATCCGATTTGAAGCGTCGGAAAGATAACGAGGTGAATTTTAATACAAGAATGGATGCCGCAACTGTAAGTAGAATTATTTGTGACAAGATGGTGTTGGAAAGAGGTGAATTTAGCGGTTACGCTTGTCCTTGGAAAACGGACTTGTGTGTTGGTATCGCGCAGGACGTCAGCGTCAGAGATGAGTGAATTGAAGAAGTAATTCGAAGATTTGTTGAGGAGAAATTTTATGATCAAGTATGTCAATTGAAGAGTTTGAGAGATATCGTAAGGATTATCGCAGCATGACGTTGATGTTTGTATTTTGGATAACGTTGGAGGATTGTATCTTGTGCTTCGAGTGTCGGATTGACGTACCGTTTGAGCCTACGAAGAGGTGAGACTATACTTTACCTTATAGAAGTGTTATGGTTATAGTAGAAGTGAAGCATGTTGAATATAAACGGTTATTGCCGCAAATTGTCTGAAACAAAGTTAAGCCGAGCATGTTGTTGTGTAAGTAGTCATGTGTAAGCTGTTGACGAAGGAACAACAATTAAGTGAAGTATTGTTGTAGGCCTTACTGTAGGATTATTGATAAGTGATTGAAACTGTGGCTGAAGCTGTCAAAGTTGTTGAAACGTTATGGATCGCGAGTAAGAGTCGGAAATGCGAAGAGATGAGTATGATTTCAATGATAAGAAGTGTTGATATTGGTGTAAAGAAATTTTGTTCTAATGTATCGTCAGAGGTGTTTTAGTGAGTAGCTGCAAGACGTCGGTGTTAGCATGTTCATATGGTTTTGCAAGTTGTTGAAGTATGGTACTTTTGGTGACGTAAGTACAATTGCTAAAGGAACACTATTATAGTTGGTAATGATGGTTATACTCCATTATGATTGTCGGCTGTCTATTGAAAAATTGAGGACTTGATCACCCTTAATCCCTTGTTGATAGTAGACAAAATTGTATTGGATGTTATAGACTTATCTTATTGTCTTAATGGTGCGTGAGGTGATGGATGTTGAAGAAAGTCTGAAACTTAGTTGAAGCTTGTGAATAGTGTAAATTGATAGAAACTCTAATAAAGGACAGTGGATTAAGATGGATGATCAGAGTCGCACAGTTGAAGCATGATGTGCTAGAGTGTTGAGTTTTCTTGTGAATAGTGCTGATTGTAATAGAATGTTCTTGTAAGTTGTTGGTCAATGATGAGTTACATAGTTATTAGTCGAGTTATGTTATCAGATTGGAATTATGATATTTTGTCGTTGTTGCAGTAATGTTGTCGTTGGTGCTTTGTTAGTGAACGACACCTGAGTATGGAAAATAAGAATTGTATATGTGTATCAGTGTCGAGTATGTTGTTGCGATGATGAAGCAATGTTGTATCGTCAAATATGAGCGAGTGAAGATTGTTGCTGCGTCGTAAGATGTTGTTCCAAGATATTGCGGAAATGGTTAGCAAGTTAGTAACGATTATGTTACAAGGATAATTGAGAGATATACCGGAAAAGTAATAGTCGGAGTATTGTCAAGCGCAACTTGAGAATAAGAAAGTCGGATGAGGACGCGATGTTAGGGATGGTTTTGTTGGGCGAATTTTTGAGGACGAAAATATTCTAAGTGGGGGAGAGTTGTAACGCCCCGAATTTAATTAATTAGTTAATTAAATTATTAAAGGATTTAAATATTGGATTTAGTCGAATTTGGATGGTCGGTATTATTTTAAGAGGCGTATTTGGATTTATTAAGTTAAAGTTGGATTTTAGTCGGATAGTCGGAAGAATAATATTAAGAATAATATTAATTTATTGAGATGTTTATTGAAATTCTCGCATTTTGGGACGATTTAGTCAGTATTAGTTCGGGATAGCGGATTGATATTTAATAGAAGATTTTAATATTTTTAGTATTAAAAACATTAATGTGTTAATATTTAGCGTTTTGAGAATTTTCCGAGTAATTAAGATTAGACCGGAAATATGAGGCATTGAGTAATAAATCGGTATATTAAAATAATCGGATTTTATTTTAATGGAACAAAAGTGGAAGTATTATTTTTACATTGAGTGTAGAAATAATATTGGGCTTAGTTGTGGTATCTTTAAGTATTAAGGGATGTATTTTATTAGGCCCATTATTGAAATAGAGACTAAGTGGTGGTGGTCTCATTGTGTTATTTGGAAAAGATAGAAACATAGAAGAGAAAAAGGGAAACCGAGGAAGACAAAGAAAAAAAAGGAAAGAAAAGGGGTTAGGGTTGTGAAGAGGAGAAAAGGGAGACCCAAAGTGTTGCTCTAAAGTGTCATTTTTCTCCAATTTTCCATTGAATCTTCTTAGAGCTACACTCAATCCAAGGTAAAGGGGGATTCTTACTACCTAAATTGGAATATGATAAATTTTATGTGGGTTTAGGGTATAAATTTGTCATTGTGTTGTGTTAATTTTGTTTTATGTCACTGTTTGGAAATAGAAATTGAGAATATTACGGTGCTGTGCATATAAGAAACGAAAAAGATGGGTGAGATGTGAGCTTATTATTTTTCTTTTAATATTACGGTGCTGTGCATATAAGAAACGAAAAAGATGGGTGAGATGTGAAATAGTAAGTTGGAAAATGAATTAAAAATAGAATATTGAATTAAATTAATATAATATGATTATTAATTGGTTGATTTAATTAAATAGTAGAATTAATTTCAATAATTCTAATTAATTGGAAAATACTTAGACTTGGATAAATTATTCGGTTTATCGATAATTTACGATATCTTGAGAATTTGACCGTAATTGTGATTTGGTTGAATATTTATGTTGAGATTAATATATTGCTATGCCAATGATGTTGTCTTGATAAATAATATTATGTCTAATTGAATTAGTTGATAATTGGAAGTTGATTCGGTTTACTTGATAAATAAGCATGTTGAGATTATCTTACAAATTGATCGAAAATTGTGGTTTTGATTTGGATGGCTTTGTTAATACGTGAAATTGAGTAATTGTGCCGATGTGCCGAAACATGATGATAATTGTAATAATCTTGATGATATGTGAATTATATATTTGTGACGATTTTGTTAATACACGAAGTTGTATGTTTTTTTGTAATATGCCGAAGCATGAGGATATATATGTAATGACTTGTTTATATGTGAAGTTGTATAATTACGATGATGTGTCGAAACATGATGATGTTTTGCGATGATTTGTAATATGTGATGTTGTATATATTTGTGATGATGATTTTGTGACTAAGTGAAGATGAAATATTATGGTGACGTGAATTACCGCGTATAGATGGTAATTGATTGTGATATAGACTTATGCCTTGTGATGATATGTGATTGTGATGAGTATGCTGTATTGTCTTGTTTGTCGAGTCACATTTCATATGCATACTCTGTGACGGCCTGGATTGGCAAACTAGTGACGAAGGCTTATGCCTTGTGCCTCTGAATTGGGCAATTGGTGACGGGGGCTGAAGCTCCGATTGGTACCACATGCATATGCACGAGTCATGTCTCATGATGTATTTTGTGATGTATATAATGCGATGTTTGGTGATTTGACTTGCGACGTTTATGAAGCGATGTCCGTGAATACATGTATGACTTATATGATGATATTGATGCTTATATGTTGATTTGTGAAGATGTTTATATGACGATATAGATGCTTATACGTTGACTTATTGAAAATGTTTATATATTGATAATGACGCTTAAATGTTGACTTGTTGAAGATACTTATATGTTGACTTGTCGAAGATGCCTATATGGTGATATTGATGATTATATGTTGACTTATTGAAGATGCTTATATGTTGAGTTGTCTGAAGATGCATATATGATGACTGGTTGAATATGTTTATATGTCGATATTATGACTATTCATTGATGATGTTATTGGTGTTGATTACGTTGATGTTGTGCAAAGCGGTGATTCATTTATATTCTTTACCTGATATATGATTTATCATGATCCTATTTATATAGTTTGATATCTCACCCTTGCTGCTGATGTTTCCCCTACCATGGGAAATGGGCAGATACTCAAGTATAGCTATGGAAGTTTGTTGCTTCATCGAGTCATGTTGGTGTGTCGCTCTGATACGTAGCACTCGGGGGGTTGTTTATATTGTTGTTTCTATGTTGTTAATGTTTTAGTTGTTGTTATTATACCGTTGAATCCAAGTTGAATAATATGAAGTACTTGTTATACTTCTAAGTTGTTTGAGTTGAATAAAGCTGATAGTTGACTATTAGTCGAATGCTATGTATCATTGTGAATGAAACACAAGTTGAAGTTTTGAGTTGATATGTGATACTCCAATGTGTTGTTTGAAATTTTTAAATACTCTGATATTTTCCGCAATATAATTTCGGGTAGAATTTGGGGTGTTACAGCCCCTACCAACTGACCTCTGAAGTCCCCTTTCAGAAAACATGCATCCAAACCAATTAGAGGCCTGCAAGTGGTCGCAAATGTTGACTTGCATGCTTCTAAGCATACATATATTCTTTCAAACACGGGACCACAAGCTGAATCATCGCAATGAATTTTAACTGTGGAGTTTGGATTTGACTTCAACAACTCCTCAGCATAACTTCTAAGATGGATTAATTGTTCACGACCAGCTCCTTGAATTAACTCTATCACTTTTTTCTTGGCTCTATATGCTTGATCTACTAACAAATTCACCCCCCACTTCTCCATTGCTTATGCAATCAACCCTTTAGTCTTCATTTCAGGAGTGTGTCTTAGTGTATTCACAAAGTTTTTAGCTAACCAAACGGTCGTCGCTTGTCTATTCCTTGGTGTCCTATGACAATTATGTAGATTAGTGAAGCTAACAAGTTGCCAAAATTGGTTGGTTGTCCTAAGGCTAAACCTTATATAAAGGGACAACCTACCATACACTTTACAACCACTCTCTTCTTGTCATTTTTCTTGATCACAACATTCTTATTAGACTCCATTGCATAATCTTTTACGGCATCTTTGATTTGCATCTTATCTTCAACATCACTTCCAAGTGGTGTATGTAGCTCATCTGAATCACAACATTCATTATCAGAATTAACAGCCAATCTTGACGGTTGCTCAGTTGAAGTGTTAGGGAGAACCGTGGTCCAATCAACACCAACATCATGACCTAAGTTCAACTCATCATCCTCACTTCCTCACTTTCCTCACCATCCTCATCATCCTCACACTCCTCATAATCAGGATATGTTTCACTGTCTTCACTATTGACACCTTCAACATTGACATCCTCGACATTTTCATCTTCACCATTTGCTTCTTCAACATTTTCATCTTCAACAATTACTTCTTCAATATTTACTTCTTCAACATTTGCTTCTTCAACATTTACTTCTTCGTCAATTGCATCATTAAACCTAACATCCTCAATATTAACTTCTTCGACTTTGTGTTCAACATAAATGTCGATCAATTTATATCCTCTAATATCTTCCATGAAATTTAACACATCTTTGTCATCATTCAAAGGTCGAAGTCCACGAGAAAAGGCATACTTAGAATGCCAATACCATAAACACCGTATATTACAATACCCTTCATTTTTAATCATGTTTTCAATCTCCATATAGGACATTAAGTCCACATCCCAGTCCCAATTCATTTCACTTGCAATCCCTCCAACATACAACTTCACTGGATGTTGCACCAAACGTCCCCTATGATGTATTCTAAATCTCACAGTTTGTGTTTCACTTGGCCTACACAAAATAAAAACACACCTCTGTAAACAACAATAACTGAATACGCAAACCACAATGTCACCAAGAACTGAATACGCAAACCACAAAATAAATCCCAACCACAATGTAACCATAAAGAAACCACATACAAACTAGAACCTAAACGTAAAGCTAAACATAAATCCCAAACGTAAACCTAAACGTAAATCCCAAATGTATTCCTAAACGTATACACAATATCAGTACAAGAAGTTTGTATACCTCAAAACATAAGTTGAATTATCCATGGCGATGACGATGAACAAGGATTGCGATGGGGATGCCGACGATGACTTAGGGTTCTTATTCCTGAGTTTGCATCTTCGTGAGTTTCTTCAGGTTTGAATCAAGTGTGTCTCTTCACGTTTTGTTAATTGTTATAATATTTTAATAATGAAATTGAATTAATAATAATAATTTTAATGACGCAGCTAAATTTTAATTAATTTAAAAATGAGTTTTCTGAGGTGGAAAAAAATATTTATGACTAATAACTGACACGTCATCAAATGAAGTGCCGCCTCACTAAAAAATTGTTCCAAATTTGATGGAGGACTAAAATCAAAAACAAAAGATGAAAAAGGGACCAAAATCCAGATTTTTAAAATGGGAGGATCAAAACTCAAAAAAAAAGGTAAAATAGGGAAACCAAAATTGCTATTAAGCCAATAAAATATTAGAAGTACAATAGTTGCACTAGCTGGTATCGAGAGTATAGATATCTCACTATTTTAAAAGTTAGTGTCCATGTTTCAAATGTTTCAAAGACACAAGAACTCTATATAAAACTATGTCAATAAAGATATTAAAGAAAGCAAATGGAAAAATCACATGTATAACATCAAAATCCTTAAATTCCCAAATCTTACCAAACAATTTGAACGGTTCGAATTTACATAAAATTAAAAAATTAAAAAGAGATTGAAATTAGTCATAACAAAGAAAATGAAATTGAAAACTAAAAAGAAAAAAAAAAATAGTGGTTACTGATGTCGCGAGATGACAAACAAGTCATATGTGCAGGTTGAGAAGTTCATGATTCAATGATAAAAATAAAATGTCGTTCATACAAATTAAAAATATAAAAATCATGATTGAATGAAATTAAAGGTAAAAAAAATATGAGAATGATAATTATCCATGAGAAATTGATACAGTAAACTCAAACTAAAAATTCACCAAAATAAAAATTTTAAACGCATTTAAAAAGAAAGTTGTTAGAATGATAAATTCAATCAGAAGGAAAGAACAAAGAGGAAGAAATTATAGATGTAATGAATTGTTATAATCTCTCAAAATAAAGATTTTGACAAATACCCAATATCTTGAAAAAAACTATAAAATAAAGAGAAGGGACCGGAGCTGCTACTGAAAGAAGAAATCTGCCCTCGTTCTTTAACACAGGGATAATCTTACTTAAAAATAATAAATTTAAAAGAGTTACTCCAAATTTTAATATATATTTTCATTAATTTAATTCTTTAATTTATTATTTAGTTTAATTATTTTTAAAAATATTTTTATATAAAAATCAATTAAAATTATTAAATTAATTAATGAAAATTAAGAGTTAAAATTTGAAGTCTTTTAAACTTGTTGAATAAGAATATTCCTCCTTTCATAAAATTAGGAACCTAAAATATAAATAAAATTTATAAGTTATAAAATTTACCTAGTGGTAAAAATTAATTTAAATGTTTGACTTTTGAAAGTTGATTACACGTATTTGCTTATTATTGATACATGGGATATTTTATCCACAATTTATGAAGGGGAAGCCAAAAGAAAACCATATTTAATTTTAAGTATGTACGTTTGTGTTTTGTCATGTGAAATGTATACTTTTTTTATAAGTAAAAATTCATCAAAATAAAAATATAACATGATAAATAGACTTTTTGATATGTAACTAATGTTCTTTGTTTTCAGGAATAAAATTGGCCAGACTAAATCAACGTATTCCAATTGTTACTATATTGTTATAGATTTTTTCGTAATATGGTTGGGTGATACACCATATATTATTGCTATTAATTAGGCGAGATCAACTCTATGGAAGACTGTAATGCTATTAATTATTTGCCATTAAATCCCAAATTATTTTATAATTTCCATATAAATTGCTGCAAATCCATTGCTCTTTTAAGCAATTTTTTTTCACCATCAGTAATCAGTCCACTGGACCAGACTAATCGGATTTAGAGGTCAGTTCTAATATTAAGTGCTTTCAAATCTTTCACGATCACAGATTACTCCATTTTTGTATCTGCTGTCTATGATGAATCCCTCGCCGGTGGTACTTCCTAACGATCTCATCTCAGAGGTACTTTCCATTCTTCCAGTTAAATCTATTCTTCGTTTTAAGTGTGTCAGTAACCATTGGAGAACCCTCATCTCCGATCATGCCTTTGTGAAATTGCATCTTAAGAGATCAAAAACACGAATTCCATTCTTAACATTAGTAATAATTCATACAACAGAAATGTCCTTAGGCAGCATTCACTCTGATTGCAGTGTTGTTCCATACCCTATACGCAGTTTACTCCATAACCCCTCGTTCACCCTTTTTGATGACCCTTACAATCATCTGAAAAACAAAGGATGTGATCGTATCGTTGGTTCATGCAACGGATTAATTCTTTTGGCTGGCACTGGTTATCTTACAAATTTCAACCATATTTCGAAATCTAAGAATATCGATAACTGGTTCCGTGTTTGGAACCCGGCCACCAGGGCAACTTCTAAAAAATTCGGGTACTATCGCGCCTTTGGTGATTCTCAACGTTACAACTCTGCATTCGGTTGGGATAACTTGAAGGACAGTTATAAAGTGGTGGCGTACCGTTACAATCATCAATTCATATCACAAGTGAGAATTCTTAATGTAGATGATGATGTTTGGAGAAATGTTGAAAGTCTCCCGGCTGTTCCTATTCAATGTATTTATGTGTATTTAAGTGGAAGTCTTAATTGGTTGGCCGTTCGAAGTAAAGAAATTAATGGTGAGAAGTTTGTTATTGTTTCACTTGATTTGAGAACAGAGACATACAATCAATATCTACTGCCTCGTTGTTTTGACCAAGCGGTGTCTAGAGAGTCAGGTGTGTTGGGGGGCTTGCCTAGAGATTCGGTCTTTGGTATGTTGGATGGCTGCCTTTGTTTTTCTTATATTTACAAGAAAACTGATTTCGTTATATGGCAGATGAAACAATTTGGAGTTGAAGATTCTTGGACGCAATTCCTTAAAATTAGTTTTCAAAATCTTCAAATAACTTATGACTATACTAGGGAGCAGGATAATAAGCATGTTTTGGGGTTGATGCCACTGTTTCTTTCCGATGATACATTGATTTTGGTTACCAATCAAAAAACCCATGCAATTCTCTATAATTGGAGAGATAATAGAGTAAGGCGAACAAACATTATTGCTCGTAGATCTATTACTCAGGAAGGAACTATCCGTCATTGCGATTTTTTAAATTGGAGCTTTACTAAAGATTATGTTGAAAGCTTAGTTCCAATTTTTTGAAAGTAAGTTTCTCTTCCAAGATTTACTTGTTTGAATTTGTGTTCATTGGTAAAAAATTTTTAACACCTTTTATTCTTCTGTTTCTTACCTAGGATGGTTAGACTGAACATGGAGATATCAGATTTAGCTATCAATTCAACAGAAACTTCCTGTTAAAGTAGATGGAAATGTTATTTTTTACTTTGTTCTTTTGATTCAAGGAAGACAATTGTGATTTGATCTTGTTTATTAGACAATAACGTTATTGCTAGAAATTACTAAATAAATACATGATTGCAAGGAGGTTGTTATTTTTAAGGATTTTAAGGATTTTTTTTTCTCAGTGATGAATGTGTACATGTGTTGGCATTGTTCTAGTATAATACTAGAAAAGGCAGAATATTCATGTAACATTGCATCTTTACACATGAAAATACCTATTAATTTTTGCAGTGGCAAAACAAATTGAGCACTCATTGAAGCATTCTGTATATTTATTTTAGCCAAATCTTAGTAAATGGTGGCTAGTGAAGCATTGTTAACGGTCTAGATGTCCTGCAAAACTTGTCCTCGTATGGCAGTTGGTTTAAGTTGAGTTTGAAATGAAATTTAATTTGTTCTGATATTTTTGTTACATAAATATTTGGTTAGATGAAGGCTATCAAGTTCATATTTTGTTAGCATTTTGAAACTAACTTCTTCAGTTCAATTGAACAATTGTTGTTATGAAAAATTTCATCTTTGTTAATATAAAATGTTATGAAATTCATGTTGGTAATTTATAAGTTACAAAAGCACTTTAATTACAGTTGCACGGGTAATTTTTGTAGTCTTATATTAATAACTAGTAGTTTCTTTTCTATTACATTTTACTATTCCCTCTGGTCCTTCTATTCCCTCTGGTCCTTATTATGAAAGAAATTTTACTTTTTTTATTCATTTAATAACTAATGAATTTGGGCCATATATAGATTAAATACATTGTTATTTTAGGAATCTAAAAAGACAATATTCTCTTATAATAAGGACTAGAGGAAATAATATTTAAGCACAGGTGGATGATTCTGTTCAAATTTAGTTATTCTAAATGTGTTCGACAATGTGTTTGTTTTTTAGCCATGCTTCCTGGAGTAGAAAGATATATTGCTTATAATTTTTTTTTTTAAAGCAAGAGATATATTAATAAATAACCAACCAAGAACAAAGTTACACGGCAAATAGGTCAAACAAACAAAATTACACACCGATTGAAACCTAGCTTAAGTAAAACAATGGGTTATTGCTAAACCTATAGTTACAATTGAGATGAGTAATTTTCTCGATATACGACCACCTCTAAATAAGGGTCTTACAACTCCTAACCACGTCCCTCGAATTCCAAGTAGAGTTGTTAAAGACTATATCATTCCTACACAACCAAAGACTCCAAATGATACCTAACCAAACGATTCCCTCCTTTCCTCTTTTGACTTTCTTGGCTCGGCAATAAGAGCTCCAATACCAAAAATCCTCCTTAAAATCTAAAATGCTTTTAAAAGTCATTCCTATCCAATCGGACATCTCCCTCCAAACAATATTGGCATTCCGACAAGATAAGAAAGAATGGTATAATGACTCATGAAATTCATCACAGAAAGTACATTCTAAATTCGAGGAAGAATTAAGAATACCTTTACTCAAAAGGGAGTCCTTCGTCGGAACTTTATTGAGGAAGCATCTCCAACTAAACGCCTTCACTTTTAAAGGAGCTTCCACCTTCCATATAGCAATATAAGCCAAAGCGGTTTTCCGAGCCAAGAGGGATATGCTGACTACACAATGTTTTATAACACGAAGAAACAGTGTAAACACCTTCAACCCCTTTCTGCCAGCATGCGGTATCAGACAGATTGGGGGGGAAAGAGGCAACTGCGGCAAGCAGCTGAGAAAGGCTGGAAAATTCAGCATTCGGATCAAGAAGAGAAGCCGCAGGAATTCCAAGATCTCCCCAAGTCCAACTCCCATGGCTCCAATTGAAGCATCTTGCAAGAGAGAAAAATTATAAAGATTGAATTCCTTCATCCAACCAATGAGCATGCCATAAGGATATAGAGTACCCGAGACCAGCCTGAAATTTAAAATTGTTAGCAAAAAATTCATCTGGTAACTTATTACTCAACGAAGTTAAATCCTCCCACCACACAGATGATGACCTATCCTTCTCTAAATTCTTTATTCCACAACTTGTCCTAAGTTTCACATCCGCATACCGCGCCTTCAACATCCGAAACCACAATGCATTAGAAGCGCCGAAAATTCTCCAATTCCACTTCAAGAGAAGCGCTTTGTTGAAATCATCCAATCTACTAAAACCAAGACCACCTTTCTAAACCGGAAGACACAAGTCGTTCCAACTCACCCAATGCACTTTCCTCTTCTCCTCCGAACCTCCCCACAAAAAATTACTTTGCAATTTATTTAATTCCGCGATAACCTTCTTGGGAGCTTTGTAGAACGATAGAGTGAAAATCGCCAAACTACTCAAAACCGATTTTAAAAGAGTGATCCTCCCTCCAAAACTAAGCCACCGACCTTTCCAAGAGTTCAATCTCCTCCTAACGTTATCCAAGAGAGGCTTAGTAGTGACGTAATTTTCATGTTACAATGAGAAAAATCACGTTACAACAGGTGTTTTGCGACATGACTGAACATGCGGCACGTGAGCGTGTGGCAACTTATTTGCGATGTGAAATCAATGTTACAAATTTGTGACGTGAAAATCACGTCGCAACCTTCTGGACATATATCAAGTACGTTACGCTAATAGCAGGCATTGTAGAAGAGGAGTCAAAAAACACAGAAAATTTACGACATGATTTTCATGTCAATAAAATAATTGTTTTTGTTTTAAATTTAAATATAAAATAAAAAAGTTGCAATGTGATTTTCATGTAACAAAAATATTTTTTTTAAAAAAATTAAATTCTGATTCAATAATTTTTTTATTAAATAAACTAAATTAATAAATATTAATAAAAATTTTATTAATATATTATAATAAAAAACTATAATATAATAAAAAAATTAATAAATTAATAAATAAAAACTATAAATAATAAAAACAGTATAAATTAGTATTACTAAATATAATATACTAAAAAGGATTATTTAATATCTTACATAAATTAAAATTTTAAAATAAAATAACAATAAAATAAATCCTATGGGTCTTCTAGATCGAGAAAAATATCAAGGTTAAAATCATTTTCATTTTCATCATCCATTGGTTCTTGACCATTAACTCTTTCCTTTCCACCAAATGTTTGATTACCGCTTCTTTGGAATGACATAAATAATCACATTTGCTCCTCCATATCATATTGCCTATTCGTCATTGCCTCCATTTGTTGTTGTTTCTCCTTCATTTAGGCCTTTAGCACCGTCTCACATTCTGTTTACTCGGCCTTCATTGCTGCCTCACGTTGCGCTGTCTCGCGTCTCGTCTCATTTTGTGCCAATTGTCTTATTGTTTCTAACATTTTCGGTGTCTATTGTGGTGGATGTGACGACCCTTCCCCATCTCTAACTCTATGAAGTAAAATTCTATCCCCTCTTCTCAAGGTGCCCGCCAAACTTCTACCACCAAAAAATACCTATTAGGCCCCTTTCCGCCACTGACTTGACTCAAAATATAAAAATGCACGTCTGGATGAAGCGGCTCTGAACCTCTCGGAGTATATTGAGGATTATGGACCAAAATTTATGTAAGCAATGTTTGATAATCCTCCTACACATACAATAAAAATATTAAGTTAAATATAACTTAAATTAACTTAAATAATGAATGAAATATAGCCACGTCATTTTTACGCCACAACATCTCAGTTGCCACGTGATTTTCACGCCTCAACATCTCAGTTGCCACGTGAAAATCTCGCCATAACTTCTCAGTTGCCGCGTGAAAATCACGTCACAGTTTCCATTAAATGAAAAAAATATAAACAACGTAAATTAGTTATAACTTAAATAAGTTAACCCAAGCTTCTTTATCTGGAACTTCTTTAAAACTCTT
The DNA here is from genome assembly GCF_029867415.1 of Vicia villosa. Lineage (NCBI taxonomy): Eukaryota > Viridiplantae > Streptophyta > Magnoliopsida > Fabales > Fabaceae > Vicia > Vicia villosa. The sequence goes on along the minus strand of NW_026705441.1, from coordinate 580,956 downwards.
CCAAGCATCTTTATAAATTTAGACTATTAATATGGTTATGTTACCAAACAAAAGGGCTCAGGCTCAAAGGAGTTTAACAATAAAAAATATTCTTTACAGGGTGGCTTGAAAAGGATCAAAGTTTCAACAAATAAGTGTCCCAATATGTATAACTAATATGATCAATAGACCATTCAGAAAAATCACAAGTTCTAGAAAATAAGCAATTGCATGAATACTCTTAATAGCAACAAATAAAGTAAACAATGAAATTTCTTTTATCTAGTATATTATTCATTTTGCTTTTATGGTATCATTGCCTTTAAATAAAGGCTTAATTACACTTTTAGTCCTCGTGTTTTAACCAACTCACGAAAATGGTCCTGCCTCTTTGAAATCCACGATTTTGGTCCTAACCTCCACTCCCCCCACCCAAAACGCTGATGTGTCATTAAAAAAGCTTATGTGGCATGGCTGACCTGGTTAATTACAATATAAATCACTTTTTATTATTTGTAAAAATTCTGAAATTTATTTTAATTGAATTAATGCTCAAATCCCTAATTCACCTTGCCCTAAATCAATTTCACGCCCTTGTTCCAATTCAGATTCGTTTTCCTTGTTTCCATCAACTATTTCGATTCACTCCAATCTCTTCATTTCTCCAACATCTTCGTCTTCAATCGTTTGTCCTTAATCATCAGTGTCACAAGCTAGTTACATGTCGACCTCTAGCTGTGCGTCACGAAGAAGAGAAGTACGTTGCTTCTGTGACCTTGACTCACCTCTCACTACTTCATGGACGACTGGGAATCCTGGGAGGAGGTTTAATGGGTGTGGGTTATTCAAGGTAAGTGAAGTTCTCTTTCTCTTTGAATCTGTTTCAATGTAGATGAAGTTCTCTTCTCTTTCTGTTTGAATGGGTCTGGGAAGATTTATTGTTTGTCAATGCAGTTGCGGGGAAGAAAGGGATGTGATTTCTTTAGTTGGTATGATGTTGAAATGTCCGTTCGTGCAAAGGAGGTTATTTTGTCGCTAATGAAGAAAATTGATGAACATAAGCAGAAGGACAATGCAAAGTTGAAACAAGATGAGGATTTGAGGAAGAAACTAAAGTTTTGGCAAGGAATGTTTGTTGCATCTGTTGTGGTCATAATAGGATTGTTTTGTTTTGTCAACTTCAAGAATTGAAGAATGTGATGAAATTAGTTGTTATGTTTAGGAGGTTATTTTGTCTTCTTTGTTAGGTATTATGTAAGAATGTCTGCCTTGTTGTTCTAAACTTGATATGTTATGGTTTACTGAATATTGTTTGAATGAAAATTATTGTATTGAAAAAGTGTGTACTTAATTGTGCTGCCATCATAGTGTGTGCTACCATCATAGTGTGTACTTAATTGTGTAAACATATAGCTGCACATATAAAACATCACATATCAAAGAGATTGTCATTACATATAGCTGCACCAATTGTTAAAGCAGTGAGTACATAATCAAGATAGCCATTACATATCCAACATAAGCATTACATATCCAAAAAAAGACAGTACATAACCAAGATGATTGTGGAGCATATCATACAACACAACAAAGTTAACAAAATGTTGCTACCACACAAAACAGAACAAAAATTAACTTAAGCCTAATCTACTGCTGAGATGGTTGTGTTTGTGGAGCCTGTGACCCTTGAGGAATAACTTCAGCATCATTTGCTTTCTGCTTCTTATTAGGCTGCTTGTTTCCTCCCTTTGGAATCTGCCTGTCAGCAGCACTTTTGCCTTTACATGTCCTACTATTATGCCCATACTTTCCACAATGTGTGCATTTTACAGTCTTCAACTGCCTTGGTAGCACACCAGAATTTTTTGGCTCATCATTGCTCTTGTTCCTCAGCTTCTTGGGTCTTCCTGGTGCCCGTCTCATGACTGGTGGATGGATGTGTTCAGTATTTGTGACTGGCCACAATCTTGGTCCATTTGATGGCAGCACAATATGAGCATAAGTTGCAAGGCACTGTGATTTTCTGCAATTAACCAATAATAAATAGCACAATAAATATCACAGCACAGCCATTGTATCATATATAAAATGAGACATAAATGCAATGAGACATGTTATACCAAAACAGTTACATACCTATAGTAAGATGAGACATAGTTTTCAACAACCAAGCCATTGTACCATATGCACACAATAGCATGTGCACAAGGTATACCTGATAGGTCCCATTTACGACAAGCACAAGTCTTTTCTGCCAGGTTCACAACATATGTGTCAGATTCATTACACACACTGAACTTAGTCATTTCCACATCACCATGCCAAGTTGCCTTCCACCCTCCAGCAGCTCTCTTGTTTTTCTCAATTATTGACTGAATCTTGGGACATATATCACCATTGATCCTTTCAAGCATTTGCCTTTGCTTCACAATCCTCACAGTTATGTAATGTTTGACACCCTCAAGCAAAGTGATGATTGGTTTGTCCCTTATGTTGAGTATTGCCCTATTGAAAGCTTCACACATGTTATTGACCTGCAAATCACATGTTGTGTTAGTGCTAAATGCTGATCTAGACCACTGTGCAGGTTGGACCTTGGAAATTTCATTGTATGCAGCTTCATTTATATCCTTCATTTTCTGCATTGCAGAGTTCCAATCTGGCACAGTAGTAGCTCTAGCAGCTTTCCATAATAGTTCCTTCATGTGAGCTCCTGGGAATCTCTTCTTCCAGTTTCCATACAGATGTTTGACACACAACATGTGTTCAACATTCTCTCCAAGTCCTTTAATCACCTCCACAAGTCCCTGTCACATTATAGAATATCATGATTTACATACTTATAGAAATCACTATTATACAAATCAATAATAAACATAATTAAATGCATACCTTTTGCTGGTCAGAAATAAATGCATACTGTTTAGGTATAATTTGGTTAAGATCTTCTAATAGAAGGTCAACAAACCACTACCAAGAATCCCTTGTTTCAGCTTCAACCACAGCATATGCAATAGGCATTATCTGGTTGTTTCCATCCTTGCCTATAGCTGATATAAGCTGACCACCATGTTCACCTTTCAAGAAGCAAGCATCTAATCCAATTAATGGTCTACATGTGCTGGCAAATGCAGCCTTGCAAGCTTCCAAGCAAATGTAAATCCTCTCAAAAACAGGTCCTATTTCAGACTGTCCACATTTGATAATCACTGTGCTATTAGGATTTGACCTTCTAATCTCTTCAGCATAATTCCTCAAGTGTGCATACTGCTCACTAGCAGCACCCTCTATCAGCTCCAAAGCTCTCTTCTTTGCCCTATATGCCTGAAAATGATTGAGTTTAACATTCCACCTTATAAATGCTTCTTCTGCCAATCCACTTGGTTTGATGTGGGGAGTATGTCTAATCAATGGAATAAACTTCCTTGCAAGCCATCTAGTTTTAGCCTGTTTATTGCCAGCAGACCTAACACACTCATGTTTAGGTTTCAAACTTGTCACTTGCCAATACTGACTTCCACTTCTTTTAGCAACTAACATATGAAATGGGCAACCTAATTGACATTTTACCACAACCCTAATTGCATCATTTTTCTTTAACCATAGGTTAGTCCTTGTTTCCATAGCACAGTCCTTCACAGCATCTATGATGACTTCCTTTGAGACAAACTGCATACCCAACTCAAACCTAACTGGATCACCATTATCAGACACCTTGAAAGTTGGAAATTTCCTTTTGTGAACAACTTCATCATCACTTTCCACTGGAGTATGCAAATCACTCTCATCTTGGTCTGACTCTTCATATATAGCAGATTGTGGTTCATTTAGATTACCACCCTCCTGATTATTGTCAGCAAATGTCTCATTAGGTAATTCATGTGTCCAATCCCATTCTCCTCCTTCAATAGGAATATCTAAGTCACTTTCACTTTCAACATCACTTGGAACATAATCCCCATCTTCTTCACTATCAGAATTCGTATTAACTTCTTCATCAACATTTACTCCATTAGGAACTTCCATATTGACATCTTCAGCATCATTATTATCCAAAGGAACTTCATCATTAATAGGATCTTCAGTACTGACACCACCATCCACATGAACTTCAATGTTGAAACCACCATCTAGGGGAACTTCAGTGTTGACACCACCATCCACAGGAACTTCAGTGTTAACACTACCATCCACAGGAACTTCTGTGTTAACACTACCATCCACAGGAACTTCATTGTTAACACTACCATCCACAGGAACTTCATTGTTGACACTACCATCCACAGGAACTTCATTGTTGACTCCATTAGGAACTTCTTTCTCAGCATTACTAACATCTTCATCTAAAAGGGCTTCATTAAAGACATCATCATCCTCAGGGCCTTCATCACCAAACTCAACTACTTCTGGTATATCCACCTCATGTTCAACAAAGACATCTACTAAGCTATGACCTTTTGAATCTTCAATAAGCTGCAACAAGTCACCATCTGAGTTTAATGGCTTGAGTCCACGCTGAAATGATAGTTTTGGATGCTGGTACCACAAACACTTAAACTGCGCAAACCCAAGCTTAAGGACCAGGCTTTTAATGTCCTTATAGTTCACAAAATCAACATCAACACTAAAATCCATCTCATAAACTAAACCCTCCACGTAACATTTGACAGGAAAACTAACAAATCTACCCCTATGGTTAATACGTAGCCTCAACCTTTGTATTTCACTTGGCCTGTGAATATCAACACAACAGAATAACCATCCATACGAAATACAAAATAGAAATAGAAACCCTAACTAGTGTGCTACCTTCTTAAAACCCTAATAGAAACAGTAAGCATGAATAGAAATAGAAACCCTAGTCGTAATACATACCTGAATGTAAATTTCGGGTTATTCACACCGTTGCTTGCCATGTTCTTCAATTGTTCCTCGTTCAAAGCTTTTGCAGTGAAGAAGACGATGTTCTGTGTTCTTGGTTGGAGGTAAGAGAATGAAAATAAGAAGTGCAATGGAATGGTTTAATTTTTAGTGGTTACTGAGCATTAATTCAATTAAAATAAATTTCAGAATTTTTACAAATAATAAAAAGTGATTTATATTGTAATTAACCAGGTCAGCCATGCCACATAAGCTTTTTTAATGACACATCAGCGTTTTGGGAGGGGGAAGTGGAGGTTAGGACCAAAATCGTGGATTTCAAAGAGGCAGGACCATTTTCGTGAGTTGGTTAAAACACGAGGACCAAAAGTGTAATTAAGCCTTAAATAAAATAGCAAAGCACTTCATTAACTTCAAGCAAACATTACAAATTATCAAAAAGAAAGAGAAACAAAACGAAAAATTAAACCACCCAAATTTGTGGGTTGCCTCCCATACTGCATTTTTTGGTCATTAGCTTAGTTGTTTGAACATATAATCAGGTGCTTCCTTAAAACTTATATTACTGTATAATTAGTTTTAAATAAAGCTTGATCTTATACATGCAATTAGTCAAATTTCTCCTCTTTACATCAAATATGTTTCATCCATGTGTTTCATTATTCTTTTTCAACACTCTCCTAAGCTTCTCTTTTTCCAAACTAGATAAAAAAAACCACTAATGAGATCAAATGGAATCAGTTGTTTTCCCAAGAAAACTATTTTAAATATGGAGGAAGCGCTTTTACTTCAGCACATTAGAATTTTGAGTATCAACAGTCGAAGGACTCAGATTAAGATGATGCCGATCAAACACATTACATAAGACTTATTGGATCATTAAGATACCTTTGTCACATAAGGTCTAATGTAGCACATATTATAGGTATGGTGAGTAGATTCATGCAAAAGTCAAATGTATCACACCTTGTAACAACGAAGTAGATATTGACGCATGTCAAAGGAACTCTCCACTATGGTATTTTATTTCCTACAACAAATGAAAGAAAATAACACAAGCTAGTGGATTACACCGAGTAAATTTGGTGTTGTGATGTTGAGGATAGAAAATCCAAAATTGGTTTTGTGTTTATGCTAGGTGGTGCACTAGTTGCTTGGAGCTCAAAAAAAGAACCACTAGTAACACTAATATCATGTGAGGTTGACTATATACTTGCGCATGTCAAGTAACATGGATGATGAATTTGGTCGAAGAAATTACAGGGAAGATTTGTGGAGAAATGAATTAGGTGGTGTGTTGATCATGTAATTCTTTGTGTTGAAGCAGTATTCGATAGAGTGTGTATTAATTGTATTCAACAGAGAGTCGAATGCACCAAATAGTTGCCAAAGTTTGTAGTTGTCAAAGGAGTGTATTTTGACAGAGTTGGACTTAACTGTCGTTTTGTGTATTAGTTGAGTTAGTTAGTTAGTTAGTTAGAGTTTGCTTGGTGAACAAGAAAACTGAGCTATAAATAAGGAGGTACCTATCACTGTGAACATAAAAAGAAATTAAGAAATTGACATTTTGCTTTTTCAAATAGAAAGCAGAAAGTTTTTCGGCAAATTACACAAGTCTTTCTTCTTCCCTTCTCCTTTCTAAAAACTCTAATTTCTCGTTTTCCCTTTTCTTCTCAAATCTTTGTGTAGCAGAATCATCTTGCAACCAAGATGTGGTTGATTCACTCAACAGAAGAGTAAAGAATAAGAGGAGTAATCAATCAAAAAGATTGATTCTTGTTCATCAAGATCAATTCGGATTATCTCCAAGATTGGGGTTAATTCCTACAAGAATAAGTTATTAGAAGAGTAAATATGAAGTTCAAATAAACCATTTAAAATAAATTATTATCTTGATCCTCGTATAAATTAATATGAATCATAAGTTTGAAATATTATTCATTTGCAAAATTTATAAAACCAATTATCATTTGCTAATACTTCAATCAAAGTAGATTCTCCTGTTGGACAATCTAATATTGCAAATGAGTTAGAACCGAGCATGAAACGTGATAAGCAAGTTGATCCTAATATTAAAAGTCCCCTATATAAAAAAGGAGATAAAATTAAAGATGATTCAAGTGAGGATATGAAAACTCTAAGAGTACTTTGACATAATTTATTTTTGAGTTTCAGAAGAATTAACCAGGTATCTAAAATTTATGAAAATAAAGAGGTTTCAATAAATTATTTTATGAATAAAATGTGATGGAAGCAAAATAAAATCAATATTGACAATGTCTTTTTATACTCCCTCCGTCCCAAAATATAAGAGAAAAAACAAAAAACACACTTATTAAGAAAAATATAAACATAATTATTTAATTTGTGGGTTTAATGAAATAAAGTGCTTAGAAAGATGTAAAAATAAATCTGATTGGCTGTTGGATATAGAAAAGATTAGAGAGAATGTAAACCAAAAACAATTTGCATTTAATTTTATCTTAAAAATATGAAAGATGATATTTTTCTCTTATATTTTGGGACAAGAAAAATGTTTTTTTTATCTTATATTTTGAGACAGAGGGAGTATAATATAGCATTAAAGGTTATAAATAATAATGGAGATCATGAATCAAAATCTATTAAAGATTGTAGACAAAGTGATAATTGACCAAAATCAACATAATCAGTTGAAGAACAATTAAATCCATTTTACAAACGACTCATTTTGAGATAACAACTAACAACAATTAACACAACTAGGGAAATTAAGAGCTTTATTAATGTAATAATGGAGAATTACATATTTAGGATAGTAAATCCCTATGTTTTGACTAGAGCCCGACTCTAGGGGAGGGAATAGGCAAGGCCACCTAAAAGGTAAGTCTTTGTGTTTTCATAAGTTTTCGTAAATAAATAGTCTCACAAAATTTATGCTATTAGGTAAAATTAGAAAAGTCAATGCAAACAAATTTTAGTAAAATTGATCTTTTAGTTTTTTAGTCTATATAAACATTATTTAAATTACTTATTTACATATGTTCAAATGAAATACTATTTTAAGTAGGTTAGTAGGTCAATCAAACATTCGAAAAAGCCAGACTCAAATCTAAATTAAATCTATGATAGGTCACGGGTCAAACTTAGACTTTGATATTTTTAACAAAACATGCTCAAACTAACCAAAGCTTAACTCGGCCCAATCTATTCTCCCCTCTACTAACTTCCTATAGAAAAGCTAGAGCTCCCTGTTCATTTCTTACAAATCTACTAACAATAAATCCAGGGTGACCCTCTCACCTAACTTCCTAATCCTTATAGTGTGAAAATGATTAGTTGATCTCCTCACTCCAAGCCACGTCACTGACTACAAACTATAAATTGCTACTATTGGCCGTGTTGCCTCTTCTAGAATACACTTGTTATATCTTGGGCTCAGTTGATGATAGGGGTGCTCGCGGTGCGGTTTGGACGGTTTTGACGAAAAAAATCATCCGAACTGCAAGAGAAAAAATAGTGCGGTTTAGTTTGGTTCGGTTGGCTTTTAAAAAAAATCCGAACCAAACCAAACCAAACTAATGCGGTTTGGTTCGGTTCGGTTGGTTCGGTTTTTTACAAATATTTTATTAAGCCATACATACACATATAGATGATAACATAATTTTGTATTTATACATTCATACACTATCAAATAACAACAAAACTCGTCATATTTTGACAACAATTTTCCATTTAATATGTAAAAATTAAATTAGACAAAAGTGAAATATTAAACATAAAATAATAGCATAAAACAATATAAAAATTATTATAACGAAACAAAAAAATAGAAGAGACGAAAGATTAGTGAAAGTGAAAAAGAAAAAAAGTGTTGAGAGATTAGAGAAGAAGATATGCGATAAAAACGAAACTGAAATACGGAACATTTACATAAAAATGAGAAGGTGAAAAAGAAAGAATATAAGAGAGTAAAGATTATAGAAGAAGAGGGAAGATGTATGTGGCAAAGAAGGTGCGATAATGTTATTAGAGATTTTAGAAGATCGGGACTGAAATTATATGTGTAAGGATGAGAAAATTGTTCGTAATCATAATGCTAATGTATAATAAGTTTAAGTTTGGGTTGGACGTGAGTTAGTAAAATTTAGGTTGTAACATAGTGCGGTTTGATTCGGTTTGGTTCGGTTTATAAAATACAAACCGCAAATCGAACCGAACCGTGCGGTTTTGTAAAAACTGACCCAAACTAATTCGAACCAAATGCGGTTTTTTGCGGTTTCGGTTTGGTTTGGTTTAGTTTGCGGTTTTCTATTGGGTTGGTTTGGTTTTGATCACCCCTAGTTGATGATGTATAAATTGATCATGTGACTGAGAATTACTATCTCTTCAGTATCACTGCTTTTGATCCCATCAGTATCATTATGATTGTTATTGAGGGATACTTTGTACACTTCGTGTTAGCGCACCCAAATAAAAAATACTTCTCAATTCTAGAAGTGTTTTTCCGGACATATATTTTAGCATTTCGTGAGTTAGCCACTCTCATATTATCAAAAAAAATAATCTGAAAGTACATTTTAAAATTTTTTTTCCAAAAATATACTTCTGAAAAAAATCTGAAAGTACACCTCCATAAACTTATAAACCATCTTCATTGAGAAACTTTCATAGGAACAAACATATCTCCATATAAGGCATTTCAGCGTTTGAGCTCTACAAGAAACTTCACTGTCAGCAAAAAACCAAGGACACAATCCTGCTATAAGTCGTCCATGAAGTGTTTGATGCTGAAGAACGATTAAAATATGATTAAAATATGGATATCAGAAATTCAATTCACAGTATGTACAGGTAAAAAATAACTTAAAAATCCATAAAAGCAGTTAGTTTAGATAGATATCTAGCTAAAATAACTATGATAAAGAAGTTAGTTTGGAAGTAGAGTTGATCATTACTCCTTGCATGCATTCTGTGGCAATATTCGGCGACTGACTTTTGTCTTTGAAACCTCCAAACTCTGATCCTTCAATTCTGCGACCATCAAAGAGCTCCATTGGATGGATTGTTGCCATAAAACTGTTGTCATCAATCATCAACTTCAGCTTTAAACAAAGAAATGCAATTGGAAATTGTCGCCTTCTCACAAGAGGAAGCTCAATCATCAACTTCAGCTTTAATCACTTTCAGCAAACCTTCCTTGTAATCTTCAAATGTTTTGGGGAAAATTCTGACAGTGCCATCCTCAACAATCCAAATTTGACTCCTTTCATCATCATCACAGACCCGTGATATCAATCTAGAATCGTGACTAACAAGAATAACTCCACCTGTGAATTCATCCAGCGCATCGGCCAACGCATCAATACTTTGCATATCCAGATGATTTGTGGGTTCATCTAACAATAAAATGTGAGGTCTTGACATGGATATGGACGTGAAAACGACCCGAGATTTCTGCCCTCCTGATAGTTTGACAATGGGGGTAAGATGATTATGACTAGGTAGCCCAAATTTGCCAAGTTTTGCACGGACGGCCTCCTGCTTACTAAGCCCCTCCTGGTCTGGGTGGAGGCGAAGGAGGTACTGAACAGGTGTTTCGTCCATCGTCAGTAGGTCCACAAAATGTTGGGAGTATCTTCCTATTCTCAACTTCTGACTCCTTTGAACTTCACCTTCCTTTGGATTCAAATCACCGGCTAAAAGATTTAGCAGTGTAGATTTTCCAGCTCCGTTAGGCCCAACAAAGGCAACACGAGTCCCCATATCAATGCCAACATCAACATCTGAGAGTCTGAAATCCTCTCGGTTTGGATAGCTAAAGCTCACATTAATAACCTGCAGCAGTGGAGGTGTGAGCTCGGTAGGTTCGGGAAAGTGGAACGCCACGCTGTAGTCTCTCCACTTGTGCGGTACCTCTACTTGGGCCTCATCCTCATCACCCTTTCCCTTACTTTTGCTTTTCGACGCTTCCTTAGCAGCTGCAAACTTAGCTCGATCCTTCACCTTATCTTGTTGAGCCTTGTTTCCAGTCCTTCTAGCTGCTTTCATTTGCTTGTCATAAATCTCATACTTCTTATTCACCTCTCTACGACGCTGTTCATACCCACTCTCAAAAGCATCAAAATTTCCACGATAGAAATGAAGTTTCAAATCATGCAGGTGAATAATTTCTGAGCATACAGTATTGAGGAAATCCCTGTCGTGCGATACAACTACCAAAGTTTTCTTCCAACGACACAAGTACTCTTCCAACCATAGAACAGCCCTCAGGTCAAGATGATTAGTGGGTTCATCGAGCAATAATAAAGTGGGCTGAACGAAAAGTGCTCGAGCTAATGAAATTCTCATCCTCCACCCACCACTAAAGGATTTCGTAGGACGGCCCTGCATATCCTTTGTAAAACCCAAACCAGCTAAAATCTTTGACGCTTGAGGTTCAGCAGCATCAGACCCCATCAGTTGTAATTTCTCATACAGCTCTGCGAGCTTTTCTCCGACATCCTCACCCTCGTTACTATCATCATCTTTATCCACACCCTCTTTGCCAGAAGCAGCAGTCTGTAAATCTGAAGCTTCTTGTCGAACTTTAACAAGTTCTGCATTGGCTGAAACGACGGCTTCTAGCGCTGTTTTATCATCCCCAACCACCTCCTGCTCAACCAGAAGCACATCAATATTCTTAGGCACTGGTATCTTCCTCCAAGCAAGAAGCTTCAAAAGTGTTGACTTGCCCATTCCATTCGGTCCAACCAAACCATACCGCTTTCCATGAGATATCTTCACCGATGCATTTCTCAGAAGCTCTTTACCTCGAGCAGACACAGAAAAATTCTCTATTGTTATATCCTTAACATTAGCGTCAGCGTCATCATCTCCATCAAGCACCGAAGTCCGACTTCCAATGACAACAGTGAACGCATCACGATCATCCCTAAGAGCTTCTTTCCTTGCCTGCTCAGCCACATGGGCCGCTAAAATATCTTTCTTTTCGCGCTTTTTCAACTCTTTTTCAGCAATAGACAACTCAAGAGGCTTCACATCAGGCCTATGCTTTTGCTCTAACTCCTCTTCGGAATCATCATCGTCATCATCAGAGGTTGGAAGATCAATATCATCAATGTATGTAGAAGCTTTTGGAGCAGGTTTCGGCTTCGGCTTATTCGAAGAAGATGCCTTTTCAGGCATACTGGCCAACTTGGCAGAGACAGAAAATTTTTCCTTCTTAGAAACATCTTTGCTACTTGCTTTAGCCTCTGTCTTTTTCTTTCCCATTGAAGAAAACTGAAAAAAGTGACAATTTAAATCAAGAAAAAGTTATTATAAATCTAATACTTTAAATTAATATAAAGATATCATAAGATATATTTTATAATATTGTAACGAATATCATTGTATGATAGAGCCACGAGTGATCGCGTACACTTAAATTGATTTGATCATGTTTGGGTTTATTCTAGTTTCAAACAATTACCCTAATCCTTTAATAAATAACAAGAACTAACTCAGTTAATCGTTGATTTATATCAAACAAGTCTCTATCCGCAAAATAAAGTAAAAAATTAAGGGAAACCTGAAAGAGATTATGGCTGCCGGCAGTAAGTTGTTACAGTGTTTTCCGGGAACTTGATTCCGATAATTAGTGTTTTTAGGATTTTAATATGACGGGCCTCTTAAAAATGAACGTGGGTTGGGCTTTTTGATGAATTCTTCTATTTTTTCGATAATTAATCTCCAAATTATACCCACACTTAGTGTGATTTTATAATGGTGAATTCTTATCTACCCATCATAAAAAGTTGGGTAGAGTTATCCTTAGAGTAAAATGCATTGAAAACAACCAAAAAGTATGCTAATTAATAATAAATTAAATAGGATGAAATTAAATGTTACAATGAAATTGGTGGAATGTACACTACCCAACTTTTTATGATGGGTAGAGAAGTTGTCCCCTTTTATTATACTAGTAATTGAACCCGTCCATGTAATAAAAATGTAATATAAATTGATAAATATAAATAATAATTGATAAAATAAATTAGAATAAAATATGTTATTAGGAAGAAAATTAGATGAAAAACTTTTTTTTGTTAATATGTAAAAAAATAAGATTGGTATATGAAATATTAATAGACCAAACTTTTAAATTGAAGTATACTATAATTTTGCTTTTTTTTATGTTATAATATTAGGAAATTTAATAACCCATTTAAACCATGGTGGCAAATTTTGAATTGGAAGCTTATATAATGAGAGAACATTTTATTTTGGAACGTGGATGTTTTTTTGTTAGAAGTTATAAAAACAAAACCACACGTGAATTCTCTTTTTTGAAATAATTTTGAGAGTTTTATATTTTATAAAATTGATAATATTTTATTATAAAATTAATAATATATATTATGAAAAATAGCCAACAAATTACTTTGAAAGGTGGGTGTTTTTCAATTAGAAATTTTTCTTTTTAATAGGCAAGATTTCTATTAAAAGAGAAAAAGGCTTCTCAATCGAAACTACAAGTCGGAAAACCTCATCTCCCAAAACAAAGGGAAGGATGAGTATTCCAAGTGAAAAAATTACAACCCGGTCTTATCGAACAACAAGACGATAACCAAATCCACGATCTAAAAACTATAGCGGACATACATTCTATAAATGAAGGTTTAACTTGGTTAAAAGTGAACTCATTTCTAGTTAACCAAATAGTCTCTAACCAAAAAACTGCTGCAATTTTCCTATTTACCCTATTTTTGATCTTCTCAATAATGAGAAAAAGAGTCTTAAACTCCTCAAAAGAGATAACCCCAGGAACATCCAGCCAAGTGGTTACTCTATGCCAAACATTATCCGCAAACGTACAGGAACTAAATAGATGGTCTAGACTTTCTAAGGATGCTTGACAGAAAATACAGAACGGGTCAGCACTTACAAAATTGATATTGCGCTTAATAAGATTGTCCTTAGTTGCTATTCTGTTGAGCAGGAATCTCCAGCCAAAGAATTTCAATTTGGGCGGAGCTTCGACCTTCCAAAGCGACACCACAGCTCTTGCTGTATCCCCTTGACATGAAGAAGCCGTAGCAGTCCCTTCAAGGAGCATGTCATAACATGAATTTACTCTAAAAACACCATCCTCCGACAGCATCAAGTCATGAGTATTCTCCACATCACTACATAAATTATTCTCCTCTGACCAATCCTTAACCACTTCTGTCAACATCTGAAAGCATGGATCGATATCTTCCATACAAGCCTCCAAGTTCCAATTCCATTCTTGACCATTCCAACTAATCAAGTCTGCCACACTGCAATTCTGGTTTGTGGCAGCATCGAAAGCTTCCGGATAGACATCCTTTATGGCTTGGTTTCCCAACCACTTTGAATGCCAAAACGCTGTACCGCGACCATTATTCACTCTAGATGAAACCGCACCTGTAAAAAGACTATGACTAATCACATTAGAGGAGCCCTAATGGACCAAGTCACGCCACCACAACGAATCGTTATTGCTTAACACCGACTTGTTCCCTATTAGGACTTTTAAAGTTGTTTACCCATATTTCCCTCTTAGCAATCTACTCCAAACCGCATCCTCCTCGTTGATAATACGCCACTTCCATTTTTGCAGCAACGCCGTATTAAGGATCTTGATATCCTTAATACCGAGACCTCCTTTTTCTATAGGATTGCAAACAGATTTCCAGCTAACCAAATGGATGGAACGACTACCTTCACTTTTATGCCAAAGGAAATTACTTTGAATTTTCCGAATCTCGTTGATCACTTTGTCTGGGGCTCTATAGAAAGATAGAGAGAAAATAGGTATTGCATTCAGAACCGCATTTATCATCGTCACCCGTCCCGCCATATTCAAATGCTTGCCTCTCCAAGTAGCCAGTCTAGCTTTAATTTGATCAATTAAATCCTTCCATATTGAGACTTTTCGAGGACTATCTCCAACCTTAACACCGAGGTATTTAAACAATAACTGATCTCTATCGAAATTCAAGAAACTAGAACCTGCCTCCATAAGCCAATCACTAACATTAATACCATACAACTTTCCCTTTATAAAATTGATCTTCAAACCCGTCATTAGTTCAAACCCCCTGAGTATCGCCTTCATCGTCTAGAAATTATCGCTATTACCATCTGCTACTAAGATTGTGCCGTCCGCAAATTGCACTAAATTAACTTCTTCAACTCCATTACACTTGAAGCCTTGGTAAACTCCTATCTCCACTGCCTTTCTCATTAAGCCCGCTAAAGCCTCCATAACCAACACGAAAAGGAACGGTGAAACTGGACTCCCTGCCGAAGGCCCTTTTCCAACTTAAAATCCTTAGTGGTGCTTCCATTTATAATTATAGAAGGGTAACTTGTAAAGATGCAGCTTTCCATCCACTTAAGCCAATTATTTCCAAAACCCATTCTTATCAATATTAAACGCAAAAAGCCCCAGTTGACACAGTCGTAGGCTTTTTCGAAGTCGACCTTCAAAGCAATACACCCTCTGTTTTCTCTTTTCGCTATATCCAGAACTTCATTAATCAACAGCACACTATCCAACATATTTCTTCCTAGAACAAATGCTGATTGGTTTGGCGAGACAAGTTTTCCTATCACCCCTTTAATTTTGGCAGCAAGTATTTTAAATAAAATCTTATACAAACTACCAACTAAACAAATAGGTCTAAATTCATGCAGGTATTGAGGATTAGAAACCTTTGGAACCAGTGTTATAAAAGAAGATGTAACAACCTTTATTACTCTAGCATCCCTGTAAAAATCAGCCACAAACTTGTAAACATCCTCTTTGATAAATTCCCAGCAATTCTTGAAGAAGGCAAAAGAGAAATTGTTTGGCCCAGAAATTTTATTCCCGTCGCACGCCCACACTGCTTCCTTGATTTCATCCTCCGAGAACGGTCTATCCAACCATCTACTTTCCTCCTCACTTAATCTTTTGAATATTAAGTCCTCTGGTTCAGGTCTATTCCTATTATTATCACTAAAGAATTCCTCAAAGTGGCTTTTTACCTCTTCCTTCACTCCATCCACCCCCTCTACCAAGTCGTTACGCCCCCTTAACGCAGTTATCGAATTCCTCCTTCTCCTATTCTTCATAGAATTATGGAAAAAGCTAGAATTTTTGTCTCCATCTTTAAGCCACAACTGTCTTGATTTGAGTCTAAGCATACATTCCTTCATCTTCAATGAATTCCAAAACTCCTATGTTACTTTGTATCTATCTTCTACCAATTCCGATGTATCCTCACCTTGTTGATCTACAATCATCCTATCAAGCACATTCAAGTTGTCAACATTTTCGCACACTTGAAGATCTATCCAGCCAAAAACATCACAATTCCACTTCCTAATTTTGTGTTTCAGAATTTTCAACTTCTCATAGAGTACATAATCTCCTCTCCCTTCAACTCAAAGCTTTCCCCACTCCTCCTTCAAGAAAGGTATAAAAGAATCATTATTGAACCAAGCATTGTTGAATCGAAATGGCTTTGGCCCCCAATCAATCTTTCCCACATTGATCCATATGTGGCAATGGTCTGAAATATCCCTTTCTCCCACTCTTTGATCCATAATACTCCAATCTTCAATCATCCTATTAGAGACTAAGAACCTGTCAAGACGACTCATTGACAAACCATTCCCTTTGTTCCACGTGACCCTGCCTACGACTCATTGACAAGCACAATACGAAGGTGCTATGTTTACCCTATTCCCCAAATTCGCAATTTCTTTCAGATTTCTACGTTTAGACAAAGTTTTCTTAAGGTTAGAACATTCTTCATCAAAGGATATTGGGCCATTCTTCATCACTAGAAGGCCCACGTGATTTTGACTTTCTCCTGACCCCACCATCAGACCCATTTGAATTAAGACCATCGTACGTTTCCCCCACAACACTCCCCTCGAACGACTCCCCTTCACAACAATCAAGACAAATTTTCTCTTTGATCCTCCTTTTCACCAAAATAGGAGAAGTACCATAAGGTAAAACAGAAATAACCTTTTGGTTGCCTGACAAACCTTTCCACCTATTACGTGTTTCATCTTGCTTTTCCTCAGACCTAGGTTTCTCAGATTTGGACCTTTCTCCTTCAAAGCCCTCAGTTGTCCCAATCTCATTAATGAAAAGCACTTTATTGGTTTGGTCACCTCCCTCGAGACCTTCATCACTTTCCTCGCCGTCCTCCTTGCCAGAGCTAAGGTCGCCGGAGTAATCATTAGACTCTTCCTCTGTCTCCACCTTCTTTAGGTTGTGTGCATAATCCTGCTACTCAGACACATCTTCAACCACAAAAAATCTAAATAACAAACCATTAATCGAAACCGGGATGATTTCGTTGATGACCGCTATACATTTTGTTCTTATTCTGAGCCTAGCTACATCCATACTCAGCTTATTGAAGGTATTATCATCACAATTTATGAATGTTCCTAATGACGATGCTAATGTCTCAAAGAATCCATTGCACCATGCATGACATGGGATTCCTAAGCATTTAATCCAAGCCATTCTCTCCAAATCAACATCTTGAGGCTCCCATGGTATAATCTCTTTAAACCAAACTTTCCACCACACTTTTCTCTCCTCTATGAATCTTTCCGCCTCTCCTTCTATTAGGTCCTCTAAAACACACATGTTTGCTCCAAGAGCAGTGACCATAATAGAAAAAATACCTTCCTCATGAAAAGCTTTCTTAATGTTAAATGCCAGACCCGCTTCCTTAACAATCCCTACATATGTCTTCTCGTATTTCTTCAAAGTCTCTTCTTCTACCTTGAAGCTGAGATGACTCCGCGTACCTTCTTGGTTTCTATTTTCCATATTCGATCCGCCCTCCTTTTGTTCATCATTGCATCAGCGAAAGATAAGCCATTTATTCTTTCAGCCCCCCATCTCCTTTGCACATTACTGTCCACCTTAGTCCTTACCCTCATGTTGTTAACTATGTTTGAATTCACACCCTTTTCCCCTCCTTTTTCTTTCCTCTGAAATCTTGGTATATTAGCGAATAGTTTTCTGCCCTCCAGAAACACATTATCTAGTTTGGTAGCCAATAACCTGTCATCTTTGACATTAACAAACCTCACAAATCCATATCTCCTCCCTCTCTTATCCTTCTTATTTGGAATGTAGACTTCATCTATATCTCCCATCTTCTTAAACACCTCATACATGTCCTTAGCTTTCCACTTATCGTCAAATTCTATGAAAAAGAATGTTGACAATACTTCGGACTCGTTCCGGCCACCACCCACAGTTGCATCCCATTTAGTTCTGGAATTTCTTTTATACATCACCTTCTTCCAAACGTTATCAATCATGGTAAAAAATAAACAAACCTAAGGATACTGTAAACCTAGACACAAACACTGATTCACTCACAATAAAACCAAGGCCCCTAACCCTAGGGTTAGGAGTTTAAGCCGAAAATCTTACTGGAATAAATCTAGTTCAATTAGAAATTATTAAAAAATATATATAAAACCACACGTGAATTCTGTTTTTTTTGAATTTTTTTGCAATTTTCTATTTTATAAAAAGCGTTAATATTTTTTTGAATTTTTTAAATCATACGGCATAAATAATAATGTGACATCATTAGTTATATTTATTTATTAAAAATATTTGTATCTTTAAAATAGAAATCAGTATTTATTATTTTATGGAGAATGTGCTATTTTTTTGCTATTGAGAATGTGTTTTTTTGTTATTTTTTTATTAATAAGTAATTAGATGAAAACTTATTAAATAGTTCTATGAATTAAACAAATAATAAATAAATAGGTAAAAATAATTTATGGAGAATGTGTGCTATTTTGTTGGTATTTTATGAAGAATGTGGTTGCTTGTAAATTTTTTCTATTTTTTTATTAATAAATAATTAAAAAATAGTTTACGGAGAATGAGTGCTATTTTGTTGGTATTTTATGGAGAATGTGGTTGTTTGTAAATTTTTTCTATTTTTTATTAATAAATAATTAAAAAAAATTAAATATAATAAATTATAAATAAAAAATGAATAAAATGACAAAAGTATTTTTAGAATTAACAAACATAAATAACGTTAGAAAAGGAAAATAAAATGTAATGGTAATGGCAGACAAGTCATAAAATTATTAATTGAAAAGAAAATAAAATTTGAATATTCCTTAAATTAATACTTCAAATAAATAAGAGGTTTTCTGAGTTGCAGAGAAACTAACAAATCAATAAATCATACTCAAGCAAACTACAATATCGTAACATATTGCAGTGAGTAAACTTGGACACTTTACCCTTTCATGCAAAAACACGACAAGCTTATTTCATTTTGTTCATTCAGTATGACATTACTTTCTCTAATTAGACCATGTGCAAATATATATATATATATATATATATATATATATATATATATATATATATATATATATATATATATATATATATATATATATATATATATATATATATATATATATATATATATATATATATATATATATATATATATAAAGTGACACGTTCACGATATTCTTCAACTTCCAGATACTTCCTCTAAATGGTTCTTGTATAGAAGTGAGTGTTAGTTATTTCTTAGTTCCAACATATGATTCCTACATGAACCAAAAATTAAAAATAAAATGTTTGAGATGTTAAATGAATACTTGAAAGAACCACAATATTTAGTAATACCTTATTGAATTGAAAATTTTTTGTAGGAGTACTCTCTAGGCTTTCAACTGCATGGGATGTTTTTCTACAAAAAAAAAAATAGTGATTGGAATATATAAGTACTCCTCATCCTTGACTTCCAAGACAACACCATGAGACACATCATGCAATCTTATGGCTAAAATTCCAACACATGATGATAGAGTTAGAGTAGTTTGAATCTGTCCTCATTAATTATTCAACAAAAGTAGAAAAACTTCATGAGAAATAAACCCAATTAAAACAGTTAAAAATTAACACACTTGAAATATGCCTAATATCATATTCAGATATCCAACAATTTTCATTAAAATCACAACCACAACTTTATAGGAGCCACATTGTTAATTTATTTGAACAAAAAATATTACATATAAATATCTGTTGAAAATTTCAAGGCCACAATACACAATTTTTGTATTCAAACTCTTTAACATGCATGACCCACATAATCAACCACCTGGTCTACAATTTTTGCACTAACACCATTTTTTATTTCACACTTACAACAAAAAAGTTTAAAATAGCTTTAAGTCAGAATTGTGTTCTTACTTGTAATGGAGCTACAAAGTTATGCAATATTCTTGCCTCAATTTTCACCAGCTACAAAGTTATGGAATCTAGCACACAAGCATACACTGAATAAAATATCAGGTCTAGAAGCAGTCAGATAGAGAAGAGATCCTATCATACCTCTGTAGATCTTCTGATCTACCTTCTTGCTTATCTCATCCTTACCTAATACGCAAGTTGGATGCATTGGAGTTTTTGCTTCTTTGCTTTCAGAAAGATTAAACTTCTTCAGAAGTTTTTTGACATACTTAGTCGGATGAACATAGGTTCCTTCAGAGGTTTGATTGATCTGAATGCTTAGGAAATATTTGAGTTCTCCCATCATGCTCATCTCAAATTCTGCCTGCATAGACTTAGCAAACTCCTTTCCATGTGAAGCATTAGATGTTCCAAAAATAATATCATCTACATAAATTTGACAAATTAACATATCCTTTTTATAGGTTTTACAGAAGAGAGTTGTGTCTACTTTTCCTCTTGTGAAACCATTATCCAGAAGGAAAGAACTTAATCTTTCATACCAAGCTCTGGGAGCTTGCTTTAAACCGTATAATGATTTCTTTAGTTTGAAAACATGTTCTGGAGACTTAGAGTCTTCAAAACCAGGAGGTTGGTGAACATAAACTTCTTCATCTATATAACCATTTAAAAAGGCACTCTTAACATCCATCTGATACAGAGTGATTTTATTCTGAGTGGCAAAAGAAATTAATAATCTAATAGATTCTAACCTGGCCACTGGTGCAAAGGTTTCAGTATAGTCAATACCTTCTTGCTGACTATATCCCTAAGCAACCAGTCTGGCTTTGTTTCTGATGACTTCACCTTTCTCACTCAGCTTGTTTCTAAAGACCCATTTTGTTCCAATGATATTGAATCCTTTAGGTCTCGGAACCAAATCCCAAACATCATTTCTTGTAAACTGATTTAACCTTTCTTGCATAACAATTATCCAGTCAGCATCTTCAAGAGCTAATCAACAGAAGTTGGCTCAATCAAAGGCACTAAACCAAATTGACATTCTGCATTGTTCTTTAGGAATGCTCTTGTTTTGATGGGATCATCTTCCTTTCCAATAATAACATCTTTTGGATGAGCAGAATTGATTCTAGAAGATCTTCTGAGTGTTGGCTATTCAGATATTTTGAGATTCTCTAAAGACGCTGAACTTGATCTTCTGATACATCCTTTCCTTTGGGTTCTTCATGATCTGAGTTAGAGATGTCTATATCTGCAAAATTCTCAAACTGCTTTTTCTTTTCAATACCAAGCTTATCATCAAACCTGATATTGATTGATTCCTCAACTATCAGAGTTTCAGAATTGTATACTCTGTAGCCCTTAGAGCGTTCAGAATATCCAAGAAGGAAATACTTCTGAGCTTTGGAATCAAACTTGCTCAGATGATCTTTAGTATTCAGAATATAACAAACACATCCAAATGGATGGAAATATGAAATGTTGGGCTTTCTGTTCTTCCACAATTCATAAGGAGTCTTATTTAGAATAGGCCTTATGAAGATTCTATTCTGAATATAACAAGTTGTGTTAATTGCTTCTGCCAAAAAATGCTTAGCCATATTAGTCTCATTGATCATGGTTCTGGCCATTTCTCGTATAGTCCTATTCTTTCGTTCTACAAATCCATTTTGTTGTGGAGTTCTAGGACAAGAGAAATCATGGGCAATACCATTTTCTTTGAAATATATTTCAAAGAATCTGTTCTCGAGGTTGGTGAACATAAACTTCTTCATCTATATAACCATTTAAAAAGGCACTCTTAACATCCATCTGATACAGAGTGATTTTATTCTGAGTGGCAAAAGAAATTAATAATCTAATAGATTCTAACCTGGCCACTGGTGCAAAGGTTGTATAGTCAATACCTTCTCACTGACTATATCCCTAAGCAACCAGTCTGGCTTTGTTTCTGATGACTTCACCTTTCTCACTTAGCATATTTCTAAAGACCCATTTTGTTCCAATGATATTGAATCCTTTAGGTCTCGGAACCAAATCCCAAACATCATTCCTTGTAAACTGATTTAACCTTTCTTGCATACCAATTATCCAGTCAGCATCTTCAAGAGCTAATCAACAGAAGTTGGCTCAATCAAAGACACTAAACCAAATTGACATTCTGCATTGTTCTTTAGGAATGCTCTTGTTCTGATGGGATCATCTTTCTTTCCAATAATAACATCTTTTGGATGAGCAGAATTGATTCTAGAAGATCTTCTGAGTGTTGGCTATTCAGATATTTTGAGATTCTCTAAAGACGCTGAACTTGATCTTCTGATACATCCTTTCCTTTGGGTTCTTCATGATCTGAGTTAGAGATGTCTATATTTGCAAAATTCTCAAACTGCTTTTGCTTTTCAAAACCAAGCTTATCATCAAACCTGATATTGATTAATTCCTCAACTATCAGAGTTTCAAAATTGTATACTCTGTAGCCCTTAGAGCGTTCAGAATATCCAAGAAGGAAATACTTCTGAGCTTTGGAATCAAACTTGTTCAGATGATCTTTAGTATTCAGAATATAACAAACACATCCAAATGGATGGAAATATGAAATGTTGGGCTTTCTGTTCTTCCACAATTCATAAGGAGTCTTATTTAGAATAGGCCTTATGAAGATTCTATTCTGAATATAACAAGTTGTGTTAATTGCTTCTGCCCAAAAATGCTTAGCCATATTAGTCTCATTGATCATGGTTCTGGCCATTTCTCGTATAGTCCTATTCTTTCGTTCTACAAATCCATTTTGTTGTGGAGTTCTAGGACAAGAGAAATCATGGGCAATACCATTTTCTTTGAAATAAATTTCAAAGAATCTGTTCTCGAATTCACCACCATGATCACTTCTGGCTTTTATGATTTTACATTCCTTTTCAGATTAAATCTGATTACAGAAGTCAAAGAACACAAAATGAGACTCATCCTTGTGTTTTAAGAACTTTACCCAAGTCCATCTGCTATAGTAATCTACAATGACCAATCCATATTTCTTGCCTTTGATTGATGCTGTTTTGACTTGGCCAAAAATATCAATGTGCAGAAGTTCTAAAGGCCTAGCGGAAGAGACAACATTTTTAGATTTAAACGCAGGTTTTGAAAACTTCCCTTTCTGACATGCTTCACAAAGAGCATCTAATTTGTATTTCAGATTAGGGAGTCCTCTGACCAGATTGAGTTTGTTAATTTGAGAGATCTTTCTCAAACTAGCATGGCCCAATCTTCTATGCCAGACCCACTGCTCTTCGTTAACAGGCAGAAGGCAAGTAACCTGTTGGTTCTTAAGATTTGAAAGATCAATCTTATAAATGTTGTTCTTTCTCTTGCCTATAAATAGGATTGAGCCATCCTTCTGACTAATAGCTTTATAAGACTTTTGATTAAAGATTATGTCATAACCATTGTCACTTAATTGACTTATGGACAACAAGTTATGAGCTAATCCATCTACTAAAAGAACATTAGTTATAGAGGGAGAATTACCAATACATATGGTTCCTGAGCCTATGATTTTGCCCTTCTGATTCCCTCCAAACTTTACTTCTCCAGCAGATTTAAGTTCCAGACTTTGGAACATAGACCTTCTTCCCGTCATGTGACGTGAGCACCCAGAGTCCAAGTATCATGACATGTTTGTCTTTTTCATTGTGAAGGAGATATGCAGCAGGAATTATCTTATCCTTAGGTACCCACATTCTTTTGGGTCCTTTGGGGTTAGTCCTTCTCACGTTCTGATTGAACTGAGATTTTACATAAGATTTTCCAGAATGTGCAACAACATATTTCTTTGTGTGTGTGATATGGAAACTTTTAGAGTGAGATGTGTGTTTGATATCATGAGAATGACCATACTTGAACTGTTCATACAAAGGTTTGTATTTAATGATCATTTCATCAATAGGTTCAAGTTTATATGGGATTTCTCCCTCAAAGCCTATACCTATCCTTTTGTTTCCACTTACACCATAAATCATAGAGGCTACCTGACTTTCGCCTATACCTCTAGATAATAACTTTCTGAAGCTCAAGTCATATTCTTTCAGAATATTGTTAGTGCTTGGAATAGACTTATCTGAACTTGAAGATGTTTCAACATCTTTAGTTAATTTTAAAACTTTTTCTTTTAGTTCAGAGTTTTCTATTTCAAGTCTCTTAGTTTCAGATGCAAAAAACTTTTTGAGCTTTTTGTATTTGATACTAAGTTGACTCTTGACTTCCAGAAGTTCTGATAAGCTGGAAACTAAATCTTCTCTAGTGAGTTCAAAAAATACTTCATCAGAGTTTGAATCAGAAGTATATTCTTCTTCAGCATCAACTGTTGCATGAGTGCTATGTTGGCTTACTCATCTTCAGAGTCTGACTCTTGATCAGATGAATCAGAGTCATCCCATGTAGCCATCATGCCTTTCTTCTTTTCAAACTTCTTTCTGGGCTTTTCCCTCTGAAGCTTAGGACATTCATTCTTGTAGTGTCCAGGTTCTTTGCATTCATAGCACACTACCTTCTTCTTGCCAGATCTTCTTTGTTCAGAAGATTCTCCCTTTTCAGGTCTTTTGAAATTCTTGAATCTTCTCTGCTTGCTCTTCCAGAGTTGATTCACCCTTCTGGATAAAAGAGACAATTCATCATCTTCTTCTTCTGGCTCTGACTGGTCAGATTCTTCTTCTTCTACCTGAAAAGCGTTAACACAGTGTTTATTTTTAGATTTTAAAGCAATAGACTTACCTTTCTTTTGAGGCTCATTTGCATCTAGCTCAATCTCATGACTCCCCGGTGCACTTATTAGCTCCTAAAGAGATACTTCATTCAAGTTCTTTGCAATCTTGAATGCTGTAACCATTGGTCCCCATCTTCTGGGAAGACTTCTGATTATCTTCTTAACATGAACAACTTTTGTGTATCCCTTGTCAAAAACTCTTAATCCAGCAGTTAGAGTCTGGAATCTGGAGAACATTGCTTCAATGTTTTCATCATCTTCCATTCTGAAAGCTTCATACTTATGGATTAGAGCCAGAGCTTTTGTCTCCTTGACTTGTGCATTTCCTTCATGAGTCATCTTCAGAGATTCAAAGATGTCATGAGCAGTTTCTCTGTTTGTGATCTTTTCATACTCAGCATGAGAAATTTCATTTAACAATATAGTTCTTGATTTGTGATGATTCTTGAACTCTTTCTTTTAATCATCACTCATAGCTTGTCTAGAAATCTTGACTCCACGAGCATTCACCGGATGTGTGTAACCATCCAACACTAAGTCCCATAGATCACCATCTTAACATAGAAAATAACTTTCAAGTCTATCTTTCCAGTATTCAAGTTTTCACCATCAAAGACTGGTGGTCAATTGTAACCATTGAAGCTACTACTTCCATTGTTACCATTGTTGTTTTGCTTAGTAGGAGTTGGAGTAGATGGATCAACCATTTTGTGTTTTTCTCCCTGAATATTTTCTCTAACACGGTTAAGTGTTTGCACCTAGAACCGACGCTCTGATACCAATTGAAGGAGTGAAAACACTTAGAAAGGGGGGATTGAATAAGGGTTGTTTCCAAAAATGGTAGATAAAAATAAATCACACAGTTATTTTTATCCTGGTTCGTTGTTAACTAAACTACTCCAGTCCACCCCTGACAGAGTGATTTACCTCAACTGAGGATTTAATCCACTAATCAATCTTGATTACAATGGTTCTCCACTTAGACAACTACTAAGTCTTCTAGAGTATACAGATCACAACTTGATCACTCTAGGAAATTCCTTTTACAAAGATGTAACCAAATATTACAAGAGTTTAATTTGCTTCTTAATAAGATATAATCACCAAGTTATTTTTTCTCTCAAGTTTAATTTCTAAACACTCACTAAGATATTACAAAGTTGTGAGGTTGAAGATGAAGTTTTTTGCTGTTTTTGTGTGACAACGTTTTGGCAGCGTTTTGGTACTTAGAGCGAGAGTGTTATTAATACTTCAGCATCAAAACTTCTTTATATAGGCAGTTAGAAAATGTGACCGTTGAGAGAATTTAATACTTTGCGTGAATAGTACACTGCTGCATTTAATGTTTCACTCTTTTGTCAACTACCTCGAGCCATGCTTCAATTGCTTTTGCTGACTTTGCCTTTTGTAGCTTCTAACGTTCCTTTTGTAAGTCAGACAGATTTGACGTTGTAGCCTTTTCATCTTGTACTTTCTTCTGGATTCAGACTATTGGAATAACGTTTGAATATCAGTCTTCAGCATTGGTGCAGATGCAACTTCAGTCATCAGACTTTGGAAGTACTTTGTAGCGTGATACCATCAGATCTTCAGAGCCTTGTTTCTGACTGCCATCTTCTGATGCTTTCTAGATCATGTTCTGATTTCTTCACGACCATCTTCTGATGTCTGCCAGACCATGTTCTGATGAAGCCATCCAGATCTTCAGGGTCAGAGCTTCTGAATGCTGATTTTGTGCATACTCTTTTAGACTTTTCCTGAAATGGAAAACGTAAAGAATTAGAGTACCACATTGTCTTATACAAAATTCATATATAATTTTATCATCAAAACTAGAAATATTGATCATAACTTTTCATGTTCTAACACACATAACATAAATAATTAAAGTAAAAACGGGCGTTACACATGTCACAAATAGATTTAAAATTCATAGTTACTTACAGTTATATGGTAGATGAGCACGAGAAATACAAATGTCGTGAGTACAAACAAGGAGTTAAACATGAAGTTTTCACGAAAGAGTTTTCATACAAAGGAGAAGCAAAGAAAATAATGCAAATAGAGGGAGGTTGAGTTAGGCCGTGAACAAGGGAAGGTTGCGAGCAGAGGGGACGTAGAGAAAGATAGAAGAAAATAGGATTTTATGAAGGAAGTGGAGAGACAAGTGGAATCTAAGTTATTATTTTTTTATATTTATATATTTATTTTTCATTAAAAAAATTTAAAAATGGAGGAAAGTGGAATAAAATAGAGTGCTGGTGAAAAAAAGTGAAAGTTAATTGTTCAATTTAAGGGGTCTTATAACCCATTGAAAGTAAACTAACATTAACACGCTATTTTTTCTATTTAGCGAATTTGAGAGGGTTTGACAAAACCTCCCTAAAATAACCCTCGTAGTTAGGCGTATTTTTTGTAGTGAAGGAAAGAACAAGATTCCTGTTCAGGAAAGTACCTCTAACAACTTCAAATTCTGGACGAAGTTCCATAAGAAATTGATCTCGCCTACTAGTATTGTAAATCTCCTGGACATCCGCAAGAGAACTCTTGGGAACATCAACATGTATAATCGCAAAGTGTTCTGTCCACAAAATCAAAAAGCCAGAAAAATATTCTTGAACTGATAGATTTCCGCATTGTCCTGATTGTATATACGCTTTAAATAGTTCCACATTTCTTGATCAGTGGAAAAAGATCGCAAATTATTAAACATCTAAGGATCAATAGTAATAAGGATTAATTTTTCATTCCTCTAACTTTATATAATATTCCCCGTTGCTTCACAATCAAAACTCTTTTAACAAAAAATTTCTTTCGGTCCTTGTTCGAGAAAAAGGTGAGAAAATGAAGAAGAAACGAGCACACAAAGATAAAATGAGAAAAGTAGATGCAAAGTAAAAGGAAACTCCCCCAAATTTGAACTAAACATTGTCCTCAATGTTTTGACGCAAGCTCGGCGGGGTAGAACTCACAAGGTCCTCACTATGGAGGCGTAAAGTGGTCATTCAGATTTTTCAACTTCATCACCTATCCACGTTCCTATTTTGCAATCTTTTTTATTAGCTTAAAAAAGAAAAAACATAAATAAGAAAATAAATTAGCAACAAAAAGTGTGGGTTGCCTCCCACGTAGCGTGATCGCACTGAATCGCACTATGTTTCTGACTCGAATATCACATGTTTTCCTTAGTTTTTATTATCATTTTCTCGTATTATGCCTGTATTTCCTTTGTTTTCAGGATTCTTGACCTTTTGGAGCCTTTAGTGAAGAAACGAGCCAAAACGCCAGGAAAATAGGGCTTTTCAATGAGATTTGCACTTATGGCGTCCTGCACCGCACCCACCATATAGAACGCCGTGACATGGCCCACTCCTCAATGGAGCCAACTGCCATGATCACACGATCCCATCAGTTACTCATCACCGCGCCCGTGGTGGAGCTTCCGCGCCCGTGGCCTTCACAAAATGGTTCCCGCTCAAAAGGATTTGAGGGGCACTCTTGTCCTTACGCACTTCCAAGATCCATTATATATATTTTCGTTTTTTATTTTCGTTTTTTCATCCAAGCTTAGTACAAACTTAAGCCATATACTATCAGTTTCTGTAAAGTAGTAACCTCTTCACATCGGGGAGTTACTACGGTGTAGATTGAGTTGTAATCGAGTCTTGGAGCACTTTGGTTGAAGTCTATCATACCAGCCTTCACTTTGTATCAAGATTCAATCTCCGATCGGAGTAAGGTTCAATTTACTTGCTTTATTTATTTTCTTGTTCTTACCATAGTCTACATGCTTTATAGACTCTAAATGCTCTTACCATAGTCTACACGATTTATAGACTCTAAATGCTCTTACCATAGTCTACACGATTTATAGACTCGCACCCTTTTAATTACTTGCACTTATCATAGTCTACATGTGTTATAGACTCGCACTTATTATGTCTGGCTAAATTATAAAGGTTTGAGTGTAATGATTGTCATCATGTCTGTGTTCTAATTATCATGCTAGTGAAATTACTCTGGGGATGTTTTGCTTTTAAATTAAGTCAATTTGAGTTTAAATGTTTATTGGGTAAGATCGAAAGCCGTCCATATCAAAGATATGACTTGATTATTATTTAACCAAACAAAAGAAGCGAAAGCGATTTGGTTGGTTAAGTAGGAATCATTAACTCTTTTTAGAAAACGATTTTGAAACTATTTTCGGACGCGTTTGTAGGTTTGAAATCTGACTCTTGGCTAAAAACCAAGAGTCTCTTTAAGTTAATCTTTCCAAGTAAAAATCACTTTTCTGTTAAGCCAAAACTATCAATTTCTTAAAAATAGATTTATCTCTTTAACGCGGAAGGCACCATTTATATGTGATAATAAAGGAAGTTAAATTAAAGAGTAAATTCGGTTCTTAGTAGCCAAAAGCTACAAGTTCTTGTTAAATTGATTCTTTGCTACAAATAGAAAATACTGCCCCATGAGTCGTTTCATTTATGCATGTCTGGATCATAGTCTGATTTCATGATTTACATTCCAACCTGTCATTTTAAACTGTTATTCATTTCACGCACTTACCTTGTTGCACTCACAACAATATTCTTGTTCACCTTAGATAAGCACCTTAGCAATAGAGTTGATAGATTGACGATTGGTCTCTGTGGTTCGATAATCTTTTATATTACATCGATAGGCTGTGCACTTGCAGTACTATATTTAGGCTATACGTTACAGACCCATCATAGCGCTTCGTTTAACGTCGCATGGCTCGACGGTTCATGAGGGTAAGCACTCAAGATGGTTCTTTCAGAAATGATTCTTCAATATTATGTTTCCATGTCCACCTATCAAGCCATCTTTCATATCAACTACTTTTCTTTTTCTTTCTTTTGTGGGGTGGTTCATATTTTTGAACTTGTGGGGGTGGTTTTGGTTCAATCATGTGTATCATATTTTTCAGGTTTGGATTTAATCCTTTCATTTCCCTCCTCAAGGGTTAACCTTCCACTCTTAAAACTAGTAATTTCCCCAATTTCATAGTCCTCTAATTTTCTATTTTTAAGAAGGACCTCAAACAAAGGTACATTGGTATTGATATTTTCCAATCTCTCTTCTCTTTTGTCACCAGAACTCTTCTCAATCTCATTATTACTCTCCCTAGGTTATTCAATTTGTTTTTCACTACTGGGTGTTACAACATCCACGTGTCCCTCAAGGAAGGGTCCTAGAAGTCTTTGTGCCAGAAGGGATATTTGGGTCTCTATTGCCTTGTTGCAAGTTAGGAGGGACTCAACCATTGTATTTAACTGCCTAAGGGTTTCAACAATATGGAGATTCTGCTTTCTAAACTCTTCATTCTAGAGAGTTTGTGTCGCCACAAAGCTGTCCATCATATATTCCAGGTTAGAGCGAGCTTGCGTTCTAATGAAATCCTCCATAAACAATTTCGAGGTTGGATTTTTGGGAATCTTGTGGTTCCTCAAGATAATGAGAGTGGTTATTATAGAGAAAAATTGGCTGATCCGTCCACCCTGGGTTGTAGGCATAGAAACACGAGTCTTCATGGTAATTGTTTGCATAATTGATAATATTTTGGATAGACTCCACGCAAGCCACAAAAATAGTCAATAAGGGAAAAAATAAAGCTCTAGTCTACACGGTGATCAAACAGAGATTTGATATCAAGCGCAACTGGTCCCCAACAACGGCGCCAAAAACTTGACACGTCCGCAAGTGCACGACAAATGTCAAAGTAGTAAAAATATCGAAACCACAAATACCAATGGTTAAGTACCGACTTCTATCTTATATATGCAAAGATAGAGTAATCAAATTGATAGGGATTAACAATACTTAAGTGAAAAATCACTTAAATCAAAACAACTTAAATAAATATGTACTTTTGAAAACAGTTTAAATGGATTAAACTTGGAATTAATCTGGAAACAAAAAATACTTAGGGTTATGATTCCTTATCTAAAGTCTCTACGTAACTGACCTGTTTTAATTATGATCATTCTTGCGCGAATTATAGAAAATAGATGAATGTAGACAACGCATGCTTTCACCAACGCGTTGTCTTACCTTCGATAAACAAGACGCTCGTTGGCTTTCGCTCGCGCAGAGTTGTTTGTCGAAGGTCATTACTTTTGTACGGCTATAAAAATGGGACATTTCTCAATCGCATTCGAGTACTTTCGTATCATTGAATTTGATTGTTTACAAACTTGTTGTTGGGTATCGGTACAAGTTCTTTCAAATCATTATCGATACCTGCAAACTCTTTTACTTTCGGAACAAGTGTATAAAATAAAAACTCAAGCTTATAAAATAATCGCGGTTTTGAATTCTCATAAGTAATAAGTCGATTACACATATAGTTTAGAGTTAGGTCTCATGACCCTTCATCCTTATAAAACTACTCACTCATGGTGAGAAATAAAATCGACGAAGTAATTTGTGTCAATTTGATAACATAGGACACAAAGGCAAATGGTCCAGGTCTGGAGTGCATTACGAGTGCCCGTAATGCAGCTCTGGATTTACTACTAGAGAAAATTTGTCTTCACGCGATTTTTTGTCTTTCTTCCAAATCTTGTCTTTTATCATCCGGAAAGCTTATTTAAACCTGAAATAAATAAAAACAACAAGCCAAAGCATAAAACATGAAAATAAAGGGAAAATCAATTATAAAACAGTGAAAAAGCTAAAGAAACAACGGACAAAAAACAGTATAAATACCACTTATCACTCACCAAACTAATTACCAAAGTGAAACACCGAATACAGTCACAGAACAATTGTCGAACAAATCCACAAACCTCACCGTGAAATCTCCGAACAAAAAAAAAACAGCCCCCGAAACTAACTATAACACCAAATGCCATTGCAAAACAAAATCTCGATCACAAAGCAACACAAAATCACCAATAAACAACGAAATCACGATCACGAATCAATGAAGAATCATGATCACAAGTCAACAGCGAAACAAAATCAAGAGCCGGCACGAAACTATATCGAAAAAGTAATTTCAAAACGATAACGAACACAAGAATGGAAGAAATGAGCGCAACCGAGTGGAATTTTGCCTAATGAGACGAAGCTAACACGATTTCACATGTATGATTTGATCGAACCTTCTAATACCATGTCATGAAAATTTGTTTCATGTCTTTCTTTATTGCATTCTATACTTTATATAATAGTATCAGTAATTACACGTAATTACAAATTATAACAAATATTCTATTGTCTAATTTATCAAACCTATTATAAAAAAGGGTTAATGAATTTTTTGGTCCCTCTAAATATTGCAGATTTCGTTTTTAGTCCCTCCAAAATTTTCCTTTAAGAAATCGTCCCTTCAAAATTTTTCGTCTAAAACTATTGGTCCCTAACGTCAAATTTGCTAGAGATTAGCTACGACTTTAGCCACTGATTAGCTACGAAATTTGACGTTAGGGACCAATAGTTCGGAAGAAAATTTTTGAAGGGACGATTTCTTGAAGGAAAATTTTGAAGGGACTAAAAACGAAATTTGAAATATTTAAAGGGACGAAAAAGTTAATTAACCCTATAAAAAATGAGATAATTTACAATTAATGATAAAATCAATTCCTAATTAATAGACGCACCAAACAACAACTCCAAAATTCACTCTTCTAGTATTCAACTCCGCCCACTTAACTCTCTTAACTGCCCGAAAACACTTGGAATACATATTAACTACAAAACAGGTAGAATTAGAAGGACTGCGCTCCAAACAAATATCCAAAAAACCCGTACCAAAGGAGAACAAATATCTACCTTTTAACCTACACCATAACCAAAGAAGACCATCACTATTTTCTAAAGACGGATAAAAACATCCATCACAAATTGGATTACCCACAAGGAGTGGACCTGAAAGTTGGACACCTAAGAGAGCTTAGTTTCCTCTTCTTGTCCTAAGTGTAACTCCTTATTTTGAAGGTGAGTAAATATTTTTTGTATTCAGATCCCTCTTTAATATATTTAGATCAGGGAGAATCAAAAATCCATAAAGAAAACGTACATACATTCATAGCTACACATAGGATATTCAAGAATATATAGGTTGTGTCATATCATATTCATTCTTTTTCACATGTTAGCTCATAACCCCCGTTTATTGCATTTGTCTTTTACCTTCTTTTCCACTCTCTCTCTAGAAAATGCTCATGTGCTTTATCTATTGTCATTGTATTTGCGGTTTTCTCTCATCATGTCCTACAACTAGCTAGGGTTTTCTCTCTGTACTCTCACATCCAATAGTAAATTCCCAAGACTTCTCTTCTGGTCTCTTTATCACTTCTATTATTATTCTTATTATTTAAGAATAGTTAGATCTTAATTGTAAACCCTTTACTTTCTTATACAAGAGGAATAAAGAAAGGTAATCATCATCTAATTTACATGGTTTGTTCATTCTTCTTCTTTTTGTTATATATTGATGTTTAGTTTTCATAATAAATTCATGCTGTGTAAGATTTGATTCAAGGTTTTAGTTTCTAAATTATTCGTAATGAATAAAACTGAAAAGGTTTATTCCCTCTATTTCCTTATATTAAGAAGAAATTATTTTTTAAGTTTATTGAATAATCAGTATATCTGAACTATATTGTTTATAACTTTATATCGTTTATAGTTCGGAGTTTGTAGTTAATGTAATTTAGTTTGTTGTGTTTGATATGAAGATAATAAGTAATGGCATCTTCAAGCGTATACTCAAACTCACCATGTGCAGCGTGCAAGTTTTTGAGAAGGAAGTGCATGCCAGATTGCATATTTGCTCCATATTTTCCACCAGAAGAACCACAGAAATTCGCAAACGTTCACAAAATATTTGGTGCAAGCAACGTGAGTAAACTTCTGAATGAAGTTCAACCTCATCAAAGAGAAGATGCAGTCAACTCTCTTGCCTATGAAGCTGAGGCAAGAATTAAAGATCCTGTTTATGGTTGTGTTGGTGCTATTTCAGTCCTCCAAAGACAAGTTATTAGTCTCCAAAAGGAACTCGATTCTACTAATGCCGATTTGATTCGCTATACTCAAATATTACCAAATCCTCAAGAACATGGAGGACCTTCTTCTCCTCCTCCTCCTCCACCACCTTTTTACTGTCCTTCACCTTGGAACAATAATGATCCACTAGGGGAAGCTTATCACACAAGTGGAGGTGGTGACAATATGTGATATATATCTTACTATATCCCTACATGGAGGGTTTCTTATAATTATACATATAGTGTTTTACTTGATATACATGTCTATCTATAAACAACTTGATATACATAATATTTGTAAAATGTCTTTCTAAATGGTATCTATATATATGTGTATGATATTTGATATTATAGTTTGTGAAAATGAAGATCTTCATATTTTATAAAATGTATATCTTATTGTCAACACAAAAGAACTTGTTCAAAAAGAAACATACAACAAACAGAAGAAGATGAAGTTTCGTTTGGTTTCGCTCTGAGTGTATTTTGTGTTGGTTTAGTTTTGATTGGATGATGGAATAGGGTTTTCTAAAATTAAGTTATGCAAATTAGATTTCCTAACACTAATTTGTTCATGTCCTCGTCATTCTATATGCAAAACTGTCATAAAAAATGTCAAGCACCATCATGGAATTACTCATTCCATTTGTTTTATGACAAGATTGAATGATCATTTTGATCTTGTGCGCATTCAAATTTTACTGATGAACCTCTTACCAACTATTAACAGAATTTTCTATATGGTTTTGAAACATGAAAGAAAAAAATACAATATGGTTCATTGTGATGATTCTAAGGTGCTTATCAATGCTAGGGATGTATATAGATTTCAAGTCAAAAGGCATGACTCTGGTGCTCTTTCTTCAGTTCAAGTAATAGATCAAACATCTTTAGTTGAATGGTGCTCTTTCTTCAGTTCAAGTAATAGATCAAACACCATTAGTTACAAAAACAAACACTAGTTTTACTATGAATAACTGATTTCCTCTCAGTTTGGAAAGAAAAAAAAAGTCGGATTGGTTTGCGAAAAATAAAATACGATAATACTAATTACTACTACAATTTCCTATCTTCTTAGGTAAATTTGAAGTGAAATTAGGCGATTTACGTGCATTAGTTCTTTAGCTACGAATTGTAATTACATATCCCTAGTTAATTAGAAAAGTAGAACAATGCCCTAATTGAGATCGGTAGACTTATAGTCAATAATCCATACTCATATAAAATCAAATTGTGTACGCGTCCACACACAACAAGCATTTAGAACAAAAGCAATTCAATAGAAATTATGAATTCAAACATTCAAATAACATCAAACTTACATATTCAACAGAGTACAAATCAAGATTAAAGAAGGTTACATGAAATAATTGAAGAAATAGGCCTCGAATGGTTTCCATTGCTCTCAAAATTGCCTCCTACGGAACTCTTGTCGTCACTTTCTCTAACAAAATTCGGAACCCTAACCAAAATGGTAAAAATCTCCTTATAAAGCTGTTAGAAAGCATAATCACATGTCAGAATAAAACACCATATCGACCATAATGAGTCATATCGCGGTCGCGATGCGCATCCATCACGACAATGAAAGTATCACAGTCGCGAGAAATCCAGTGCAAAATTGGCATTTTTCGTTGCATTTTCTTCAATTTTTCATAAGTCCACAACTCGTTCCTTTGGAAATTCTTATTCTTTCTTAATCTTTAATTCATATTTAACTCAAAATTCCACTGAATTCATCACAATACTCCTAAAAATTATGTAATCACGAATGCAAAAATGATAATACAATTGTTAAATTTACACCCGTTATACTAAAAATGGGTGTAAATAACAAACGCGGTTATAAATTCGTAACTAAACTTTATTTTTAGTATAGACATTTAAAAATGGACACCTATATTAAAAAATTATTATAATCAAATGTCTACTACATTGGTTTCTTTGATAACGGGTGTAAATAGTAGAAATAAAAAAAAATCAATTTTTATTTATAAATAATATATGTTAATGTTTGCATTTATTAACCTATTAATAACTGTTAAACGCATAGAAACAAATAGATTTTTAAAAAAAATTAAGTTTATTAAACTTAATAAACCAAATCCTATATATTTGCTTCTACCTTCGTTCCGTCTACCTGAAAACACTATCAATTTCTCTTTTTATTAAAACAAAGAAACCCCTTCCCTAAAAAATTCTAATCTCCATTTTTGTGTTCATCTTTTCATCGCGTCTCAAATGACCTTACTCTTAAATTTTAAAATTCTTTATAGAAATTTCACCAACATCTTGTGAAGTCAAGCTTCTTTATGATGAACATTGTTTTGATGAAGACAAATCTCTTGGTGACAAGAAGGCAAAGATGAACTTCAAAGATAAAGCTATTATGACTCAAGACTTTGGATTCAAGCTTTTATATTTCAAGAAGGTATAATAATAACACTCTTCTTCACTAAAAGTCTTAGATGCTCAAACAACCAAACACTCATTGCATAACCTTCTCTTGCTCATGACATAAAGTCTTGGGCTTTTTTTTTTCAAGTTTCTTACTATGCAAATTGTAACACCCCAATTCTACCCAAATATTTTTTGAAAATCAGAGTATAAATTCTCAAACATTCAAATGGGATATCACATTTCGTAATTTAAATCACATACGACATTCACGCCTTCAACGCAGATACATGGCAAATTTAATCAAAAGGCTGCTAATTTACATCTACTACGGGACTTTAATTCAAGTGGCTGCTAATTTTATTTTAAGGTTGCTAAATTGAATCCAGTGCAAGTCTGCAATTTAATTTGCAAGTGGTGCCTAATATTACAAATTTCTAATACTCAGTACCTAATACAGTAAATCTGATACCAAGTCTCTATTCAATTTTAATAAAAGTAACTTAGAAGAAATGGGACCCCCCGTCCCACTAAGGGACTCCCGCCCCTTAAATGTGTACCTTCTCATATGGGACTTCCTAGGCCAAGGGTGCCCGCCCCTTGCTAAGGGCCGCCCGCCCCACTTCCAATGTGGGGTCCTCCCCACTCTTCTACCTTAAGGGACGTCCGTCCCTGCTATGGGGCCCCCGTCCCTATCAATTTTTCTTTCTCATCCTAGACTTGTTTTTCGTCCCGGTCTCAGTTTTCCACCTAGAAACGATTTTCCTTTAATAATTTCTATTCCAGAATGTAACACCACAACATCATCAGTTCATTCACAGCATAATCATAGAAAACCAACCAAACAATAATTTTGATTCATCCAAACAATCACAGAAACCCAACCAAACAATAATCACATATCAACAGATTTTCCAATACACTTTCAGAAACAACAACACACAACATCACACATATCAGAAAAATCAATCGAAAACACATAGACAATATTATTTCCCTAAAACCCACATACAATTCATCACACCCTCATTTATAGAGCAAGAACCCCACCATTACCTTTGGATCGAAGGTCGCCCTAACCCAAAATCGTTATGCTATTTAGTTGCTCGTACTCTCTCTTCTCCTATTTTTCTTCTCTGCTACTCAGCTATTTTTTCACAATGTTATGTTTCTGGTTTTCTAAAACCTAAGTGATACTACTTCACTTCTATTCCAATTTAGGCCACTCAAATTCACACATACAACATAACTTCCTAAGCCCATTTAATTTACTTACAGTATACCCCCTTTACTCTTAGTTTCAAATTCTTGGTTTATAATCTTACTTACTCGGAAAATTCCCAAAACGCTAAATATTATTCTAATAATATTTCTAATATTAAAAATATTTAAATTCACGATTGACTCTCGACCCGCTATCCCGTAACAATACTGACTCGGCCGCTCAAAATACGCCAAAACTCGATAAATACTACAATAATCCAAATTAAACAATAAATCAACTCGGTGTAGTTTATTTGCCTCTGCATCTTGCCTAATTTCTACTAGTAGAAAATCTTGTTTTAAACTACTCAATTACATATTGAAGTTGCATATTTTCCAGTTATATAAATTCCAGTTTTCAACTATGCAAATCAATTTACACCTTATGTAAATAGATTGTTGTTGCACCCTAAAACTTTTCCTCCTATCTTTTGCTAACTGGCTTAAGCTTTGCATTCATGTACGTCCCTTCATTAGGTCATATGCAAACGTACATGTGACTGTTTCTATGATCACGCGATCAAGGTTCCATTTTCCGAAAGCTACAGCAGAAATGACGGTTCTGTCAGTCAATACAGTAAAATGAGAATTCAAGTTTCTTGAAGTTCATATATGGTCAGCAGTTTTTCTCAAGCTCTCTTATAAGGATCGATCAAATCCCTATCATAGCAAGCATCCTCGCACTCCAATGTGCTTTGAATGAAAGAAGGAGTCAAGAGTTTTCACTATTTTGAGACAGTTCAGATCAAAAGTCAGTTTTACAGCGCAGATGCAAATTTCACAACTTTCTACCATTTTGGCATTTTGTACATCTTTCGTGTTCAGGCCGGAATCCAATTCTTTGAGGAAGATACCCAAAAGTGTAAGTTCCCTGATATTCATATTTACTGTTCAACTGTCTTTTGAATGTTCGAAAATTCGTAACTTCTGTCCGCTAAGTCAGTTTGAAGCGATTAATGCCAAAAGAACCGTCTGGAGGTCTAATACATTTCATGTGTTTGGGTTGAGAATTGTTTCTATGAAGAAGATTTCTGTATTGGCAATTTACTTGAGGATATATAATGAAAAAGTGTGTTGAACCACTGTTTCCTGGATGGAAAAAAATTCATAACTCCAGCACCGTATATCAACTCCAGCTGAAATATTAACGCAAATTCCATCTCAATGTCCCCAAAATTTTGTATGTTGAAATCGAAGGTAAATTCTACACCTGAAATTCCATAATATTGCAAAAGCGTTCAGAATTAATGACAAAACGGAGTTTTCGGCACTGTGCAACAAGATTAAAAAATACACAATTTCCTCAATTTTTTTCGGATCAGGCCCATTATTGCGACATTCTTTCGCAAATTTTGTCGGTTACAATTTCGCTTCAGACCCCGAGTTCAGATTTTGGTCAGAAGTTCGAGTTTCGTTGCATTCTTTGAAAGGTGTGCATGAATATTCTGCACTGTTGAGTTTTCCGTCTCAGATGAACAGATGATTCTCGCCATTCAAACGTGCATAACTTCTGCACCGTTTATCGCATTAAGTCTTCTCCACCGGCAACAATTCTCGAATTTTGCACTGAAACATATTTCCTTGTAATGGGTCTCAAAATGCATTTTGGCGCACTTTTTGAAATTCAAATTTGGGGAGCACTATATATTCATTTTCCCTAAATTTTCCCTCATAAGTAAAAAATTCGCCACAACCCAAAAAACTTCTCTCTCTCTCTCTCTTCTCTTGATTCAAACTCTATTTATCTCAAGTTTTCACAACAACTTCATAAAAATTTTCAAGAACGCGAAGAACACAAAATCGAAAACTCATCAAAACTTTTCCGATCTCCCTCTTTCTCACGCCGAACCTCCGCAGTACCAACCTCAGATGCTCCGCCTCCGTCTCTGGCCGGCCACTGTCCGCCGCAAAGATCTCCACGTCAACTGTGAAGGTCGTGGATTCAACTCCATCCGTCCATGCAATTTTTTTGATCGCGACACACCTCATTCACGCCTACTTCTTCTTATTCAATCTCCTCTTCGCATATTCGGTAATGATTCTTGCGCTTGATTTTTGTTTTCTATGATTATAAGCATTTACTGTTAAGTGTTGAAATTGTTACTTATGAAAGAATTGTTGATGGTTGAATATAATTGTTGAATCACTTAAATGATTAATTTTTGTTGATGATTAATTTACTTGATGATGAATAATTGTTGTGAATCGATACTTGTAATTGCTTGATTCCTTGAATTCTCATGAGAGGCATGTTGTTGTGGTTTAGGCGTTCGATTAAATGCTTGAACCATAATTGAGCGATTCTTATTGTTGTTCATGAGTTGATTCCGAAAAATATTTGTGGATTGGATTTTGATTATTGTATTAGATTGTGATTCATGTGTCGATGTTTATTCTCAAGCGATGTTTGCTTATGCTGAATCAATAATTCAGACAATTGTCAACCATTTCGGCATGAGGCTTGATCACTTGCACTACATCAGCATGCAACAATCTCAAGAATTCTCACAAACAACCTTGACCCTTATGGGATACCATTAGAATCCAGTTAGGAAAACCTACTATCTCATTCAAAAGGGAACCGGGAAGGTTATTTACAATTATGATGATCCCACGGAGTTTGGAAACATTACAGGTAATGAAGAAGAAGGATTTGATCAAGACAATGCAAATGATAATGATCACCATATGGAAGATGTTGCACAAGATAAGGATGCAAATTGGAGATATGTTCCTCCTCAACAAGAGGATATCCCTTGGGGATATACAGCTCCACCTCCGCCGGATCAAACCAACATCATATCCATGTTAGAGAATATGCAACTCCTACAACAACAACACTTCGACACACAGCAGCTCCAATTCCAACAAATGCAACACCTTCAACAAGACCGCTATGACGAACAACAACGCCAATATCAATCGTTATATGGCTTGGTTCAGGACCACAAAGCTGACTTTGAAACATTTGCATCCAACTCCACTTTAAGACAGAATCAATATGAGGAAACGACATTGAACCGTCATGCCAATCTAGCTTCAATACCCTCAA
The DNA here is from genome assembly GCF_029867415.1 of Vicia villosa. Classification (NCBI taxonomy): domain Eukaryota; kingdom Viridiplantae; phylum Streptophyta; class Magnoliopsida; order Fabales; family Fabaceae; genus Vicia; species Vicia villosa. The sequence goes on along the minus strand of NW_026705441.1, from coordinate 540,358 downwards.
TCTTTCTGTGCTTGATCTGTTGGAACAAGTTGAAGAAGATCGTCCTCATACATTTCAAAGAGGAAGGGGAAGAAGGGGCATGCGTTAGGATGCATTCTCCATCATACCATCATGTCATTGCATTTCATTTCATTATTATTATGTTCAATTGCTATATGTTGTCGTATTTTTTTTAATCTCTTGGATTATTATGTATGTTAAAGTGTACCTTTAAATATGTTTGGTTCTTATGCTATCTCTACCTATATTTATCTATTATACTATGCCATGCTAGCGCTATATCTATTTTATCTCGCTACTCGCTTCTACTGTCCCGTTGTTCTATTTCTTTTGATGTTGTCAAAGGGGGAGATAGGTGCTGAGAGTACGGGGGAGCTTGGGTTCAGTATGAAGAAGCTTCAGCTTACACATACAAGTCTGGGGGAGCTATCACTACTTGTTAACGAAGCGTTTGCAACTGGTTTGCCATCATCAAAAAGGGGGAGTATGTAAATACAAGATCACACTCACAAAGGTGTTTTTGATACATGGCAAACTCCACAAGCAAACAAGCAACAAGGCACAAGCAGAAGAACTCAAAGAAAAGCAACCATTGGTCACTCAAGACAGAGCAGGTCGACCCACTATACATATAGGTCGACTCATGACAAGTAAAACAAGAAGAACTCAGAAAAACAGCAGTCAGGTCGACCTACTCCCAACCCAGGTCGACCTAAAGTGGAGAAATTTAGACATCCTTCTGATAGGTCGACCTACACAACAACTAGGTCGACCTAAACTGAGGAAAAGTCCCTAAAACGTATCTGAAGAGGATTCTGGTCGACCTACTTCCTTAACAGGTCGACCTAACTGGGAACAAATGTTATTCAAAGCAAATGCAGCTCTGTTAGGTCGACTTAAGCATTACAAGAGGTCGACCTATCTGATCAAAACTTCCAAAATTTCTGGTTTTCTCTGCTCCAACTAATTAGCTCTCATATATATTGTCCAAGGTTCATTATTGCAGTTTCCTTAACACCAACAACTGAAAGATACACAAATGCTTCTCATCTTCTTTCTTCATCATCTCCAACACAATTACACATAATCATTCTTGCGTTGAGGGTTAGTGATCGATTTCGATAACGTCCATGGAACGGAATTGAAGATTCCTAGTGGGTGAAGATTTGTGGGGTTTTTGGTGAATAAAATCTGAGGGTTTTGTCCTCCAAGATTGGTGAGTTTTGGGGGTTTTTATCAAGAGACTTCATCAAGGATCCAGCTGAGTGTGAAGATTGAAGAACAAGTGTTCAAGCAAATTCAAGACACTGCAGAAAGGGATCAAAGTGAAGCTCTTGGAAGACCTTGATCTGGCTCAAGATCAAGGGGGAAGAAGATTCAAAGGATCGACAAATTTGGTTTATTGTTTATCGCTTTGTTATCTTCTTTGTATAAACTGCTTTCAACATTAATGGAAGATATCCCAATTTCAGTTTGGAATTGGGGGCAGACGTAGTCGTAGCGAGGACGATCGACGAACTGCCTAAACAAATATCGTGTTCTTATCGCTTTTATCCTTTCATTTACGTTCTGTTCATATTTGGTTATAATTGCAAATTGATCAACGATTCGAGTGTTAAAATTGTGAATTAAGAACTAGCATAAACATCACAATTCATCACACATTGAATCACCATCAATTTGATCATTATCACCAAGTGTTTGTGTTTTTGCTTCTTTCACTATTACTGCATTGCAATTCAAAGTCTATCAAATCAGAAGTTAATCGATTTTCTATAGTAAAACATATTGATTCAATAACATATCATTTCATCGTTAATCCCAATTATCTTATGGTTTTGTCACATATACGACCCTTGCAATAACGGTCCGAAATAGACGCAAGTCGATTCAGAACCGCTTTCGCCTTAGTTCGAAATAATTCCGAAAGACTCTGTGAGATCTATTCACCCCCCTCTAGATCCTTAGGCCAGCGTCTAACAAGTGGCATCAAGAGCTCTGGTTTATTCCGTGCTACGTGAAACACTTATTGGAAAGATGGCTTCCGGACCTAAAGAGGCTCACAATAGAGCTCCAGTTTTCAACGGTGAAAACTATGGCTATTGGAAGGATTGTATGTGTGTCCACATCAATGCAATTGATAGGAACATCTGGGCAGCTATTGTCAATGGTCCCTTTTAGATCACCATTACAAATGCAGCTGGTGCAGTTGTTCCAAAACCAGAAAATACTTGGGATGCTGAAGATGAAAAGAGATATGGATACGATTGGAAAGCGAGAAACATTCTAATCTCAGCTCTAGGAGTTGATGAATACTATCGCGTTTCCCATTGTAGATCCGCTAAAGCTATGTGGGACATAGTGCAAGTTGCCCACGAGGGAACGGATGATGTCAAACTAGCTAGAATCAATACATTAACTCAAGAGTTCGAACTTTTCCACATGGAAGATGGTGAATCCATCGAAAACATGCAGAAGAGATTCGTTCACCTGAAAAATCGTTTAAATTCTCTTGATAGACCTGTTTCCAATGCAGTTGCTACTAACAAAATCTTAAGATGTTTGAACAGGGAATGGCAACCCAAGGTTACAGCAATAAAGGAAGCAAATGATCTAAACACCTTAGACATTACCACTCTTTTTGGTAAACTAGAGGAACATGAACAACATCTTAAATGCCTTGACATGCATGAGAAAAGAGCAAAGAAAGAGAAGAACATGGAGAAAGAGGTAGAGAAGAAGTCAATAGCTCTAAAAGCTTCAAGCTCCAAGACCTCAAGACAAGAGCTAGAGGATAGTGATACAAGTGATGATGAAGACTCCGATGATGAGGAAATGGGACTGTTTGTGCGAAGATACAACAAATACCTAAAGAAAAATGGAGCAAAACATTCTGACAAAGGCTTGATCAACTATAGAAAGCAATCAAACAAGATGACAACAATAAAGGAAAAATCAAAGGGCCTTGCTTTAATTGTGGCAAAGTCGGTCACAACAAACCGGATTGTCCCTACCTTAAGAAGGAAAAAGAGAAGAACCAAAGCAAAGGTCATAACAAATCTAGAAGATCCTACATAGCGTGGGAAAGTGATTCATCTAGTGAAAGCTCATCAAGCGATGAAGAAGAATCAGCAAACTTATGCCTTATGGCTCATCAACCTAAGAAAAAGAAACTTGTAAGTCATCTTAAACCTGAACTCATAGACAAGGTATCTCATTCTCAACTAAAACTTGCTTTTGAAGAATTACATAGAGATGCAATTGAAGCTTTCAAACTTTTGGCCTCAAATAAGAAATTTTTTTCATATCTTGAATCAAAAGTTGAGAAAACCGAAAAGGATATGGAAGCTTTAAAACAATCTATGCTAGACATTCAAAAGGATAAAGTTGAGATAGATCCTACATCATGGTTTGGTTGTGAGACATGTCATATTTGGCAAAAAGAAGTAAGAGATCTAAAAGCCAAATTAGACAAGGCTCTACAACCAAAAGTGACTTTTGCGGTTGATCCAAATAAGTTCAAAAGGTCGTATACTCCTTTATATAGCAAATATACTTTTGTACCAAAAGTATCAACTAGCAAAACAACATATTCTCATCATATTACCTGTCACTATTGTTGCAAAAAGGGTCATTCCATTGAAAAATGCAAATTTAGGAGGATTTTGGTTCCTAAAGGAGTATTTCAATGGTTGCCTAAGAGCAACAAATTATGTACTCACTACCAAGGACCTAATGAAAATTGGGGACCTCCATTTCTAAATTAATTTTGCAGGAAAAGTGTCTTGACATTGCCGAAAGGTTGTGGTTCCTTGATAGCGGATGTTCAAGACACATGACTGGAGACATATCTCTTTTCGTTGAGTTTCACGCAAAGAAAAATGGGTATGTCACCTACGGAGATAACAATCAGGGAGCCATACTTGGTAAAGGAAGTGTAGGTAACCCTTCTACCACAACTATAACTGATGTACTGCTAGTAGAAGGTCTTAAGCATAATCTCTCAAGTATAAGTCAATTGTGCGACAAAGATTTTAAAGTAACGTTTACAAATTCTGGCTGCACAATAGAACATACTAAGAAAAGAGACATTATGTTTAATGGCTTAAGAGTAAACAACATCTATATGCTAAACTTGGATGAAGTATCTAAATCTAGTACCAAGTGTCTAATTGCTCTAGGCGAAGACTCATGGCTTTGGCATAGACGTCTCGCCCACATAAATTTTGACTTACTTAACAAGGTTGTCACAAAAGACTTAGTAATCGGCTTACCTAAAATGAAGTTTTCAAAAGATCATCTATGTGATGCTTGTCAAAAGGGAAAGCAAACAAAAATCTCTTTTAAATCAAAGAACATGGTTTCAACATCACGCCCTCTTGAACTCCTTTACATTGATCTCTTTGGCCCTTCAAGGACTAAAAGCATAGGTGGAAACATATATGGTTTTGTCATTGTCGATGATTACTCTAGATTTTGTTGGACAATCTTTCTACCTAGTAAGGATCAAACTTTTCCAGCTTTCACGCAATTTGCAAGATTATGTCAGAACAAAATGAACACCAAAATAGTTGCAATTCGAAGTGATCACGGTGGAGAGTTTGAAAACTATCTTTTTGAAAAATACTGTGATAAACATGGATTTGAGCATAACTTTTCAGCTCCTAGAACACCACAACAAAACGGAGTGGTTGAACGTAAAAATCGTGTTCTAGAGGAGTTGGCAAGAACAATGCTGAATGAGGGTAGTCTACCTAAGTATTTCTGGGCTGACGCGATTAGCACAGCGTGTTATGTTTTGAATAGGATAACAATACGTCCTATACTAAACAAAACTCCATATGAATTACTAAAGGGTATAAAACCAAATGTATCTCATCTCCATGTATTCGGTTGTAAGTGTTTTGTATTGAACAATGGTAAGGATAATCTTGGTAAATTCGATGCTATAGCTGACGAGGGCATCTTCCTTGGTTACTCACAATCTAGCAAAGCATATCGGATATATAATAAAAGATTACTTATAGTAGAAGAGTCAGTACACGTGTCTTTTGATGAATCTTATACAAAATATGTCGAGAAAGGTCTTTCGTTTAATGGTGCAGGTCCATCCACTGAAGATATTGTCAAAGATAAGGAAGACGAGAATGAAAATATTGTAAAGAAAGATGCTGAGAAAGAGAAAGATGAGTCTCATGATGAAAATGAAAAAGAGAGCATCTCAAACAATGAAGAACTTCCTAAGGCCTGGACAAATGTGAAAGACCATCCAATTGACAACATAATAGGAGACATCTCAAAGGGCGTTACAACACGCTCAAAGATAAGTAACTTCTGTCATCATTTTGCTTTCGTTTCACAATTTGAGCCAAAAAACGCTAAGGACGCATTACATGATGAGCATTGGCTAATGGCCATGCAAGAAGAATTAAACCAATTTAAACGGAATGATGTTTGGGACTTAGTCCCTCATCCGGGAGATCATCAAGTAATCGGCACTAGATGGGTTTTTCGTAACAAACTTGATGAGAATGGCGTTATTACTAGAAACAAAGCTAGATTAGTTGCCCAAGGTTACAATCAAGAGGAAGGTATTGATTATGAAGAGACATACGCTCCCGTAGCACGTCTCGAAGCTATTCGCCTCTTACTTGCCTATGCTTGTTCAAAAGACTTCAAACTATTCCAAATGGATGTTAAAAGTGCCTTTCTCAATGGCTATATAAATGAAGAAGTCTATGTTGCTCAGCCACCCGGCTTTGAGAATTACATGCATCCAACTCATGTTTATAAGCTGAAACATGCTCTATACGGTCTTAAACAAGCCCCTCGGGCTTGGTACGAACGTTTGAGCAAATTTCTTCTTAGCCAAGAGTACTCTAGGGGTAAAGTTGATACTACTCTCTTTATTAAAAGAAAAGATAAAGATGTACTCTTAGTCCAAGTTTATGTAGATGATATTATATTTGGGTCGACTAATGCAAAACTTGTCAAAGAATTTTCTAAGCTTATGTAGAGTGAATTTGAGATGAGTCTCATGGGTGAGCTAAACTTCTTCCTTGGCCTACAAATCAAGCAACTCAGTCATGGAACGTTTATAAGTCAAACTAAATACTGCACAGAGCTGCTCAAAAGATTTGGAATGAGTGAAGCGAAGGAGATTGACACACCTATGGCAACAAATACTAACCTAGACAAAGATGGGAAAGGTAAAGAGGTTGATGTGAAATTGTACCGAGGCATGATAGGTTCACTATTATACCTTACTGCCTCAAGACCAGATATCATGTTTAGTGTGTGTATGTGTGCAAGATATCAATCTTGTCCAAAGGAATCTCACTTAAAAGCTGTCAAAAGAATTCTGCGATATCTACGTGGTACTCCTACATATGGCCTATGGTATCCAAAGGGAAATGAGTGTTATTTGGTAGGATTCTCCGACTCAGATTTTGCTGGCTGCAAATCCGATAGAAAGAGCACCAGTGGAACATGTCATCTATTCTCAAATTCATTGATAAGTTGGCATAGCAAGAAACAAGTATCAGTTGCATTATCTACTGCTGAGGCAGAATATGTAGCTGCCGGAAGCTGCTGTGCGCAGATATTATGGCTCAAGCAACAACTTATTGACTTTGGTATTAAGCTTGATCGTATACCTATCATGTGCGACAACACAAGTGCCATAAACTTGAGTAGGAATCCTGTCCTACACTCACGAACCAAGCATATTGAAATAAGGCATCACTTCCTAAGAGATCATGTAGAGAAAGGAGACGTCATATTTGAACATGTAGAGAGCAAGAAGCAACTAGCTGACATCTTCACCAAACCTCTAGCAACGGAGCAATACTTCAACATTCGTAGGGAATTAGGGATACTCGATATCTCTAATTTGGGCTAATTACATTTGTTTCTCTTAAGATTATTCCTTTACTTTATATATATATGTATATATTGATTATTCTCAAGCTAACATTTCTCTTAGTGTAAAGGTAGTTCTTCATCAAGCCAGGAATCATTCCACATTACCTTAAGGCGTCCACTAAATGGGGACATCCATATATTGAGAAGGCGGTAACATGGTTGTTGTTCGCTTCCAAAAATATCATTGATGCTATAATATGCTATCAATTAACATGCTTATAGTGACTTCATACATATATTTGTCTTACTCATGTATGTGTTTCATCTTTAATCATATCATATCATATTCTAAACATACAAGCAAATAACTAGGCATAAACACATCATATATAGAGCATTTTTACAAATATTTGGAATTTAGGTCGACCTAATCTGCCTCTGAGTCGACCTACACAAGTCATTTTTCAACATCTAAGCTAAAATGCCCAATTACGTCGACCTACCCTCCTTTTAGGTCGACCTAATCTGCAATTTTTTTCAGGCTTCTCTGTTAGGTCGACCCAGCCCTAAATTAGGTCGACCTACTGCTACAAATATTTTCCGAATTGGGTCTGTTGGTCGACCCGACCCATACCCACTCATACATAATCATCTCTTTTACCTAATTTTGCTCATTTGCATACCATTTGTACGGCCAACCCTAATTCCTCAAGAGCAAACTCTGTCACAAATCTCCTCTCTCACTCTGCTACTCAACAATCATGCCTCCAAAATCAAGAAAGGGAAAGGAAGTTGCTACTAGTTCATGTTCTCAACCGGTAAGTGCTCTTGTTCATCCTGACTGTAGGGAAAATTTTGAGAAGTGGCAGATGAAACAAAAAATTGTTAAGCAGTATACCTATGATCCAAATCTTGTCAAAAATATGCATATCCCCGATGTCGCTGATCTGATTGAACATCAAAATATTCATCCCTTAGTGCAATGTGATACTCCATACTGTGAAAATACTGTCAGGGCTTTCTATGCAGGATTTACAAAAGGGGATGGTTGTAATTTCCGATTCAAAATGGGTTCTAGATCGCATGTTGTTGACAAACGGGCTTGGCTAAGCATCTTTGGTCTCAAAATTGTAGGCGATGAATTCTGTATGGAAGACGGGGATGTACCGGGAAACTATGACCATGTGGCCTACATGAAATCTATCCTCAAAGACCCTTCCGTCTTTGACAAACCAAATGAAACAATAGCAGCCGGTCACCTAAAGCGAGATCCTAGGCTCCTAAATTGGGTCATCTCAAGAATCATTCGACCAAGAGCAGGAGGGTACTCAAGAATTGAACGGAATGAAGTTGTGCTCATGTATCTGCTGCAAAACAGAACGCGTGTACTTTGGCCTTACTTTCTAGCTGCAAAGTTTCATGAGGTCCAACAGAAAACTACCGCCCTGTGTTATGAATCAATAATTCACACAATTGTCAACCATTTCGGCATGAGGCTTGATCACTTGCACTACATCAGCATGCAACAATCTCAAGAATTCTCACAAACAACCTTCACCCTTATGGGATACCATTGGAATCCAGTTAGGAAAACCTACTATCTCATTCAAAAGGGAACCGAGAAGGTTATTTACAATTATGATGATCCCACGGAGTTTGGAAACATTGCAGGTAATGAAGAAGAAGGATTTGATCAAGACAATGCAAATGATGATGATCACCATATGGAAGATATTGCACAAGATACGGATGCAATTTGGAGATATGTTCCTCCTCAACAAGAGGATATCCCTTGGGGATATACAGCTCCACCTCCGCCGGATCAAACCAACATCATATCCATGTTAGAGAATATGTAACTCCTACAACAACAGCACTTCGACACACAGCAGCTCCAATTCCAACAAATGCAACAGCTTCAACAAGACCGCTATGACGAACAACAACGCCAATATCAATCGTTATATGGCTTGGTTCAGGACCACAAAGCTGACTTTGAAACATTTGCATCCAACTCCACTTTAAGAAAGAATCAATATGAGGAAACAACATTGAACCGTCATGCCAATCTAAGTCAAAGCTTCAATACCCTCAATCTTTCTGTGCTTGATCTGTTGGAACAAGTTGAAGAAGATCGTCCTCATACATTTCAAAGAGGAAGGGGAAGAAGGGGCATGCGTTAGGATGCATTCTCCATCATACCATCATGTCATTGCATTTCATTTCATTATCATTATGTTCAATTGCTATATGTTGTCGTATTTTTTTTAATCTCTTGGATTATTATGTATGTTAAAGTGTACCTTTAAATATGTTTGGTTCTTATGCTATCTCTACCTATATTTATCTATTATACTATGCCATGCTAGCGCTATATCTATTTTATCTCGCTACTCGCTTCTACTGTCCCGTTGTTCTATTTCTTTTGATGTTGTCAAAGGGGGAGATAGGTGCTGAGAGTACGGGGGAGCTTGGGCTCAGTATGAAGAAGCTTCAGCTTACACATACAAGTCTAGGGGAGCTATCACTACTTGTTGACGAAGCGTTTGCAACTGGTTTGCCATCATCAAAAAGGGGGAGTATGTAAATACAAGATCACACTCACAAAGGTGTTTTTGATACATGGCAAACTCCACAAGCAAACAAGCAACAAGGCACAAGCAGAAGAACTCAAAGAAAAGCAACCATTGGTCACTCAAGACAGAGCAGGTCGACCCACTATACATATAGGTCGACTCATGACAAGTAAAACAAGAAGAACTCAGAAAAACAGCAGTCAGGTCGACCTACTCCCAACCCAGGTCGACCTAAAGTTGAGAAATTTAGACATCCTTCTGACAGGTCGACCTACACAACAACTAGGTCGGCCTAAACTGAGGAAAAGTCCCTAAAACGTATCTGAAGAGGATTCTGGTCGACCTACTTCCTTAACAGGTCGACCTAACTGGGAACAAATGTTATTCAAAGCAAATGCAGCTCTGTTAGGTCGACCTAAGCATTACAAGAGGTCGACCTATCTGATCAAAACTGCCAAAATTTCTGGTTTTCTCTGCTCCAACTGATTAGCTCTCATATATATTGTCCAAGGTTCATTATTGCAGTTTCCTTAACACCAACAACTGAAAGATACACAAATGCTTCTCATCTTTGTTCTTCATCATCTCCATCACAATTACACATAATCATTCTTGCGTTGAGGGTTAGTGATCGAGTTTGATAACGTCCATGGAACGGAATTGAAGATTCCTAGTGGGTGAAGATTTGTGGGGTTTTTGGTGAATAAAATTTGAGGGTTTTGTCCTCCAAGATTGGTGAATTTTGGGGGTTTTTATCAAGAGACTTCATCAAGGATCCAGCTGAGTGTGAAGATTGAAGAACAAGTGTTCAAGCAAATTCAAGACACTGCAGAAAGGGATCAAAGTGAAGCTCTTGGAAGACCTTGATCTGGCTTAAGATCAAGGGGGAAGAAGATTCAAAGGATCGACAAATTTGGTTTATTGTTTATCGCTTTGTTATCTTCTTTGTATAAACTGCTTTCAACATTAATGGAAGATATCCCAATTTCAGTTTGGAATTGGGGGCAGACGTAGTCGTAGCGAGGATGATCGACGAACTGCCTAAACAAATATCGTGTTCTTGTCGCTTTTATCCTTTCATTTACGTTCTGTTCATATTTGGTTATAATTGCAAATTGATCAACGATTCGAGTGTTAAAATTGTGAATTAAGAACTTGCATAAACATCACAATTCATCACACATTGAATCACCATCAATTTGATCATTATCACCAAGTGTTTGTGTTTTTGCTTCTTTCACTATTACTGCATTGCAATTCAAAGTCTATCAAATCAGAAGTTAATCGATTTTCTATAGTAAAACATATTGATTCGATAACATATCATTTCATCGTTAATCTCAATTATCTTGTGGTTTTGTCACATATACGACCCTTGCAATAACGGTCCAGAATAGACGCAAGTCGATTCAGAGCCGCTTTCGCCTTAGTTCGAAATAATTCCGAAAAACTCTGTGAGATCTATTCACCCCCCCTCTAGATCCTTAGGCCAGCGTCTAACACATTGCATTTTACACAGACACACACACCCTTAGATTAGAAACAAGTAAGAGTGGTTCATGTGGAGTACCATGGACGTGAGGGGTGCTAACACCTTTCCCCTGCGTAACCGAAACCCTTACCTAGTCTTTGTTCATGAGACCTTGGTTTTTTTCTTTTAGGTTTTCTTTGATGTTTTCCTTTTCCCCCGCATAGGATAAATAAATGTTCGATGGCAACTTCATTGTTTTGATGAGTTTTCTAGTTGCTTCAGTAGCATACTAAGAGTTTTTGGAAAATTATGAATGTTGCTTCTGTGAAATCGATTACACTATAGTGCAAATCGATTTGCACCTGCATGAATTTGAAAACCCAGTAGCTTTTTCAACACCTCTTTATGCACCACTTCATGGAACCATTTCACTTTGTCTTGGCATTTGTTCATGGTAATTCTTCAAATCTTTACCATATTTCAAAAGGGTGTTATGCTACTACAAATACATGAAATTTCAATTCACAATTTACCTCTTTCAATCAAACTTTTTCATTTTAAAAAATTCACATTTCAAACACTCAGCTTTCATTCAAGGAAATATATACGTAACTTTCATATCATTCATATTAGAAATTTCTTGAGCATTTTATAATTCTGTAAGTGTGAATCATTGTCATTGGAAGAAAAGATCAAGTATATTGATACATCATCCAAAGTGATAATTGTTCCACAAACTTATATATAAAATCTCCATTTATATGAACATCTTATTTTTCTAGGATTGTTGGAAATAAGATTGTGTGAATGTATTGCTTATTTTCAGGATTGTTAAAAATAAGTATAGTGCTTGTTTTTCCAGGATTTTTGGAAACAAGTGTTGTCGCACGCTCGCGAAAAATGAACAGAGTCGCCACCAATATATTTATCCCATAAGGGAAAGGAATATCAGAAAACCTAACAAAGGAAAGAACAGGGTCTTGCGACCAGAGAATCAAGGTACGGGAGTCGGTTACGCAAGGGGAAGGTATTAGCACCCCTCGCGCCCATCGTACTCGATGGTATCCACCTATGTTTGTTTCTATCTAAAGGGTGTATAACTATGTCTATGTCTAAATGCGAATGAATGCAAAATGTAGGGAAAATAAAGAATTGTACTCGCACGGGCCCTACCCCGCTGCCTACGTATCCTTTTCAGGAATCAGAGTTACCGTAGCTCGGCTAAAGATTTTCTGTTTGTTTTTGTGTTTTTTAGTTGGGCGGCGTTAACGCTCACGCTCTTGCATAAGGGATCGCCTAGGATGCAACGGAGCGGAGATAACTTGCCCTTAAGAAAAGAAAAAAAGAGATTGGTTTGTGTCTTTTAGGGTAATTCCATGATGACGAGAACCCACTACAAGGTCTCGCATCACTTCCTTACTTTGTTTTAAGTCTGACCATTTATTAGGTTTTTTGAAGTGTTTTTGATTGGTGTTTTTTATGGGGACTTGTTTGTGACTTAGATCATACCAAAAAAGTTTTGTTTTGCATATTTAGAGAACACACATCGAGGCCTACGCCACAATCGTTTCTCTAAACAACGGTTAAGAAATACATCGAGGTTTCACACCTCAATCATTTCTTCTCCGCTAAGTAAAGGAGATACAAAAAGAGTTTTTTATGAATATTTAGAGAACGCACATCGAGGCCTACACCACGATCGTTTCTCTAAACAACGGTTAAGAAATACATCGAAGCTTCACACTTCAACCATTTCTTCTCCGCTAAGTAGGAAAGAACATACATCGGGGCCTACACCCCAATCATTTCTTTCCTACTATGAAATATAGTAACGGTATGATCTTCATCGATATTTATTACGTATTTTAAAAAGTTGAAAAGGAAAAAGAATGCAATAGGGAACTATTTCTAAATTCTAGTCTAAGTTGTCTATACAAGAGAATCGAGACAATAGAAGCCATACGATTTATTAAGGAAAACTACACATGAGATGGGCAAAGGAAAATCAATATGCGACAAATAAAATTGAGAACTACAACAAACAAATGACACTCACAAGCACACATACATCTATTAATTCTATACAAAAAATTTAGACTAAAAATTAATTCCTAAGTCTATTAGCAAGTTTATTTACAAGGAAGTATTTCAAACATATCGTAAAGAAGAAGTTTATTAAAAGGACTAAAAACAATTAAAAAATATAACAAAAATCGTGACAATTATTTACACACCCTAAAATATCTAAAACAAATTTTTATTGGTTTTTTATTTGAGTTAAAAAAGAATTATGAGCTAAAAGTTAAAAGAAGACAAAGATTAAAATAAAAACTAAAGCCTAAACTGCAGGGGGGTGTGATAGCAGTTTTCTTATGAACTAAAATTAGTTATGAGGCAGAAACTGGGCCTAATCAGTGGGGTGTGGATCTCAAGGGCGCCCATGGCCCAATCCAGAGCGTGGCGGTGTATTAGCAGTGAGGGAGTGTCATCCAGAAACGGGCAAGACCCAGAGCGTGTGGCCCAATCACACTCTTCTTCAATTATCCTTTTATTGTATTCCACTTGCATTACTCAGCATTATTTATTTACCACATGCCCTTCTGTTATATGGTTTTATCGTGACATGCATGCAACATTATCAATTGGACAATGTAGAGTTAAATGAGGGTAAGACAAAAGCATATCCTGGCCAATCACGCGCATGCACCACACCATCAAATGATCACGATAAGACAAAAAAAAGTCCAAATACAAGGGAGGCTGAGCCATTGGTAGAATGCCACATCACCATAATGAAAACAACACCATGCATCATGCGCAGGCGCCGGTAACAGACGCCGGTCGTCTTCTCCGGCTTGCCACCGCCGCCGGAACGATCTCGGAACGCCCAGAAACACATAACGAGACCACTACTCGACTCGTTTTCTCGCCCTGAGTCCGAATCTATCATTAGTTTTCATTAATTCGATCTCTATCGTTCAAACAGAGTGCGACTAAAAACTCCAAGCAACAAGAACTTCACACAAAAACGAACTGAACACAGCAACATATTCATCATCATTCATGGAATTCAAAACTACGTTTCAAAGATCCAAGTAATCATTATTCTAATCAGACAATTTCTTATCAAGAATCCATAAGTTTTATGCGAATGTTACTTACCTGTAACGAGTCTTGAATGGAGCTAGGGACCTCTACGGTTTTGCCGTCTTGAACGTGATGATGCTGGTCTAGAACTAAGCTCAACTCTCTTTGAATCTTTGAGAGCAAAAACGACGATACTTGTTTCGAAGGACCGGAGAAAGGTGCTGATGATGATTCACACTTGAATCCGATGGCAAACCTTAGATCCTGAAGCTCTCTTCCTCGGATAGAGTACGAGCTTGAGCGAAGGGGATTCCGTTGATGATGGTGGTTATGGACTGAAGGAGATGATGATGATCGTGGCTCGATGGAGAATAGATGGTGGAGCTTTGTAGCGGTTGGTTGTTGATGGTTGGAGATGGATCGGAGATAGTTGAAATTTTGTGGTGGCCGGGGTTAGTTGGAGAAGTTTGTTGCGGTGGTTTAAGGAGTTAGTTAGAGAAACAGTTATGGTGGAGAGAGAGGAAGGTGAGAGAGAAGAGAGTGAAGAGGGAGAAAAGAATGTGAGACTGAAAAATGAAAAATGAAGTGTGTGTGAATGAAAAAATGTGAATGTCTTGCTTATATATTATGAGTGTTCATGGTAATTATGGTGTGTGTGTGTGTTGTATTGTAGTATTATTCTGCGCCAGAATTTGATGTTGACACCTTACCACACGAGCATCCATGAAGCTAACTTTATGAGTTTGTATCTTTGGCCATGAGTTATCATTAGCTGCAATTTTATGATCAATTTAAAGAGGGCATGTGATGGGACAAGTTTCATGTTGGAAAGATTGAGAGAAGAGGTCTGTAACTCATTCAAATGTGCCTTGGAAAGTGTAAGTACACAACTGTATTGATGCCTATCCACGCGCGCAGCAAGACCTGGCCCGTTGCCTTCCCAAATGCAACCTTCAAGGGCATGACTTTAGACTCTTGTATCTTACTCTTTTCTTAATCAAATTCCATGATTATTGTCTTGTTGTGTAGAGGGCATGGAGGTGAACATAAGCATACTAAGTTTGCACCTGATGGACCTTTGTATTTTTCTGAAATTAGTCCCAAAGTCAACATACAACGTGCTCGATGAAAAGCACGCGCGTGACTCAGGATTTTGGCTTGCACTTCTGGCAGTGTGAAACATGGCAAGGGCTTGACTTTGAGCATTCATAAATGATTCAATATTCAACCAAATGACTCAAATCTTGTTTCCTTACATAGAGGACATGGCAAAGAATGGAAGCATACCAAGTTTGCTCCCATGGCATTTTTGTAGAGCTCTAACATTAGCTTGAGATTTGGCATACCACGTGCTTGATGAAATGCCATGTCATGACTTGGCTTGTGACTTGGATCATGACTTAAGCTGAATGGATTTTCAGGAACTTCAAACCAAATTAACTCTTCATACAATCTTCAAATTAAAAAGTGTCCAACTACAGAGTTGTTCTCCTCCATGAGAGGAACAACTTTGATGTTGGAAATTTCTTCAAAAGATGTCATTTGCCACGTGTAAACTGATAGTGAAGTGGACTGCTTGCCAAGCTTTTAAGATGCCAAAATTTTCCTAAGTGTTGAAACCTTTCCTTTTTTGTTATTTTTTTCCTATTTTTGGCAACTTTTGTCAAACTCCCGATTTTATTCATTCTTTGACTTTTCTCGACCGACTTTCCACCAAAAGTCAATATTTGAATAATTCTTCCGATTTTGACCCAAAAGTCAACTGTTCCGATCTTTCTCCGATCTTTATGAAATTCCCGATTAATCCACTTCTGACCAATGGAAATCAACTGATCACTTCCACACAAGCATCATGCTATTCCTTCTCATAAAATCAGCTCTTGATCAATGTATTCGACCAAAAAGTCAACTGCGTTGACTTTGGTCAAGAAACCCTAGTTCAGGATAACCAGATGAATTACAAGCTTGTCCACTCCCACCAATGCCTTGAGTTGAGAAGAACCCTAATTCAGGAAGACTTCAATGAAAACAAAGCCACATAATCACCTCAGATCCTCACATTTGGTAGGAAATTCCTTGTCATAAAAGCTCTTTCTTGCTAGTCTTTGATTGATACCAATGATATGCATGCATGGGTATGGATTATGGCCTAAGTGATGTATGTACATGAATGCAAAGCCTAAGCCAGTTAGAAGTAAAGGGGTAGGACAAATTTGGGGTATGACAGCTGCCCCTATTTAATCATCTTAAACCTGAAGGTGAGATTGGCGTTAGCCTTTCGAACATTCGAGGTAGAAGAAGATTAAATATCAAAGACCTGAAATTTGTCCTGAAAAGATGGAGTGATCTTTATTCTTTGCTTTTGTTTTGATATCTGCTGGGGAAAGAGAGGAATTTGTTTTGCTGGCGGATATATTTACAGTAAGTAATGGGTTTGAATAGTAGTAGCCTGTAACGTAACTTGAGGTGCCAATACAAGGTTCCCAAAAGAAATGTTTGATGAAACAATGACTGAAAGGAAATAGATCTTGTGCGATTTACGACTCAACATCAGGACTGAAAGGAATAAGATCTCATGGCGATCTTATGACTCAACATCGAAAGAAAATCCCGTGCGATTTTCCACACTTTGGAAAGGAATAAGATCTCGTGGCGATCTTATGACTCAACATCGAAAGAAAATCTCGTGCGATTTTCCACACCTTGGAAAGGAATAAGATCTCGTGGCGATCTATGACTCGACATCGAAAGAAAATCTCGTGCGATTTTCCACACTTTGAAAAGGAATAAGGTCTCGTGGCGATCTTATGACTCAACATCGAAAGAAAATCTCGTGCGATTTTCCACACTTTGGAAAGGAATAGGATCTCGTGGCGATCTATGACTCGACATCGAAAGAAAATCTCGTGTGATTTTCCACACTTTGGAAAGGAATAAGATCTCGTGGCGATCTGTGACTCGACATCGAAAGAAAATCTCGTGCGATTTTCCACACTTTGGAAAGGAATAAGATCTCGTGGCGATCTATGACTCGACATCGAAAGAAAATCTCGTGCGATTTTCCACACTTTGGAAAGGAATAAGATCTCGTGGCGATCTGTGACTCAACATCGACTCGACATCGAGGGACGGAAGAAGACATTGTGTCCGACACTCATCAGGGATTGAAGATACCTCGCATCGGCACCGTGGTTTAAAAGTGTTTGTAGTGTGATAGCAGATATCAGGCAAAGTTTGTACAGGTAACAACTTTGAGGGGATGGGTCATTGTTCTGATTGAGGGATGATTTGTATTATCTGGCTTATGCTTTGTATGCACGTTTGACTTTTCTTATGGCGTAACGTTCCGCTTTTGGCGGATATGTTACGCTTTTGAGGATGCAAATGCTATATGCAATGGATTCTATATGCAGAGAGTGCCAAATAAAGGCCTTCGGAGGAACCGGAGAGTAGGATCATTGGGGTCCGTTGCCTGTGATCTTGAACCATCATCGTGAATTGATATTGGAACCCTACAGTACCAAAGATTATTGGTAACTGCGTTGAGGGTTGGGACATAGCCCTGCTGGGGATGAAATGATCTTGCTCGACTTTCCTTACATCCTGCGCTGCTTGGGGAATCATGAGTTCTGATGGACACTTCTTCGTCTGCCGTGCAGGGGAGAGACATGGATTTCTTCCGGTGTCTTGTGCTTACCAGTACTGATGAATTATACGCTTGAACTTTCACGCGGGATGGTGACGCCCTTTGTGGCATGTCGTAAGCCAAGATGACGACTAGAACCTGCAACCTGCACGGAAAACAACGTTTGGACGCAAATGGTGCCCCTTAGAGCACTTTTATGTTTATGTAACATCATGTTTCGTTTTGATTTTGTGATTATTATTCCCCATGTTTTCAATGCAATGTTTAATAACGAGTTAAATCACACCTCGCATGCGAAAAAAGGAAAGCAGGAAAGAACATTTCTTATCAAAAGATCTTTTTATTGATGGAATGCCTATGAATAGGCTTCTGTAAAAGGAAGCAACTCCTAAATGAGGTAGTTGCGAAAGGAAAATAAAATGCAAAAAGCAAAATGGCAAAGAGAAATGCTCGAATTTCCATTAAAACTGATATTGCTACAATTCCCATATCCTCGATCCTCTCAATGCTTTGCTTCAGAAGGGTAATGGTTGGATTGATCTGTCCGTTCTGCCAAGGGCGTATAGGGGTCTTTGTGAAAGATATTCAGACTGCAGCCTCTCGCTTTTGATCCCTAACTTTTGCCTGGATCGCCCTTTCGGGTTTTCAATCCAGCGGGATCCCCCTTTTTGCCTAAGTCGCCCTTTCGGGTTTTCAACTTAGCGGGTTATTCTTCTTTTTTTTGTTTTATCCCTAACTTTTGCCCAAACCCTTTTGGTTTGCCGGGATGCCCTTATTTTTGCCTAGGTACGTCGACCTAGCGGGTCTTTTATGCGTAGTATTTTTTGACTGAGTCTGAATTGACTGGGAGTGGAACGTCTTCCCCATCCATCTTTGTCAAGATTAAAGCACCACCTGAAAATGCTTTCTTCACAATGTATGGTCCCTCATAGTTGGGAGTCCATTTGCCCCTTGGGTCGGTATGAATTGGCAAGACCTTCCTTACGACTAGGTCACCTGTGTGGAATTCTCGAGGCCGAATCTTCTTGTCATACGCTTTCTTGATCCTCTTTTGGTACAACTGGCCATGGCAGATAGCGGATAAGCGTTTCTCCTCAATTAGATTGAGATGATCAAGCCTCGTTTGAACCCATTCTGTTTCATCGAGTTTGGCGTCCATCAAGACTCTCAACGAAGGAATTTCCACTTCGACAGGTAGTACGGCCTCCATACCGTAGACGAGAGAGAAGGGAGTTGCCCCAGTTGAAGTACGAACCGAAGTTCTATAGCCATGCAAAGCAAACGGTAACATTTCATGCCAGTCCTTATACGTTCTGACCATCTTCTGGACGATCTTCTTTATATTCTTGTTAGCAGCTTCGACTGCGCCATTCATCTTTGGCCGATAGGGTGATGAATTGTGGTGTTCAATCTTGAACTCTTCACACAACTCTGCCATCATCTTGTTATTAAGATTGGACCCATTATCAGTGATGATCTTATTTGGAACCCCATATCGGCATATGATCTCTTTCTTGATGAAGCGAGTAACGACTTGCTTGGTCACGTTCTTGTAAGAAGCAGCTTCAACCCATTTGGTGAAGTAGTCGATAGCAACAAGAATAAATCTGTGTCCATTTGAAGCTTGTGGCTCTATCCGTCCGATCATGTCTATGCCCCACATAGCAAAGGGCCAAGGCGATGTCAGGACATTCAGAGGAGTCGGAGGAACATGAATTCTGTCAGCATACACTTGACATTTGTGACATTTCTTCACGCACACATAACAATCACTTTCGATTGTCATCCAATAATACCCTGCTCGCAAGATCTTTTTGGCCATAGAATGTCCGTTGGAATGAGTTCCAAAAGATCCTTCATGAATTTCCCGCATGATCAATTCTGCTTCGTGTCTATCCACGCATCTGAGCAAAACTGAATCATAGTTTCTTTTGTACAGGACGTCTCCTGACAAGAAGAATTTGGATGCTAACCTTCGAAGTGTTCGCTTATCACCAATCGTAGCATCTTCGGGATACTCTTGCTTCTCAACATACCTCTTGATGTCGTAATACCATGGCTTTTCATCATACACATCTTCAGTAGTGAGACAATGAGCGGGGAACACATGTGCAGGTTCCTTGTAACGGAGGATCGTTATGTCTGGCATTTCTTTAGGGGAGCTAACTCTGAACATAGCCGCCAAAGTAGCCAAAGCATCTGCCAATTGATTTTCCTCTCGGGGGATGTGATTGAAAGTGATTTCCTCGAAAGCGGGCAACAACTCCAAGATATAGTCCTTATAAGGAACTAAATTGGGGTGTCGTGTTTCCCAATCACCTCTTACTTGATGTATGACCAATGCAGAATCCCCATAAACCTCAAGGATCTTGATCCTCATATCAATGGCTGCTTCGAGGCCCATTATGCAAGCTTCTTACTCTGCGACATTGTTTGTGCAATCAAAGCATATTCTAGCCGTGAAAGGGATGTGAGTTTGACGAGGAGAAGTCAAAACTGCCCCAATACCATGGCCCATAGCATTTGATGCACCGTCGAACGTGAGAGTCCATCGCTCTCCTGGTTCGGGTCCCTCATTATCATCCAGTTTCATGATATCTTCATCAGGAAAGTCAAACTTCATTGACTGATACTCTTCTAATGGCTGATGAGCAAGATGATCTGCAAGGACACTTCCTTTGATGGCCTTCTGTGTGACATACTGGATATCATATTCTGATAAAAGCATTTGCCACCGGGCTAGCCTTCCTGTAAGGGCCGGTTTTTCAAAGATGTACTTTATCGGGTCCATTTTGGAGATCAATAGAGTGGTGTGGGTCAGCATATACTGTCTCAGTCGGCGAGCAGCCCATACCAAAGCACAGCAAGTTTTCTCGAGTAGTGAGTAGCGGGATTCACAATCGGTAAACTTTTTGCTCAGGTAATAAATGGCGCACTCTTTTCGACCGGACTCGTCATGTTGGCCCAGCACACACCCCATAGATCCTTCAAGCACAGTTAAGTACATAAGAAGCGGCCTCCCAGGAACCGGAGGCATGAGAATTGGTGGCTCTTGGAGATACTGCTTGATCTTTTCGAAGGCTTCCTGACAACGATCATCCCAACGGATATCTTGATTTTTGCGCAGCAGTTTGAAGATGGGTTCACAAGTGTCAGTGAGATGAGAAACGAACCTGGCTATGTAATTCAACCTTCCAAGGAACCCTCGAACTTCTTTTTCATTCTTCGGTGCTGGCATGTTCTGTATTGCTCTTACTTTATCAGGGTCGACCTCAATCCCTCGTTGGCTCACAATGAATCCAAGTAACTTTCCAGATCGCACTCCAAAAGTGCACTTGTTTGGATTAAGTCTCAACTTGAATTTACGCAAACGAGCAAACAATTTCTCAAGATATACCAAGTGTTCCTCCTCAGTTTGGGATTTTGCAATCATATCATTGACGTACACCTCAATCTCTTTATGGATCATGTCATGGAAGAGGGTCACCATTGCTCGTTGATATGTTGCACCAGCATTCTTAAGACCAAAAGGCATCACCTTATAACAATATGTACCCCACGGAGTGGTAAAGGTAGTCTTGGTCATATCTTCAGGAGCCATCTTTATTTGATTATAGCCAGAAAAACCATCCATGAAAGAGAACACCGAATACTGAGCAGTGTTGTCGACTAGCACATCAATATGAGGCAGAGGGAAATCATCCTTCGGACTTGCCCTATTCAAATCTCGGTAGTCAACACACATGCGTACCTTTCCGTCCTTCTTAGGAACAGGTACTATGTTTGCAATCCAAGGAGGATACTCACACACAGATAAGAAACCAGCCTTCAACTGTTTTTCAACTTCTTCCTTGATTTTCAAAGCCATATCAGGTCGTGTTCTTCGTGGTTTTTGCTTTACAGGCGGACATTCTGGTTTGAGAGGTAGCCTGTGCATAACTATATCTGTGTCTAAACCAGGCATGTCCTCATATGACCAGGCGAAGATATCAACATACTCTCGAAGCAACTCAATCAACCTTCTCTTTACATCACTTTGCAAAGCGGCACCTATCTTGACCTCTCTTTTTGCTTCTTCTGTACCGAGGTTGATGATTTCTATGGCTTCTTGATGTGGCTGAATAGATTTCTCTTCTTGTCTCAAAAGTCTTGCCAGTTCCTCGGGGACTTCACAATCTTCCCCACTATCCTCATCAGCTTGGTCAATTGGATTCTCAAGGATATCAGGACGTGGAACTGTAACATTATCATTTTTGATGGAGTTCGAGCCGGATCTGCACGATGGATGATTTATGCCTTAGAATGCAACACATAAAAAGGAAAAAAAAGGAAATCTTTGCCATTTTTGAAAAAGTTTTTTTTTTTTTAAGTAAAAACAAAAATGAAAGAAATGGAACAGTAATTGCATGCGAAGATATGATTTTCATTCAATATTAAACAAATTGAAACAACATGGGGGCCCTTCTTTATACAAGTGGTCAAAATGCTTAGGGCGAAGCACATGACTTATCGAAACAAGAAAATTACATTTCCATAAAAGTGACTCTAGGGATGTCCAAGATAGTCCAATTGTTGAGTTCCTGTCCAGGTGCAGCATGGCAAATGAATCTGGAGAGATCTTCTTCATCATCATCATCCACGGCGAGAACTTGACTTCCAGAACTGGTGCTTGCACTGACGAACACTTGAGAAATGGGGGGAATCACCTTCTTTCCAGGAATTATGCTGAGCTGAGTGGAAGAAGATGGTTGATACCCAAGGCCATACTTGTCTCGCTTCTCTTGAACATCAATCAGCTTGCCCCAGGCACTATGGGGAGTACCAGCTTCTAATAAAGCCTTAGCATCATTTAAAGACGAGAGGGGCGCTCCGAGTTCCTTCTTATTCTCGACCACAGGGAGTTTGTCAACTGACACAATCTCTAAGGCTTGAAAAGGTGTCTCTTGTATCTCTCCCTCCACTTCAACATAACGGTATGATGCCAGATTATTGACTATCAAATCCTCTTCACCAGTGATCACAACAATCTTGTCATTCACAACAAATTTCAAACACTGATGGAGGGTAGATGTCACAGCTCCAGCAGCATGAATCCAAGGACGACCCAAGAGGCAAGTGTATGAAGGGCTTATATCCATAACGTAGAAGGCAATGTAGAACATGTGAGGACCAATCAAGACAGGCAGATCAATTTCTCCTTCTACGGACCTTCTAGAGCCATCAAATGCTCTAACACTCATAGTGCATGGTCTCATCATAATCCCATCCATACTCAGCTTAAACAAAGTGGCCTTGGGCATCACATTAAGAGAAGAACCTGTATCAATCAGAACTCGAGACAACACAGCATCCAGACACTTCACGGAGATATGCAATGCTTTGTTGTGTGCTCTACCCTCAGGTGGGAGTTCATCATCAGAAAAACCCAAACAATTACCAGCAGCAATGTTGGTCACAACCCCTTCAAACTGAGGCACGGTAATGTCTTGAGTCACGTGAGCGGAAGCCAGAACTTTCATCAGAGCATCACGATGAGCTTCAGAATGTACCAAGAGAGACAAGATGGAGATCTTGGCTTGGGTCTGATCAAGTTGGTCAATCACTTTGTAATCACTTTTCTTAATGATTTTCAAGAGTTGTTCGGCATCTTGGGCATTACGTGTTACAGGAGGATCAACAGCAACTTGCTTTCCTTTTGCTTGTGTACTAGCCTCTTTGTTGGTCTCTTTAGGAGGCGGAGGAGGGGCAGCAAAGATCCGACCACTACGGGTAATTCCACTAGTGCCAGTAATATTTGTGATACTCGAAGTACCCACTGGAGGACAGTCAAACTTCTTCCCTCGAATATACACGGCATTATAACTCCAAGGAACAGCCTTAGAATCATTCACAGGAGAGGGAACAAGAGACGAGGTTGAAGGAGTCGAAGGAACATTTGGAACCTGAATAACCAACGGAGTCCTCGGAGCCTGAATGACCAAAGGAGTACTCGGAGCATGAATGATCAAAAAAGTGTCCTGAGTTTTTGATATCTCAGCAGGGTAGTAAGGGATCTCTAAAGTAGCCACATCTTCGACAGGAACGACCCTTTCCACTCTAAGAACACCTTCATCCATTAATTCCTGGATTTCTTCTCTCAACCTAGTGCACTCCTCAGGATTAGAAGAACATTGCAAACAGTAGTCATGTAATTCACACAAAACCTTTTGTTGCATAAGATACTCTCTGACAACTGCTAGCGGCATCCTAACCTCATTAACATCATTTACCAGGGTCTGATCATCACATAACTCAATAGCATTGGTCGTACCAGCATGAGGAGGCATAGGATTATTCTGCACATTAGGACCAGCAGGAGCGAACGAGATAAGCTTGTCGTCAAGGAGATCCTGAACCTTCAATTTGAATGCTCTACACTTTTCAATAGTATGGCCTGGAGCCCCTGAATGAAATTCACATCGAGCATTAACATCATAACCAGGAGGGAGAGGACTAGGCGGAGGCCCAAGTTCACGGAGTTGTACCAATTGGCCAGCAAGCAACTGAGGGAGGAGTTGGGCATATGACATCGGAACCGGATCAATACGCCTATCTTGGAATCTTGTTCTTTGTGGGCCCCTTTGACCTTGAGGCCTAGGGTTCTGTTGACGATTCTGAGGAGCAGCAGCTTGTTGTTGTGGTACGAAAGGCTGTTGGGGTGCCATCCATGGTTGTGGAAGAGCAGCAGCATATGCTTGAGGGACATATGGACCAGGAACAGCATAAGGCATCGGATAATAAGGAGGCGGAACAGCAGAATATGCAGGAGCTCGGCTTTGGTCAACAGAAGCGGTGCTAGTCTCACCTTCCTTCTTCTTCACAAACCCAGAATACGGCTTTTTACCATTACCACCTGAGGTGCTAGGATTAGTAACACCTTGAATGGTACCGGCTTTGACACAATTCTCAACCCTCTCACCAATGATGACCACATCCGAAAAGGAAGGAGAAGTATTACTAACCATGTGTTGAAGATACGGCCCTTTTAGAGTTCCCATAAACAGATCAATCAATTCTCGGTCCAATAAGGGAGGTTGAACTCGAGCAGCAAGTTCACGCCATCTCTGGGCGTATTCTTTAAAGGACTCTTCAGATTTCTGTGACATATTCTGCAGTTGGGCACGGCTAGGAGCCATAGCAGTATTGTAGTGGTATTGTTTCAGGAAGGCATCAACAAGTTCTCCCCAAGTACTGACATTAGACCTCTCGAGTTTCATATACCACTCCAACGGGGCTCCAGTGAGACTATCCTGGAAGAAGTGCATAAGCAGAGGTTCGTTCTCAGCGTGAGCGGCCATCTTACGGCAGTAGGAACGAATGTGAGTCTCTGGGCAGGTAACTCCCTTGTACTTATCAAAATCTGGCACCTTGAACTTCGGGGGAATAACAATCCCAGGTACCAAGCACATAGCAGCAGTGTTAAAACTCGAAGTTTTAGCAACCTCAACGGCCTTAAGGCGTTCTTCAAGAGCTTGGTACATCTTAGCAGTCTCGGTCAACTCAGCAGTGAGATCATGTTCAAGATCAATAACCTCATGGTGGTCGTCCACCACTTTAAGTGTCTCATTAATAGGAGTCTCTTTAGTTTTCACCCCTCCGTCAGCAGAATTGGTAGGAGTATCTTTGACCAAACTAGCGACACTCTTTCTGAGTTCATCCTGTCCTTGAACAACGGCATGGAGAGTCTCCATAAGTTGGGCCATTCTTTCCCCCATAACATCCATATCCCTACGGAGGGCAGCTTGATTCTGTTCGAATTGTTCCATGATTCTCTTCTCGTTGTTTCTGGTGCGGTAAGGATGTAAGGAAATCAGCTTTGTTGTTGAAGCAGAAATCTGTTGCTGAAAGGGACCCCAATTAGTTTCTTGTACAATAACCTGAAAAATGCAATGTGATAATGTGAATGTATGAGTGCATGTGTGCGTATGACGTGATGTGCCATTTTCAGAGTATCCAAGATTCAATATTGATCCAGAATAGCTAACAATGTGACAAAAGATAAGTATCAAGAGAAACTAGTTCTTTTTTATTCATAACAGAAATTTAAACTTGGGCAAGCCATACATCAACAAGATAGTTCAACAAGGGAAATAAAAGACCCCATCCAACAAGTCTGGTGGTGGTCGAAACATACAGACTTAAACATCAATCCATCTGAATATAAAACAGAGGTCCTCCTTGTCTGAAGTGCTCATCGCTCCACTTCTTAGTTTCATCAAACAGTTTCTTGGTTGCTTCTCGATCTCTTCCTTTAAGAAGGCTTTGGATCACCTCATCTTTGCGAAACAAATGCCCATCTAGCTTCTTGCAGCACTCCCTGAGTTCGTCACATCCTTTGCATTCTGGTAGATAATCCTTTTCAGATACGTCCTCCATACCCATCATTCGGTCTCTGAGCTTGGCATTTTCTTCTGTTAGTCGAGCGTTACGGAGGTGACTTCCTTTCAGTTGAGTCTCAATTGCCATTCTTTTAGTGGTCTCTTCTTCCAGTTTCTTTTTCAGATTCTTCACTTCAACTCTAGCATCCCTTTCTATCTTGAGCTTATAAGCTTTCAAGTCTTCTCGGTACTCTCGCTTGAGTTTCTCTTCTGCCTCTTTCATGGCCCTTTTTAGGATTTTCTGGTGATCCTCGACAATAACAGTAGTATCTCTTTCACCCTTTTCGGTTCTAGCCCTCTTTTGAACTCTGGAAGATCCTCCTTTCAGCATTTTGGCTTCGTGTGTCAACTCAACCTTTTTCTGGTCCACAAGACAATGTTTCGGTTGCGCATCTGACTTCTTTTCGTGCAATTGGGTGCATTCCATATCTACCTGGATACGATTCTCAGCAGGTACAGTGGCAATTGGAATCTTAGGTGGTTGCTCGTACAATGGGTTAACCTTCGGGAAAGGCAACAGGCGATCTTTAACTCTATTTTCAACCCAATCTGTGTAGGCTTGTTTGGCAACGGGATTCTTTTCACCAAGAGAAATCTGATCATTTGTATGGATGCTATTCCAGGCACTCCTCACTTTTTCTAGACCCTTTGGATCGGTTCCCTTCTCAAAGCAAATGGACTCGAATATCTCTTTGTCCAAAGGCTTGTCTTCAAGTGCAAAACCCAACTGACGCAGCGCTAGCTTAGGATTATAATTGATAACACCTTTTGTTCCTATGAGAGGAACGTTGTCAAAAGTACCACAGCTAGTTATAACTTTCTCCACATCCATTCCAGTGGGACACCAGACAATGTCATTTCCGGTAAGCCCCATGATCCTTTGAGGCCATTTCTGAGTAGAGGTAATGAAGGGACCACTTGCAGGTAGGTGGGACTTAAACCAGGTGTATAACAACGGCAAACAATTTCTTATGGCTCCTCCTTTCCCATATCGAGAGTGAATGGAATAGTACGTATCGGCTAGCAAAGTAGGGATCGGATTCTTATCCAGGAAAAGACATATAGCGGCCAGATCAACGAACTTGTGAATGTTAGGGAACATCACGATCCCATAGATCAAAACGGCCAGAAGGGCGTTGAAAGCCTCCCACACCTTTTTGTTGGCCAATTCTTGGGCCTTCTCAACCAAGAAACTCATATAGAAACCATGAGTGTTACCATTCTTCTTCCAATTCCCAAGGACGTCTCCTATGCTCAAATAAAGAGCGTCGGCAATGTTGTCCAAATCAGGTTTCTCTGGGACACAAACGAAAGGAACCTTGTGTTGAACCTTGATATTGAGAAAGTGAGAGTACTCCTCGAGAGTGGGAGCCAACTGATAGCCTGAGAAGGTGAAACAACGCAAGTCAGGATCATAGAACTGGAGAAGAGTAGATAAACCCCATTCGTCGACGTGTGAGTCCAAAAGAGTCAAGATGTTTCCATAATTCTCAGTGAACACAGTTTTATTATGACCAGTGATCAATCCACCCAATTGCCCCAACTGAATCAAGCCTTCGCGATGGAAACTGTAAGTGTGAGTACGCCTTGTAGCTTCTCTGGTAGCGGTCACGTTGTTAGCCATCCTGGATGAAAGGTAATAGCCTCGGATACCCTGAAAAATGGCATGCATATGAGAAATAATAATATTTTTCTTCTTTTCTTTTTTCTTTCTCTTTTTATTACATCTTTTCTTTTCTTTTCTTTTCTTTTCTTCTTTTTTTTTGAAAGGTAAACATGCCATGATGTAAATGATGCAATGGAGGTTTCCCCACATAGGAGAAGTGTGTGTGGCCTCTGAATAAGATCGGACGTTGCAGGATCAAAGGTCCGACACCTTTTTGAATACCAGAACAACCAATAGTCACCAACAGAACAGAATAGTCACCAACGGTACCTGTCATGTATATCCCACCCCACTCACAGGTGAATCTAGGTCAAGGTAGGTCAATGGCTTCCAGCGTTATCAGTTCTCCTGAAACACCATCATTGTCGCAAATACATGCCAACAACGGTATCTCATTTGAACCTCGACTGGTCGTGGGTCTCATGATCGCAATCAATAGAACCTGACATTCTGTTGGCGTCATGACTATCCACTCTATCCTAGGTATCTGTCATACCCCAATTTTTGACCTAAGATACCACCTCATATCATTTGCATATGCATCATTTGCATCTCTAACAAATTGCATAGCTTGTGTTTCCTACTTGTGACTCAGCAGGGTTTAATCAAGAAACCACTCATCAGTACAAGTAACAATCAATTAGGGTTTTGTTCTCCCTTCATCTCAAATGAACTATCTTCATCAACAATCAACATTTGGTCCTCAGAGATTCACTTCAACAAACTCAACAGCTTTGAATCGACTGAATTAGGGTTTTGACTGAAGACAGCATACTCCTGACTTTTGCTCGGGATTTGACCTAATGACTTGGGACATGACCTCAAGACCCCAATTGCATCATTTTGACCTAATCCATTGGCTCAGAACATCTCATATACAAAGATTGATCAGACAAATCCTCAGATCAGGGTTTTGAACTATCAGGGACTGAAATCAGGGATCACATTTGGGAAACCCTAAAAATCTCCAGGAAGTCAATCAAAGGTTTCAATCATCCTCAAATAATCCCTATGACAATATACAATGGAAATTACATCTCAATTCAAGATCCACAGTCATCAATTTCATCAGATCGACAATTAGGGTTTTTTGACCTAATTCACTGAACCACTGACTTTTTAATCAGGACATGGTGTCACAACTCAAATCATGGCTCAATATCCTATAATACCTCAATATGATCCATTCATACCATTCATTTGATGAGGGTAGCCTGTTTCATTTGAAATCTCCAGAAACGCGATTCGTCTGAAAAGTCAATTGTACAAGATCACCATTGACTTTTGGGGAATTTTGGTCAACCATGACTTTTGAAGTTTTGAATCATCAATATATGATATGAGAAGTCATTTGATCAAGGAAAATCAAGAAAATCAATCAAGAATCAAAAAGTCAAAAGTTTGACTTTCATACTTAGAAAATTTTTCTAAGTGTTTTTCATGGTTTTTTCCAAACTTTGGAAGGGAATAACTCAAAATTTCACCTACAAACTGAAAAAAACTTCCAACATGAAAGTTGTAGATTTTGATCCAATAAACAACTTTGACACATATAAATTTTTTCCATAAGATCAACCATTTAAGAGATATGGAGCTTCAAAGTTGGTACTTTTTGAAAACTTCACTTGAAATCTCATTTTCTTCAAAGTTCATGGATCTTTTTCACCCATTTCCTTAAAGGTCTTGAAGAAACTTCCAACTAGGGTTTTGAAGTATGTAATATGAGCGTTCCAAAATGTCCAAGAGCATGAAAAAATATGGAGTGTAGCTATGGTTTTGAATTTTGACATTAGTGATCATTTTCACTTGAATTTTCACCATTTTTCACTAAGTTTCAAGACTACATGACCTATAATTCAAGTGATGACACACCAAAGCAATGATTGAGAGATATTTTCTGGTTTAAGATCAGATAGGAAAGAGATAAGAAGCTTGGCCAAAATAACCATGGTTTAGTTACTTTAACCATTTGCATTTAATGTGAAAGATTCCATTTTATCTCTTAAGCCAAATCATCACTTCTTGAAGCAACTTGCAAAGCTTTGTATTCAGAAACCTTGGCCTATAAATAGAGGTCCTTACCACATTCAAATTCACACCAAAACCTCACAATTATAGGTTTTCTCTCTTCTTTCTTGAATTGCAAGTTTCATAGTTTTCAAAGAGGTAGAAAACTCAACCTCCAAATCCTTGAAGCTATGGCTAAAGTGATGATTCTAGCAAACCATAAACACCATATGGGATGTGTTTGAATCACTCATACACCCAAAAACACCTCAAAACTCAAAATCACTACCTCACTTCCATATTTGCATATATTGAACCTTATCATGCCAAAATCCATACCAAGCTATATCTGTCCAAACTAACACTTCCAACACCTCATATATATCATATATGAACTATCCCAACACTCATCATCAATCAAAAACTTCAGAATCACCAAGCTCGATTCATACTTGAAGCAACTGCAGATCGGGTTCCACCAACTGATCCAGATGTTTTCAATCCACTCCAAGCATCCAGACACCTTCCATATGGTCCATTGAAGCTATCCAGATCATCAAACAACTTCTGTAACACCTCTATTGCAGAATTCGAATCCCAGCTTGGCCGTTTTTGAAGGTAAGTGCTATGAACTTCAAACTCATACATACATGCATCATAAATGAAAAATTGAGTTGCTATCTTGTTTCTGCACTATCACTGATCAATAGCCCTCAATCAATTTCACAATTCATCAATTATACACAATTTCAGATTGAATCATAAGATTAGGGTTCTTCGTGTTCATCAGAAAACCAATGATCTTAGAGTGAAAATAAATGCAATTAATTGGTACCATTGTGTTCCTCGTCCAAAACCGAGCAAGATAGACTATCTACTTGATCAAAACAATCCAGTTTCAAAGATTTTCAAAAATCAGTTGAAGGTGTGTTCTTGGCGCCATTTTTGTTTCAGAAATTTCAAATCCAAGTTTTAAAATATAATCAGTTTGATGCGTGTTATTAACAAGCCACAAGCGTGGCTCAGTTGGTTGTGTGTTTTGGCTGGTGAGAGAGAGGGCGTGGGTTCAAACCCTGGCAGGACCAAAAGCTTATTTTTTGCCACTTTTCTCATTCATTTTCTTAACAACTTCACTTAATTAATTAACATAGCAAATTAACTCATTTTAACTTCATTTTTTGCATACTCTTTGTTTAATATACATATTTTATGAATACCAAAAAAAATCATCAAAAAATATTTATTTGATACATTTTTAAATAGGTTTAAAATGACTTATTTTTAAGTGTTTTAAATACTTTAAAATATTATTTTTCATTTGTTTTTTTTAACATAATCACTTGTAAATATTTTGTGATCAAACCCTAATCATTTAGGTGTTAATTAAGTGTAATCTTTGTGTTTATCTTAATTAATTTGATTTCTTTCAAATTCAAACCGTTTTAAAACAAACGATCATTCTTTTCAAAACCATAAACCATTTCTTTTTGAAACTATTGATTAAATCTTTTTAATTGATCAATTGATTTTCAAAACGATGTGGGGCCTCTCGATTATTAGAGAGTGTAAGTCCCATTTCTTTTCTTTTTGTACAGTTTTTCTTCCAACAGAATAAACTTCTTTCAAAACAAACTTTCAAACAGTTTTTCAAAAGCGAAACCTCGCGCTCTGTTAATAAACAATCAACCATGTTTTGTAAATAAAACACGGGCCTCCACGTAGGTATAAGTCCCAAGCCCCTTTTGTACATACCCATTCCTGTACATGAAATTAGGTATTTCATTGTACACACACCGTTTTGTACATATCTCGATCAACTTGATTTTTAACTTTGAATAACAAACCAAAAATGAAGGTTTTTCTCTAAATCTTCCCAAAAATATACCATGGGCCTCCATGTAGGTATAAGTCCCAAGCCCTCTTTGTAAATACCTGTTTACATAGCTTTGAATAAATTCAAGTGGACCTCTCCCCGAGTGTAAGTCCCGAACCCCGTGTATACAAATGGATCATGCTTACAGGTATATTTCCTTCATAAACTCCATTATATACACACACTTTGTCATATATATAATTGTTCATACCTGTTCATGTTTATTCATACTTGTTCATGTTTGTTCATATGTGTGATATGTGTGCTTGTTCAACTTAGTACAACACTAGGTTCCCCATAGCCTCTTATTGGGCTTCGTGCAAAGAATCTCCACTAGTTTAGGTTAGGACATAGAGTATGGTTTCCCGGTGAAATCGCTCTAAGAGCTCAGACCAACTATACCATGCCTCCCCTTGGGCTTTGTACAAACGAGTGACCCTCCCATAGCCTCCTCTTGGGCTTACAATGCAAGGACCCTGGATTGTCCCTCCCATAGCCTCCTCTTGGGCTTACAATGCAAGGACCCTCGGATAGCCTCCTCTTGGGCTTCGTACAAGGACCCACGGGCTTCTTATAAGCATCCCCAATATCCAAAACAAATACCCTAGGAGATTAGACATTTATCATCTCTATGATAGGAGTATCTCTTCTATATCATCACAAACAATCAATCAAACCTTTTTTGCCACAAGGCTGGCTAATCAATCAAACCTTTTTTGCCACAAGGCTGGCTAATCAATCAAATCTTTTGCCACAAGGCTGGCTAATCAATCAAACCGTTTTGCCACCATACTGGCTGATTAATCAAAGTTTTTGTCACAAGGCTGACTTCATTGAAACTTTTGCCACGAGGCTGGCTGATTAATCAAAACTTTTTGTCACAAGGCTGACTTCATTGAAAGTTTTTGCCACAAGGCTGGTTAAACAACAAAAACATCTTTATCATTCTAAGCACCCTAAGTGGCATGGCCCCGGGCTTATAATGAAAAGATTTTCAAACAAAATCAAACAGATGTATGTGATGATATAGATTAGATACATCGAACATTTAGATGACATTTGTCTCTTATCCTTTGCTTCCACTAGCATAAGTGGGAACTACAATTGCTCTGACTTTCTCAACATCCCTTTGAGAATACGTAGGCACAAGGTCGATCCTTGGCGAGCAAAACAAAACTTCTCCCTCAAACCACTCAAACCTTAGCACCCGTAGACCCCGAGCTACAGATGCTCTGATTCCCTCTAAGGGATATGTATGCAGAGGATCGCGATGATCTTTGCGAGCATAATCAAACAAACACCTTAGGTCCCACCTATTTCACAAGAACCTCCACCATAACAAGAATGGAATAAATAAAACAAAGAAACCTATAGAGTACTATAGATACGTTGGGTGCTAATACCTTCCCTTCGTATAACCAACCCTCTTACCCAAGATCTCTCCCCCACTTTTAAGGTTATTGCAACTTTTTTCCTTTTCCTCTTTTGGAAACAATAAAAAGTTTGGTCCGTACAAAAGAAAAATCATTTTTTGAGCACTCGAGCCCAAAGAAGGCATCAGGTGTCTCATCCCAAAAAAAGGACAACGATTTTTCCCCGCGACAGAGAAAATGGCGACTTCACTGGGGACCATCTTTTCATTGTTTCCAAAGGAAGGGTTAATTCTATTTGCTTTATTTTTCATTTCATTTTTTTGTTATATGTGTGGTTCTGGTTCTGTTACTTGCGTGGTTCTGTTACAAGTGATACATTATGGACAAATCCTAACCCATTTTAAGTACACGTAAGAAATTAGGTGGAGGGTATAGTCATGTGCAGGCGCACTTGAGAATCCTTCCGCTCAGTGGAGGTTCCTTGTTGGTAATATATGTTTAGCATGTTTCGTAGCGAAGACATTATTACTTTCATTGAACTGTAGAAGCTGAGAGACCGTAGAACCCCAACCCATCCTGGCCTTATTAGGTTGTGGTGCAGAAACTATTCAGGTGAAGACTTGGATTAGTTGTCATGCGGAGAACCACACTCAGACGAGTTTTTCTTGAGAATATTACTGGCTCATGAGTTTAATTGTGGAAGGCCGGTAATATCCGAAAGAAAAATGTAGACTCTGACGTATCAGTAGAACATGTCATGCAGGTGATTAACTAGAACTATCCCATTTTTGGTTCTCTGACCTCATGCTCGTGACTTTGGACCTTTGAGCCTATGCGTACCATGTTTGCGTTACCATGTTTGTGTACCATGTTTGTAGTACCATGTATGCGTTACCATGTTTGCGCTACCATGTTTGCTTTACCATGTTTGAATATGTGGCATCCATGTATCCATGCATTCATACATTCATTAGAAAACCCATCTTTTTCCATAAAAACATGATTTTTCCAAAAATTTTAGAGAATTTTCTTTGCAAACGTTATAGGATTAAGTTATGGAAAAAAGGTATACCAAAAAGTACGGATTCAAAGCGCCTGATGTAGAAAGACTGATAGAGTTAGCATCTTTTGTACAAGATCCTTGTAATTTTAGGAAAAGCCATGGAAAGCTTTTGCCTATCTTGAACACTCATGTTGATGAAGGACTTCTCAAAACTCTGGTTCAGTTCTATGATCCCGTCTACCGGTGTTTTACCTTTCCAGACTACCAGTTGGTACCGACCTTGGAAGAATATGCCAATCTTTTAGGTATTCCTGTGTCTGACAAAATACCCTTCAATGGTTTGGAAGCCATTCCTAAGTCACACGTCATTGCAGCAAGTATCCACATGAAAAAGTCTGAAGTAGAGAGTAATTGGACTACCAAAGGAAACCTCCCGGGTTTAACTTCACACTTCCTGGTAAAGAAAGCCTTTGATTTTATCGAAATTGGTAGCATGATAGCTTTTGAAGCTGTACTAGCCTTGCTCATCTATGGGTTGGTTCTGTTTCCCAATATCGACAACTTTGTTGATATCAATGCCATAAAGATCTTTCTGATTGGAAATCCTGTTCCGACTTTGCTTGGTGACATGTATTTCTCTATCCATCATAGGAATCGCCAAGGCGGTGGAATCATTGTTTGTTGTGCACCTCTGTTGTTCAAATGGATTGTTTCACACTTACCTCAGTCTCCTATTTTCACAGAAAACCGAGAAGGTTTGCGTTGGCCTCGAAGACTTATGTCTCTTACTAATAATGATATCCGTTGGTATACCTTGGCTCGCTGTGGTACAGAAACCATTGATAGTTGTGGGGAGTTCGCCAACGTACCCCTCATTGGTACACAAGGAGGAATTAACTACAATCCGGTCCTAGCCCGACGACAACTCGGGTATGCAAATTCAGCTAAACCCATTGGTCCTACAGTGGAAGGCTACTTCTACCGAGAAGGGGATAATCCTAAAAGTTTGAAAGCGAGAATGGTGAAAGCTTGGTACGACGTCCGATGGAAAGAAAAAGGCGAGGAAAGAAATTGCATTGCCATGGACGCCTACACCTGCTGGGTAAAGAAAAGAGCAAAAGAGTTCCAAATGCCTTATGCTTATGAAAAACCCATGTTTCCTGCAGTGTCTCAACGACCCAATATTCCCGCTATGGAGGAATACCAAGACACTTTGGCTAAGATGAGGATAGAAAAAGATGCTTGGGAAGAAAAGTTTCGTAGAACTGATGTGGAAAATAGAAAGTTGAAGAAAAGAGTGAAAGATCACGAAGAAACTCTCTATTATCAAGATGGATGGCTCATGAGTAAAGATGAGAAGATTCGCCAGAAAGACGCTGCAATCAAGAGATACATCAAAGAAAGCAAAAGAAATCTTGAAGGTTCAACAAGCAATGCTCCGACTCCTGATGATTGGAAGAATGTTGTTAACAAGCTGAAAGCTGAAAAGGCCGAATTGAAAGCTCACTATGGGAAAGAAATCATGAAGCTCAAGCTGCACATTGCATTTGGTTCTTCGTCTGATGAAGATGTTTAGGATTTGTTTAGATTTTTTATTTATCATTTGCTTTTGTAAGGAGCTACGCTCCAATGTTGTAACATTTCCCATTATTGCAATAAAAAAAAAAACAAAATGAAAAAAATGTTGTAACATTTCCCATTATTGTTGTAATAAAAATAAAAAAAATATGATGAATAAAAGATTTGTTTGTGTTCAAATGTTTGCAAGGAAATAATCTTTAAAATATTTGGAAAAAATCATAAACTTCTTTTTGCATACATCATTCTGCATATCGAGTCTGTTGTATAGAGTCTTATCTTTTGGATCTTTCTCCAATAGATCGTCAAGCTGTCGCGTCTCAAAGTGTCTCGACCACGCTCACAATCAGATCACAGATACAATACTCGTTCAAACAGAAGAAGAGTAATTGAACACTCTGAACAAGAGAATATGGAGCTTCGTGGTACGGTGACCACCCTTCAGGAAAAGTTGGAAAGTCTTACTACTCTGGTTGACTCCTTAATGGCCGCACAAAATCAGCCGCCGCCACCCAACAGTCAAGCAACGGTAACATCTGAGGTCACTACTCCAGTTTCTACGGTTGCATTCGGCATTCCATCTTTCTCCATGCCAGAGGGTTGGGGCACGCCTTTCAGCTTTGGTACAGGTTTCCGCCATAATGTTTCTGGGGTTCAAACATCCACAACTGAGCGCCTGCTGCTCAGAGTTCACAGTTCACTCCAAATCAGGGGATAACTTTTTCTCAAGTTACTATGGCACTTTCTCAACCCACTATGACGGTTCCGACTCCTATGGTTCACACTGTTCCTTACGGAGACAATGAGGTTTATCATGATCAGGGTGATAGCACAAATCAGCGAAGCCTTGTAGGAGATCTCCAAGAACAATTCAACAAGATTCAGCTGGAAGTTAAAGCTATTCGGGGAAAAGATTTGTTTGGAAAGAATGCCCAGGAGCTATGTTTGGTTCCCAGTGTACAAATACCAGCCAAGTTCAAGGTCCCAGACTTTGAGAAATACAAAGGTAGTTCTTGTCCACAAAGTCATCTTGTGATGTATGCCAGGAAGATGTCTACTTATGCAGATAATCATCAGTTGCTTATCCATTACTTTCAAGACAGTTTGACTGGTGCCGCACTAAAGTGGTACACAAGCTTGGATAGCACCAATATTCGAACTTTCAATGACTTAGGCGAGGCCTTTGTCCGACAATACAAGTATAACTCAGATATGGCTCCAGACAGAGATCAGCTTCGATCCATGGCTCAGAAAGACCATGAAGCTTTCAAAGAGTATGCCCAACGATGGAGAGAAACTGCTGCTCAGATTAATCCACCGTTAAAAGAGAAAGAGATGACAAAGATCTTCTTGAATACTCTCAGTCCGTTTTACTATGAACGCATGATTGCTAGTGCTCCAAGTGATTTCACCGAAATGGTAAACATGGGGATGCGTCTAGAAAAAGGAGTCCGAACCGGACGTCTAACTAAAGAAGGTGGATCTTCAAGCGGAACCAAAAAGTTTGGAAGTGGTTTCCCAAAGAAGAAAGAACAAAGTGTTGACATGGTGTCCCAAGGGAAGCCAAGAGGAAATGTTAATTGTCAACGACAGGTAGCTGCTATCGCACCAGCCGTTAATACAACACCGAATCCGGGATTTACTCCGCAGTTTCAACAACAACAGCCTCGACAACAGGCTCAGCAGTTTAACAATAATCAGAATCGTGTACAAAGAGCTCCACAGTTTGATCCGATTCCGATGACCTACACAGAATTGTACCCTGCTTTGATTGAAAGAGGTCTTGTTCAGACTAAAGCACCACCACCAGTACCTGAGAAACTCCCATGGTGGTACAAAGCTGAGGTCTCATGCCCTTATCATCAAGGAGCGCCTGGCCATGATCTTGAACATTGCATAGCTTTGAAACATGAAGTTCAGAGGTTGGTAAGATCTAATCTCCTCTCTTTCAGAAATTTGAATCCAAATGTGCAAGCAAATCCGCTACCCAATCATGGAGGGCATGTTGTAAACATGGTGTATGGATGTCCCGGTCCATATCGAGTGTATAATATCAATTTCTCAAGAGCCAATTTGGTACAAATGCACGCCACTCTCTGTCGAGGGCAGAATTTTCGCCAGCATCACTATGGTTCCTGTAGCATATGTTGTGTAGATTCTCATGGATGTTCGATTGTGAGAAGAGATCTCCAAGTTCTGTTGGATAATGGTACTATTCAGATCTACAGAAATAGGAATGAAAATGAAGTTAACATGATAGGATGCTATCCGCATGAGCTTTTAGTCTCAGATATCAACTCGGAAATGCCTACAGTTAACGTCATCGTTCCTCATTTCAACATGCCTGAGCGCATGGAAGTTACTTATAACAAGCCGAAGGTTCCTGTTGCTCCTTTGATCATTTGTCCACCTGGACCTGTTCCCTATGACTCTGACAAGGCAGTTCCATACAACTACAATGCCACAATGATAAAGAATGGACAAGAAGTTTCTTTACCTACTCTTTCATCTGTCGTGAACATCGCTGATGTGAGTCGAGTAACAAGAAGTGGACGTGTGTATACTCCATTACCTCCGAAGCAACCTGTTGCTCCTGCGACCGGACAAAATTCTATCAGTACACCAGCAGGGAATCCTGTGGAAACTCCTGTCAGTAATACAAACACTGATGTTGGTCAATCCAGTGGAACCAATGTCAATCCTGACTTTGATGAAATTTTGAAGCTTATCAAAAGAAGTGAATACAAGATTGTGGATCAGCTTATGCAGACTCCTTCAAAAATCTCAATACTTTCATTGCTGTTGAATTCAGAAGCCCACAGGGAAGCCCTGATGAGAGTTTTGGATCAAGCTTTTGTAGATCATGATGTGACTGTTGACCACTTTGATGGGATAATAGCCAACATAACAGCTTGTAACAATTTAAGCTTTTGTGATGAAGAACTCCCCGAGGAGGGTAGAAATCATAATCTTGCTTTACACATTTCTATGAACTGTCAGTCAGACTCTTTGTCCAATGTATTGGTAGACACCGGATCTTCCTTGAATGTGATGCCAAAGACGACTCTTGCTCGTTTGTCTTACCAAGGAATGCCTATGAAGTTCAGTGGTGTAGTTGTCAAAGCATTTGATGGATCGCGAAAATCTGTTATCGGCGAAGTCAACCTTCCCATGACAATTGGTCCACATACATTTCAAATCACCTTCCAGGTCATGGACATTCAAGCTGCTTATAGCTGTTTGTTAGGACGACCATGGATCCATGAAGCAGGGGCAGTAACTTCTACGCTCCATCAAAAGTTAAAATTTGTAACAAATGGAAAATTGGTAACGATAAGTGGAGAACAAGCCTTGATGGTGAGCCATTTATCCAATTTCTCTTTCATAAGTGCCGATGATGTGGAAGGAACGCAGTTCCAAGGTCTCTCTTTAGAAGACGAATCTTCCAAAAAGAAAGCATCGATCTCTTCTTACAAAGAGGCGGTAAAAGTAGTGAAAGATGGAACTACCACTGGCTGGGGGCAAGTTGTGATCCCTACCAAGAACGAAACCAGAGCAGGTCTCGGATGTTCACCAACATTCTCAAGCTGCACTAAGAAGGATGAAACCCTTCGTCCGATCAAAGAAACATTCATTAGTGGAGGATTCCTTAATCCAATTCCTCAAGAGGTTAATGTCCTTATCGAAGAATGTATCGAAGAAGGTCTACCTGATACTGAAGAAGAATGGAAATGTTATCTCAATGACTCGGGATACATATCTCAGGAAGAACCACATCCTCCTTCAGAGAAATCCAAAGGCAATGAAACTGAACCTGTTCCTGCAGAAATCTGGGACACCTTGGGACAACCAAGTGGAAAATTTGATTATATGGTGAAATATACAGCACCTGAAAGTTACAAGATTGCGATTGAAGATATCCAACCAACTGGATGGGGAGATTCCTTTGAATATGATAGTCAACCAGAAGAGGTTTATCAGCCCTGTCAATTTTCTCAGCAACCTGAAATTACTGAAGATTTCGGATTTAATGCATCTGCCAAGGTTTATAATCCTGAAGATGGTTATTATCACATAAATGCCATTTTTGAAGATGAAGGGGAAGATAATCTCGCAACCGACTCAGAAAGTGTTGCTGACAATGAGTCTCTTCATCCTGAAGACTGGGAAATACATCCTGAAAATTCTGAAGATTGTGACTCATCTTATGCTCTTCAAGAAGTAGAAGAAGACCGTTTCAACTCTACAAAGAACAAGGTTGACAAACCAGGACCTTCAAATCCTGCTCGACCAGCGGTCAATGTCAACACTGAAGATAACTCTGAGGAGAATTTTCCTGAATACATAATACACAGAGGAGTTCGTTGCTACTGGAAAGCTGTCGACGTTCCGAATGTTGTTCGCCGCTCAAAGTAATCACTTCGCTGTTATTTTGACCTCCTGCCTTGCCCAAAGCAGAGAGATGTTTTATAGGGCTTTGCTTTTAAATGTTCCGCCCAAATAACTTTGTGTATAGGGCTTTGTTTTAAAAGTTTCCCTCTTTGTCCTGCCCAAGACAAATGAGTTTGTGTTTAGGGCTTTGTTTCAAAAATGAATCATAAATAAAGTGTCATTTTGAATTCCCTACATTATATGTTTTATTTTTGCTTTTTTCTGGAAATGGTAATCCTAAAAAACCAAAATAAAAAAAAAAGCTTTTCAAAAAAATCTGCATACACTCTTGCATTCATAAATTTTCTGAAATAAATATAAATCACATGTGCAGATTTACTATTGATAAACCCATTGAATGCAATAACCCTATGCCCTCTCCCAACTTTGAGTTTCCTGTGTTCGAAGCCGAGGAAGAGGAAGAAGAGGAGATCCCAGACGAGATTTCTCGATTACTTAAGCACGAGGAAAGAGCCATTCTGCCTCACAAAGAGCCTTTAGAAAAGATCAACTTGGGTTCTGAAGAAGACAAAAAAGAAGTGACCATTGGATCGCTGCTTGATGCTGATGTCAGGAGTAAGTTGACAGACCTTCTCAAAGAATATGTTGACGTGTTTGCCTGGTCCTACCAAGACATGCCTGGGTTGGATACCAATATTGTTCAGCATTACTTGCCATTGAAGCCAGAATGTCCGCCGGTTAAGCAGAAATTGCGAAGGACTCACCCTGATATGGCTAACAAGATCAAAGTGGAAGTTCAAAAGCAACTCGACGCAGGTTTTCTTGTCACCTCTGAGTATCCTCAATGGTTAGCCAACATAGTGCCAGTTCCAAAGAAAGATGGCAAAGTCAGAATGTGTGTTGACTACCGTGACTTGAACAAGGCCAGTCCAAAAGATGACTTTCCATTACCACATATTGACATGCTGGTTGATAACACCGCTAAGTTCAACGTCTTTTCCTTCATGGACGGGTTCTCCGGTTATAATCAGATCAAGATGGCTCCTGAAGACATGGAGAAGACATCTTTCATCACCCCATGGGGTACCTTTTGCTACAAAGTGATGCCATTTGGATTAAAGAATGCAGGCGCAACTTACCAAAGAGCAATGACTACTCTCTTTCATGACATGATGCATAAAGAAATAGAAGTTTATGTGGACGACATGATAGCCAAGTCCAGCACAGAAGAAGAACATATTGAATACCTTTTGAAGTTGTTTCAACGACTAAGGAAATATCAGCTTCGCTTGAATCCTAATAAATGTACTTTTGGGGTTAGATCTGGAAAACTCTTGGGGTTCATTGTCAGCCAAAGAGGTATCGAAGTAGATCCCGACAAAGTCAGAGCTATTCAAGAGATGCCTGCACCAAAAACTGAAAAGCAAGTAAGAGGATTTCTCGGACGATTGAACTATATCTCCAGATTTATCTCTCAAATGACTGCTACTTGTGGGCCAATTTTCAAGCTTCTCCGCAAAGATCAAGGGGTTGTATGGACTGAAGATTGCCAGAAAGCGTTCGACAGTATCAAAGAGTACCTGTTAGAACCACCAATATTGATTCCTCCAGTTGAAGGAAGACCATTAATCATGTACCTTACTGTGTTAGAAGAATCCATGGGTTGTATGCTTGGACAGCAAGATGAAACCGGTAAGAAGGAGCATGCCATCTATTACCTGAGTAAGAAATTCACAGACTGTGAGTCTCGTTACTCCATGCTCGAAAAAACATGTTGTGCTTTGGCTTGGGCTTCAAAACGTCTACGCCAATACATGATCAACAATACAACTTGGTTAATCTCCAAAATGGATCCGATCAAGTATGTCTTTGAAAAGCCTGCTTTAACAGGAAGGATTGCCCGATGGCAAATGCTGTTATCTGAGTATGACATTGAGTACCGTGCTCAAAAAGCGGTCAAAGGAAGTATTCTCGCCGATCATTTGGCGCATCAACCAATTAATGAATATCAATCTCTCAAGTTTGACTTTCCTGACGAAGATGTCTTGTACTTGAAGATGAAAGATTGTGACGAACCGTTACCTGAAGAAGGTCCTAAGCCTGGATCAAGATGGGGCCTAATTTTTGATGGAGCAGTAAATGCTTTTGGCAATGGAATTGGGGCAATCATCATCACTCCCAAGGGTACTCATATCCCATTCTCCGCCAGATTGCTATTTGAGTGCACCAACAACATCGCAGAATATGAAGCTTGTATCATGGGTCTCGAAGAAGCCATTGACTTAAGGATCAAGATCCTCGACATATATGGAGATTCAGCTCTCGTGATCAACCAAATCAAAGACAAATGGGAAACTTACCACCCTGGCTTGATTCCCTACAGAGATTATGCAAGACGTCTGTTGACTTTCTTCAACAAGGTTGAATTGCATCATATACCTCGAGATCAGAATCGAATGGCAGACGCCTTGGCTACTCTATCTTCCATGTTCAAAGTCAATCACTGGAATGATGTGCCTAAAGTCAGAATCACGCGCCTTGAAAGGCCCGCTTATGTGTTTGCAACTGAAGCAGTCATCGATGATAAACCGTGGTTCCACGACATCAAACGCTTCCTTCAAACTCAAGAGTACCCGCTTGGGGCATCAAACAAAGACAAGAAGACTCTAAGGAGACTTTCTGGCAGTTTCTTCCTGAACGGAGACGTGCTATACAAAAGAAATTTCGACATGGTTTTGCTCATATGCGTGGATAGACACGAAGCAGACATGTTAATGCATGAAGTGCATGAAGGGTCCTTTGGAACTCATTCAAATGGGCATGCAATGTCCAAAAAGATCTTAAGAGCAGGTTACTATTGGTTGACAATGGAATCTGATTGTTATAAACACGTGAAGAGATGTCACAAGTGCCAGATCTACGCAGATAAGATCCATGTACCGCCGACTCTACTCAACGTTCTCTCATCTCCGTGGCCTTTTTCCATGTGGGGTATCGACATGATTGGAATGATCGAACCAAAAGCTTCAAACGGTCATCGTTTCATCTTGGTAGCAATTGATTACTTCACCAAATGGGTCGAAGCAGCATCTTACGCCAATGTTACAAGACAAGTGGTTGTAAGGTTTATCAAGAACAACATCATTTGCCGATATGGTATTCCCAGCAAGATCATTACTGACAATGGTTCAAACTTGAACAACAAAATGATGAAAGAATTGTGTGAGGAATTCAAGATTGAGCATCATAACTCTTCTCCTTACAGACCAAAAATGAACGGCGCTGTTGAAGCTGCTAACAAGAACATTAAGAAGATCGTCCAGAAAATGGTCGTCACTTACAAAGACTGGCATGAAATGTTGCCATTTGCTTTACATGGATACCGTACTTCAGTGCGTACTTCAACTGGGGCAACCCCTTTTTCTCTAGTATACGGCATGGAAGCTGTGCTCCCCGTAGAAGTTGAAATCCCATCAATGAGAGTCCTCATGGAGACTAAGTTATCAGAGGCTGAATGGTGTCAAAACAGATACGATCAGTTGAACTTAATCGAAGAAAAACGTATGACTGCTCTATGCCATGGACAGTTATACCAAGCAAGGATGAAACAAGCCTTCAACAAAAAGGTTCGACCTCGTGAATTTCGAGAAGGCGATCTCGTGCTTAAAAAGATCTTGTCTTTTCAACCAGATTCTAGGGGCAAATGGTCTCCTAATTACGAAGGCCCGTACGTTGTCAAAAGAACATTTTCTGGCGGCGCCATGACTCTTGCAACCATGGATGGTGATGAACTCCCATATCCTGTGAATGCTGATGCAGTCAAGAAATACTTTGTCTAAAAAATACAAAAGAACAGCTCGGTAAGTTGAAAACCCGCAAAGGGCGACTTAGGCAAAAATGAGCGTCTCGGTGGACTGAAAAACCCTAAAGGGCGGTCCAGGCAAAAATTAGAGACAATAAACAGAAAAAATTCATCCTGGTAGATTGAAAACCTGAAAGGGCAATCTAGGCAAAAATTAGGGATTTATGACAAAGTAACTGCATCAGTCCTTACTTCGTCACCTGAAGAGTCTGTACCTCATCAAAGGATCTTCAATCAAATCATCACCAATCTGAAGCGACAAACACAGTTGGAACTCGAAGTTATTAGAGGGAATAGTGGTTATTGCTTTCAATGTAG
This sequence comes from Vicia villosa, assembly GCF_029867415.1. NCBI lineage: Eukaryota > Viridiplantae > Streptophyta > Magnoliopsida > Fabales > Fabaceae > Vicia > Vicia villosa. The sequence goes on along the minus strand of NW_026705441.1, from coordinate 496,225 downwards.
CCTTTTCCGCATAATTACCATTTCCAACTTTTGTAAATACTCTATGGAATCACGCCTTTAGCTGATTACCATCCTATTAAATAAATTTGAGCCTTGTGCCCATTTGTTTGCAATCTCTAATTTCTTTTAGCTTTCAAAATGACGCTTTAATTGTGTTATTTACTTTTGAAAAAAAGAAAAAAAGTTTTAAATGAATTTACTTCACTTTTCTTTTTCAAAATAAAAGCGAAATTTTCCTTTGAGTTGTGAACAACGGAAGGAACATCAACAGCTATCTCCATAGGAAGAAGCTCTTCTATCCCCAGTGAAAAAGCTCTTCTATCCCCAGTGAAGAAGGTCTTTTATCCCCAGTGACGAAGATTTCCAATCTCCAGTAAAGAAGCTCTTCCATCTCAGTAAAGATGCTTATCTTCCCCAGAGAAGTTTAAAGCACGCAACACCATTCATCACCCGTGTTATCTACACCGTGTTGAAAAACATTTGCCAAGTATCTGGTTGTATTGCGACGTCGGTCCCTCTCCAGTATATACTTCTTTGTCTGTCAGTATTGTTAGCATGCATGCGACATTCATGACATTCATCATTCATACATATTTGCATCATTTATGCATTCTTGCATTTTTCAATGTTTGATTTAGAATCACTTGTTTAGGATATATCTATCCTCAAAAAGAAAAAAAAAAGAAAAAAAAGAAGAAACAAATATGGGCGTGTCATCTCTCCAAGTAGGTTGTCACCCATAAGCAGAAAAGAACATATTCTTTCTCCAGTTCCCCACTGAGATCATTCCTCGTGGAAGAAGGTTGCTTTAGTTTTCTCCTCTCAAAACAAAGGAGAAAATCCCCATTCGAGTTCATTCCTCATGGGTACAAAGTCTTGTTTGACTGTCTCTTTCCAATTCATTCTTGGTTAGAACCTTGTCCTTACTAGAAATTTCAAACTCCGATTCCTCAAACAAAGTCGTGAAAAAATAGACAATAAGCAATAGCCTCGTCATCTGAGCAGCTTATGTCTCTTTCAAAAGCTTTTTCCTCTCAAGGAAATCAATCATGAAGACCATTTGACAATCAGGGCCTCATTACTGTTCACAAGGCTGAATAACCAGTAATTTCCCTAGCAAAGTCTCCAGAATCATTTTATCACTCGGCTGATAATGGATCATGTCTTCAAAACCACTATCACAAGGCTGATAGTCGGTAATATTAACCAAACATTGAAACTCTTTTACCTTGTCAAGTCTATCACCATGCTGATAGTCGGTAACACAGTTTCATACCTTTCACCGTCGCATTATTAAACAAGTCTATCCCCATGCTGATAGTCGATAATGCCGATAGGTAAGCTTTTCTTACAAAGCTATCATTCCCCGGTGAAGCATACACTTGCTTTCCCGAAAAACGGATTCTCTTCCTAAAACGGATTGAGACATCCTTCCCAATCTCTTTTCCCCAGCGGAGTCAGTTCTTGATATTCCCTCGGTAGAGATATCCTTGCATCATTCGCAATTTTGGTATCTTAGGTCCAAAATTCGCGTCTTCTGATATTTAAGTCTCTTCCACCCTATCAAAACGAAGATTTTCAATCTTCATATCTCAGGTTGAAGAAACTTAAATAGGGGCATCTGTCATACCCCAATTTTTGACCTAAGATACCACCTCATATCATTTGCATATGCATCATTTGCATCTCTAACAAATTGCATAGCTTGTGTTTGCTACTTGTGACTCAGCAGGGTTTAATCAAGAAACCACTCATCAGTACAAGTAACAACCAATTAGGGTTTTGTTCTCCCTTCATCTCAAATGAACTATCTTCATCAACAATCAACATTTGGTCCTCAGAGATTCACTTCAACAAACTCAACAGCTTTGAATCGACTGAATTAGGGTTTTGACTGAAGACAGCATACTCCTGACTTTTGCTCGGGATTTGACCTAATGACTTGGGACATGACCTCAAGACCCCAAGTGCATCATTTTGACCTAATCCATTGGCTCAGAACATCTCCTATACAAAGATTGATCAGACAAATCCTCAGATCAGGGTTTTGAACTATCAGGGACTGAAATCAGGGATCACATTTGGGAAACCCTAAAAATCTCCAGGAAGTCAATCAAAGGTTTCAATCATCCTCAAATAATCCCTATGACAATATACAATGGAAATTACATCTCAATTCAAGATCCACAGTCATCAATTTCATCAGATCGACAATTAGGGTTTTTTGACCTAATTCACTGAACCACTGACTTTTTAATCAGGACATGGTGTCACAACTCAAATCATGGCTCAATATCCTCTAATACCTCAATATGATCCATTCATACCATTCATTTGATGAGGGTAGCCTGTTTCATTTGAAATCTCCAGAAACGCGATTCGTCTGAAAAGTCAACTGTACAAGATCACCATTGACTTTTGGGGAATTTTGGTCAACCATGACTTTTGAAGTTTTGAATCATCAATATATGATATGAGAAGTCATTTGATCAAGGAAAATCAAGAAAATCAATCAAGAATCAAAAAGTCAAAAGTTTGACTTTCATACTTAGAAAATTTTTCTAAGTGTTTTTCATGGTTTTTTCCAAACTTTGGAAGGGAATAACTCAAAATTTCACCTACAAACTGAAAAAAACTTCCAACATGAAAGTTGTAGATTTTGATCCAATAAACAACTTTGACACATATAAATTTTTTCCATAAGATCAACCATTTAAGAGATATGGAGCTTCAAAGTTGGTACTTTTTGAAAACTTCACTTGAAATCTCATTTTCTTCAAAGTTCATGGATCTTTTTCACCCATTTCCTTAAAGGTCTTGAAGAAACTTCCAACTAGGGTTTTGAAGTATGTAATATGAGCTTTCCAAAATGTCCAAGAGCATGAAAAAATATGGAGTGTAGCTATGGTTTTGAATTTTGACATTAGTGATCATTTTCACTTGAATTTTCACCATTTTTCACTAAGTTTCAAGACTACATGACCTATAATTCAAGTGATGACACACCAAAGCAATGATTGAGAGATATTTTCTGGTTTAAGATCAGATAGGAAAGAGATAAGAAGCTTGGCCAAAATAACCATGGTTTAGTTACTTTAACCATTTGCATTTAATGTGAAAGATTCCATTTTATCTCTTAAGCCAAATCATCACTTCTTGAAGCAACTTGCAAAGCTTTGTATTCAGAAACCTTGGCCTATAAATAGAGGTCCTTACCATATTCAAATTCACACCAAAACCTCACAATTATAGGTTTTCTCTCTTCTTTCTTGAATTGCAAGTTTCATAGTTTTCAAAGAGGTAGAAAACTCAACCTCCAAATCCTTGAAGCTATGGCCAAAGTGATGATTATAGCAAACCATAAACACCATATGGGATGTGTTTGAATCACTCATACACCCAAAAACACCTCAAAACTCAAAATCACTACCTCACTTCCATATTTGCATATATTGAACCTTATCATGCCAAAATCCATACCAAGCTATATCTGTCCAAACTAACACTTCCAACACCTCATATATATCATATATGAACTATCCCAACACTCATCATCAATCAAAAACTTCAGAATCACCAAGCTCGATTCATACTTGAAGCAACTGCAGATCGGGTTCCACCAACTGATCCAGATGTTTTCAATCCACTCCAAGCATCCAGACACCTTCCATATGGTCCATTGAAGCTATCCAGATCATCAAACAACTTCTGTAACACCTCTATTGCAGAATTCGAATCCCAGGTTGGCCGTTTTTGAAGGTAAGTGCTATGAACTTCAAACTCATACATACATGCATCATAAATGAAAAATTGAGTTGCTATCTTGTTTCTGCACTATCACTGATCAATAGCCCTCAATCAATTTCACAATTCATCAATTATACACAATTTCAGATTGAATCATAAGATTAGGGTTCTTCGTGTTCATCAGAAAACCAATGATCTTAGAGTGAAAATAAATGCAATTAATTGGTACCATTGTGTTCCTCGTCCAAAACCGAGCAAGATAGACTATCTACTTGATCAAAACAATCCAGTTTCAAAGATTTTCAAAAATCAGTTGAAGGTGTGTTCTTGGCGCCATTTTTGTTTCAGAAATTTCAAATCCAAGTTTTAAAATATAATCAGTTTGATGCGTGTTATTAACAAGCCACAAGCGTGGCTCAGTTGGTTGTGTGTTTTGGCTGGTGAGAGAGAGGGCGTGGGTTCAAACCCTGGCAGGACCAAAAGCTTATTTTTTGCCACTTTTCTCATTCATTTTCTTAACAACTTCACTTAATTAATTAACATAGCAAATTAACTCATTTTAACTTCATTTTTTGCATACTCTTTGTTTAATATACATATTTTATGAATACCAAAAAAAATCATCAAAAAATATTTATTTGATACATTTTTAAATAGGTTTAAAATGACTTATTTTTAAGTGTTTTAAATACTTTAAAATATTATTTTTCATTTGTTTTTTTTAACATAATCACTTGTAAATATTTTGTGATCAAACCCTAATCATTTAGGTGTTAATTAAGTGTAATCTTTGTGTTTATCTTAATTAATTTGATTTCTTTCAAATTCAAACCGTTTTAAAACAAACGATCATTCTTTTCAAAACCATAAACCATTTCTTTTTGAAACTATTGATTAAATCTTTTTAATTGATCAATTGATTTTCAAAACGATGTGGGGCCTCTCGAATATTAGAGAGTGTAAGTCCCATTTCTTTTCTTTTTGTACAGTTTTTCTTCCAACAGAATAAACTTCTTTCAAAACAAACTTTCAAACAGTTTTTCAAAAGCGAAACCTCGCGCTCTGTTAATAAACAATCAACCATGTTTTGTAAATAAAACACGGGCCTCCACGTAGGTATAAGTCCCAAGCCCCTTTTGTACATACCCATTCCTGTACATGAAATTAGGTATTTCATTGTACACACACCGTTTTGTACATATCTCGATCAACTTGATTTTTAACTTTGAATAACAAACCAAAAATGAAGGTTTTTCTCTAAATCTTCCCAAAAATATACCATGGGCCTCCATGTAGGTATAAGTCCCAAGCCCTCTTTGTAAATACCTGTTTACATAGCTTTGAATAAATTCAAGTGGACCTCTCCCCGAGTGTAAGTCCCGAACCCCGTGTATACAAATGGATCATGCTTACAGGTATATTTCCTTCATAAACTCCATTATATACACACACTTTGTCATATATATAATTGTTCATACCTGTTCATGTTTATTCATACTTGTTCATGTTTGTTCATATGTGTGATATGTGTGCTTGTTCAACTTAGTACAACACTAGGTTCCCCATAGCCTCTTATTGGGCTTCGTGCAAAGAATCTCCACTAGTTTAGGTTAGGACATAGAGTATGGTTTCCCGGTGAAATCGCTCTAAGAGCTCAGACCAACTATACCATGCCTCCCCTTGGGCTTTGTACAAACGAGTGACCCTCCCATAGCCTCCTCTTGGGCTTACAATGCAAGGACCCTGGATTGTCCCTCCCATAGCCTCCTCTTGGGCTTACAATGCAAGGACCCTCGGATAGCCTCCTCTTGGGCTTCGTACAAGGACCCACGGGCTTCTTATAAGCATCCCCAATATCCAAAACAAATACCCTAGGAGATTAGACATTTATCATCTCTATGATAGGAGTATCTCTTCTATATCATCACAAACAATCAATCAAACCTTTTTTGCCACAAGGCTGGCTAATCAATCAAACCTTTTTTGCCACAAGGCTGGCTAATCAATCAAATCTTTTGCCACAAGGCTGGCTAATCAATCAAACCGTTTTGCCACCATACTGGCTGATTAATCAAAGTTTTTGTCACAAGGCTGACTTCATTGAAACTTTTGCCACGAGGCTGGCTGATTAATCAAAACTTTTTGTCACAAGGCTGACTTCATTGAAAGTTTTTGCCACAAGGCTGGTTAAACAACAAAAACATCTTTATCATTCTAAGCACCCTAAGTGGCATGGCCCCGGGCTTATAATGAAAAGATTTTCAAACAAAATCAAACAGATGTATGTGATGATATAGATTAGATACATCGAACATTTAGATGACATTTGTCTCTTATCCTTTGCTTCCACTAGCATAAGTGGGAACTACGATTGCTCTGACTTTCTCAACATCCCTTTGAGAATACGTAGGCACAAGGTCGATCCTTGGCGAGCAAAACAAAACTTCTCCCTCAAACCACTCAAACCTTAGCACCCGTAGACCCCGAGCTACAGATGCTCTGATTCCCTCTAAGGGATATGTATGCAGAGGATCGCGATGATCTTTGCGAGCATAATCAAACAAACACCTTAGGTCCCACCTATTTCACAAGAACCTCCACCATAACAAGAATGGAATAAATAAAACAAAGAAACCTATAGAGTACTATAGATACGTTGGGTGCTAATACCTTCCCTTCGTATAACCAACCCTCTTACCCAAGATCTCTCCCCCACTTTTAAGGTTATTGCAACTTTTTTCCTTTTCCTCTTTTGGAAACAATAAAAAGTTTGGTCCGTACAAAAGAAAAATCATTTTTTGAGCACTCGAGCCCAAAGAAGGCATCAGGTGTCTCATCCCAAAAAAAGGACAACGATTTTTCCCCGCGACAGTATCCTATGTGTCACTCTGGCCTGGGTATTGGGCCTTTTACCTCATAAAACATCCCACCCAACCTGCAAAACAGAACAGAAGACCCCAAGGAACACAGAATATAATCCATATGCATGATGTGCAAACAGAAATAAACATGCTATGCAAGCAGAAAAGTAAACATGCAAACATATATACAAGGTATAGACATAAAAACAAATAAACACCCAGTAAATAAACAAACAAACGCAGGCTAGGATCGACTCACTAAAGATGGACCAGCAACAGGTCTAGCAACATCCCCAGCAGAGTCGCCAGCTGTCGCACGCTCGCGAAAAATGAACAGAGTCGCCACCAATATATTTATCCCATAAGGGAAAGGAATATCAGAAAACCTAACAAAGGAAAGAACAGGGTCTTGCGACCAGAGAATCAAGGTACGGGAGTCGGTTACGCAAGGGGAAGGTATTAGCACCCCTCGCGCCCATCATACTCGATGGTATCCACCTATGTTTGTTTCTATCTAAAGGGTGTATAACTATGTCTATGTCTAAATGCGAATGAATGCAAAATGTAGGGAAAATAAAGAATTGTACTCGCACGGGCCCTACCCCGCTGCCTACGTATCCTTTTCAGGAATCAGAGTTACCGTAGCTCGGCTAAAGATTTTCTGTTTGTTTTTGTGTTTTTTAGTTGGGCGGCGTTAACGCTCACGCTCTTGCATAAGGGATCGCCTAGGATGCAACGGAGCGGAGATAACTTGCCCTTAAGAAAAGAAAAAAAGAGATTGGTTTGTGTCTTTTAGGGTAATTCCATGATGACGAGAACCCACTACAAGGTCTCGCATCACTTCCTTACTTTGTTTTAAGTCTGACCATTTATTAGGTTTTTTGAAGTGTTTTTGTTTGGTGTTTTTTATGGGGACTTGTTTGTGACTTAGATCATACCAAAAAAGTTTTGTTTTGCATATTTAGAGAACACACATCGAGGCCTACGCCACAATCGTTTCTCTAAACAACGGTTAAGAAATACATCGAGGTTTCACACCTCAATCATTTCTTCTCCGCTAAGTAAAGGAGATACAAAAAGAGTTTTTTATGAATATTTAGAGAACGCACATCGAGGCCTGCACCACGATCGTTTCTCTAAACAACGGTTAAGAAATACATCGAAGCTTCACACTTCAACCATTTCTTCTCCGCTAAGTAGGAAAGAACATACATCGGGGCCTACACCCCAATCATTTCTTTCCTACTATGAAATATAGTAACGGTATGATCTTCATCGATATTTATTACGTATTTTAAAAAGTTGAAAAGGAAAAAGAATGCAATAGGGAACTATTTCTAAATTCTAGTCTAAGTTGTCTATACAAGAGAATCGAGACAATAGAAGCCATACGATTTATTAAGGAAAACTACACATGAGATGGGCAAAGGAAAATCAATATGCGACAAATAAAATTGAGAACTACAACAAACAAATGACACTCACAAGCACACATACATCTATTAATTCTATACAAAAAATTTAGACTAAAAATTAATTCCTAAGTCTATTAGCAAGTTTATTTACAAGGAAGTATTTCAAACATATCGTAAAGAAGAAGTTTATTAAAAGGACTAAAAACAATTAAAAAATATAACAAAAATCGTGACAATTATTTACACACCCTAAAATATCTAAAACAAATTTTTATTGGTTTTTTATTTGAGTTAAAAAAGAATTATGAGCTAAAAGTTAAAAGAAGACAAAGATTAAAATAAAAACTAAAGCCTAAACTGCAGGGGGGGTGTGATAGCAGTTTTCTTATGAACTAAAATTAGTTATGAGGCAGAAACTGGGCCTAATCAGTGGGGTGTGGATCTCAAGGGCGCCCATGGCCCAATCCAGAGCGTGGTGGTGTATTAGCAGTGAGGGAGTGTCATGCAGAAACGGGCAAGGCCCAGAGCGTGTGGCCCAATCACACTCTTCTTCAATTATCCTTTTATTGTATTCCACTTGCATTACTCAGCATTATTTATTTACCACATGCCCTTCTGTTATATGGTTTTATCATGACATGCATGCAACATTATCAATTGGACAATGTAGAGTTAAATGAGGGTAAGACAAAAGCATATCCTGGCCAATCACGCGCATGCACCACACCATCAAATGATCACGATAAGACAAAAAAAAGTCCAAATACAAGGGAGGCTGAGCCATTGGTAGAATGCCACATCACCATAATGAAAACAACACCATGCATCATGCGCAGGCGCCGGTAACAGACGCCGGTCGTCTTCTCCGGCTTGCCACCGCCGCCGGAACGATCTCGGAACGCCCAGAAACACATAACGAGACCACTACTCGACTCGTTTTCTCGCCCTGAGTCCGAATCTATCATTAGTTTTCATTAATTCGATCTCTATCGTTCAAACAGAGTGCGACTAAAAACTCCAAGCAACAAGAACTTCACACAAAAACGAACTGAACACAGCAACATATTCATCATCATTCATGGAATTCAAAACTACGTTTCAAAGATCCAAGTAATCATTATTCTAATCAGACAATTTCTTATCAAGAATCCATAAGTTTTATGCGAATGTTACTTACCTGTAACGAGTCTTGAATGGAGCTAGGGACCTCTACGGTTTTGCCGTCTTGAACGTGATGATGCTGGTCTAGAACTAAGCTCAACTCTCTTTGAATCTTTGAGAGCAAAAACGACGATACTTGTTTCGAAGGACCGGAGAAAGGTGCTGATGATGATTCACACTTGAATCCGATGGCAAACCTTAGATCCTGAAGCTCTCTTCCTCGGATAGAGTACGAGCTTGAGCGAAGGGGATTCCGTTGATGATGGTGGTTATGGACTGAAGGAGATGATGATGATCGTGGCTCGATGGAGAGAAGATGGTGGAGCTTTGTAGCGGTTGGTTGTTGATGGTTGGAGATGGATCGGAGATAGTTGAGATTTTGTGGTGGCCGGGGTTAGTTGGAGAAGTTTGTTGCGGTGGTTTAAGGAGTTAGTTAGAGAAACAGTTATGGTGGAGAGAGAGGAAGGTGAGAGAGAAGAGAGTGAAGAGGGAGAAAAGAATGTGAGACTGAAAAATGAAAAATGAAGTGTGTGTGAATGAAAAAATGTGAATGTCTTGCTTATATATTATGAGTGTTCATGGTAATTATGGTGTGTGTGTGTTGTATTGTAGTATTATTCTGCGCCAGAATTTGATGTTGACACCTTACCACACGAGCATCCATGAAGCTAACTTTATGAGTTTGTATCTTTGGCCATGAGTTATCATTAGCTGCAATTTTATGATCAATTTAAAGAGGGCATGTGATGGGACAAGTTTCATGTTGGAAAGATTGAGAGAAGAGGTCTGTAACTCATTCAAATGTGCCTTGGAAAGTGTAAGTACACAACTGTATTGATGCCTATCCACGCGCGCAGCAAGACCTGGCCCGTTGCCTTCCCAAATGCAACCTTCAAGGGCATGACTTTAGACTCTTGTATCTTACTCTTTTCTTAATCAAATTCCATGATTATTGTCTTGTTGTGTAGAGGGCATGGAGGTGAACATAAGCATACTAAGTTTGCACCTGATGGACCTTTGTATTTTTCTGAAATTAGTCCCAAAGTCAGCATACAACGTGCTCGATGAAAAGCACGCGCGTGACTCAGGATTTTGGCTTGCACTTCTGGCAGTGTGAAACATGGCAAGGGCTTGACTTTGAGCATTCATAAATGATTCAATATCCAACCAAATGACTCAAATCTTGTTTCCTTACATAGAGGACATGGCAAAGAATGGAAGCATACCAAGTTTGCTCCCATGGCATTTTTGTAGAGCTCTAACATTAGCTTGAGATTTGGCATACCACGTGCTTGATGAAATGCCAGGTCATGACTTGGCTTGTGACTTGGATCATGACTTAAGCTGAATGGATTTTCAGGAACTTCAAACCAAATTAACTCTTCATACAATCTTCAAATTAAAAAGTGTCCAACTACAGAGTTGTTCTCCTCCATGAGAGGAACAACTTTGATGTTGGAAATTTCTTCAAAAGATGTCATTTGCCACGTGTAAACTGATAGTGAAGTGGACTGCTTGCCAAGCTTTTAAGATGCCAAAATTTTCCTAAGTGTTGAAACCTTTCCTTTTTTGTTATTTTTTTCCTATTTTTGGCAACTTTTGTCAAACTCCCGATTTTATTCATTCTTTGACTTTTCTCGACCGACTTTCCACCAAAAGTCAATATTTGAATAATTCTTCCGATTTTGACCCAAAAGTCAACTGTTCCGATCTTTCTCCGATCTTTATGAAATTCCCGATTAATCCACTTCTGACCAATGGAAATCAACTGAACACTTCCACACAAGCATCATGCTATTCCTTCTCATAAAATCAGCTCTTGATCAATGTATTCGACCAAAAAGTCAACTGCGTTGACTTTGGTCAAGAAACCCTAGTTCAGGATAACCAGATGAATTACAAGCTTGTCCACTGTAACGCCCGTAAATGTGTTTTTCTGATTAATTGTGATGTTTGCTACATTTTCCTAATTTTACCGTTTTCGAGTCGAGTCAGTCGGTAAATATTAATTATGTTAATATTTTACTTATTACTTTCCATGTGTGTAATTATTATGTTTTGGGTGTTAATTGGTTAGAATTGATATTTAGTGACATTTGGGCCAAAATTAGAAATTATGAAAGTTGAGAGGGGGAAAATGAGAAGTAGAGAAATAGAAAGAGATATTTTGATAAAGAGAGAAAAAGAGATATTTTGAGATAGTAAGAAAGAAAGAGAACTTGGGGAAGAGAAGAGAAAGAAGAGAAAAACAAAGAGAAGAAGAGAGTTGTATAATCCAAACCAAGCTAGAGCCAAGAATCCAACCAAGGTAAGGGGGATGAATATAGTTTATCTTGATTGTATGATTCTTGTAGTTTTGTGTGTTTTGTTCTTGTTCTTACTCTTTTCCAAGCTTGTTCAACAATGGCAAATTGTGTATTTTGTGAGTTTTGAAGATATAAACTTGATTTTGTGGTGTGTATGTGTACTATGATGATAGATATTCCCATGGATCATGTTTGTTTTTCATTTCTCCATGTTTTCTTGCTTATGAAGAAATTTAGGTCAAAGATGATATGTGATGATCCAACCATATGATAATCATGGATTAGGTGTATATATAGCATGTTTGTGTTGTATTGATGTTAGGATGAAGGTTTAAATGGGTTTTGAATGGTTTAGAGGGAGCTGAGACGGTCTGTTACAGGACTGGTTTTTCTGGGTTTACGCAGGCCCGCTGAGCGGAGGGGGGTCCGCTGAGCGGAGGTTCTTTTGCAGGGAATCTCTGTCTGGGTCCGCTGAGCGGAGGTTCTGTATTTTCGTTTGGTGAATTCTCTGTCTGGGTCCGCTGAGCGGAGCTCAAGCGGACTGTGTGAAATTTTATTTTTCCAAACTTCGTTTTGTTGTATCTTTTGAACCGTAGGTCGTTTCTACGCGCCGTTTGAAGTATTATGAGAACCCTTGAGTATGCTTTATGATAAGGAGGAGTGTGTTAGTGGTTGAATGAATTTTTCATAAATTTATTTTTGTGAAATAATATTTGCTAATCAAGTATGTTTTGACGGTATATGTGTGCTGTGTGAATATGAACGCCTGAGTGGCAATTTTGATGAAGTATCCGCGTGGATTAATATAACCGGTGTGATGAGGATATGTGACCGAGTTATATTATCGTTGTTGTTGTTGTGTAATCGAGTCGTTTGTATGCACAGCATAACATTTCAATACGTTAATGGCGGAATGCTGTTAACAGATGGCCTGCGGGCATGGTTACCAGTAGGGGCTTAATGCTCGGTAATGGAATGAGCCTGAGTGGCAAGAGGTCATCAGTGGGAGCTGCGTGCTCGATGACGACAGCCTGCGGGCTTCCTGAGTGGAATAAAGTCCCAGCATAATGCTTGGCAGGTGTATTTGTCATAATGACAAGGAGGAGTTTTACTCCGGATTTGGTACCACATGCATACGCATAGTCGAGTCTCATTCATCATCTTCGGTCTTTATAATTTATGTTATCATCCATGTACCGCATTATTTATATATTGATTGTGGTTGACTTATTGGATTATCTTGTTATATGACTCTTAATGATATTGTTGGAATTACTATATTGATCATGCTTTCATTATGAATTGTATTCTCACCCTTCTGCCTTAATGTTACCTACTCGTGGGTAATGTGCAGGTGATCCGCAAGTGTAGGTGCTCTCTTTGTAGTCGTCCGTTTTGGTGTCGTCCGCTCGTGATACGTAACACCTAAGGGGGGGGGGGATCGAACACTTATTTTGTAGATAATGCTTATAGGATCCTTTTGATGTATATTTGATCCTTTTTATGTATTCGTATTATGTATTTTGGATACCTTCTCATGCGATGTATTTTGGAAGGATGTTGTGGATATTTTGTTTACCGATGCATTTATACAAGTATGAATACATTCAGGTGTTTATGTGTATCCGTCCTCTTGATTATTTGTGTTACGCATCTTTTGCGAGTATGTTATGTTTGGTTATGTGGTTACTTAAGTGTAACGCCCTAATTGTTTTTATGAATTTAATTTTTATACTCTGATATTTGTACCTATATGCCTGGGTAGAATTGGGGTGTTACATTAGTGGTATCAGAGCAGGTCGGTCTTGTCCGACCAAGTGTCGTGTCGTTTGGTCTAACAATTCTTGTGTTATTTTTTTTTTTTTGGGCTTACTTCTCTTGGTGTTATTGTGAAGTTTAGAGATGGCTGGACGTAACGACGCTGCTATTGCTGCTGCATTGCAAGCTATGGCTGAAGCTATGCATACGGATGAGAATGCAAGGTCTCGGAGTTTAGCGACTTTCCAGAGGGAGAATCCTCCTGTGTTTAAGGGAACGCATGACCCCGAGGGAGCCTTGACTTGGATGAAGGAGATGGAGAGGATCTTTCGTGTGATGGATTGCACGCAAGAGCAGAAAGTCAGGTATGGCACTCATCAGTTAGCTGTGGAGGCTGATGATTGGTGGCTGGAGACTTTGGCAAGGTTAGAAGCAACCGGTGAAGAGATTTCTTGGACGGTGTTCAAGAGGGAGTTTTTGAGGAAGTATTACCCGGAGGATGTCCGTGGGAAGAAAGAGACTGAGTTTTTGGCTTTGGTTCAGGGCAGCATGTCTGTGTCTGAATATGCGGCCAAGTTTAATGAACTTGTGAAATTCTACCCGCACTTTGTTGGTGAGGGAGCAGAATTTTCTAAGTGCATTAAGTTCCAGAATGGGTTACGTTCTGATATCAAGAAGGCGGTGGGGTATCAGAAGATTCGGGTGTTTCCAGATTTGGTGGACAGCTGTAGGATTTATGATGAGGATAATAATGCTCATCATAAGGTGATTAATGAAAAGAGGAACAAAGGTCCGCAGAATCGTGGGACGCCGTATGATGGAGGGAAGGGTAACAAAAAGATGAATTATGGACCTAGGTTTAGTGGGGGAGATGCTCCTGCTAAGATTGTGTGTTTTAAGTGTGGTAAACCTGGCCACAAAAGTAATGTCTGCAATGGTGACTCGAGGAAATGTTTCAAGTGTGGGAGGGCAGGACATTTGTCACCCGACTGTACGTTCAAGGGAATAGTGTGTTTTAATTGTGGTGAAGAAGGACACATGAGCGGCCAATGTCAGAAGAAGAAAGTTCAAGCTGGAGGGAAAGTGTTTGCTTTGGCTGGAACTCAGACGGACAAGGGTGATCGACTGATCAGAGGTACTTGTTTTATTAATGGCATTCCTTTAATTGCTATTATTGATACGGGTGCTTCGCATTGTTTTATAGCCGATGATTGTGTTAAAAGATTAGGTCTTATTCTATCTGATTTGGGTGGTGAGATGGTTATCGATTTACCAGCAATGGGGTCGGTGATTACTTCTCTAGTTTGTAAGAATTGTCCGGTATCAATCTTCGGTAAGGACTTTACTGTTGATTTGATTTGTTTGCCGATGAGCGAGTTAGACGTGGTTCTGGGAATGGATTGGTTAATGAATAATCGTGTCCATATCGATTGTTATCATAAGTTGGTGAGGTTTCCATTTCTTGAGAAGGATGTGGAATTTGATATCTTATCTACCAAGGAGTTGAATCGACTGTTAGAAGATGGGGCACAGTTGTTTGGTGTGTTTGCATCGTTGACTGTGGAGAGTCGAGCTGCAGTTGGGGATTTTCCAGTAGTGCGAGAATTTCCCGAAGTGTTTCCTGAAGACTTTGCTGATGTGCCGCCAAAGAGAGAGGTGGAGTTTTCCATAGATCTAGTTCCTGGTACGAGGCCTGTTTCTATGGCGCCGTATAGAATGTCGGCATCAGAGTTAGTGGAATTAAAGAAACAATTGGAAGAGTTGCTAGCAAAACATTTTGTGAGGCCTAGTGTTTCACCATGGGGAGCTCCAGTGTTGTTGGTAAAGAAGAAGGATGGAAGCATGAGGTTGTGTATTGATTATCGCCAGTTTAACAAGGTGACGATTAAGAATAAGTATCCGCTTCCTAGGATTGACGACTTGATGGATCAGTTGGTGGGAGCCAGTGTGTTTAGCAAGATTGATTTAAGATCTGGTTACCATCAGATTCGGGTGAAGGAAGAAGATATTCAGAAGACTGCGTTTAGGACTCGGTACGGGCATTATGAGTTTTTGGTGATGCCGTTCGGAGTTTCTAATGCACCTGGTGTGTTTATGGAGTATATGAATCGCATATTCCATGATCAGTTGGATAAGTTTGTGGTAGTCTTCATAGATGACATCTTGATTTATTCTAAGTCTCCGGAAGAGCATGAGGAGCATTTGCGTGTTGTGCTACAGGTTTTGAAGGAGAAGCAGTTGTATGCTAAGTTATCCAAGTGCGAGTTCTGGTTATCAGCGGTGAGTTTTCTTGGTCATGTGATTTCAGGTAGCGGGATTGCAGTGGATCCATCCAAAGTAGATGCAGTGCTACAATGGGAGGTTCCGAGATCGGTTACTGAGATCAGAAGCTTTTTAGGTTTGGCGGGTTATTATCGAAGATTCATTGAAGGCTTTTCGAAATTGGCACTTCCGTTAACTCAGCTTACTTGCAAGGGTAAGGCGTTTATTTGGGACATAGTTTGTGAAAGGAATTTTGAAGAGTTGAAGAGGAGGTTGACTTCAGCTCCGGTTTTGGTTTTACCTGATCCTGAGGAACCGTTTGTGGTGTATTGTGATGCATCGCATATGGGGTTAGGTGGTGTTTTGATGCAGGAAGGTAAGGTGGTGGCTTACGCTTCGAGACAGTTAAGGATTCATGAGAAGAATTATCCCACTCATGATTTAGAGTTAGCTGCAGTGGTTTTTGCATTAAAGATTTGGAGGCATTATCTCTACGGTGCAAGGTTCGAGGTCTTTAGTGATCATAAGAGTTTGAAATACTTATTTGATCAGAAAGAGTTGAACATGAGACAACGTAGGTGGTTGGAATTCTTGAAGGACTATGACTTTAGCTTGAATTACCATCCTGGTAAAGCTAATGTGGTTGCCGATGCTTTGAGTCGGAAATCTTTGCATATGTCCGCTATGATGGCGGAGGAGTGGGAACTTTTAGAGCAATTTCGTGATCTTAGTTTGGTATGTGAATTGACACCAGATAGTGTGAAGTTGGGTATGTTGAAAGTAACGAATGACTTTCTGTCGACTGTTAGCGAGAGACAGAAAATGGATGTGAAACTTGTTGATTTGTTTATGGTGGCAAATCAAAGTGATAATGGCGACTTCAGAGTGGATGGTCAGGGTGTTTTGAGATTCCGTGGTAGAATTTGTGTACCTGATGATTCCGAGCTGAAAAAGATGATTTTAGAAGAAGGTCACAGAAGCAGTTTGAGTATTCATCCGGGAGCCAATAAGATGTATCAGGATTTGAAGAAGATCTTTTGGTGGTCTGGTTTGAAAAGGGATGTGGCTCAGTTTGTGTATGCGTGTTTGGTATGTCAGAAGTCAAAAGTGGAGCATCAGCGTCCTGCAGGGTTGTTGCAACCATTGGATATTCCAGAGTGGAAATGGGATAGTATCTCTATGGACTTTGTGACGAGTTTACCAAATACTGTGAGAGGTTTCGATGCGGTTTGGGTGATTGTTGATAGGTTGACAAAGTCTGCTCACTTTATTCCTATTAACATCACTTTTCCAGTTGCGAAGTTGGCTGAGATTTATATCAAGGTGGTTGTGAAACTACATGGTATACCGTTGAGTATTGTGTCAGATAGAGATCCAAGGTTCACATCAGATTTTTGGAAAGGTTTGCAAGAGGCTCTAGGCTCTAAGTTGAGGTTGAGTTCGGCTTATCATCCTCAGACAGACGGTCAGACCGAAAGGACTATTCAATCGTTAGAAGACTTGTTGAGGGCATGTGTTCTAGAGAAGGGAGGTTCGTGGGATACTTATCTTCCGTTGATAGAATTCACTTACAACAACAGTTTTCATTCTAGTATCGGAATGGCACCTTTTGAAGCGCTATATGGTCGTAAGTGTAGAACTCCACTGTGTTGATTTGAATCGGGCGAAAGTGTGGTACTCGGACCTGAAATAGTAAGAGAGACTACAGAGAAGGTGAAATTTATTCGTGAGAAGATGAGAAGTTCACAGAGTAGGCAAAAGAGTTATCATGACAAGCGAAGGAAAGATTTGGAATTCCAAGCCGGTGATCATGTATTCTTAAGAGTTACGCCTATGACTGGTGTCGGACGAGCTTTGAAATCGAGGAAGCTTACTCCGCGTTTTATTGGTCCTTATCAGATATCGGAGCGAGTTGGCAAAGTTGCGTATCGGGTGGCGTTACCGCCAAGTCTTTCTAATCTGCACGATGTATTCCATGTGTCTCAGTTGAGGAGATACATTGCGGATCCGTCCCATGTGATTCAGATGGATGATGTGCAAGTGCGTGAGAACCTGACGGTTGAGACGATACCGGTGCGTATTGAAGATCGTGAGACTAAGACTCTGCGAGGCAAGGAGATCGCCTTGGTGAAAGTCGTATGGTTAAGTGCGGCAGGTGAGAGTTTGACCTGGGAGTTGGAGAGCAAGATGCGAGATTCCTATCCTGAGTTGTTTGTAGCAGGTAATCTTATTTTCGAGGACGAAAATCTTTTAAGTGGGGGAGGGTTGTAACGCCCGTAAATGTGTTTTTCTGATTAATTGTGATGTTTGCTACATTTTCCTAATTTTACCGTTTTCGAGTCGAGTAAGTCGGTAAATATTAATTATGTTAATATTTTACTTATTACTTTCCATGTGTGTAATTATTATGTTTTGGGTGTTAATTGGTTAGAATTGATATTTAGTGACATTTGGGCCAAAATTAGAAATTATGAAAGTTGAGAGGGGGAAAATGAGAAGTAGAGAAATAGAAAGAGATATTTTGATAAAGAGAGAAAAAGAGATATTTTGAGATAGTAAGAAAGAAAGAGAACTTGGGGAAGAGAAGAGAAAGAAGAGAAAAACAAAGAGAAGAAGAGAGTTGTATAATCCAAACCAAGCTAGAGCCAAGAATCCAACCAAGGTAAGGGGGATGAATATAGTTTATCTTGATTGTATGATTCTTGTAGTTTTGTGTGTTTTGTTCTTGTTCTTACTCTTTTCCAAGCTTGTTCAACAATGGCAAATTGTGTATTTTGTGAGTTTTGAAGATATAAACTTGATTTTGTGGTGTGTATGTGTACTATGATGATAGATATTCCCATAGATCATGTTTGTTTTTCATTTCTCCATGTTTTCTTGCTTATGAAGAAATTTAGGTCAAAGATGATATGTGATGATCCAACCATATGATAATCATGGATTAGGTGTATATATAGCATGTTTGTGTTGTATTGATGTTAGGATGAAGGTTTAAATGGGTTTTGAATGGTTTAGAGGGAGCTGAGACGGTCTGTTACAGGACTGGTTTTTCTGGGTTTACGCAGGCCCGCTGAGCGGAGGGGGGTCCGCTGAGCGGAGGTTCTTTTGCAGGGAATCTCTGTCTGGGTCCGCTGAGCGGAGGTTCTGTATTTTCGTTTGGTGAATTCTCTGTCTGGGTCCGCTGAGCGGAGCTCAAGCGGACTGTGTGAAATTTTATTTTTCCAAACTTCGTTTTGTTGTATCTTTTGAACCGTAGGTCGTTTCTACGCGCCGTTTGAAGTATTATGAGAACCCTTGAGTATGCTTTATGATAAGGAGGAGTGTGTTAGTGGTTGAATGAATTTTTCATAAATTTATTTTTGTGAAATAATATTTGCTAATCAAGTATGTTTTGACGGTATATGTGTGCTGTGTGAATATGAACGCCTGAGTGGCAATTTTGATGAAGTATCCGCGTGGATTAATATAACCGGTGTGATGAGGATATGTGACCGAGTTATATTATCGTTGTTGTTGTTGTGTAATCGATTCGTTTGTATGCACAGCATAACATTTCAATACGTTAATGGCGGAATGCTGTTAACAGATGGCCTGCGGGCATGGTTACCAGTAGGGGCTTAATGCTCGGTAATGGAATGAGCCTGAGTGGCAAGAGGTCATCAGTGGGAGCTGCGTGCTCGATGACGACAGCCTGCGGGCTTCCTGAGTGGAATAAAGTCCCAGCATAATGCTTGGCAGGTGTATTTGTCATAATGACAAGGAGGAGTTTTACTCCGGATTTGGTACCACATGCATACGCATAGTCGAGTCTCATTCATCATCTTCGGTCTTTATAATTTATGTTATCATCCATGTACCGCATTATTTATATATTGATTGTGGTTGACTTATTGGATTATCTTGTTATATGACTCTTAATGATATTGTTGGAATTACTATATTGATCATGCTTTCATTATGAATTGTATTCTCACCCTTCTGCCTTAATGTTACCTACTCGTGGGTAATGTGCAGGTGATCCGCAAGTGTAGGTGCTCTCTTTGTAGTCGTCCGTTTTGGTGTCGTCCGCTCGTGATACGTAACACCTAAGGGGGGGGATCGAACACTTATTTTGTAGATAATGCTTATAGGATCCTTTTGATGTATATTTGATCCTTTTTATGTATTCGTATTATGTATTTTGGATACCTTCTCATGCGATGTATTTTGGAAGGATGTTGTGGATATTTTGTTTACCGATGCATTTATACAAGTATGAATACATTCAGGTGTTTATGTGTATCCGTCCTCTTGATTATTTGTGTTACGCATCTTTTGCGAGTATGTTATGTTTGGTTATGTGGTTACTTAAGTGTAACGCCCTAATTGTTTTTATGAATTTA
The DNA here is from genome assembly GCF_029867415.1 of Vicia villosa. Taxonomy (NCBI): domain Eukaryota; kingdom Viridiplantae; phylum Streptophyta; class Magnoliopsida; order Fabales; family Fabaceae; genus Vicia; species Vicia villosa. The sequence goes on along the minus strand of NW_026705441.1, from coordinate 476,333 downwards.
ATTTTTATACTCTGATATTTGTACCTATATGCCTGGGTAGAATTGGGGTGTTACATCCACTCCCACCAATGCCTTGAGTTGAGAAGAACCCTAATCCAGGAAGACTTCAATGAAAACAAAGCCACATAATCACCTCAGATCCTCACATTTGGTAGGAAATTCCTTGTCATAAAAGCTCTTTCTTGCTAGTCTTTGATTGATACCAATGATATGCATGCATGGGTATGGATTATGGCCTAAGTGATGTATGTACATGAATGCAAAGCCTAAGCCAGTTAGAAGTAAAGGGGTAGGACAAATTTGGGGTATGACAAGTGTGTGCAAGCAAATAAAGGATTGTTCTCTTGTTTTGTGGTGTAATTCATCTAGAGTATTATTTTTTAATAACTTAGTTAGAGTTTTGTTTAGGAAGTTCTAACAATACTGAAATCTCTTTCGTGTTGAAAAGGGACTTGAGTACTCTCGAATTGTGAGGAGAATCAGGATATATATCCTTGTGCTCTTTATTTTTCCGCACTTTATTGCTTTCTAACTCATACACAAAACAATAAAAATAAGAACCAATTGAGTCTAAAAACTAGAATTTTTAGAGTACCTAATTCACCCCTTTCACTTACAATTGCTATCGGAGCAGGTTATAGGCAACATGTTCCTAAATATCCAGAATGGCTTCCGCAAATCAAAATCCAATTTTAAAGATGGTGGTAGGAATAACAAGTTGTGGTGTCGTTTTTTTTACCTCCCCGTTTAACTTGGGAGGACGGCACGCTAGACCCTTCACGCGGAATTTGGAAGGAGAATGCGCCCAGGGCGGGATGAATTTTGTTTCAGTTCTTCCTACGATATCACACGAACTTTTTAATTATCCTACGAGGAGGAAAGGGGAAAAAGATCTCAAATAAACCCTAGGAGTGTGGTGTCGTTTTTTTTACCTCCCCGTTTCACTTGGGAGGACGGCACGCTAGACCCTTCACGCGAAATTTGGAAGGAGAATGCGCCCGTGGCGGGATGAATTTTGTTTCAGTTCTTCCTACGATATCACACGAACTTTCTTATTGTCCTACGAGTAGGAAAAGGAAAAAAAGATCTCAACTAAACCCTAGGAATTTGCTAAGTGTGGGGATTCACCTAGACTAGAAATTCTGAAGTCCGGGAGGTCGGTTATACATAGGGAAGTGTTTAAACACCCTACATATCTATAGTACTCTACAGGAACCTTCTCTGTGTCATTGTGATTGTGTTTACTGCTAATGATTGGGAAAGTTTCTCCTTTGTGTTAGGAGAAGGAATTGAATTGAATAAAAGAAAGACAGACAGACTGACTATTTTTGGTATTTTATTAGCTCGCTGAGATTCCTTGTGAACCTCATGCCTACATATCCCTAATGGAAGTCAGAGCTTAATGTAGTTCGGGGAACTAATTAATTATTAATTATTTTTTGGGTGCCTTGCTTGAAGCTCAAGGTTGAAGCTTGAATTAAATCTCTGTTTACAGTAAAGAGACATAAAGTCATCTTTATAGAGAGGTATTTCTACTATTCCACCACAAACATTTTAAAAGAGTGACAGAATGATTGAATTCATTTCATTAAGAGAGTGACCTTACTTGTGTGTTTGCAAGTATGCTAGTATCTCTTGAATGAAAGAAAGATGCTCGTCCAAATTAGGGAAAGTGTACAAGTCTGGGGATGTGCCAGAGCATGTCTTTCAGAGTCCTAAATGGGAGACTTGATTGAAATTGAAATGAAATGTAATGTTTGTTTGTTTGAATGTGGTGAGATAGAGGAAAGATCTCTCTATAGAGATAAGCTATGTCTATCTACTGTATAAAAGATTTGCTTTTTAGCTGGCTTGTATGAGGCCCAAGCTTGAGGCTTTTTGATTGATTGATTATTATTATGACTCTGGGAGAAAGCTCCACTGGGGATTAATTTACAAGGGATTTTTATGTTCTGTACAAAGCCCAGAATTTAGGCTGACTCTACATAGGGAAAATCTATTTTGATGGGTTTTATTTGGTTTTCTGTACAAAGCCCAGAATTGAGGCTGACTCTAACTAGGGGAAATATTATTTTCTGCCTTGTATGAAGCCCAAGGTTGTGGCGGACTCCTAAATAAACTGAGTATGGATGACTCTATGGGAAAAGATCCTAGATGTTAGGAATCTTTGACACATGAAATATGGTTTATCAGCCTTGTACAAAGCCCAAGGTTGTGGCTACCTGAATGATGAAGGACTCACTGGGGGAGACTCTATTATATGCCTTGTACAATGCCCAAGGTTGAGGCTGACTATTAACAGGGAGTTTTATTGTTTTGGTGCCTTGTATGAAGCCCAAGGTTGAGGCTAACTGTTTTTGTTGGATTTTGACTCTATTGAAGGATTTATTTATTAAAAGACTGATTCTTTTTTGGAAGCTAACCCTTTCCAAGGATTTTGACTCAGCTGGAGAAATTGTCTGTTAAAAGACTGATTTTTGGAAGCTAACCCTTTCCAGGGGTTTTGGACTCTTTTGGGGAAATTATCTCCTAAGAGAAATGAATCTTTGGTTTTTGAAGAAGTGATTTTGGAGGCTAACCCTTTCCAGGGGTTTTTATTAAGATGAAAGAAATGATTTGGAGGCTAACCCTTTCCAGGGGTTTTGTTGAAAATGAAAGAATGATTTGGAGGCTAACCCTTTCCAGGGGTTTTTATTAAGATGAAAGCAGAAAGATTATCTAGTGAGACTTCTTGTTTAAAGCCCAAGATGAAGGCTGGCACTTGTTGAGGATAAGCAAACATGGATCCTAGACTCTACTAAGGAAGATTGATGAAGATAAGGGTAACAGAGACTGTCCATGTCTCTCATTCCAAAAGGTGTACTCAATGTGAAATTGAGACAAACTTAGCTTGTTTAAAGTCTGGTTTTAATTGGAAGAAACTCACCAGGGTATGTTAAAAGGTGACTAAAGACCTGTTCCTATGTTTATAAGAAACGTGATGGGTCCTTGTATACAAGCTCAAGAGGAAGCTGGAAATGCTTTTAAGAAGCCTGTGGGTCCTTGTACAAAGCCCAAGAGGGGGCTAATCGAGGGTCATCGAGGGTCCTTGTTATAGCACAAGAGAAAGCTATGTAGTTTTGAACGTATTTTGGCTCTAAGCAAATGGGTAAGAGGTTTCACCGGGAATAATTCCTCTTTGGGTGGATGTGTCCTATTTTTTTGGATTCTATGGTTTTTGCCAAGATGTTTCACCGGGAATAATTCATCTTGGGGGTTTGAACTACAGATTTCTAATTAGGAAAGAGCCTTCAGCGGGAAGACATTCTCAATCCTAGGTCATATTCCTATAATATATATATAGTTTAACTGTCCTAAGGTTTATACTCAAACGTAGTTCTAAACTAATATATATGCACAGTTTATATTTGACAGTAATTTAAATAAAGACTATAAATGGAAAGCTTGTAAAGCCTAACCTGGATGGAGTGGAGGCCATTGAAGAAGTATGTACAGAGCCTCAACAGTAATTGATGTATAACAGTTGAATATATATATGATAAACAGTTAATGGTTTTTGAAAACAGAAGAAGTGAAGATGGACATAGGTCACATAGGTATCTGAAGAGTTTCACCGGGAATAATGCCCTTCAAATACCAGAAGAATGTTTTGAAAACAGAAAGGAGATTTTGAAAATACAGTTTTTGAAAACAAACTATGAAAAGAAAGAAGGTGTTGGGACTTACACTCTATTAGAGGCCCACTTGAAAATGATTCACTGTTATGAGAAACAGTTGAAAATGATTTGTAATTTGAAATGATTACTGTTGTGAAAATAGTTTTGAAAATTGACAAAAAGTCAACTTAATTAGGGTTTAGACAAAGTCTATACCTAATTAAGACCTACATGATTAGGGTTTTATTACAAAAATATTTACAAGAGATTAGGTTTTGAAAATCAAGAGAAAACTATATTTAAAGTATTTTAAAATACTTAAAAATGTGTTACTTTAAACCTAAAGATATATATATATCAAATAAATAATATTTTTGTGATTTTTTGGGTTATTCATAAAATAGATATATTAAATGATAAGTGTGTGAAAAATGAATAGAAAATGATTTAAATTGATGGGTGATTTAATTATGTGAAGTTATAAAACAAAATGAAAGAAAATAGTGTTAAAAAAGGGGTTTGGTCTTGCCAAGGGTTGAACCCACGCCCTATAGGTTACCAAACAAAACAAATACCAACTGGGCCACGCGCGTGGCCTGCTTAAGGAAAGAGCCCAAATGATTATATGTGAAAGCAAGGCATTAAATGAATTGGAAAAATAAAATGAACAAAAGGTCTGAGGGGGGGATCGAACCCCAGACCTAAGGCAAGGCAAGGCTTTTGGACGCGCGTTGTAACCATTGGGACACTACGATGAATTCGTAGATAACACACCCATCATTCAAAATAAAATAAACTCAAATCTGGGAAATTCAAAAAATGGCGCCACCATCTTCATCTTCAACCTCAAGCTTCAATTTTTTGAATTTGCTATCTCCTTCATATCTCAACCAAACTTAAAGATGTAAAGATGTATTTTGCTCGTTTTTGGACGAGGATTATGATGGTGTCCTTTAATTTTATTTATTTTCAGTATAACATAAAATTCGCAAGCATGAACACTAAGAACCCTAAAACTGGAATTAAACATGAAATACTATATATGCATGATTTGATGCAATTGATTGAGGGCTACTGATCTATGAAGGTGCAGAAACCAACTGGTAACTTCATTTTAAATTTATCATGCGTGAATTATAGAGTTTGAAGCTTTTGAAACTTACCTGAAAAATGAAGATTTGGCTCTGATCAAAAGGTGTTACAGAACTGTTGTAACGATCCAGATAGCTTCAATGACTCCTTTGGAAGGTGTTGAGTTGCCTGGCTTGGACTGAAAGTGCCCAGAACTTCTTGCTCGACCCCAACTGCAACAGCTCCAAGTGAGAGGTGAAGATGATGATTCTTCACGCCTAGAAGTGTTTCAGAGGTTTGGATCACCTCTAAATGACTCCCCTAAGGTGTTTGAATACTTAATTCCAAAGGAAGAGCTCTGGTTTGAAGAATCCAAGTCTTCTTGCCAAAGAACCTTTGAAAACCTTAAGTTTGAAGAAAGAAGAGAGAAAGCAAGAATTATGTTGCTTTGGTGTGTTTTCTGAATGAGAAAGAGCCCTCTATTTATAGGCAATTGGCTCAGAGCAATTGAACATAGCAAGCTTGCTTAGTGTAGTGAGTTTGGTTTCTTAGCCAAGAAGAAAATTTGAAAAGATCCTAAATGCAATGATGCATTTTCGGGCTAGCTTCCCCAACTATTGATCTTGTATGATCTAAGGGAACATTTCTGATTCAGAGGAGAGTTCTAATTGGCTTAGAACAAGATTCCTTGATGATTCATCATTTGCCATAAATTCAAAAATGCAATCATTACATAATCACATGCCTTTGTTTTTGGGAATCTTCTCTAATCCTTATGCAATGATGAATTTGGATGCATGGCATGTTTTCAGATGCATTATAGGTCGTGTAGCATCACTTAGTGAAGCAAAATGCACAAAATTGCCAAGTTTCAAATTGTACATGACTTATAATTTCACTTCATGAGGCCAACTTTGAACAAGCATAACTCTTAGCTCAAAATGAATTTGGAGAAGGTTGAACACAATTTGGAAAGCCCTAAACATCTTCTTCAAATCATTAGTTTATGGTTCCTTCAGAATCCTTTGGCAAATTTGTGAAAAATGAGGCGAAAGTTGGAAGAAAACTAGGTTAAAAACACTTAGAAAATTTTCCAAGTGTTTATGACCTAAAACTTCAAAATTTCCAAATCTCTTAAATGATTGATCTTTTGAAAAAAGTTCCATTGTAAGATGTTGTTTTATTTTTCAAGATCTACAACTTTCATGTTGGAAGTTTTTTGAGTTGTGTAGGTGAAATTTTGAGTTCCCACAATGCCCTCAAAAACCCTAATTCCCGACTTTTTGCTCCTTGAAGATTCTTCTTGAATTTCTTTGGTCAAATGACTTTAATATCCATATATTGATGATATTGATCCTTGAAAGTCATGGTTTGACCAAAAATCTTAAAAGTGAAAGGTGATCCCATACAGTTGACTTTTTCCAAATAAGGTGAGATTTTGGACTTTTGTGTGGAATTAAGATCTTCTCCTCAAATGAGTGATGTAAATGGTTTATATTGAGGTAGCAGAGGTTTTTGAATCATGTCTTGAGTTTTGGATCCATGCCCTGATTAAAAGTCAACTATCCAGATGAATTAGGTTAAAAACCCTAATTGTCGACCAAATAAAATTGGTGACTGTGGATCTTGAATTGAGTTGTGATGTCCAGTGGATCTTATTGTATGGATCATTTGAAGATGATTGAAGTCTTTAATAGATGTCCTGGAGCTTTTTAGGGTTTCCCAAAGGTGATCCCTGATTTCAGTCCTTGATAGGCTCAAAAATCCTAGTCTGGTGACCTGAGTAAATCTGTACTCAGAGGACTGGGTGTCTAATCCATCATAGGTGAAAAAATGAAGCTCTTGAGTCCTATGATTATGTTAGAGACTAATCCTTCTACTGATTGATCCTTTGCCTGAGTTTTCTTGTCTTTGAATATCCTTGATTAAATGCCAAATGAAGAAGTGACTGCTCTGGGTACTTGCTTTGACCTGATGAAAATCCTGGAGATATGTCATCTCAGGGGGGTCAAAAATTAGGGTATGACAAGGAGTTTGCTAAGTGTGGGGATTCACCTAGACTAGAAATTCTGGAGTCCGGGAGGTCGGTTATACATAGGGAAGGTTTTAAGCACCCTACATATCTGTAGTACTCTACGGGAACCTTCTCTGTGTCTATGTGTTTGTGTTTGTTGCTTATTGATTGGGAAAGTTTCTCCTTTGTGTTAGGAGGGAAAATTGAATTGAATTAAAAGACAGACAGACAGACTATTTTTGGTTTTTTATTAGCTCGCGGAGATTCCTTGTGAACCTCATGCCTACATATCCCTAATGGAAGTCAGAGCTTTTTGTAGTTCGGAGAACTAATTAGGGAAATTAATGATTTTTGGGTGCCTTGCTTGGAGCTCAAGGTTGAAGCTTGAATTAAATCTCTGTTTACAGTAAAGAGACATGAAATCATCTTTATAGAGGGGTATTTCTGCTATTCCACCACAAACATTTTTAAAGTGACAAAAAAGCTGAAATTTGTTTCATTAAGAGAGGGAGCCTACCTGGTTGATTAAGTATGACAGCCACATGCCTCTTGAATGAAAGATTCTTGACCAAATTAGGGAAAGTTGTACAAGTCTGCGTGTGTTGCCAGAGCATGCCTTTCACGAGTCCTAAATGGGAGAATTTTGAAATGATTGTTTGTTTGAAATGATTGTTTGTTTGAAATGATTGTTTGTTTATGGTGATATAGGAGAAATACCTACCTATGAATATGAGCTATGTCTATCTACTGTTTGAAAGATTTTATTTTTTAGCTGGCTTGTATGAGGCCCACGCTTGAGGCTTTTTAATTGATTAATTATTTTATTGACTCTGGGAGATGACTTAAACTAAAGAGTTTTGTGCTCTGTACAAAGCCCAGAATTGAGGCTTACTCTACCTAGGGAGACTCTATTATCTACCTTATACAAAGCCCAAGGTTGTGGCTGACTCTTAATTGGGGAAAATATTATTTTCTGCCTTGTATGAAGCCCAAGGTTGTGGCGGATTCTTTAAAGAAACTGAATATGGATGACTCTAATGGGGAAAAGATCCTAGAGGTTAGAAATCTTTTGACACAGGTAATATGGTTTATATGCCTTGTACAAAGCCCAAGATTGTGGCTACTTGAAGGTGATGGACTCACTGGGGAGACTCTATTATATGCCTTGTACAAAGCCCAAGGTTGTGGCTGACTCTGGATAGAATGCTTACTTTCAAAAGGAGAGCTCTGGTTTGAAGATATTGATTCTTCTTGCCAAAGAGCTTTTGAAAACCATAAGCATGAGGGAGAGAAAGAGAAAGCAAGAAGTAGAGTTGCTTTGGTGTGTCTAATACTGAGGAATGAACTTGTATTTATAGGCAAAGAGTTCAGTGTAATTGCAGAGGAGTGAGCTTGCTTAGTGAAGTCATTTTGGTTTCTTAAGCATGAAGAAATTCAAAACTATCCAAAATGTAATGATGGCATTTTCGAGCATTCTCCCTAGCCATTGATCCTTGCAGATTTTAGGGAACATTTCTGATGTGTAGAAGCTTTCCATTGGCTTAGGAGAAGATTCCAATTGATGAATCATCACTTACCATAAATTCCCAAAAGTAATGATTACATAATCACATGTTCTTGTTTTGGGAATATTCTTCAATTCTCATGTCATGGTGAAAATGAATGCATGGCATCTCTTCTTATGCGATATGGGTCGTGTAGCATCCATTGGTGAAGTCATTTGCACAAAATTGCAAAGTTTCAAAATGGTACATGACCTATAATTTTACTTCATGAGGCCAACTTTGAACAATCATAAATCCTAGCTCAAAATGAATTTGGAGAAGGTTGAGCACAATTTGGAAAGCCCTAAACATCTACTTCAATTCATTAGTTTGAGTTTTCTTCAGAATCATTTGGGAAATTTGTGAAAAACAAGCCCAAAGTTTAAAGAAAACTAGGTTAAAAAGACTTAGAATTTTTTCTAAGTTTTTATGACCTATAACTTAAAAAGTCCAAATCTCTTAAATGATTGATCTCTTGAAAAAAGTTGCATTGTAAGAAGTTGTTTTATTTTGTAATATCTACAACTTTCATGTTGGGAGATTTTTGAGTTGTGTAGGTGAAATTTTGAGATCCATGAACTAGGTCAAAATGCACTATTTTGACTTTTTGTTGACTTTTTGATCCTTGATGAATTTCCTTGATTTTTTTTGGTCAAATGACTTCAATAATCATATGTGGATGATATTGATCCTTAAAAGTCATGGTTTGACCAAAAATCCCAAAAGTCAAAGGTGATCTTGTACAGTTGACTTTTTCCAAATGAAGTGAAATTTTGGACTTTGGTAATGAATCAAGTCCTTCTCCTCAAATGAGTGATATGAATGGATTATATTGAGGTAATAGAAGTTCTTGAGTCATGTTTTGAATGGTGGATCCATGTCCTGATTAAAAGTCAATTGTGTAGTTAAATTAGGTCAAAAACCCTAATTGTCGACCAGATGAAATTGATGACTGTAGATCTTAAATTGAAGTGTAATGCCCTATGGATATTGTCATATGGATTATTTGAAGATGATTGAAGCCTTTGAGTGATGCCCTGGAGCTTTTTAGGGTTTCCGAAATGTGGTCCCTGACTGCAGTCCTTGATGGGTTCAAAACCCTAGTCTGGTGATCTGAGCGAACCTGAGTCTTGATAACTGGTGTCTAATCAATCATAGGTAAATGAATGAATCATTTGAGTCATGTTATGGTTTTAGAGGTTATTCTCTTGTTGATTGATCCTTTGCCTGAGGTCTCTTGTCTTTAATCATCCTCGATTAGGTACCAGATAAACAAGTGACTGCTCTGAGTAGCTGTCTTGAAATTGATGAGATGTTTGGAGGTGTGACATCTCAGGGGGGGGTCAAAATTAGGGTATGACAGATGCCCCTATTTAAGTTTCTTTCATCTGGAGGGAGAAAGATTAACATCTTGATCTCTCCCGCGTGAAAGAGACTTAAATATCAAAGAATGCCTGAATTTTGGGCGTCCATGAGATGTTGCAGCGATAATAAAATCCTTGTGCATGACCTGATCCCGTTGTCGCACTTGGCGGGGGATAGGGAGATAAGCTCCTGCAGAAATGTGTTATGCGAATTCTGGTGTATGGATGGCAATGTAGAATGCACAATCCATCTTCTTTGACTAAGTGTTGATACTTAGAAAAAGGTAAACAACCTCCCCTCGTTTCGGATGTTCGTATCTCGAAACTGGTCTCAGTTGTGATAACCTCCCCTCGATCAGGATGTCTAATCGCGGAACTGGTCTCAGTTATAATGAAGTAAACAACCTCCCCTCGTTTCGGATGTATGTATCTCGAAACTGGTCTCAATTGTGATAACTTCCCCTAGATCCGGATGTCTAATCGCAGAACTGGTCTCAATTATAATAATGTAAACAACCTCCCCTCGTTTCGGATGTCTGTATCTCAAAACTGGTCTCAGTTGTGATAACCTCCCCTCGATCCGGATGTCTAATCGCAGAACTGGTCTCAGTTATAATGAAGTAAACAACCTCCCCTCGTTTCGGATGTCTGTATCTCGAAACTGGTCTCAGTTGTGATAACCTCCCCTCGATCCGGATGTCTAATCGCGGAACTGGTCTCAGTTATAATGAAGTGAACAACCTCCCCTCGTTTCGAATGTCTGTATCTCGAAACTGGTCTCAGTTGTGATGTCCTGGACAATATCTCAGATAAAGAGAAAATTTCCAAAGGTTCGTTTTCTCATCAAATCTCTCACTAGTACTTGTTGGAGAGATGTCCTTTGATGGGCTAAGAAACTTCATCATGCTTTCTTTCAACTCGACACCTTTGAAGGAATATCATACGATTTTGCGTCCTTTTGAGGGGCTAATGACTTTGCTTGAAAATGGATGAATTGTCTGCCGAAGGAGGACCATCATTGGTCGATCCGCTGGGGAAATAACAAATTGTTTTCTGGGATGAAAACTATCGTTTGTCAACCTATGCTGAGGAATTTGAACTATCTTCTTGACGAAGACTGCCATTCACTGACTCCGCTGGGGATTTTTTTTTTAAAACTATTTTCCAGGAGGAAAACCGTCATTTGTCAACTCCGTGGGGAAATCCAAAAGTGGATAAACTGCATCCTTGTAGAGGATTGCCGAGTGTCGATCTGGTGGAGAATCTCAATTGAAAAATCCCAAAAGTGGACAAACTTCCTTCCAGAGAAAGATTGCCATTTGTTAACCTACTTGGGGAGATCCTTGCGCATGAACCGCCATTATGAAGAAAAATGCTCCTTCACGACTCGCGGGGGAAACTCGAGTATATGCCTCAGTGACCCGGGCAATAACATGATCAAAACCTCACTAGACTTAGGCTAACTATGCAGTTATGTAAAGCATGCATGAATGTTATGATGATTATAAAATGTAAAGTGAACGTGAATAGAATTGTCGCGGATGTGAAATCCTGTGGAGCGACTTGAATTTTGTTGATCAGAAGATGTCTTCTTCTTGAGATATGTAGCTTGTACTTCGTTGGGGAATACCGGGTTACCGGTTGTCTGCTGTTAGAAGTGTTTGAAGTGATATGACTTGGAGTGAAGATCCGTTATCGGGAGATGTTCGCAAAGCGACCTCATGGGGAAACTTGTTCCCGGAGTCTCAACCGTTCTTGGAGCAACTGTTTGCATTCTTCCTATTATTTGTAAACCTTAGAAAGAAATTTCACCTTTATTCTGCGAGTAAATTCATTTTATTTTTTTGAAAACGTTTGTTTCAAGAAAATGACTGTCAGACCTAAAAAATGCATTTTAAGAAACTGAATAAGACTCGATTGCAAAGAAAAAGCACAAGGCTCAAATTGTTATTCATGGAATGGTAATCAGCCAAAGGCTTGATTCCATGGAGTATTTACAAAGTTGGAAATTGGTAATTTTTGGGAAAAGGACTACGTTGAAACGTGACGACCGTTATCTTTCCCTTCCACTCTGAGTTGCGATGTATTCGTGCTTCGTAGAAGATGACCTACTGATGATGAATACTCTGCTATGGATTTTCGACTAATCAAGTTTGTCCTGAACACAGTTACTTGCCATATATCCCTAAATTTTGCATAAACTACCCATTTCGGGTTTTAAGTCTACCAGGATTGATTATTATTTTTTATGTCTCTAACTTTTGCCTGAATCGCCCTTTCGGGTTTTTGATTCACCGAGACGCTCTTTTTTGCCTAAGCTGCTCTTTGCGAGTTTTCAACTTAGCGAGCTATTCTTTTGTTTATTTAGGCGAAGTATTTCTTGACTGCGTCAACGTTCACAGGACGGGTGAATTCTTCTCCATCCATAGTCGTGAGTATTAAGGCTCCTCCTGAGAAAGCTCTCTTGACCACGTATGGGCCGTCATAATTGGGAGTCCATTTGCCCCTGGAATCTAGGAGAAAAGATTGAATCTTTTTGAGTACAAGGTCGCCTTCTTTGATTGTGCGAGGTCGAACCTTCTTGTCAAAAGCCTTTGTTGATATAGTTGTCCGTGGCATAAAGTTGTCATGCGCTTTTCTTCGATTAAGTTTAACTCATCGAATCTTTTTTGACACCACTCGGCTTTTGTTAATTTTGCCTCCATCAAGACTCTCATTGATGGGATCTCAACCTCTATGGGTAGGACTGCCTCCATGCCATATACAAGGGAGAAAGGAGTTGCTCCAGTCGAAGTATGTACAGATGTACGGTAACCATGAAGAGCAAACGGGAGCATTTCATGCCAATCTTTATAAGTGACGACCATTTTCTGAATGATTTTCTAAATGTTTTTGTTAGCTGCTTCTACAGCTCCATTCATCTTTGGTCTGTAAGGAGATGAGTTGTGATGTTCGATTTTGAATTCTTCACAAAGTTCCTTCATCATTTTGTTATTCAAATTTGACCCATTGTTAGTGATTATCTTGCTAGGAATGCCGTAGCGACAGATGATGTGATTTTTGATAAACTTGATGACAACTTGTCTTGTGACGTTTGCATATGAAGCTGCTTCGACCCACTTGGTGAAATAATCTATGGCTACCAAGATGAAGCGATGTCCGCTGGACGCTTTTGGCTCGATCATTCCAATCATGTCGATTCCCCACATGGAGAAAGGCCAAGGGGAAGAGAGTATGTTGAGAAGAGATGGTGGCACGTGAATCTTATCGGCGTAGATCTGACATTTGTGACACCTCTTTGCATACTGGTAGCATTCTGACTCCATCGTCAGCCAATAATATCCTGCTCTCAGTATTTTCCTTGTCATGGTGTGTCCATTGGTGTGAGTACCAAAGGAACCTTCATGTATTTCTCTCATGAGTGTTTCTGCTTCTTTTCTATCAATGCATTTGAGCAGAACCATGTCGAAATTTCTCTTGTACAGAACATCTTCATTCAGGAAGAATCTTCCAGATAACATTCTCAAAGTCTTTCTATCTTTCTTTGATGCCCCAAGAGGGTACTCTTTCCTTTGAAGAAAGTTTTTGATGTCGTGATACCACGGTTTGTTGTCGATGATTGCTTCTACTGTGAAAACATGTGCGCGCCTATCCAGGCGCATAACATCGACCCGAGGAATGTCATTCCAATGATTTATCCTAATCCTGGAAGAGAGTGACGCTAATGCATCAGCCAAGTTGTTTTCTTCCTGAGGAATGTGATGAAAATCTACCCTGTCGAAGAATGGTAACAATCTTCTCGCGTAGTCTTTGTAAGGGATTAGCCCTGGTTGGCGTGTTTCCCATTCTCCTTTGATTTGATTGATGGCCAAAGCAGAATCTCCGTATACATCCAAGTGTTTGATTCTTAGATCCACGGCTTCTTCGAGACCCATGATGCAAGCTTCATATTCGGCCTCATTGTTTGTGCATTTGAAAGTTAATCTGGCGGTAAATGGAATATGGGTACCTCGAGGGGTAACAATGATTGCCCCAAATCCTTGTCCATAAGCATTGACGGCTCCGTCAAAGATTAAGCCCCACTGGGATCCTATCTCAGGTCCTTCGTCTGGTAGTGGCTCGTCGTAATCTTTCATCTTGAGGTACATGAAGTCCTCGTCCGGAAAGTCAAAACTGGTTGATTCATGACCATTGAGTGGATGGTGAGCTAGGTGCTCAGCTAGGATGCTTCCTTTCACGGCTTTCTGAGCGTGATACTCAATGTCATGTTCAGATAACAACATCTGCCAACGGGCAATTCTCCCGATTAAGGCAGGCTTCTCAAAGATGTACTTGATTGGATCCATATGGGAGATCAAATAAGTAGTATGTCGAATCATGTACTGGCGGAGACGCTTGGCAGCCCAGGCCAAAGCACAATAGGTCTTCTCGAGCATGGAGTAGCGGGATTCACAGTCAGTGAATTTCTTGCTCAGGTAGTAGATGGCATGCTCTTTTCTTTAAGTACATTATCAAAGGTCTTCCTTCCATTGGAGGAGATAAGATGGGTGGTTCGAGCAGATATTCCTTAATGTTGTCGAACGCTTTCTGACAATCGTCTGTCCAGACGCAACTTTGATTTTTCCGTAGAAGTTTGAAAATTGGAGCACAAGTTGCAGTCATGAGATATATGAATCTTGAGATGTAATTCAGACGTCCAAGAAATCCTCTAACTTGTTTCTCGGTTCTAGGTTAAGGCATTTCTTGAATTGCCTTGACTTTGTCTGGATCTACTTCAATTCCTTGTTTGTTGACGATGAAACCAAGGATTTTTCCTGAGTAGACCCCAAAGGTACACTTGTTGGGATTCAAGCGAAGCTGAAACTTCCATAAGCGTTGAAATAACTTTGTCAGATTCTGTATGTGATTTTCCTCATTTTCTAATTAGGCAATCATGTCATCCACATAGACTTCCACTTCCTTATGCATCATGTCGTGGAAAAGTGTAGTCATGGCTCTTTGATATGTGGCCCCTGCGTTCTTTAGTCCAAAAGGAATAACGTGGTAGCAGAACGTTCCCCAGGGGGTGATGAAAGCTGTTTTCTCCATGTCTTCAGGTGCCATCTTGATTTGGTTGTATCCTGAAAATCCGTCCATGAATGAGAAAACTTTGAATTTTGCTGTACTGTCTACCAACATGTCAATATGTGGTAAAGGAAAGTCATCCTTAGGGCTAGCTTTGTTCAAATCTCTGTAGTCGATGCACATGCGGACTTTTCTGTCTTTCTTAGGAACGGGAACAATGTTAGCTAACCACTGGGGGTATTCTGAAGTGACGAGGAAACCAGCGTTGATTTGCTTTTGAACTTCCTCTTTGATTTTCTTGGCCATCTCCGGATGAGTTCTTCTCATTTTTTGCTTGACCGGAGGGCATTATGGTTTCAATGGCAAGTGATGCTCCACTATACTGGTATCCAACCCTGGCATATCTTGATAAGACCAAGCAAAGACATCTGAGAATTCTTTGAGCAGTTGTATCAAACTCTCTCTGATATCTGAACTGAGCGAAGCTCCAATCTTAACCTCTTTTTTGTTTCCATCGGAACCAAGGTTAATGATTTCTAGAGGCTCATTGTATGGCTGAATGGCCTCTTCTCTTTGTTGAAGTAACCATGAAATTTCCTTTGATATTTCTTCGTCTTCTTCTTCCTCTGCCTCGAATACAGAAAACCCAAAGCTTGGGGAAGTCATACGATCGCACATTTCAACGGGGTGTTTAATGATTAATCTACATATGCGTGATGATTTTTATTTAGCCAACGAGGGAAGACTCGGTGTATGCAGTTAATAGAATGTTTTGATGTTTTTTAAGGGTGTTTTTTAGGATTACCAATTTCTGAAAAAAAAGAAAAGGGAAAAACTAACGAAGGAACAAAATGACATTTTTATTTATCGACAGTCACTTCTTGAAACAAAGACCCTATAAAACAAAACTCTATTGCTTTGGGCGAAGAAAAGAGGGACATTTTCCTAAGAAATAGTAAAATGCAAAGCCTTATGAAACATCTCTTCACCCTGGGCTATGGTGAGAGGACAAAATAACGGTGAAAGTTCCTAATTAGGAGTGCGAACAACAGTTGAAACTTCAACAACTGTCCAATAGTGGCGAACCCCATTGTGCACTAGGTAATCTGGCACCTTAGGCTTAAGTTGGCCTGTGGTAGGTCTTGATTTACCAACCACTGTCTTTGCAACACTCAGACGATCTTCTTCTGCTTCAGCAGACTGAGCGGTGTGAGCATACCCATTTCCAAGTGGAGTATGTCGGTTCTTCTTTTGAGGAAACTTCCAATCTTCTGAATGGAGAGACTCGTTGTCGAAGACACTTTCGAGATCATCCTCTTCTGTATTTTGATCTTGCTCTTCTCCCAAGATGGCATTGACTAGGTATGTGAACTCTAAATCCGTAGCCTCGGAAGGTGACTTGGGGATATAATCCCCAATGATGACTTCACCAGTTGCTAATGATGAATAGCAAGGCTTGTATATCTCTTTTGGCTGAGTAAGGTACTCATAATCAATGTTCCATCCAGTTGGAACAATGTCTTCAAGAGAGATTTTTGAACTTTCAGGAGCGGAGTATTTCACCATGTAGTCGAATTTTCCGCTTGGTTCTCCTAATGTATCCCAGGTTTCTTCGGGGATAGGAGGAACTTCTTCTGATGAACCATGACTTCTGGTAGTGAAGCTGTTAGTAACTTCGTCATTGCTTGGTTGAGTCTTATTTCCGGATCCTTGAGTCAGATAACAGCAAGGTGAATCAGACTCTAATAGGGAGACGTATCCTGCTTTGTGAAGATAGGATAGCCATTCCTTTTCATCGGTGTTTTCCGTACCGATGGTATTGACTGTTTGTTGAACAGGTTGAAGAAAACCTCCGCTGCGGAAAGTTTCTTGAATTGGAAGAACTACCTCAATTCCTAGAATAGCCTTTGATGTTGTTGGAAAGAATCCAACTCATGTTCTGTTCTTGTTGTTGGTAGGAATCTCAATGTGCCCCCAACCACTGGTAGTGCCATCCTTTACAACTTGGATTGCATCTTTGTAGGAAGAGATAGACGCTGCTTTCTCCTTTCCTTTTTCCTTATCCAAGGAAAGTGCTTGGAATTTAGTTCCAGCGACTTCTTTTGGTTCTATGTCGGAGAATGATGACAAGTTACTGACAATCAAAGCTCGTTCTCCACATACAGTTACGAATTTGTCATTTCTTATGAACTTCAGTTTCTGATGAAGTGTTGAAGTAATTGCCCCAGCCTCATGAATCCATGGGCGACCTAGCAAACAACTGTATTGTGCTGGGATATCCATAACTTGGAAAGTGATTTTGAAAGTCTGAGGTCCAAAAGTTTTGGGAAGATCCACTTCTCCAAAAACTGACTTCCTCGATCCATCAAATGCTTTGACGATGACGTGACTGTCCCTTAGCGGGTAATCTTTGAAGGATAATCTTGACAATGTTGATTTCGGCATGACATTAAGAGAGGTTCCATTGTCTATTAGGACTCCTGTGAGTATATCATTCATGCAGCCAACTGAGATGTGGAGTGGGAGATTATGGTCCACTCCTTCTTCAGGAAGATCTTCGTCACAGAAACTCAGATTAGTTCCTGCGGAGATGTTGGCAACGATGTTGTTGAATTGCCCTATGGTAACACCAGGTTCTACGAAAGCTTGTTCCAAAACTTTCTGTAGAGCTTCCCTATGAGCCTCAGAACTCAATAGTAGGGAAAGAATAGATATCCTAGACGGAGTATGTAGCAGCTGGTCTACATTGTTGTATTCACTCCTCTGGATTAACTTCAAGATCTCATCATTTTCTTTCGCTTGAACAGCATTGGTCGGATGATTGTCTTGCTCATGTGGCGCTTCTCCAGAAGGTTTCTCCACATTTTTCTGTTGTTCTGTTGAAGACTCGTCCACTTCTGGTGACTCGACTAACGTCAGCAATGTTGACAACAGATGGTAATGGTATTTCCTTACCATTTTCAATGAATGTAGCGTTGTACTTGTATGGTATAGCCTTGCTGGACTCATACGGTACAGGACCTGGTAAGTAGATGATTAATGGAACAATTGCTGTCATACTTGACTTGCGTTGGTTCAACTTGATTAATTTGAGGAGATACGGTAAAGACTTCATCATCTTCTCTGTTGGCAAGAACTGTAATGGTATTGTCATCCATTAGTTTCTGAATGTCGTTGCGAACGCGCAAACATCCTCGTGAATTTCTTTGACAGATTCTGCATCTACTGTAAGGATGGAAATCCGTTCCAAAGTAGGCAAGTCCATTTAAAGTTTTATGGAACCTGACTACCGATCCTTCGAGATCTTTGACTTTGTATATTTTGTATTCTCCTGGACATCCTTGAACCATGTTGACGTCGTATTCAGTTTTGACTCGGATGTATTGAATCCATCCTAAATCCATTTGTTCTTGTAATGCAGCTTGAACTACAACACATCCTTGATTATTCTTTGGACAAATTTCACATGTGAAGTAGTTGTGAGGTGGAACGTGGCCGTATCCAGCTTGTCTAGCGTGCATTTTGACGAGATTTTCCCCTATCTGACGGATGTCGTAGATTTGAATGACGTTGGGGTGTTGATCTATCAAATTCATTGAAGCTTCTTTATGCTGCGGCAAAGGATTTTCTTGGACGTTAGGATTAGTATCTTTGAAGGATAGCATTCCACTCTTCACTAATCTTTGGACGTCGATCTTGAAATGGAGACAACTCTCAATGTTGTGACCTGGTGCCCCTTGATGGTAGGGACAAGATTGGTCATCCCTGAACCAATGTGATGATTCATTTGCAGGATTTGGAGGACTCTTTGTCTGAATGAGTCCTTTGGCCAGTAGTGTTGGAAATTATTCCGCATACAGCATTGGTACGGGGTCAAAGGGAGGATACCTCTGTGCCTGATTGTTGTAATTTGGAGGTCAAACCTGCTGCTGAGGTTGCTGCGACCTTTGTTGAAATGGTTGTTGAGAAACCTGAGGTTGATAAGCTGGCGCTGAGTTAACAACCAGAGTTACTGTTGCAACTTGAGGTTGAAGCCTTTTTCTTGCTTTGTGCAAGACATTGTTGACGTCTTGATCCTTTTTCTTCTGGAAAGAACTTTCATACTTCCTTGGACCGATAGAAGATTCTGGTTCTTTGTTCAAGCGTCCTTCTCGAACTGCTTCTTCTAGACGTACGCCCATATTTACCATTTCTGTAAAGCCACTTGGGGCGTTGGCGACCATTCGTCCATAGTAGAATGGACTCAAAGTCTTGAGATAGATTTTTGTCATTTCTTTCTCTTCAAGTGGTGGACAGATCTGAGCAGCAACTTCACGCCATCTTTGAGCGTATTCCTTGAAGCTTTCTCTATCCTTTTGAGTCATGGCCCGGAGTTGATCTCTGTCGGGAGCCATATCCAGATTATACTTATACTGTTTGACGAAGGCCTCTCTGAGGTCTCGAAAAGTACGAATCTCTGAACTGTCCAAGTTCATGTACCATTTGAGTGCAGCACCAGTCAGGCTGTCTTGAAAATAGTGAATGAGCAATTGTTGATTATTAGTCTCAGTTGACATCCTTCGAGCGTACATCACGAGGTGACTTTGTGGGCATGAATTCCCTTTGTACTTCTCGAAATCTGGTACTTTGAATTTGTGAGGAATCTTAACATTTGGAACCAGACAGAGGTCTGCAGCATTCTTTCCAAATAGATCTTGCCCTCGAAGAGTCTTGAGTTCCTTCTGCATTTGCAGAAACTGTTCCTGGAACTCGTCCAATCTTTCATACACGCCAGCGTCCTCACTGGGAGCGTGATAATATACTTGTCCACCCGGCGGAGGAAAAGTATGCACAAATGGTCGTGGAGAAGCCATGACAGCAGATCTTGGAATTTCAGCATTCTGTTGTGTGAAACCCATTGTCGTTGCTCTTGGAACTTCAATTTCCAGAGGTCTGTAACCCTCCGGTGGATGCATCTCCGTTGTAGCTCTTGGAGCTTCAAAATATGGGGGTATGTACCCATCTGGAATAAAGTTATACGGCATGCCCCAAGGTCGGTTGGGCGGCATGGTATACCGAGGAATAGGAGTAGAAACAATCTCGGAAACCACAGTCCTTTGTGGTTCTTCTGGCATTGGTTAATTCTGTGCAACCACCAGGGCTTCTACCATACTATTGAGCCTTTCAACAGCATCTTTGAGAGTAGTAACCTCTTTTCTGAGTTCTCCATTCTCTTGTTCTAAGTCTTCTATTCTTTTCTTGCGACTTGAACGAGTGTTGTATGAATGAGACAGCTTGAATGTCGTTGTTCTTCACCTCCTTCTCCTCCTCTCTTTCTGGAGAAAGGAAAGTGACGATTAGATCCGCGACAATTCTCGTGTCAGTGCGTACTACTAAAGCGATGCATGATGTGAAATTAAGTTAATATTTTTCAAGGAAACACCATAATTACGTTATGAAACATCAAGCTTTTTATTAATTAAGCGAAATGCCGTTTTTTAGACACTTTGAAAAGGGAAATACAGAGAAACAGAGAGAAAGGACTCTTAAAACTTTGACGAAGAGCCGACTTCACGTTCCAACATGTTCTTCTGTTTCTTGAGGTGAGCATTCTCTGACGTAAGCTGATCAATGATCCAGGAAGCAGGAGGGATATGATGAGAAAGTGACGATTGTGTCACTTGTCGATCGATTACTTCTAGTAACTCATGCTTCCTTCTTAGGATGTTCTGAATCTCAACATTTCGTGTCTTGACGATTCGACACTTGTTTCTCCAAGCATTCCATTCTTGGCACACCTTGTTTAATGCCGCTTGTAATTTCTCAACATCGGTGGAGAAAAGGAAGATTGGTTCCCTTAGGGGAATAGGTTCATGACGCTGATATGGCATCCTGAGCTTGAATGCTCTGACGCGTACCCATTGAAGGTAAGGATCCAGGGAGATGCAAAGATGTTTTCCTAACAATCTTCTCCCTTTTGCGTTAACAAGACGCCAGGCTTGGATAATTTCTTTCTTCAGCATGTTGCCATGATCATCGATGTTCTTGAAGAACAGACCCTCCAATTGAATACTACTTGGTATGTTTTTAATGGGATAACTGTATTGACGACGGGCTTAAGCTGGATTATAGCTGATTCCTCCCTTAGTTCCAATAAGGGGTACGTTGGGATAACTTCCACAACTGAAGATGATCTTGGTTTCGTCTTTGTCAGGACTACACCAATCAATGTACGAATGAGTGAGGGACATGATTTTCTGTGACCAGTAAAGGCCATCCCTCATGTTCCAGAAAGTTCTAGACTTTGGCAGGTGCGAGACGAACCATTCGTATAACAACGGTACGCAGCATGTGATTAATCCTCCTCGCTGCAGATTTTTTGAATGCACAAAGTGGTAAGCATCCCCAAGCAAGGTTGGAACTGGATTTTAAATTAAGAAGATCTTAATTGCGTTGATGTCAACGAAATTGTCAATGTTATGAAACAAAAACAACCTATAGATGAGCAATGCCAAGATTTCCTCAAAGCGCTCATATCTTGGATGCTGACGAAGAACCGAGATTGATCCAACAAGAACTTGGAGGGTAATCCTTGAATTTCTCCTTTACTCACCATATGAGTTCTGACGTCGACTATGTTCAAGGGAGTAGTTGCTGCAATGATAATATCGTCAGGATTCTTTTCCAAACCGGAGTACGGATCTTGCGCGTACACGAGTATTCCAATCAGACGAGAGTACTCCTCTAACATAGACATGAGTTGATAATCTGGAAAGGTGAAGCACTGATACGTTGGATCGTAAAATTGTACCAAAGTGGGAAGGATCCCATCCACAATGTTGGTGCTGAGAGGCAGAATTTTTCTATACTTCTCCTTGAAAGCCTGGGGGTTGACCACCAGTTTTCTGAGCTTTTCCAATTCCTCGACCTTAGGAATCTTGAAGGTGTACTTCCTAGCTCTCTTTCTTCCATAATCCATGGTATAGATCCTTAAGTCCTTTCTCCGTTTCTCTTTTTCTATGAAGTTCAAAATGTTTGTTATTTAGTTTCCTTGAAAAATGACTCGAAAAAGACTCTTTTTGTTTTTAGTTATTATGATGAATGCATGATTGCATGAATGCATACACAAGAGTTTTTAAACAAACATGGCATATAAGGGTATAGTTGTCATGGAGTCACAACGCAAACCTCGCCCCAGGGTAAACTATGGATAAGGATTTTTGTACCTGTAGAACGGGTTCTAAGGGTCTCAGAGCTTTTGCTCAATCTTAAAGATACGTTGATTGGTATCTATAAGAGAGTTTTCTCTGAGTGTAGTATCTGCGTGAAAATTACTTTCGTAATCACCGCTCTACGTCCTAAAAAGGCTTTAAGTGGGGTTAATGTGTTTCTAGGTCCTCCTGGTACAAATCAGTCTCGGAATGCATTGGTGCAGTTAATCACAACCAGCCAGGCAAATCCCAAGAGTAGATTTAGGAACCAAGATTAGAGGGCCTTCACCGAGAAGACATCCTCCATCCTATCTTATGTTGCACTCAAATCCGGGTATAGGATTTCTCACCACAAGGGGGAATCAAGCCCTTTCCCGATACAGAACATAAAAATATAAACAAGTATAAATGCAGAAAACACATGAAATGACACAGAGGTTAGGCAGGACCTCTCTTGTTTGAGGGGGAATTTGGCATCCCTAATTCCTCATTGGGGGCTGGACCAGCACAGGTCAACCAATGGTTTGGATGAAAAACCAAGGTTATTACTTTCCCCAGCAGAGTCGCCATTTTTCTGTGGTGTCGTTTTTTTTACCTCCCCGTTTCACTTGGGAGGACGGCATGCTAGACCCTTCACGCGGAATTTGGAAGGAGAATGCGCCCGGGGCGGAATGAATTTTGTTTCAGTTCTTCCTACGATATCACACGAACTCTTGAATTATCCTATGAGGAGGAAAGGGGAAAAAGATCTCAAATAAACCCTAGGAGTTTGCTAAGGGTGGGGATTCACCTAGACTAGAAATTCTGCAGTCCGGGAGGTCGGTTATACATAGGGAAGATTTTAAGCAACCTACATATCCGTAGTACTCTACGAGAACCTTCTCTATGTCTATGTGTTTGTGTTTTTTGCTTATTGATTGGGAAAGTTTCTCCTTTGTGTTAGGAGGAAAAATTGAATTGAATTAAAAGACAGACAGACTGACTATTTATGGTTTTTTATTAGCTTGCTGAGATTCCTTGTGAACCTCATGCCTACATATCCCTAATGGAAGTCAGAGCTTTTTGTAGTTCGGAGAACTAATTAGGGAAATTAATGATTTTTGGGTGCCTTGCTTGGAGCTCAAGGTTGAAGCTTGAATTAAATCTCTGTTTACAGTAAAGAGACATGAAATCATCTTTATAGAGGGGTATTTCTACTATTCCACCAGAAACATTTTTAAAGTGACAAAAAAGCTGAAATTTGTTTCATTAAGAGAGGGAGCCTACTTGGTTGATCAAGTATGACAGCCACATGCCTCTTGAATGAAAGATTCTCGACCAAATTAGGGAAAGGTGTACAAGTCTGGGTGTGTTGCCAGAGCATGCCTTTCACGAGTCCTAAATGGGAGAATGTTTGAAATGATTGTTTGTTTGAAATGATTGTTTGTTTATGGTGAGATAGGAGAAATACCTACCTATGAATATGAGCTATGTCTATCTACTGTTTGAAAGATTTGATTTATTAGCTGGCTTGTATGAGGCCCAAGCTTGAGGCTTTTTAATTGATTAATTATTTTATTGACTCTGGGAGATGACTTAAACTAAAGAGTTTTGTGTTCTGTACAAAGCCCAGAATTGATGCTGACTCTACATAGGGAGACTCTATTATATGCCTTATACAAAGCCCAAGGTTGTGGCTGACTCTTAATTGGGGAAAATATTATTTTCTGCCTTGTATGAAGCCCAAGGTTGTGGCGGATTCTTTAAAGAAACTGAATATGGATGACTCTAATGGGGAAAAGATCGTAGAGGTTAGAAATCTTTTGACACAGGGAATATGGTTTATATGCCTTGTACAAAGCCCAAGGTTGTGGCTACTTGAAGGTGATGGACTCACTGGGGAGACTCTATTATATGCCTTGTACAAAGCCCAAGGTTGTGGCTGACTCTGGATAGGGGAACACCTATTAGTAGGGTTTTGACTCTAAGGGAAGTATGTGCCTTGTACAAAGCCCAAGGTTGAGGCTGACTTTTTAATGGGGAATGATCTACCAGTGTGGGATCTTTTGACTCAGAGGGGATTACATTGTTGAGGATTATCCTAAAGATTGACTCTACTGAGGATTGTGCTTTTGTTGAATGGAAGTCCCAGGTTGGAAGATTGACTCTACTGGAGAATTTGTTTGGGATGGTTAACCTAAAGTAGACTCTACCGGGGAATTGATTTTTATTGACTGAGACTGACTTTAAGTGAGATTTATCTTTTAAAAGTTGAATTTTTGGAAGCTAACCCTTTCCAGGGAATTATGACTTTAGAGGACTAATTTTGGAGGCTAACCCTTTCCAGGGGTTTTACTCTGATGGAGAGTTTATCTTTTGAA
This sequence comes from Vicia villosa, assembly GCF_029867415.1. Taxonomy (NCBI): domain Eukaryota; kingdom Viridiplantae; phylum Streptophyta; class Magnoliopsida; order Fabales; family Fabaceae; genus Vicia; species Vicia villosa. Next base: position 452,070 of record NW_026705441.1, on the reverse strand, counting down.
AGTTTAATTTTTGGAAGCTAACCCTTTCCAGGGAACTTGGATTTAAAGGAGTGATTTTTGGAGGCTGACCCTTTCCAGGGGTTTTACTCTGCTGGAGAGTTTATCTTTTGAAAGTTTAATTTTTGGAAGCTAACCCTTTCCAGGGAATTTGGATTTAAAGGAGTGATTTTTGGAGGCTGACCCTTTCCAGGGGTTTTGTTACAAATGGCAAAAGGATTATCTATTTGAGACTTTTTGTTTAAAGCCCAAGATGAAGGCTGACATTGACTAAGGATCCTAGACTCTGCTAAGGAAGAAAATTAATGAAGATAAGGGTGACAGAGACTGTCCATGTCTCTCATTCCAAAAGGTGAACTCAATATGAGATTGAGACATTCTTAGCTTGTCTGAAGTCTGGTTTAAAGAGTGGAAGAAACTCACCAGGGTAGGCTAAAAGGTGACTAAAGACATGTTCCTATGTTTATAAGAAACCTGATGGGTCCTTGTATACAAGCTCAATAGGAAGCTGGGAATGCTTTTAAGAAGCCTGTGGGTCCTTGTACAAAGCCCAAGAGGAGGCTAATCGAGGGTCATCGAGGGTCCTTGTTATAGCACGAGAGAAAGCTATGTGGTTTTGAACTTATTTTGGCTCTAAGCAAATGGGTAAGAGGTTTCACCGGGAATAATTCCTCTTGGGTGGATGTATCCAATTTTTGTTCTAAGGCTTTTTCAAAATGTTTCATCGGGAATAATTCATCTTGAGGGTTTGAACTACAGATCTCTAATTAGGAAAGAGCCTTCACCGGGAAGACATTCTCAATCCTAGGCCATAGTCCTATAATATATATATATATATAGTTTAACTGATCGTCTGTTTAACTGAAGTTTGGAAACAGTTTTGAAGATTGACAAAAGTCAACTTAATTAAGGTAAAGACAAAATCTATACCTAATTAAGACCTAAATGATTAGGGTTTTATCACTAAAGCATTTATGAGAGATTAGGTTTTGAAAATTCAAGGAAAACATGTATTAAAAGTATTTTAAAATACTTAAAAATACACCGTTTTTTAACCTAATAAAAATACATCAAATAAAGAATATATTTGTAATTTTTTTGATTATCCATAAAATAGGTATATCAAATAACAAGTGTGTGAAAAATCAAGCAAACATGATTTAATTTGAAGGGTGAATTAATTGGTTGAAGTTGTGAAGAAAATAAGTGAGAAAAGTGATAAAAAATAAGGATTTGTCTCCACCAAGGCTTGAACCCACGCTTTCATGGTTACCACACAAAACAAAGCCAACTGAGCTACACGCTCAGTGTGACTAAAGAGGGACTTCATTTGGTTATATGTGAAACACGCGTGTTAAAATGAAAAATAAAAAAAAAGGTCTGAGGGGGGGGGGGGGGGGATCGAACCCCAGACCTTGTGGCAAGAGAGAGTGGAAGCGCATGTGACCAAGTGAGTTAAACGATGTATTCGTTTAAAACACGCTTTCAGTTAATTATATTTTAAACTTTCCCCTGAGAATTCAAAAATGGCGCCACCCACCATCTTCATCTTCAACCTCAAGCTTTCCATTTTTGAATTTCTGAACTTGCTCATTTCTCAACCAAACGTGATGATGTAAACATGAATTTTGCTCTAAATTTCCTCACGAATCCAAATATGCAACTAATATTTATTTATATTGACTACAACTATCTAATTTTTCAGAAAAACACGAAGAACATATGAACCCTAATTTTAAAATTAAATGATGAACAAGATGAATAAATGAATGATGATAGAGGGTTTTTAATCCTCTGATGATGCTGAACAAACTCGTATCGAGATATATCAAGAAGAGTACTTAATTATGAGTGTTAGAGTTTGGAAAAATACCTCTGAAAATGGAGGTCGATGGCTATGGTGGAGAACTTCTGGCTATGGCCGAATGATCCTAAAAGCTTCCTGGGGACTCAGTGGTGCTGACTGAATGCTTATTGTAACTTGAATACTTCAGAATTGTCCTGCTCGACTCCTTCGATTTGAGCCTCAAGTGAACATGGAGGTTGAGGATTCTGAACTTACAGATGAGTTGCGACCATCTGGATAGCTTCACCACACCCTAAGGAACCTGTTTGGATGCTTGGACTTGCTTGACACCTTCTGAATTGTGCTACAGACCTCCAACTGCTCAAGCTTCAAAATGGAAGTGGCTATGGTGCTCCTCTACTTACAGAAATGATCCAGGTGCTTGGATCACCTCTAATGAACCCCCTTGAGATGTTAGAATGCTCACTTTCAAAAGAAGAGCTCTGGTTTGAAGATATTGATTCTTCTTACCAAAGAGCTTTTGAAAACCATAAGCATGAGGTAGAGAAAGAGAAAGCAAGAAGTAGAGTTGCTTTGGTGTGTCTAATACTGAGGAATGCACTTGTATTTATAGGCAAAGAGTTCAGTGTAATTGCAGAGGAGTGAGCTTGCTTAGTGAAGTCATTTTGGTTACTTAAGCATGAAGAAATTCAAAACTATCCAAAATGTAATGATGGCATTTTGGAGCATTCTCCCTAGCCATTGATCCTTGCAGATTTTAGGGAACATTTCTGATGTGTAGAAGCTTTCCATTGGCTTAGGAGAAGATTCCAATTGATGAATCATCACTTACCATAAATTCCCAAAAGTAATGATTACATAATCACATGTTCTTGTTTTGGGAATATTCTTCAATTCTCATGTCATGGTGAAAATGAATGCATGGCATCTCTTCTTATGCGTTATGGGTCGTGTAGCATCCATTGGTGAAGTCATTTGCACAAAATTGCAAAGTTTCAAAATGGTACATGACCTATAATTTTACTTCATGAGGCCAACTTTGAACAATCATAAATCCTAGCTCAAAATGAATTTGGAGAAGGTTGAGCACAATTTGGAAAGCCCTAAACATCTACTTCAATTCATTAGTTTGAGTTTTCTTCAGAATCATTTGGGAAATTTGTGAAAAACAAGCCCAAAGTTTGAAGAAAACTAGGTTAAAAAGACTTAGAATTTTTTCTAAGTTTTTATGACCTATAACTTAAAAAGTCCAAATCTCTTAAATGATTGATCTCTTGAAAAAGGTTGCATTGTAAGAAGTTGTTTTATTTTGTAATATCTACAACTTTCATGTTGGGAGATTTTTGAGTTGTGTAGGTGAAATTTTGAGATCCATGAACTAGGTCAAAATGCACTATTTTGACTTTTTGTTGACTTTTTGATCCTTGATGAATTTACTTGATTTTTTTTGGTCAAATGACTTCAATAATCATATGTGGATGATATTGATCCTTAAAAGTCATGGTTTAACCAAAAATCCCAAAAGTCAAAGGTGATCTTGTACAGTTGACTTTTTCCAAATGAAGTGAAATTTTGGACTTTGGTAATGAATCAAGTCCTTCTCCTCAAATGAGTGATATGAATGGATTATATTGAGGTAATAGAAGTTCTTGAATCATGTTTTGAATGGTGGATCCATGTCCTGATTAAAAGTCAACTGTGCAGTTAAATTAGGTCAAAAACCATAATTGTCGACCAGATGAAATTGATGACTGTAGATCTTGAATTGAAGTGTAATGCCCTATGGATATTTTCATATGGATTATTTGAAGATGATTGAAGCCTTTGAGTGATGCCCTGGAGCTTTTTAGGGTTTCCCAAATGTGGTCCCTGATTGCAGTCCTTGATGGGTTCAAAACCCTAGTCTGGTGATCTGAGCAAACCTGAGTCTTGATAACTGGTGTCTAATCATTTATAGGTAAATGAATGAATCATTTGAGTCATGTGATGGTTTTAGAGGTTATTCTCTTGTTGTTTGATCCTTTGCCTGAGTTCTCTTGTCTTTGATCATCCTCGATTAGGTACCAGATAAACAAGTGACTGCTATGAGTACCTGTCTTGAATTTGATGAGATGTTTGGAGGTGTGACATATCAGGGGGGTAAAAGTTAGGGTATGACACAAGCTTCCTTTGTTTTTTTGTGAATATTTCAATTTATTTAAAATACACATGAAGGCGCATTTAGAGTCTCAAGGAAAACAAGTTTGGAAAGTTGTTGTAGAAGGTCCTTTTGTTCCAAGAACTGTTGTTAATGGTGTTGCCTCCATAAAGCCTAAAGCATCATGGGATGAAGATGATGAGAAAAAGGTCCTTCACGACAAAAAGGCAATTATTCTTTAAGGTGCACTTAGCATGGTTGAATTCTTTCGCATTTCGGCATGCACAACAACAAAGGAAATATGGGATACATTAGAATAAACTCATGAAAAAATCAATAAAGTGAAAAGATATAGATTGAACACGTTGAGTCAGGATTACAAGTAATCCAGAATGCAACCCGAAGAATCAATCCTCGACTAGCAGAAAAGATTCGTGCACTTGACAAATCATTTAAAAGCACTTTGTAAGACTCTTACTAATGATGAACTTAATCTTAAAGTGCTTATATCTTTAACCAGGGAATGGAAACCAAAAGTAATGACGATATCCAAAAAGAAAAGTCTATCTTCAATGACTTCTTCAACTTTATTTGGAAAAATTCAAGAATACGAGACAGAACTTGGAAGACTTGAAACCCATGAAAACCAAGAGAAGAAATCCAAAGGAATTGTTTTAAAAGCTGACTCAAAAGAAGTTGAAAAAGAAAATAATCTGGTAGAAGAAGAGAACTTCATGCTTCTTGTAAAAAGGTTAGGTAAATTTTGTCAATAATAATAGTACTAACTTTATGAAAAAGAAGAAGTTCTTTAACAAGAAACATGCCTCCACTTGAACACAAGATGTAACATGATATGAATGTGGGAAACAATGGCACATAAAGCCGGATTATCCAAAATTTGGAAATAAAAGTTTCAATAGAAGAAAAGAGTCAAAGCCTAAAAAAAGCCTACATTGCATGGGAAGATAATGAAGTGGGTTCATCTTCCAATTTAGAAAGCGAAGAATTTGACAAGTCTTTGATTCTATGATCACAAGGGCATAACTCCCTCAATTTTCAACATTTTGAGTGCTTCTTTTTGCAAACCATTCTCCTTGACACCATTAACCACTTCTCTTTACAAGCCAAGAGGAGATTTTGTGAAGAAAGTCATCAAATTTTGTGAGAATACATTTGTTGATTCTATGGTGCAGTAATTTTGGTAAAATAGTTTGTTAGATTGTTTTTCCTAGATGTCAAAGCAGATGCCTTGACATTATAAGTTGCAACAATTTCTATTTTTAGGGTTTGGTTTGTCAGTTGCTTAATTGACTGTGCATTTTAGCTGCGTTATTTCCTATAGCTCTTATGGGTGTTCTATATCCTATTTAGTAATTGTCCCAAGCCCATGACCAGGATTACTAGTCTCTGCCAATCTATAAAGACTTAGCTAATCTTTATTTTCTAAGGTAAGGACTTTTGATTCAAGTTGCTATGTTCTAAGAGTTCCATATGTGTACATTCACAAACCTGTAGGTGTTGAATGTTGTTTGATCTTCGAATCTTTTAAGACAGGAGATTATTTCATCCTCGTAAGCTATTAAGCATCGGGGAGTGGCTGTCTTAGAAGAGTGGCTTCCAGTTTTCTTTGATCTTTTATTTTGTCACATGGGATTGTGATCGAGGGGATTTGAGGAAGGCCTCATACCTAGGTAAGTCTTAGGTAGAAGTCATAGGAAGGGTAGTGATTAAGTGAGAAATCGTAAACTGGGACTGTTTAGCTTCGAATTGATACTATCGTATATTGATTTCATCCATGGCTTGGTAGCCCCCCAGAGTAGGAAGGATTGTTCCGAGCTAGATAAACATAACTTTGTGTTCTTTACTTTCTGCACGATTATTATTGCTGCTATCATACTTGTTCTAATTGTTAAAGTGCTCAGATATTGTGCTGTTACATCGCATTCGACATCACATATCTGATACTAGAATTTCAATTGGTATCAGAGCAGGCACTTTGCTCTGCATTTGAGTGAGATCTATGGAGGTTACTTTTTGGTACGATGAACAAGGAAGTTAGATTTCTGAACAGACTACCTGTTCTGGATGGAATCAATTATGATTATTAGGAACCTCGCATTGTGGCCTTCTTGAAATCCATAGATAGCCAGGCTTGGAAGGCAATTTTGAAAGGGTGGAAACATCCTGTTATTGTGGGAAAAGACAAACAACCCACGAATGTGCTGAAGTAGCTAAGGATGCATGGGAAATTCTAAAAAATGTTCATGAAGGCACATCCAAAGTGAAAATATCAAGACTTCATCTGCTAACCACCAAATTTGAGAACCTAAAGATGAAAGATGATGAAAGTATCCACGGCTTTCATATGAATGTCATGAATCTAAATTGGCGAGAAAAATGCTGAGATCTCTTCCCAGGAGATTTGATATGAAGGTCACTGCCATAGAATAAACTCAAGACATCAACCAGTTAAAATTGGACAAACTTGTTGGATCTAAAATTCTGGTATAGCAAAACTCAGATGTCCCATAGGATGTCGAGACATTTGGTCTGTTATCAACAACATATGCAAGATAAAAACAGTTAAATTAGTTGCTGAAAAGTAAAGTGCTCACTGTTGTACCCCAATTTTTGACCACTGAGATCCCACCATATCTTAAATATCAGGATCATCGTTATCATCATAATCATCATGCATTCATTATTTGTTATAAAAAAATACAAAAAAAAATTGTTGTTTGTTGCTTGTGCCCCAAGACAGGAGACTGATCAAGAAGAGACTGGGAAAATTAGGGTTTTGAGGCCCACAAAGGAATTCAACATTCTTCTATGATTCAAAGAATTTTATAATCAATATCAAGACCCAAGGATGGTTCAATGCAAGATCAATCACCTTCAAGTTCATCATAAGCTCCAATTAGGGTTTTTGACCTAATTTCACTAGAGGGTTGACTTTTAATCAGGACATTACTCCAAGACTCAAAACATGACTCAAGGGCATAAAAATCAACATTATAATCAATCCATATCATTCATTTGAAGAGGAGACCTTGATTCATATGGAAATCACAAAACTACAGTTCATTTGGAAAAAGTCAACAATGCAAGTCAACCTTTGACTTTTGAGAAAAATGGTAAACTATGGAATTTTAAGGATCCAAATCATCATCATATGGATATTGAAGACATTTTATCAAAGAAAATTCAAAGAATTAATCAAGAATAAAAAATTCAACAAAAGTCAAAATTAGGGTTTTAAGTGAATTTTGACCTAATTTTGGGAACATCAAATTTTGCCTACAAATTCAAAAATCTCCAAACATGAAAGTTGTAGGTCTTGACAAAACAAAAAACTTACCACAATGCAACTTTTGGCTAAAAGTGACTATTTTGAGAGATTTTGGATTAAGAAGGTTTATGTCTAAAAGACTTGGAAAAATTCTAAGTGTTTTCACCTAGTTTTTTCTTAACTTTAAGCCCTTTTTTCTCCATGATCCCAAAGGAGTTTGAGGAAAATTTTAACAAGTGAATTGAATTATGTAACAAGGGCTTTCCAAAGAGACCACTTCCATGAAAATCCATGGCTTGATCAATGAGATATGATTTTGTGAAGAATGTACCATGAACACTTGAATTCAAGAATGAAGATGAAGAAGTTATGAACCAAAACCATTTCAAATGCAAATATTATTTTCTTGTAGCCCTAACTTGTTCCAATCACCATAATCAGAAGATTACACTTGCTTTTGAGCTAATCCAAGTGTTTAAGACATTATCCAAGTGATCATTCCATTAATGGCATAAAGGTCACACTTCCATTCTAGAAAAGCATTGCTTTTGCAAAGTCCACTCTTCTTGAGCCTCCCCCATGTCTCCTCTGTAGAAAAAGCAACACAAATCCAACAAGAAATCTCTATAAGATTAGATCAAAGTCCTTGTAAGCATTCTTAAAGTTTGTACCTTCCATTGAAGCCATAACTTTCTCATTTCTTCACAAACAAGCAAAGAGGTACAAAGATCACATTTGAACTCAAAACTCTGAAGTTTTTCCCTCCACAAACCCTAATCCTTACCTATAAATAGAGAGTATCACTCCCTTGATCAAATACACCAGAATTCTCCAATTCACCTATCACTTGAAATTCTCATTTTTCCAATCTTTGCATTTTCATAGTGATTTTGAGTTCGATAAGTTGTGGGTGTCAACCAATGGTTTAGATAGCTTATAAACATCATTTAGAAGTTGTCCATACCTTCCTCAACCTCTTAAAGGTCTCCTAACCAAAAATCACCTTTTAACCTCCATTAAAGGTTCCTTCAAGCTCATAACTTACCAAATTCCAAACCAAACAATTACAAACCAAATTAGCCTTTACAATAGTTTCTATTAATCATATAGAAGCTATACATAACCTTGAAACACTTACCAAAGGCCCCAAATAGAAAATCATCTCTCAAATTTCCATTGAAAGACCTCTTTGAACCAAAGTTGTGACTTTTGATTTGGCTCGTGCGTTCTTGGATTTTTTTGTGTTGGATACCTTCTATATCACATGTAGAAGCTATCCAAACACCTGTTTTGGATCTGTAACACCTAGAACATTGAGTTCTAGGCATAAATTTTCTTTCTTGTAGGTGGTATCGGGTTTAAAGCTTTATTGGACATCACTGAAGGATTCCAGGTCGTTGCAGCACCTCTGAAGTACCTCTAACACAAGTCACAATCTCCATTTTCAGAGGTATCAAACTCAAACTTTGGTATATCTGTTTAAGCACCATTTTGATATGTTCTTGTTACCATTCTTCTTGGAATAATGTGAGGATTAAAAGCCCTAAGGTTTTAGGACCCAATTCTGTGTTTCAAGGATTTAATTTGAAATTTAAATTTTAGGGTTCATATTCCTTTTCCAACAATTCATGTTCATCTTTGATTGTTAGTGTGTGTAAATTACATGGTTGTGTTCGTGTCTTTATGCTGATCACATTGATGTTTTATTTTGTTAAATTTAGCAAGATTCAGAGAATTTTGATTTTTTGCCATAGTTGTTGTTATTGTGTTTCAACGAAGAAGATGAAGTCTGTTTTTGTGGGAAATTTGAATTTCTATGCTTGTTTAAAATATAATCAAATGGAGTTGGTTGCTTAACGAATACATCGTTTCAGCATATTTGGTTACCACTCTCGTACCTAGCGCTTGTGACCCACAGGTCTGGGGTTCAAATCCCCCTCGCCCTAGACCTTTTTGTTTCTTTTATTTTTCAGTATTTTCCAACTTGTTTTGCGTTATAACTCATTGGGCTCACACTATAATGACTTGTCACGCGCTGGCCTAGTGGTGTTAGTTTTGTGGACTGTCTTAGAGGTCCTAAATTCAATCCCTAGTGGCTACACTCCCTTATTTTTTTACCACTTGTTTTTATTAATTTTATCAAACTTCAAAAAATCATCAAAAATATTAAAATTAACCTTTTTAATCCCTTATTTTTTGTGTGATTTATTTATTTTGTGTATTTTCACATTTTGTTAAAAAATCCCAAAAATATTTAATATTTATTTATTTAAAAATTAACCAAAAAAAATGTCTTTTACATTAAAAAATCAACTAAAAATCATTTTGTTTTGATTATTTCTTTCAAAGAACTTTTTGTATGTTTTGTAAATATTTGTTTAGGGTTAGAATAGGATGTCTTTGAGTTCTTCATGTACCCTTAGACCATTTCACTTAAAGAAATTGGTGTTAAAATCAATTAGGTTTAGGTGTTTATGATTAAACTCTAATTTGAAACCCTAATTCAAAAACTTTAGGTTTAAAACCCTAACCCAAAAAGAAACATGTTGGTCTTTGTTTATCCATGATTAATTAAGTTTGTTATCTTGTACATACTTGTTGATTTAATCCTTGTTTTGTACTTAATTGTTATTTTAACCATTATCTTGTTAATTTCTCTTATGTGTTGTTTATCTAACCCCTTGTTTATTCATCATATCAATCACTCATCATTCATACATGATTTTGAATCTAAGGGTTTTAGATACATCCATATCTCTTATTTATTATCATAGTCACTTGTTTGTTCTTGTGTCACATGATATCCTACACACACACTTGAGGTGTCCATTGTTGATTGCTTAAGTTTGTTGCTTTTGTCCAAAAGGATGGGAATGATATTGACTAAAACTGTCAAGGTACTCAAACTCCCTTTCCTATCTCTCTTATCTTGTGTTTTAAAGTATTGTTAAAACTTTTAACTTGTTTGTTGAAATGGTTTAGTATTGTTAAAGCTTAACCAAACCCTTTTGTTTTGAAACCTTGGTACCAAAGAATAGAATGATTCTCTGTGAAACTATTCTTAGACCATTGACCCTGTATTGTTAAAGCTAGTTCTTTTGTTTTAAAACCTTGGTGTTAAGAGAAGAATTATTCCCGGAGAAACTTCTCCTAACCCATTGACCTTGTATTGTTAAAGCTTGGTCCCTTTTTATTTTAAAATTGTTAAGTATTTTAAAGCTTAACCTTTTAAACTTATTGGGTATTTTAAAGCCTAATCTTTTTCAAAAAAAAATGTTTTGTTAAGTATTGTTAAAGCTTAACACCCAAAAAGATTTTGGCCACTTTGGCCCCCCTTTTATTTTCCTTTTAAGAGGAACTAAAAAAGCTCTGACTTCCCTTTTCTTTAAAAGGGGTATATAGGCCTGAGATGCGATGTCTTATCAAACTCACTTTCAAAAAACTTCTTTTCCCATCCCCACCCTCTATTTTAAACAAGTTTCGCATATGATTTTCAAAAGGTATGTAAAAAAATTAAGACAATAACATTTTCAAAGAGGTTCCCATTGAGTACCATGGATATGAGGGGTGCTTAAAACCTTCCCCTTGTATAACAAACCCCCTCACCCAAATCTCTGTTAAGTTTATTAGTTTTGATTTTAAAAAATTTTGTGGGTTTTATTCGCTCTTTCTCCCTTTCTTTTGGAAACAATAAAGTGCGGTGGCGACTCTGTTTTAAAAAAGTGATTAGGAACCTTATACATATGATTAATTGTTGTTTGGATGAACTTTGTTTAAATAAAAGTGATTTTATGAATGCTGTCAAAATTCTAGTTTCTTTTTCCAAAATTGTAGAGGGCGCGTCACACAGTGGGGGCGCGTAGCGCACTATTGAAAACTGAGAGAAACTTTGTATAGAAGGTAGCACGCTTGGTGCAGTGACTTGGGCGTGTAGCGCAACATGTACAAAATTTTTGTGAATTTTGATTCTTTGACTTGGGGTCTTGTATGCTTATGATTTAAGATGTATTTTAATAATTTATTCACTAATGTTTGGATAGGTTTTGAATCGAAAATTAACTAATACATAAAACTTGTGTTTTTGTTATGTATAATGTGAATTGGGTGGATGACATGAATTAGCTTGTGTGATATATATTATATGTGATCCTTACATGCTATATGAATGACTTGTTTAATGATAAATGTGTGTTGTGCAACATTTTGGTGGATAATTCCAATTGTGCGAATTATTTAATATGCTTGGATAATTAAGGATGAGTGATAATCTTAATTTAAAATAATGTGAAATGTTGCGCATGCATTCATGGGGAGTTGGAACTTTGATTTGGCTTTGAATCTTGTGTGGAAATAGAGGCGTCCTTGTCCCTTATGTGGAATGGAAGTAGTGAACTATGTGTTCATATTTTGAGGGCTTTGGTCTTGTCCGGATCGGAAGCATGGCTCTGGTTCTTGAGTATAGAATCGAGAGCGAAGAGTTTGATACTCACGTGGTAGCACATGCACGAGTCTCATTAGTTACATTTCGAGTCACATTGTTGCTATGTGATTGTTTGAATTGTTATGTGTGCTTATGTGATAATTGGAAATTTGTGTTATGTGCAATATTTATGGAACCCATTTAAATTATGAAGTTTGATGGATGATTATGCTATTGTATGCTATATTCGTTGTCGTATTATATATATATATATATATATATATATTCATAATGATTTGAATTCTCACCCTTCTGTTTGAATGATGTTCAACGTGACATCGTGAAGGTTCCGACGAGTAGCTTGCTTGCACGAGGATTTAGCCGAGGAGCTTATCGGTTATTTCATTTTGATTTAGGTAGTGAGTCAATACTCTGATCATGTAACACTGGGGGATATTTGAACTCATGTTTTGGATGTTTTGATTATGTTTTCTTATTGTATTCAACATGATATTGTGGATGTATTATGTTGATGACATTGTTGCCCATTGTTGGATTCATATGACTTATAATGATATGATAAGGTTATTATGATTTTGGTAGATGATTATAGTATGGGATATAATCATTGAAATGCTTGAGGATTGTTATTCCGTTGCGGTATGAATATTGATGAAACAGGAAGTTTTCAAATTGTGTTATAAATATGATCAGGTGCATGTTTGTATGTTTTATTTTGGGTTTTCATTGCTATGGAAATAACATGTGACACATTCTTATTATATGCATGTTATAATAATCTGTGAACATATGTATTTATTTGGAGTTTAGAAAAGGGGTGTTACACTTATCACTCACCAAAATCAGAAATTAAATTCATATCTTCAAGCCTTCCAGTTCTAATTTCTTAATTCTATCTTCATCCTTGAACTCCACTGAGCTAACCACACCATTTACAAGCCAAATCGTGCTCAAGATTAAGCTCCCTAACTTTACTTTCAGAGCTTCAAACTTGAGTTTCAACCGGTAACAATTCATGATCATTTTGCCTCAAACTAGTTCCTATTTTGTTCTCTATCCCTCCCCGAAGCTTAAGCTTCTTCTGGTTTTGATTTTGGTTGAGTTTTAAGCATTTCATGGTGATTTTAACTTTTTCAATTTATATGGTTTTTCTCAAATCGAGTAAGATGTAGTTTGAATAAATTTTCCACGAGCTAGTGATTGAGATTGTCTTGAAGAGACGAATCCAATAATACCACTCGTGAATGCTAATTTTTCCATTTGAGTAAGCTGCAATTCGTTTTGATTTCGTTGACTTTTCAACATTCTGAGGTTGAAGACAATGACATGGATGTCTTCAACCAATCAAAACACGCCACGCTTATTTTCAAAATCTAATTTAAATGTGATTCAGTGCTTTATTTATTAATGACCAAAACATGCACACCGTGTCAGATCCATTGGATTTGATTATTTACGCGTTTTGACATTGATAAAATGGTCCACATTATTTTAGTTTTATTATATTTTTCAAAATTGTTTTATCTTAAAAAATTAATAACTCTTTCATTTTAGTTCAAAAGAATACCAAAGTTTTTGCTAAAATTCTCTATTAATTTTCTCTTTCATACTACATTAAAATTTGTTTTTGGTAGCGCTACAAAGACAATGCTTTTTCCCAAAAGTGCTTCTATAAGTTTAAAAAAAATAAAAACTAAAAACTGAAGAAAAAACGTTGCTAAAGGCTGACTTCAAAAAGAACTTTTGAAAAGCGCTGCTAAACGATGTTACTGGTAACACATGCGAAAGTGCTTTCTGAAAGCGCGGCTAAAAGTGAAATTTAGAAAGCGCTTTCATAAAAGCAATGCTATAAGAAAGCGCTGCTAGAAGCCAGTGAATATAAAGTGCTTTCTGAAAGCGCTGCCTTAGGGCTTTAATTTAATAAAATTTAGTAAAGCCCTAAAATTTCCAAAACTTTCCAAAATGCATTTTCAGAAAACGCTCAGCCCTCTTCGCGATTCTCTTTGTTCCTACCACAATTTTCTTCCACAAACCTCCAATTTTCTGAAACGCGCTTCCACGATTTTCTTCTCCGACCACGTTTCTGACCACGAACCTCCGACCGCCAGTATCTCTTTCTCTGTCCGGTAACTTTTCTTCTCCAATCATTAACTTTTCTTTTAAACTCCTTTTGTATATTATTGTTGAATGGAAATTATTGTGTGAAATTTTGTTGTCATTAAACTGAGTGAGAGAGATTGATAGCGGACCGAGAGAGAGAGAGAGAGAGAGAGAGAGAGAGAGAGAGAGAGAGAGAGAGAGAGAGAGAGAGAGAGAGAGAGAGAGAGAGAGAGAGAGAGAGAGAGAGAGAGAGAGAGATAGTTTAGGATTGTTGTTCTTCATGTAGATGAAAAGCTCTTAGGTAATTTTGATGCTGAAGAAGCGATTCTTGTGATATTAAATTTTCTTATGTGATAGATATTTTTTCATATTTTATTTTTTATTTTACTATTTTTAGCTGTTTTTGCTTTGTTTTCTTGATTTTTATTGGTTTTAAAATAGTTTTGAGATTCCAAAAATCACCAAAATTTTTCCTAAAAATATTTTATAGTTTTTCTCTCCATCTCTTTTCTCTCGATTTGTGGGTGTAAGTCTAAATGAATGCATTATGTAGAGGCTATGATCATATCATTCCTCTGGTGGGTCATTAAGATGAAATCCTATAATGGTCAAAAGAATTTCATCAGGACACTTGGTTTTGTTTTTTTATCCATTCTCATCCCTCTTCATCTTATTCCCATTCTTTTTCTTGTTATTTTACATGTGTTGTAAATTTTAGGAGAAAGATTTACATATCATTTCTCTAATTTGTTTTAAACACATAAAATAGTTATTGACCGACCTTGTTGTAGGGTGACTTCTATATAAGTTACTTAGCGATTGCTTAACATAGCGCTAAATTTGTCTCATATCAGAAAATGATTATTCGTGGCATAAACCTATATTTACAAGCCCAAAGATGGTTAATTATTTGGAAATTAGCTCAATACCTTTGAAAACTTGTTGTTATGAGACTTTGATTTTATCAATCATCCAATGAGTTTTCATCAACTTTGACGTAAGTTCATTATACAACCATTATTGATCATTCACTTTGACAACTAACTTGTAATCACTAACTTCTAACTTTATTGAAATTCTGGTACGTCAGACATCAGATGACATGTCTAGACATCTGATCCAACATTTAGCGCATCAATGTATAAACATAGCAGACTGAAAAAGCAATAAACAACACATGAATTGTTAACCCAGTTCGCTGACAAACACACCTACTATGGGGGCAACCAAGCTAGGAAGGAAGTTCACTATCAGTAGCAACAATTCAAAGCTAAACAATCCCACTTTACAACTTCTCACTTAATCACTACCTAATGACCCTTCTACCTAGATCCTCTCTAGATATGGAATATCTCTATCCCACTTCCTAATACCGCAGTGATGTTGTACAGTTCTTTAGTCCTAGGAGCTGTAGCAACGACTAAATCACTCTCCTAATATTGATAACATTCTTCAGCATACTAAACTTGAAGTTACTTCAAATCTTACTTCAACAACACCTCACTTCTTACCTACAGGCTTTGGGGTTCATATGGTAGCCTTCCCACAACCCGGGAGGTTTACCTTGACAAACCCTAAGGATTACATCTTGAAAATACTCGATTGTCCTATCTAAACTCAGGTTACAATGCTTCTATTTATAACATATTCTCAACTGGATTTGGGCTTCTAGTCGCAGCATATTTGCTGTTACAAATTAGTAAAATCTTCTGCTATATAATAGGTCTTCAATCAAATCTTTATAAATTGTCTCCAATTATAGCATGTCTTTATTCTTCAATATTCTTCTTGATTCTTTTTTACCTTTTCTTCTGCGCCAATTAGGATTTGCATAATATTCTTCTGAATATTCTGCATCTGTTTAAATCAAACTGAATCTTCTTGAATCCAACTCAACAAGCGCAATGTCGAATGCAACAAGTCTCGCCATATTCTAGGACATGATGTTCCAGATGTTGAGTAACTTCAACACATGTTTCCTCATCTTCTGTACGTGTTCATATACAAACATACTATATTCCATTCTTGCAGCTAGTATTTGTTTTACAAAAATTAATGCCATCTCTAATAATACAGAACTTACAATCTCCCCCTTTGGTATATTTTTGGCTAAAACAAATAGAAACAATTACATTTAAAACTCAAGGGATTACAATAATAACCCAACCAACAGTAGTCCTTAGTAACTACTGTCTACCACAACATGGAGATCTTATTCAGAGTTTTATGTTGTTGAAATATCTTGTTCGACATCTTGAACAACATTCTGAATCAGCTCCATTTGCTCCAGATCTTGAACACCAAGGTACAACAACCTCAGGATTGTTAGATAGAAAGTCCTGAAGTCATTTGGTGTACATGAGGAAGAAGATGCACAACTCTCCCCCTGAATCGAAGAAATACCTTCATGATATGTAATACTAGGTACACAAATGGTGTAACTCAGATCACAAGTCACAATAATTCTTCATATCTCATAAAATAAATCACAAACCGACACCAGACAGCCTTATGATAGAACATTGTTTTCGAAATGTTTGGATATCTGATGTGAGTATAATCTCCTGGTTGAGCATCTGAGCAATACACCCTTTCTCCCCCTTTTTGGCCAAAAATTGACAAACAAGGCCATCACAAAACCAAGCCCAAGTACAACTTACCCATACCCGCATGAACCTCATAATGATCAGCACTTTCACACCGTGAAATGGTGAATAGCAGAAGGCTCTATAATTAAGCTGATAGGAGACTTAGGAAATAACGATCCTTGAAAAATATGACTAATTGATTAGTCAAGGAAAACGTTATTTGAGGAGAAAACCACCACAGACCAATGTGTACCGTCCAATATCTTTGAATGCCTTTAATAATGTTGGACAGTTTCTTCTGAGAAAATAGAACATACACGTGCGTAGTCAAACCCAAAACTATTACAATTCCAATATTGCCTTTTGACTACCTTTTCTGGCTGTGGACCAATTCTTCTGGAAGAACCAATTTCCTAAGATAGCGCATGCAAAGTCACGGACACGAATTTCTGACAGAGCTTTGATGTTATCTTCCAAAAAGTTTCTTTGCTAGCTTTTAAAATAATATATTTTCAAAACATGGCCTGACATCTGGTCAAACATTGCCTCTCATGCCTTAGCAGCACATAAACACAAAACACTATAGAAAGATAAACCATTGCGTGAATTAGTTCAGGCTAGCTTCTTATACAAAATCCTCCATTGCTTAAATAGTCATCAACTCCTTTTCTTTAGTTCTCAAGATTACTACTTTTTCTTTAATCGGCTCAAGCTGAAATGTTAATACATTATGAATGTTACTTAGCACAGATACTACCATCAGTAGTAGCATATGCATAAACATCACAACTGTCGGTAGTTGTGGCTTAGAGAAGGATAACCATCAGTAGTTATCAGGTATCATTAGTATTACAATCATCAGTAGTTGTAGTCATTAACATAAACCACAAAAGTTTTAAGTGAAAATGGAGCATATGTAGTAGTCTTGCAGCAATTTGATAACCATCAGTAGTTATCATCAGATTTCATAGGTACCAACCAGAAAAAATCAGAGTTTATTTTTCCTGCCAACTTATGATTAAAGACGTAGATACATCACACTCCCCCTGAATGTCAGAACATTCTTTAGAACATCCTTACAAAACAACTGCATGGACAGACTTAAGACTCTCATGTCAACAATATGTCAACACAAAACTAGCCTCAGCAACATTCGTTTCTCCCCCTCTTTAGTCTAAACTTGACAAAAGGTAATAAGAGAAAAAAACTCAAAAAAACTTAAAACAAGAACAAGCAAGCCCTAAGAAACAAAGAGTAAGTCTAAGTTTTTCCTAAAAAGAAGATTACCCCAGGAAACTAAGAGTAAGTCTAGGTTCCCAAAAACGAAAAAAACTCTAAAAAAATCAGACAAAAAAATATATACATAATTACCTCCACACCAGATACTCTTGATTAGGAATTTCTCACATATTCCAGAACAAATGTTCCCAGCTAACTTGCTACACAAGGTCCAGACTATCACTATCTGTAAATTAAAGTAGAAGAACCCCTTCTTCATCAGCCATTCAGCTTTTGCCTTTAATATGATAGCAATCATGTTTTTCCAGAACATGTTACTATAACTAAGATCAGATACAACTCCATACAATTAGAAATGCCATTTCTTACACTATTGTTGATTTCCAAGATCTTCTTTTACATCCCTGACAGCTGATAAACCTCATAGATAGAATTAAACTCTTAGAACTCAGCACAGTTATAACACCTTCTAAATCATGATATTACATTGGACAAATACAAAGTCTCCCGTCAATGTATTCACCACACATGACTAGACTAACCTTCTCTCAAAAGGTAAAACAATTCTCCTCCACACATATGGAAATTGCTGACCCGGCCTTCTTTGTTTCAAACTTCTCTATGATTCACACACACTTCCTTGGCTGAAAATACACATTTGAGATGATGCTTCAACATCAGACCTGGCATTAATGTCAAACACCAGCGTATGCCATATACTACGGCTTTGGAGGAACATCCATAGTATTTCATACACAACTCCTTGTTGGGGATACAAGAGCTCACACTTCAGCAACTGATCAATTATGTAGAAAAACCAGCAGCTGTCACCATACACCAAAGAGCTTCTTTATAAGCAAGTTTCAGACCACCTGTCTGACTTTGAGATGTAAGGTGTTATCCTTCTCTATCAAAAGAGGAGATTCCCTCTTCAGGTCGATCACAATAACCATGTCATTTTCTAATCATCATACCATGAACAGAATTCCCAGACAAGTCTGCTTCTCTCATTCTTCAGCCTCGAACAATTCATCACAAATAACTTGGATGATACAATTTGATCACTGGTTGACTCACATCATGACAGTAAGTTAATTTTCCAGAATATTAACTTAAATTAGGTTGATGCATCTCCATTGCACACAACTCCTTGTATGTCCCTCCTGACTTATCAAAACCAGAGTTTCATGTTCTCAAAGACTTGACAAGTGATATCAAGTTTGAGGAAACAACCTCCATCCTGTTTGAGAGAAATACCAATCGTACATATCGAGGAAATTAAATTCTCAATACAATGATGTTAAGATATTATATCTGATATCTCAAGAATCTCCAACTCCATATTTGGGATTCTTCATCATCTAATGCTATGAACTCCTTAAGAATCGCGCATTCTCCTCCTTAATCGTAGCACAACATGTGGTTAGTGCACACCCACACAAAGTTCTCTTAACCGAATCTGTTCTATGGCCACAAACAAGATTCCATAAATCTGACTCCTTTGATCAGAAAGATCTCCTAGATATTAGAGAAAATTTCCTAGACATATGAAATTTACCTTCATATTCAAAAACCTGGCTAAGATAAAAAAACTTTCTCTTGAACACTGAATTTCAGCCTTTGCACTTCCTACTTACTTGAATAAAAAATAAACTGAACCAAGAAGTAGATAATTTAGTCGACCATCACCCAACCAATCTAAGACATGTTTTCTGGACAAACATCTTAGACACACAGTCCAGATGTCTCCTCTTTCAAATTAGGAGTAGGTTCCAAACATATATGATCATCACACATTTGTGCAGCACCCATAACATCTGTTATGTAGCAGGAATCCGCACACCTACTAACATAATGTTGCAACATCCTGTAGGACATTAGTTCCATTCTTATGGAACACAAAAAACTGGGCTTAGTTTTGAAGTCGTCCCTGCTTAAAGAAAAACACAACAACCCTTGATCACCTTCAAGGTTCACAAAAATCCAAGCTACTGTGACAACAAAAACAACAAGACTTAGAATCACTTTCCTAATTAGGTCAAGTATTAGGAAGACCCTTTTAGAAACCAAAATAAATGGTTATGATCATTCTTCAACAGTCCGTCAAATATAAATTAGGATTCTGAAGAGATATATCAATCACACACTAAAGTGCCTTTATGAGTGGACTTGAGAGATAAAACTCAAGTATCGTTGGCAACTTTACACAGATGGTTGAAGAAGTCTTGCACGTATCCTATCATCATAGGATAAACCTACTGAGGAAACCAAACCCTAATGCCATATCTACCAGCGTTCCAACAACTACCATGCAGCGGAAACATACACCAACCTCTCCTAAACATCCTTCAAGCACAACAAAAACTCCTTGTACGCAATCACCATATTCCAATTTCAAGCAACACAACCTTAGGTTTGAAAATAAATCAAATCAACACCATAAACCATAATGGCTTGCGGCACACCAGACACACAACATAGTCCATCCTCCACTTCAAGGGACTATGTACACAACAATAAGAACATATTTTGTTCAAAAAACTTTTCAGTAGATCCTTCTACCTTCACTATGTACCAGAAGTATCCCCCTTGGATCTCATCCCGAACCAGACAAGATGCCTGCTCTGATACCAATTGAAATTCTGGTAGGTCAAAATTTAGATGACATGTCTAGATGTTATACCCCAAAATTTGCCCGCATCTTTTTTCAAGAAAACTTCAATCTAAAAATTAAGAGTTTCATATAATCTTGGATTTTCACATCCTGATTTATGAATACTTGATTTTTAGAATTTTTTCTTATACAGTATTTTGGCTTGCTGTTGAATTTATTCTTACGCAAACGCCAGTTACGGTTTATTACTTCACACACGCTATTTATTTGATATTTATTTACAGATAAATAGTACTGACACAATTGGTACAGAGTTAAATCTTTTGCAGGCGCAGAGTCCGGGATTCAGACTGTACTGGTAACAAGTAAATTATTATTAATTTTTGTTTCCCACTAACTTTTGTACTATATTCCATTATTTTCAAAATCTCTTTTCAAATCTCTTTTTCAAAAATCAAATCTTAACTTTATTCTACACATCTCTCTTTTTCCCAACACTATCATACACTTTCTTTCAAATCTTACTTCCACTCAAATTTTCCTTTTGTACGGAATCACTTCATTCCCCAACGTCTCTATCCCTCTTTTCATTCTATAAATACCTCAAATATTTTTCATAAAATCTCACATCAAATTCTAAATCATTTCTTAAATTTCTACTTCATACCCATTCTCTCTTCCTCCCCGGCAAAATGGCGAAGCGGATGGAAACGTGTTTTCTTATGGTCATCACCATTGCTACGGTGATCATGTCTTTCTTTTGTCTACATAGTCCTGAAAAATATGGACCTGCGATGGTTACACTCCCGATCATCTATTTTCTGTTGGTCATAGCATGGGTTATTAATCGTCATTCTTAAAGTTTGTCGTATCTCTTATTTTCTTAAATGTACCGTTTATTCGTCGTACTGTTCATTATACTATGTAATGTTTGTAATGTCAGTATTAAATGTTGTACTATTTGTCATACTGTTGCTTAATTATTCAGATAATATTTTGTGTGTTTTCCGCCAGTTAAATATTTATTTTTCTGTGCATTAAATGATTTTCAAGGTTATTATCGGTAATTTTGCTCGCATACAGTAAATATTAATTATTTATTATGTCTATGTTTTTTAGCAAGTAATGTAAATAAACTTTCATCTTTCACATAAAACAAAAACAACAAAAAGAAAATTAACTTTGACTGTTGATTTTTCACTCTAGCTGTTACATGCCTGAATAGTCAGTTGACAGTCAAACTGCTGACAGTACAATTCTCCGTGTTTTGTACCATCAATCAAATCAAACTTTTGCATTTCCAAATTCCAATATTTTTGTCCTAGAAGTCTTCTGAATATCACATGATTAGCGGAGACTCAACACTGCACAAAAATCAGGTACGCTTAACTGTCTCCTACACAAACAGTCCTTGATTAGGGTTTATTGTTTTTTCAGGAGAAACAAGTTTTTGAGACCTCAAATGGATTTCATGGACCTCCATACATCTCAAAGTACCATCATACAAATTTTCAAACTTCAATTCACTCAGACGCACCGTCAGCAGCTCAGACAGTCAAAAATGAAATTTTTTGTCAACATCCATATTTTGTCAAAGGATTCATCATTTGATCATTGGATGATCATAATTCATCAAGGAAAGATCAAAAATCAACAAAACCCTAAGATTCAAAATTAGGGTTTTCTCCTAAAAAGTCAACTGAACTTTGACTGGTCATAACTCTCTCATCCTTCATCCAAAAATTTAAAACCAAACCTCATTTTGAAGGAAATTCAATTATCTTTCAAATGCAATTGGTCCCATGGTCATTAGGTTCACCATTTGAAAAATATGAACCAAGACATTACAGGTCATTTTCAAAGTCAACAAAAAGACACTTTTTTCAAAAGGATACACAAGGAGCATCAAAAATCATTTTGACATGAGACCAAAGACATTGGTTATAGGACTCTTTGAGGTTTCCAAAAAGTGCAAGATCTCCTTCATATGACAAAAATTGAGGGATTTACACCTTGTTGAAGTTGGCTAAATTTTGGGAAAATGCATAAAACCAACATTGCTCAAAAATGTATTCTTTCCAAATGGGGCCAAGTTTTCATAGTTCAAACATGTTTACCATGATATAATGGGCCTCCCACGACCAAGACAAAGCCCACACCATTTTTATTCATTTTTGGTTTAATTTTATCCTATTTTAAGATTAAATGAAAATGGAAAATGAAAGGATAATGCATAGCTTAGTTTCTAAGCATGAGTCATCAAAGAATCTTTAATTTTCTGCAGAAGATTGAAGTACAAGGCAAGAGAAGTGAAGAGGAGCAAGACTTGGTCAACAATTCAAAGATTTTTAATATTTAAAAATCAAGAATTCAACAAAGGCAATCAATGCTTCTTGGCTTAGTTTCTAAGCACCTCTTGGCCTATAAATGAAGCTGAATACTTCAACAACAAGACACACACGAAATTATAGCCAAGGCATAGCAAGAAAAATCACCAAAATTCTCTCAAAATTCCATAACTTTGTAATTTTCAATTTCCATATTCCAATCATTATCAATACAAACTATCACTTTCAATCATCTCCTAAGGTGGCATAGAATAAGAATGAACTCATAATATGGTCCTATAAGAGTTATAACACGTGTATAGTACTCTTCACTTTCATACATAATTAATTTTCATTTTCATACATTTAATCAATATCAATGTAGTCTAATCATTCTAATGAGTTCATGAGGTCCCATAAGGTAGATCTGGCCCCTAACATGTTAGCTCCCACGTGAGAATCATCCCATGCCATTAACAAGTGCTCATGCATGTTCAATCTTCAACTCCATCGAACCCATGGCTACAGCGCTCAAACAGTGAAACTAATGCCATAATTGGACTCAGAGCACCCTAATTAGGGGATCTGGGTCATTTGTTACTCTTCCTAACGTTTGTTCTTGCAGGTTTGTGAAGCTACCAAAAATGGTGTTTTTTATCGTAAAAATAGAGGGGGTTTAAAACCGCCGCTATGTTAAAAAATGAAGGTGACGGAGGTTGAAGACGACCACGCGTCCAAGCGTGGTTCGTCAGTCAAAGCTGACTCTTCCCTCCGCTCGCGTGGCTCCTCATCATTGGCAGGTCAACTAGTCTTCCATCCACGCGTGCACTTGTGGGTCCCAGTCAGAAAGTTTGAATTCTCCTTGAATTCAGCGCATGTTCCCCACCATCATATCATGTTCCCTCACGATCTGAGCCCTTGGATCATCTCAACTTTTCATCCAACGCACCAGACAAGTGGTCCATACCATGGACTCATCAGCATCACACACCTGATTATTTTACTTTCTATTTTTCTATTTTTATTTTAATTTCCTTGCAAAATTAATTAAAAATGGTTTTAAAAATCCAAAAAATACACAAAAATATTTTTAAGTTTCTAAAATAATATTTTATTTTCTGATATAAAAATATTTTATTTTTCTTCATAATTTAAATATTTTGTATAATTAATTAGATAATATGCATATATTTATCTTTTAATTATTTTCAACCAATCAAAAATCATTAAAAAATTGTTCTTTATATTAAATATTGTTTACATATCATAGGCTAATTTTGTACATATTTAGAATAATTTTCTCTTTAAATTTTAATTATTTGTGTAATTATTTATATAATTATGTGTTAATTAACTTAATCAATTTCAAATCAATTTCAAAAATCCCAAAAAAAATTAGTTTTGTTTTAAAATTAATTAACAAGCATTTTGAACATATTTTGAACTTAATTTTTAGGTTTGAAATTTATTTTCATCTTTTTTCCTCATTTTAATTTAATTAATCATGCATTAATTATAATTAAAATCAATCATAAAAAATCCAAAAACATTTCTTTTATTTTCTTGCAATTGAAATTCCTAGATAAATGTATAGGTTGTCAAATTCATGTAAATAGCGTAGTTTACATTTCCTGCACAATCGATGTAATAGCGTAGATTTACTTTCCGCATTTTAAATTCCAGCACATATAAACCGCGTGTATGCCAAAGATAAAATTGAATCGTTAGATCACTAACTTCAAAGATAAAATATCTGAATCCAAACACAATCACACTTGCACCTCTTAGGGTAATCCCTTTCTCATTCTTTTCAAAATCAAAATCAAATTCTATTATTTCAAACGCAAAATCGAACTTTTGTTTATATCCGGTGAAAGGATAGATTTTTAAAGGAAATAGGATAAAGACCTTATAACTCAGGGTAGACCTCCTAATTTGCTTGCTCAAATCAAAACAAACAAATCTCTCATATATCATTGTTTTTCAAAATAAAACTTTCAAAAAGACAATACTTTGTATATATCCAAACAAGGATCATTACGAAGTTAACGTTCTTTTTTCAAAAACATCTTTTGAAAGATAAAAACACTTTGTATACATTCGCACAAGGATCATTACAAAGTCAATTTACAAAGGTATTTGGAACCACATACGAGCATTTCAAGGCAATCGAAAAGTAATTGAAAACAAGTGAGCTAAGCAAATTAAAGAGCCCATGGATAACCATGGATACAAAGGGTGCTAACACCTTCCCTTTGTATAACCTACCCCCTTACCCAGAATTTCTTAAAGGACTTTTTTCTGTTTCTTTTATAAACCTTTCCTTAATTGGATAAAATAAAAGGTCGGTGGCGACTCTCTGATTTTCAAAAATACAAAAGCAGAAACAAAAAAGAGTCAGTTCGCGTATCTCTCCACGAGAGGTATGGCAAAAAACCGAGCGCACGACAGAACTAGCGACTCCACTGGGGACACTTTCTAAAAACAAAATGTTTTCAAAAGAGGTTACCTTTAGAGAATAGATCATTCCGATGTTTTCAATTGTTTGACTTGATTGCTCTATTTTTTCAAAGGTTTGTTTGGGTATTTTTCTTGTGTGAAAGATTCTAACCCGAATCTCGAGATACCTTAAGTATGTGACAATAGACCAAGGAAACTGTACGGCATGTACCGATACGGTTGATCTGGTAGTCACCGTTAGTGCGATACTTTGGTTTATACTGATGTCCCTTGAAAACGATCAAGGAGTATATTAGGCTTCCGAAATGTCATTAAACACTAATTTGTCTTAGAACCTTTTAGTTGAACTTAACTTGTGGCCTATTAAGTGGCTAGCTTTGAAATTGATCGAAGTTAGTTATCCTCGAGGAATATTTTGATCGGCCATCCGAGCGCCGTATTGAGATGTTACCTCCAAGGATCATAGAACCCGAATACTATTCTAGGACTGGTTTTAACCAACTCAACTTCAGTGGGGAGGGTATCACCTATGGACTTCATGCAAGCCTTTAAACCTAAGGCTTTTGTTTGATTTGTTTTTGTGTGCCACATGTTTGACATCATAACATCATAAGCATCATAAGCATATCATTTTTTCACTAATCATTTCAAGGATCAAAGAGTTTACCTTTGTTATTGCAGGTAATGGCTCCCGCCACCAGAGATTACATCCGAATCAACATCTCAACGGTGCCATCTGAACTAAAAGACTTAGTATCAGAATTCCCCAGGAATGTTCAATTCACCGAAAAGCACGGTCACCTACTCCATTTGGTTACCTTAAAATTTGAAGAAGACATGATACGGGTCATGTTCCAGTTCTTTGATCCCGAACATCATTGCTTCACCTTTTCTGATTACCAGTTAGTACCCACTCTGGAAGAGTTCTCTGAACTAATTGGATTACCTGTTCGAAATCAATTACCTTTCACTGGTTTAGAAAGGATTCCAAAACCTGAAACCATTGTTGCTGCTTTACATTTGCGAAAGTCAGAAATCGAGTCCAATTGGGAAACAAAGAGTGGAGAAGGGGATTGAGTTCCTTGAGCTGAAACAGGGGAATATGTCAGTGACAGAGTATGCTGCAAAGTTCACTGAGTTGGCTTAGTTCTACCCGTATTATGAGGGAGCGGGTGTTGAGTTTTCAAAGTGCATCAAGTTTGAGAACGGATTGCGCTCTGAGATTAAGAAAGCTGTTGGGTATCTGAAGATTTGTATCTTTCCTAATCTGGTTGATAGTTGCAGGATTTATGAAGAAGATCATAATGCACATTACAAACTTGTCAAGGATAGGAGAGGCAAGCAGAACCGTAGCACACCTTATGATGCTCCAGTTGGAAAGGGAAAAGCAGAAGTGGCTAATGGCAAGAAAACTAGTGGGGGAGGATCTCCTGCTAGCGTGGTTTGTTTCAAATATGGAGAACCTGGTCACAAGAGTGATGTGTGTACTGCTGGGGAGAAAAGATGTTTCCGTTGTGGTAAGACAGGACACGTAACTACTGATTGTAAGCATAAGGAAGTTATCTGTTTCAAATGTGGTGAAGAAGGGCATATTAGTAGCAAGTGTCAGAAACCAAAGAGGGAACCAGGCAATGGAAAAGTGTTCGCTTTAGCTGGAACTCAGACAGCTAAGGAGGACAGGAATGCCGGAGGTGCATATTTCATTAGTAATACTTTTAATTACTATCATTGATTATTGGCGTTGTTAGTTGTTTCGTTGTTCCTGATTGCGTTGAATGATTAGTACGTTAGATTTAAACCTTGTTGCGTTTGATCGTTTCGAAGGAATGATAGTTAGAGTGTTGTCAAGTACAACTTGGTGATCGGAGAGTTGGAGACTAGAACGAAGTTAAGGATGGTGGTATCGGATGAATTTTCGAGGACGAAAATCTTTTAAGTGGGGGAGAGTTGTAACGCCCGGAAATTCGATTATTCGCTTAATTTAGATGTTTAGAGTATTTAGTGAAATTTTCGTATTTTGGGACGATTTAGTCGGTATTAGTTCGGGATAGCGGATCGATAATTAATCGAGATTTTTAATATTTTTAGTATTAGAAATATTATTAGAGTGTCGTGTATTATTTTGGGAATTTTTAGAGCAAATTAAATTAGACCGTAAAATACGAGGTGATAAGTAAATAGGGAGTTTTAATAAAATAAAATTTAGTTGGGCTGAATGTTATTTTCACGTGTGAGTTAGTTTGGCCTAAATTAGAAATCATGGGGCATTGGAGGTTTTAACCTAGGCTCCTAAAACAAATAATTCAGTATCACCATATTGAGGAATAGAAAAACGGCAGAAGGAAAAATAGGAAAAACCAGTGAACGTGAGGAAGAGGAATCTTGGGGTTTTTCGGTCGGAACGATTTAGAGCAACCTTTGATCCAAAAGGTAAGGGTGGGGTTCTTGCTCTATAAATAGGGACATGATGGATTGTATGTGGGTTTGGGAAATTTTAATTGTCTCTATGTTTTCGATTGAATTCTCTATTGTGTGTGAAAGTTTGCATGATTTACTGTGTTAAATTTGTGATGCTGAAGTTTGTTCGATTTATATTGATTAATTATGTTATGAAATTAGGTCTGTGATGGTGTTATAAATTCTGTGTTGATAGCGATGAAATTTGTTGGAAGTGAAACTGTGTTGAGAACCGAAACTGGGAAGATTTAGCTTAGGGACGAGGCCCCCTTGGTGCGGGACGAACGTCCCTTAGTGTGAAACAAAAGTGGGAGACCCATTGGTATGAAGGGGCGCGCGGCCTTAGTGGATGCAGTTGAGGGACGGGTGTCCCTTGCTTGGGGACGGGTGTCCCTAACCCATGTGCTTATATTTTCTTTTCCTTGACACAAATAACTAAGAGCTAATAATATGAATAGATAAATTCAGGCAAAATATAGACAAGTGAGTTTCTAATACCAAATTTAGTTATACTATATTTATTTTGAAGACTAATTTATTATTTATTATTAGGCTTAAGCATTGTTCAAATTTTATTAACTTACTAGAAAAATAAGACATGTAATTATATAGCTGGTACGTGTGATAATAGAAACAGAGGCAGTTGAGGGACGGGTGTCCCTTGCTTGGGTATGGGTGTCCCATAATTCTACTATGCTTCATTTAGTGATAAAATGACTTGAATGTAGTATAATATAAGTACATGGTTTGTTAAGGTCATATATTTTAGTTTATCCCATTTTTAGTAATATTGTGTTCCATAATTAGAATTAATAGGTACCAGTTTAAATTATTTTAAATTAATTTGATAATTTGAGGTGAATTAATTAGTAGAGTGAATCAGTAAGATAACTAGTAATAATTTGTTAGTAGTAGGATATGTTATTGTAGCAGAATAAATTGTGACGGTGGGTGAAGCACTTAGCAGAAGAGCAAATATGTGGTAGCAGAGTAATAATTTTGACAGTGGCAAGGTAGCTCATTTAGGTAGCAGAATCAACCTTGAGTATATTTCTAACTGAACTGAGAATTAATAACAGCCCCGAAAATTAATTAACCGAGTAATATAATCTAGGCGAGTCCGGAATTGATTCGGTATCCGTAAATTGACGACGTATTCGGCGATGTTTTGACTTGTTGCATATTTTGAGATATTGCGAATTTTGTGATGTTGCAGGAAATTAAAGTGACGAGTAATTATCAATAATGATTGATATATTTCGGCGATGTAGGCGAATGCCTTATGCGATGTTGTTTTGTGATTGATTGTGATTTGTTGCATGTCATAATATCTCATAAATTGCATGTTGTAGCGACGGCCTGGATTGGCAAAACAGCGACGAAGGCTTATGCCTGTTTTTGATGCCTCGGTTATCTGGCAATTGGCGATGGGGGCTGAAGCCCTGGGTACCACATGCATGATGCATTAGTCGTGTCTCATTCATTTGCTTTATTGCGACGTTGTGTGTGATTATGTGATTTTGATTTTTTTAACTGTTTGTGATTGAAATTGAGACGTGAGATATATATTATGACTTGAACCGTAATATACTCTTTATCATGACTTTATTTATACTGTTTGATATCTCACCCTTTGCTTGTTTTCGCCGTTGCCTTTATACTGGTAACGTGTAGGTGATGCTAGTGAGTGAAGGATTAGCTGTCACGAGTTGAGTCGGTTGTCGCTCTGATACGTAGCACTCGGGGGGATAAAACGATTGTTTTTAATTATTGTTTTAATTGCTGAATTTTATTTAGTTTTGATTTAATTTGTAACTTAAAGTTACCGTGCAAAGATGCTACGACTTGATTTGAATATTTATAAAGTTTGATGATTCTGCTGCGAAGTAATTTATTTGATGAAGTGTTTTTTTTAGGATTAACTTAATGTTATAATTTATCCGCTTTCGTTTAAGTGCTATGTATCTATGTGGAGGCATAATTGCCGTATGGGAATTAAATGACGAATGTGACATCCTATTTCATCGTATGAAAATTTTAAAATACTCTGATTTTTGTTTATAATTATCGGGTAGATTTGGGGTGTTACATTACCCAGCTTTTGAGGAGGTTGTGGCTCTTTTGATCTATGGGTTGGTTTTATTCCCTAATCCCGACCAATTCATAAGTGTGCACGTCATCAACCTTTTCCTAACCCGTAACCCGGTACCAACATTGCTGGGAGACATTCTACATTCTCTACACACTCGTACCATGAAGAAACAAGGAACTCTCATGTGCTGTATACCACTACTGGCTAGGTGGTTTACATTTCATCTTCCCCGATCAGTGTTGAGAAATGAACAAAGAATGCAATGGTCTCGCAGGATTATGTCTTTGTCTCATTCAGATATCCAGTGGAACAACTTCTTTCAAAGAGACATTACTATCATTGATCATTGTGGAGAGTACCCTAATGTGCCACTACTTGGCATCAAAGGGGGCATCACTTACAATCCCTCTTTAGCTTTACGCCAATTCGGATATGCACGGAGCAACGATCCTCATGACATGATTATCCGTGGCATTGTGTTTGATTACGAGGATGATTCCCACAGACATCGACGAAGGTTCATACATGCGTGGGGAAGTGTCTATAGAATAGAAAGCAAAACTTTGGGACAATGGAATTCTATTCCTATGGAACCTTACCTCAGATGGGTTCGGGCTCATGCTCAGGAACTCATCATGCCATATCCCGCTATTCTACCTGTGACTATTGAGCCGGAAGCCGAAGGAAACGAACCTCAAGTTATTCTACATCCGGATATGCCAACTGACCTGGAAGAGTTGCAAAAATCTTGGGTTCAACTAAAAGAGGAAAGAGATACCTTCAAAGCACACTGTCAATACTATGAGAGAAGATTATTGGAGCTCACCGGACAACTCCAAGAAGAGCAACAGATCAACACATTCCTGGGTGCAAAGAAAAAGCGTCCATGGGAGACCTAAGGGATCCTTCATTTTCTTTATTTATTTCTGTTTTGTAAGCCCGGATGAGGCAAAAAAGAAAAAAAAAGAAGAAAAAATAATAATAAATTGTTTGACTAACAAATGTTTGTTTTTCTTTTGTTTTAACAAATCTAAACTCTAAGATCCTTGAAAACATTGCATATACATTTCATTCATTGCATATACATTTCATTCATATACATTGCATAACAGGTTCACATGACGGATTTCTCATCTCCTCGCTGTTTATTTCAGTCAGAAGAGATGGAATCTGAAACAAGCATCAAGAATCTCGAAGCACAGAACGCCCAAGTTCAAGTGGCAATTCTGGAACTGGCAAAGGGGCAACAAGAACTGAAAGCCCTGATGATCAAAAAGAAAAAGAGGCCCAAAGGATCTGTAGGCTTGAGCCAACTGAAAAGAAAGATCAAAATCCCAGCCAAAAAGTTCAAAAAGCCACCGATCCCTGAAATAGTCGGTGATGGTGAACAAGGAGACAATCACAGCAATCGGGGTTCTGCCAAACCCTCTCTCTCTTCTAATGAAGAAGATTATCATTCTGGAGACGAACAGGATGATGACAAGTATCAGCAGTTGGAAGAACGCATGAAAGCTATGGAGATACAAAAAATACCTAGCTTAGATTTCAATGATCTGGGACTCATCTCAGATGTCGTTATCCCTCCAAAGTTCAAAGTTCCTATCTTTGCGAAATATGATGGAGTTTCTTGCCCAAAACTACATCTGAGTTCCTATGTAAGGAAGATACAACCTCACACAACAGATAACAAATTGTGGATTCACTTCTTCCAAGAAAGTCTGTCGGGTACACAACTCGAATGGTACTACCAGCTGAAAAGTACCAAAGTTCATACCTGGGAAGATTTAGCTGCTGCTTTTTACAAACAGTATCAATACAATGCTGATCTTGCACCAACCCGTACTCAACTAAGGGGCATGTCCATGGCACCAAAAGAAAGTTTCAAAGGATATGCACAAAAATGGAGAGATATGGCTGGAAGGGTTCAACCACCCTTATCTGATCGCGAGCTGGTCGACATGTTCATGGGCACTTTAACTGGCCCTTTCTATAGTCATTTGCTGGGAAGCTCATCATCAGGTTTCACTGACCTGATATTAACTGGGGAACGTGTCGA
Organism: Vicia villosa; assembly: GCF_029867415.1. Classification (NCBI taxonomy): domain Eukaryota; kingdom Viridiplantae; phylum Streptophyta; class Magnoliopsida; order Fabales; family Fabaceae; genus Vicia; species Vicia villosa. The sequence goes on along the minus strand of NW_026705441.1, from coordinate 420,466 downwards.
AAGCGGCATTCAAAATGGAAAAATTCAAATAGGCTCTTCCTCTGGTACTACAAAAAGGCCCATCAGTGGGAAGAATGAGGTCAATACAATGCAAATTCAGAAAGGTCGCAAGAATGAGCATCACCAATCTGTGGGGGCAGTTCTGATCTCCGCATCTGCACCTCAAAAAGATCAACAGCCAAAATATACGCGTCGACCAGATGCGCCAAGAAGAAATTTCACCAGAATCAATATGCCAATCTCTCAGGCATTGCAGCATTTGCTAAAAGCAGATCTGATCACATTAAAAGATCCTCCAAAGAATGTCAACACTTCCTCTCCGAGTTATCGCCCCGATGCAGCATGTGCGTATCACTCAAACTGTCCAGGACATGACGCAGATCACTGTTGGGCCCTGAAAAATAAAATACAAGACATGATAGATGCTGGGGAAATTGAGTTCGATCCTCCAGAAACTCCAAATGTCATCACGGCACCCATGCCGAAGCATGACAAAACTGTCAACGCTATCCTAGACACTGTTTACATCTATGATGTGACCGAATTGTCAACTCTGCTCCTCGAAGTCAAAGGAAAGCTAATCCAAGCTGGTTACTTTCCAGGTTGTGACCCTGATTGCTTTTATTTCTCATACCTGCCCAATGGTTGTGAAAATCTGAGAATGGGAATTCAAAAATGGATGGATCGTCGTATCATTATGTTTGAGAGGCTCCCTTCTATGGACGTTTTATGCGAAGTCTTTGCAAACGGGATGAGAATAGAGGATGTCTCAGTGATCTCCAGCTTACCATTCAAAATCTCTGCCAAGGCTCATTTCAAAATTTCCGCTACACTCAAAGTGGCATCAGTAATCATTGCTAGTCCAACTCCATTTCCATACTCCTCAGACAAAGCTGTCCCTTGGGGTTACGACACTAATGTTTATATCCATGGAGTTAAACAGGATACCTTGACCAAAGAGGCCCTGAATTTTACTGCTCCAACTGTTGATAACATTGTGGGTACCAGTAAGATCACGAGAAGTGGAAGGATCTTTTCACCAGAAATTTCTCCAAATATTGCTACTGGTCCAGTCCAGGTCCCAGTTCCTAATCAAGATATCAACGCTCGAGGCAAATAGCCACAAGTTAAGCCAGTTCAAATACCGGTGGAGGTCACTGTTGAAGATCCATCGAAGCAAGAAATGGAGGAAATATTGAAAATCATCTGCAAGAGTGATTACAATATTGTCGAACAACTGGGGCACACTGCTTCAAAAATCTCAATGTTGTCTCTGTTAAAGTATTCAGAAGCTCATGCCAAAGCTCTGATGAAGTTCCTGAAAGCTGCGCATGTGCCTCAAGAGATTTCAGTCGATCAATTTGAAAATTGTGTTGCCAATCTAACAGTGACCAATGGCCTCGGTTTCTCTGATGTTGATCTAACCCCTGCTGGAAAGAATCACAATAAAGCCCTAAATATCTCCATTGAATGTAATGGCACCACTCTATCTCATGTGCTGGTAGATAACAGTTCTTCTTTGAACGTGTTACCAAAAACAGTACTGGAAAAGCTTGACTTCGAAGGAGTTGTGTTACAACCAAGCGATGTTGTGGTAAGAGCCTTCGATGGGTCAACAAGAACAGTGTACGGAAAGGTTAATCTCCCAATCAGAGTGGGCTCTCAGATCTTTGATTCTACCTTTTACGTAATGGAAATTCACCCAGCATATTCCTGTTTACTAGGACGCCCTTGGATACATGGGGCAAATGCTGTAACTTCTACCCTGCATCAGAAGTTGAAATATCTAGTAAAAGGAAAGATTGTCACAGTTTATGGCAAAGAGGAATATGTGGTTAGTCACCTGAGCAATTCCAAATATGTCGAGTTGGATGACGAATTCATCGAAACTCCCTGCCAATCTTTTGAGGTGGTCTCTCCAGATGTCTCTACTACCAAGCATATTTCTGCTACTCCAACTACAACTATGGCTTCTCTCAAAGATGCCAAAGCTGTGATCGAAAAAGGTGATTGCACAGTATGGGGACAGCTCCTCGATATACCTTACAAGTCCGACAAGCTAGGCCTAGGCTATGATAGTGGAAATCAAAAGAATGATCAAAGTCCTTGTTCTGGAGGGTTAATGTCACATTTCATCAGCCAAGGAGTAAACGCCATTGAAGACGATGGAGTGTTCTTGAACCATATCATTCAGCCATATCCAGATGAAATTCCACCCATTTCCATGGGAATGTGGGATACTTTGGGAGAACCAAGCAGCGGGTATAATTATCAATATACCGCACCTCAGAATTCTTTTATTGCTATGGAAGATATTACCCCAACTGGATGGGGTGATCAATTTGAAAATGACAAAAGTCTCACAAGTCCCAGCACTCAGCAATATCAAAATCCACCTAAAGAAGTTTGGGATACGCTAGGAGAGCCAAGTGGCAAATATGACTTTATGGTGAAATATTCCGCTCCTCTGAGCTCACAAATCGCCATGGAAGACATTGTCCCAACTGGATGGGATGAACATTATGATGACAATTTTACTCCTGAAAACACCAGGGAAACACCAAATAACGAGGGTTACTTTCTGTCACAGTACGCTACTCAGCAGACTGCACAAGTCTCCCTCACGACATCATCCCGACTGGATGGGACGGCCTTATCGAGTATCTCGCTCAGCCAACAGAGGTACCTCAACCTGGATCCTCATATCCAACAGATCATCCTACTTATCCTGAAAGATCACCGGCTCATTTCCCCACTAATGAAATCAATGCTGTGGAAGATGAAGAAGACAACTACAACTGGAACAGCTTGATACTCTCTGCTCACAACAATGGATTGAACAACTGGAAAACTGAGGATGTGATCTCCTTCGATCAGGAGTAAATGCAATTTCCTGTTTTCTTTGTGTATATTGTGCAAAGACAAAATGGTTCCTGTACTATCGAACCATGAGCTTGAAAGCCGTGTGCCTTGCCCGAAGCACACTGGTCCTTTTATAAGGGTTTATCATATCATGAGCATGTGCATTCAATAAAATCATGGGACGTTTGCATATTCAAATTTTGTGATCCTTTTTCTTTCTTTTCTTTTCAAATAGCTATGTTTTCTTACACAAACTCACATAAATAAAATGCAGATTCACATTCACGTTGGATCCAGTCGAACGATTCTGCTATTGCCCGTCATGACTTTGAAAATCCGATCTACCAAACTGAGGACGAAAGTGAGGAAGATTGTGAAGTACCAAGAGAACTTGCAAGGCTGATAGAACAAGAAGAGAAGGCTATACAGCCTCATGAGGAACCAATTGAGGTTATCAACTTGGGCAGCAACGAAGAAAAGAAAGAAGTCAAAATAGGGGCTGATTTAGAAAACAGTGTCAAGCAAAGACTGATTCAAATGTTGCAAGACTACGTCGAGATATTGGCCTGGTCCTATGAAGATATGCCAGGCCTTGACACGGACATTATGGTTCATCGCCTGCCAATCAAAGAAGGTAGCACTCCAGTCAAGTAGAAACTACGAAGGAGTAGGCCTGATATGTCAAAAAAGATCAAAGACGAGGTTGAAAAGCAATTCAATGCCGGCTTCCTGAAAGTTGTAAGTTATCCTCCTTGGATAGCTAACATCGTGCCCGTACCTAAAAGAGACGGGAAAGTCAGAATATGTGTAGACTACAGAGATCTAAACCGGGCAAGCCCCAAAGATGATTTCCCTTTACCTCACATCGATGTACTGGTTGATAATTCCGCACAATGCAAGGTATTCTCCTTTATGGATGGATTCTCAGGGTACAATCAAATCAAGATGGCACCCGAAGACATGGAAAAAACAACCTTCACAACACCCTGGGGAACCTTTTGTTACAAAGTAATGCCCTTTGGTTTAAAGAACGCAGGAGCAACCTATCAACGTGCAATGGTAGCTCTATTTCATGATATGATTCATCAGGAGATAGAGGTGTATGTCGATGATATGATTGCAAAGTCCAACACCGAAGAAGAACATCTGGGTCATCTACACAAGCTGTTTGACAGACTCAAGAAATACAGGTTGCGACTGAATCCAAATAAGTGTACCTTTGGAGTAAGATCCGGCAAACTCTTAGGTTTCATCGTCAGTAGCAAAGGTATTGAGGTTGATCCGGCCAAGGTCAAAGCCATTCAAGAAATGCCTATACCCCGTACCGAGAAACAAGTCAGAGGATTCTTGGGACGTTTGAATTACATCGCCCGATTTATTGCCCACATGACCACTACTTGTGTGCCGATCTTCAAACTGTTGAAGAAAGATCAAGTGGAAAGGTGGAATGACAAATGCCAGTTAGCCTTTGACAAAATCAAAGAGTATCTCCAAAAACCGCCAATCTTGTTACCACCTGTGGAAGAAAGACCTCTGATAATGTACCTAACTGTGTTAGAAGATTCAATGGGGTGTGTACTGGGGCAACATGACGAGTCCGGCCGAAAGGAGCATGCAATCTACTATCTTAGCAAAAAGTTTACCGATTGTGAAGCAAGATACTCACTACTAGAAAAAACTTGCTGTGCCTTAGCATGGGCGGCTCGCCGACTAAGACAGTATATGCTAAATCACACCACTTTCCTAATCTCCAAAATGGATCCTATCAAGTACGTGTTCGAAAAACCTGCTCTCTCTGGAAGATTAGCAAGATGGCAAATGATCCTAACAGAATATGACATTCAATACACTTCACAAAAAGCAATCAAAGGAAGTGTGGTAGCTGATCATCTGGCTCATCAAGTAGTGGATGATTATCAAGCATTGAACTTTGACTTCCCAGACGAGGACATTATGCTAGTCAATGACTACAAACAACCAGGACCAGAAGAAGGACCCGAGCCAGGATCCCGGTGGACTATGGTTTTTGACGGAGCTTCTAACGCACTTGGCAATGGCATTGGAGCTGTGATCATTTCTCCTGCAGGAGGTTATACACCATTCACTGCCAGATTATGCTTCAACTGCACTAACAATATAGCCGAGTACGAAGCATGTATTCTGGGTCTCAAAGCTGCAATCGATCTAAGAATCAAGTTCCTGAAGGTCTACGGAGACTCGGCCTTGGTAATTTACCAAGTCAAAGAGGAATGGGACACGAAGCACCCGAATCTAATTCCTTACAAAGAATATGTGTTGATTCTGATTCCTTATTTCGAAGAAATCACTTTTGAACACATCCCACGCGAGGAAAATCAACTAGCTGATGCCTTGGCTACCATGTCATCCATGTTCAAAGTCAGGTGGGACAATGAGGCGCCGACGATCACCATTTACAGACAAGATGAACCATCCTACTGCAATGAGATCAATGCCGAAGAAACGGGAGAAAAACCATGGTTCCATGAAGTAAAAAGATATCTCGAAACTCAGGAGTACCCTGAAGGGGCGTCCATCAACGACAGAAAGTTTCTAAGGAGGTTTGCCGCCAAATTCTTTCTAAGTAATGGAACCCTATACAAACGCAACCATGACTCGACTTTACTTCGTTGTGTAAACAAGAAGGAAGCAGAACAGATTATGGAAGACATACACGATGGTGCCTTTGGTACTCATTAAAGTGGACATACAATGGCTAAAAAGATCCTCAGAGCAGGTTATTGCTGGTCTACCATGGAGACGGACTATCATCATCATTCCCGAACCTGTCACAAATGTCAGATATATGCAGACAAGATACATGTACCTCCAGTCCCGTTAAACGTCCTGACAGCTCCTTGGCCTTTTGCAATTTGGGGTATTGATATGATTGGAGAAATCAAGCCCACTGCCTCCAACGGACATCGTTTTATCCTGGTCGCCATTAACTACTTCACAAAATGGGTAGAAGCAGCTTCATTTGCTTCTGTCACCAAGAATGTTGTGGCCCAGTTTATCAAGCACAATCTCATTTGTCAGTATGGCATCCCTGAACGGATCATCACAGACAATGGCACAAATCTAAACAACATAATGATTACTGAACTTTGCACACAGTTCAAGATCAAACATCATAATTCTTCTCCATATCGACCAAAGATGAATGGCGCAGTGGAAGCTGCCAATAAAAACATCAAGAAAATCATACAAAAATGACAGTAACCTACAAAGACTGGCATGAGATGTTACCTTTTGCTCTTCATGGTTATCGCACATCTGCGCGTACTTCAACAGGGGCAACTCCATTCTCCTTAGTCTATGGTATGGAGGCAGTTCTTCCAATTGAAATTCAGATTCCTTCCCTAAGGATTATGAAAGAAGCCGATCTAGACGAAAACGATTGGATTCAGACCCGGTTGGACCAGATAAACTTGATTGATGAGAAGAGGCTCGCAGCTATTTGTCATGGTCAATTGTACCAAAAGCGTATGATCAAAGCCTTCAACAAGAAAGTCAAAAGTCAGGCATACCAAACCGGCGGCTTGGTTGTCAAACGCATCATCTTACCACAAGGTGATCCCAGAGGCAAGTGGACTCCCACTTATGAGGGACCATTTGTAATCAAGAAAATATTCTCCGGCGGTGCCATGTTGCTTACCACCATGGATGGCGAGGATTTCCCACACCCTGTGAATGCGGACATAGTCAAAAAATACTTCGCTTGAAAAGAAAAGCTCGCTAAGTTGAAAACCTGAAAGGGCAACTTAGGCAAAAAATGAGCGTCTCGGTGGATTGAAAACCCGAAAGGGCGGTCCAGGCAAAAATTAGAGACTAAATAATACTATCCCGGTAGGCTGAAAACCTGAAAAGGCAGCCTAGGCAAAAGTTAGGGAATAAAGCGTACAACTATGATCTGTATAGCTGCCTATTCACCTTCAAGATTCAACACATCAAAGACACTGATCAGTCCAATTACTTTCTTCCAACAAGTGAGGGATGAGATGCTCGAAGAAAGATTGGCAATAGCAGAATTGAAACTTGGCTGGATTGTTTTCACATAGCTATTTCGCTTTATAAATATTTTTCAAAGCTTTATGACAATTTCCTACTACTAGGATTGTTGTCTCCCTGTACTAATCCGCCTATCATGGCTCTTTTTCAAAAATCAGTGCAGCTTAGGCTCAAAATCAACATTTTCACTTTTTTCTGTTTTGAATACGTAAACGTCCCAATGATAATTTTGAATGAACACGTGCATTTGAATATGATTGATGTTTACCAGGAAAAACAGGAACAACATTCAGGTAATGTCCCAATCATTTGGACATCATCCCGAAACCAGCATCAGAAGAAAATCCTCAAGAGAAATGCATTTCTCAGCAAATTCCTCGATAAGATTTTTCTCTCCAAACGAAGTGATTCGAGAAATCTTATCCCCCAGCAGGGCTGTTCCAGATTACTATCTCCAGAAGGTGTGGTCTCCACACCAGGACTTGGTCAAATAGTGCATCGGAGGATTAATCATCTTCCTCATTCCCACTCAAAAGATCATCAATAATCACAATACCTTCATCTCCAGATGACTGACTAGCTGGGATTTATTTTCCCAATCATACATCATACATCATACATCATACATCATACATCATATATCATACATCATACGTCATACATCATACATCATACATCATACATCATACATCATACATCATACGTCATACGCATATTCATACACAGCATATAATGTTTCATGACAAACGCATACATAACATGCATATTTCTCCTTTAGTTAGAGAATCTCATGCATTACATACATCACGCCATTGCATATCACTAACTTGATTTTTCAGGCAGACAGATCTTTTCAACAAAGATGTTCTCAATCACATACAGTGTTCCCCTCGAACTCTATTCAAATAAGCAGTCCTCTCAGATATAATTAAGCCAAGGATTCATTCTGAAGAGATCTCTCCTTTCAAATCACTTATCAACTCAAAAACAAGCAACAAAGATCTAAAGCTGATACCTCAGACGGTTCCAGAACGATCTACCATCGAAGATCTAAAGGTGATACCTCAGACGGTTCCAGAACGATCTACCATCGAAGATTTAAAGCTGATACCTCAGACGGTTCCAGAACGATCTCTCATCGAAGATCTAAAGCTGATACCTCAGACGGTTCCAGAACGATCTACCATCGAAGATCTAAACTGATACCTCAGACGGTTCCACAATGATCAACTTTCAAAATCTAAAGCGGAAAAACTTTGGACAGTTCCGTAACGATCATCCTCCTAGACTTAAAACGGTAACCTTGAATGGTTCCGAAACGGTCGACGCAGAGGTTTTCAAATCCTTCATCAAGATATAATCAATGGATTCATTCTGGTGAACAAACCATCAACACAATTGCCAAATGGCATCTGAAAGCCCATCTCAGGTAATGTTTCAATCTTCCAACCACATTTCTCAGACAACATTCAAAGACAAATTCCAACATCACTCCCGATGGAGGTAAGTGCAAATTTTCAGGGCATCTAAAATATTCAATCATCTTCCACCTTCAGATTTCAGACAATCTCTTCAGGTTTAAGAAGATTTAATAGGGGCAACTGTTATACCCCAAAATTTGCCCGCATCTTTTTTCAAGAAAACTTCAATCTAAAAATTAAGAGTTTCATATAATCTTGGATTTTCACATCCTGATTTATGAATACTTGATTTTTAGAATTTTTTCTTATACAATATTTTGGCTTGCTGTTGAATTTATTCTTACGCAAACGCCAGTTACTGTTTATTACTTCACACAAGCTATTTATTTGATATTTATTTACAGATAAATAGTACTGACACAATTGGTACAGAGTTAAATCTTTTGCAGGCGCAGAGTCCGGGATTCAGACTGTACTGGTAACAAGTAAATTATTATTAATTTTTGTTTCCCACTAACTTTTGTACTATATTCCATTATTTTCAAAATCTCTTTTCAAATCTCTTTTTCAAAAATCAAATCTTAACTTTATTCTACACATCTCTCTTTTTCCCAACACTATCATACACTTTCTTTCAAATCTTACTTCCACTCAAATTTTCCTTTTGTACGGAATCACTTCATTTCCCAACGTCTCTATCCCTCTTTTCATTCTATAAATACCTCTCATTTTTTTCATAAAATCTCACATCAAATTCTAAATCATTTCTCAAATTTCTACTTCATATCCATTCTCTCTTCCTCCCCGGCAAAATGGCGAAGCGGATGGAAACGTGTTTTCTTATGGTCATCACCATTGCTACGGTGATCATGTCCTTCTTCTGTCTACATAGTCCTGAAAAATGTGGACCTGCGATGGTTACACTCCCGATCATCTATTTTCTGTTGGTCATAGCATGGGTTATTAATCTTCATTCTTAAAGTTTGCCGTATCTCTTATTTTCTTAAATGTACCGTTTATTCGTCGTACTGTTCATTATAGTATGTAATGTTTGTACTGTCAATATTAAATGTTGTACTATTTTTCACACTGTTGCTTAATTATTCAGATAATATTTTGTTTGTTTTTCGCCAGTTAAATATTTATTTTTCTGTGCATTAAATGATTTTCAGGGTTATTATCGGTAATTTTGCTCGCATACAGTAAATATTAATTATTTATTATGCCTGTGTTTTTTAACAAGTCATGTAAATAAACTTTCATCTTTCACATAAAACAAAAACAACAAAAAGAAAATTAACTTTGACTGTTGATTTTTCACTCTAGCTGTTACATGCCTGAATAGTCAGTTGACAGTCAAACTGCTGACAGTACAATTCTCCGTGTTTTGTACCATCAATCAAATCAAACTTTTGCATTTCAAAATTCCAAGATTTTTGTCCTAGAAGTCTTCTGAATATCACATGATTAGCAGAGACTCAGCACTGCACAAAAATCAGGTACGCTTAACTGTCTCCGACACAAACAGTCCCTGATTAAGGTTTATAGTTTTTTCAGGAGAAACAAGTTTTTGAGACCTCAAATGGATTTCATGGACCTCCATACATCTCAAAGTACCATCATACAAATTTTCAAACTTCAATTCACTCAGACGCACCGTCAGCAGCTCAAATAGTCAACAGACGACCCGTTTGACCAAAAAAGTCAACAGATAGTCAAAAATGAAATTTTTTGTCAACATCCATATTTTGTCAAAGGATTCATCATTTGATCATTGGATGATCATAATTCATCAAGGAAAGATCAAAAATCAACAAAACCCTAAGATTCAAAATTAGGGTTTTCTCCTAAAAAGTCAACTGAACTTTGACTGGTCATAACTCTCTCATCCTTCATCCAAAAAATTCAAACCAAAGCTCATTTTGAAGGAAATTTAATTATCTTTCAAATGCAATTGGTCCCATGGTCATTAGGTTCACAATTTGAAAAATATGAACCAAGACATTACAGGTCATTTTCAAAGTCAACAAAAAGACACTTTTTTCAAAAGGATACACAAGGAGCATCAAAAATCATTTTGACATGAGACCAAATACATTGGTTAGAGGAATCTTTGAGGTTTCCAAAAAGTGAAAGATCTCCTTCATATGACAAAAATTGAGGGATTTACACCTTGTTGAAGTTGGATAAATTTTGGGAAAATGCATAAAACCAACATTGCTCAAAAATGTATTCTTTCCAAATGGGGCCAAGTTTTCATAGTTCAAACATGTTTACCATGATATAATGGGCCTCCCACGACCAAGACAAAGCCCACACCATTTTTATTCATTTTTGGTTTAATTTTATCCTATTTTAAGATTAAATGAAAATGGAAAATGGAAGGATAATGCATAGCTTAGTTTCTAAGCATGAGTCATCAAAGAATCTTTAATTTTCTGCAGAAGATTGAAGTACAAGGCAAGAGAAGTGAAGAGGAGCAAGACTTGGTCAACAATTCAAAGATTTTTAATATTTAAAAATCAAGAATTCAACAAAGGCAATCAATGCTTCTTGGCTTAGTTTCTAAGCACCTCTTGGCCTATAAATGAAGCTGAATACTTCAACAACAAGACACACACGAAATTATAGCCAAGGCATAGCAAGAAAAATCACCAAAATTCTCTCAAAATTCCATAACTTTGTAATTTTCAATTTCCATATTCCAATCATTATCAATACAAACTATCACTTTCAATCATCTCCTAAGGTGGCATAGAGTAAGAATGAACTCATAATATGGTCCTATAAGAGTTATAACACGTGTATAGTACTCTTCACTTTCATACATAATTAATTTTCGTTTTCATACATTTAATCAATATCAATGTAGTCTAATCATTCTAATGAGTTCATGAGGTCCCATAAGGTAGATCTGGGCCCTAACATGTTAGCTCCCACGTGAGAATCATCCCATGCCATTAACAAGTGCTCATGCATGTTCAAACTTCAACTCCATCGAACCCATGGCTACAGCGCTCAAATAGTGAAACTAATGCCATAATTGGACTCAGAGCACCCTAATTAGGGGATCTGGGTCATTTGTTACTCTTCCTAACGTTTGTTCTTGTAGGTTTGTGAAGCTACCAAAAATGGTGTTTTTTATCGTAAAAATAGAGGGGGTTTAAAACCGCCGCTATCTATGTTAAAAAATGAAGGTGACGGAGGTTGAAGACGACCACGCGTCCAAGCGTGGTTCGTCAATCAAAGCTGACTCTTCCCTCCGCTCGCGTGGCTCCTCATCATTGGCAGGTCAACTAGTCTTCCATCCACGCGTGCACTTGTGGGTCCTAGTCAGAAAGTTTGAATTCTCCTTGAATTCAGCGCATGTTCCCCACCATCATATCATGTTCCCTCACGATCTGAGCCCTTGGATCATCTCAACTTTTCATCCAACGCACCAGACAAGTGGTCCATACCATGGACTCATCAGCATCACACACCTGATTATTTTACTTTCTATTTTTATTTTAATTTCCTTGCAAAATTAATTAAAAATAGTTTTAAAAATCCAAAAAATACACAAAAAATATTTTTAAGTTTCTAAAATAATATTTTATTTTCTGATATAATAATATTTTATTTTTTTTCATAATTTAAATATTTTGTATAATTAATTAGATAATATGCATATATTTATCTTTTAATTATTTTCAACCAATCAAAAATCATAAAAAAATTGTTCTTTATATTAAATATTGTTTATATATCATAGGCTAATTTTGTACATATTTAGAATAATTTTCTCTTTAAGTTTTAATTATTTGTGTAATTATTTATATAATTATGTGTTAATTAACTTAATAAATTTCAAATCAATTTGAAAAATCCCAAAAAAAATTAGTTTTGTTTTAAAATTAATTAACAAGCATTTTGAACATATTTTGAACTTAATTTTTAGGTTTGAAATTTATTTTCATCTTTTTTCCTCATTTTAATTTAATTAATCATGCATTAATTATAATTAAAATCAATCATAAAAAATCCAAAAACATTTCTTTTATTTTCTTGCAATTTAAATTCCTAGATAAATGTATAGGTTGTCAAATTCATGTAAATAGCGTAGTTTACATTTCCTGCACAATCGATGTAATAGCGTAGATTTACTTTCCGCATTTTACATTTCCGCATTTTAAATTCCAGCACATATAAACTGCGTGTATCCCAAAGATAACATTGAATCGTTAGATCACTAACTTCAAAGATAAAATATCTGAATCCAAACACAATCACACTTGCACCTCTTATGGTAATCCCTTTCTCATTCTTTTCAAAATCAAAATCAAATTCTATTATTTCAAACGCAAAATCGAACTTTTGTTTATATCCGGTGAAAGGATAGATTTTTAAAGGAAATAGGATAAAGACCTTATAACTCAGGGTAGACCTCCTAATTTGCTTGCTCAAATCAAAACAAACAAATCTCTCATATATCATTGTTTTTCAAAATAAAACTTTCAAAAAGACAATACTTTGTATATCTCAGAACAAGGATCATTACGAAGTTAACGTTCTTTTTTCAAAAACATCTTTTGAAAGATAAAAACACTTTGTATACATCCGCACAAGGATCATTACAAAGTCAATTTACAAAGGTATTTGGAACCACATACGAGCATTTCAAGGCAATCGAAAAGTAATTGAAAACAAGTGAGCTAAGCAAATTAAAGAGCCCATGGATAACCATGGATACAAAGGGGGCTAACACCTTCCCTTTGTATAACCTACCCCCTTAACCAGAATTTCTTAAAGGTCTTTTTTCTGTTTCTTTTATAAACCTTTCCTTAATTGGATAAAATAAAAGGTCGGTGGTGACTCTCTAATTTTCAAAAATACAAAAGCAGAAACAAAAAAGAGTCAGCTCGTGTATCTCTCCACGAGAGGTATGACAAAAAAACCGAGCGCACGACACTAGACATTTGATCCAACATTTAGTGCAGCAAGGTATAAACATAGTAGATTGAAAAAGCAATAAACAACACCAGAATTGTTACATTTGTTCGGTGACAAACACATATACTCTGCTACCCCTATACTCAGCTCCGGCTAACACCGCTCCCGGGTACAAGCATCATGCTAGGTGCGCTTATCATTCAGACAGTCCTGGTCATGATACAGAGGATTGTGGGCCGTTGAAGCACAAGATCCAAGATTTGATTGAAGAAGGGCTCATTGAGTTCGAAGATCCTAGCAAGTCTAAAGCCATAGGTGGCTAGAAGGAGGATTTCTTAGATCATTAGTTTTGTTTTCATTCGCAATTTCTTTCCGTTTGTTTAAACATTAGTCTTACGACATATGTCGTGTACTTTACAATAATCATTAATGCATTGCTTACGTTTGTCTTGATTTATTCCTAGTGTTCTCACTATATTTAAAACTGTGTTTTACTCGGTTTTCTCATTTGTGATATTCAACTCTCGTTAAGAGTCGTACACCTTTAGAGGGAGAATGACGAAAACGATACCACAATTTCATACACTACGCTTTCGAACAGACCGTGTTGACGATGTACAGGCATTGCTTCAATTCCCAAATAATGGAGATATAAGGATGTTAATCCCTTGTCAACCCCTTTGAGCCTAAAGAAGTAGGAGTTTTCCTTCGTATAAAATAAAACCCTTAATATATAACCTGGGGTAGGGTAGCTGCTCAGTTTGAAGGATAGAAAAACACTTAGAAAGGAGGGGTTTGAATAAGTGTAGCTTTAAAAACTTGACAGATAAAAATAAATTGCACAGTTATTTTTATCCTGGTTCGTTGTTAACTAAACTACTCCAGTCCACCCCCGCAGAGATGATTTACCTCAACTGAGGATTTAATCCACTAATCGCACGGATTACAATGGTTCTCCACTTAGTCAGCAACTAAGTCTTCCAGAGTCTTCTGATCACACACTGATCACTCCAGGAACAACTGCTTAGATACCCTCTAAGACTTTCTAGAGTATTCTGATCCACACGATCACTCTAGTTACAACCTGCTTAGATAACCTCTAAGACTTCCTAGAGTATTCTGATCCACACGATCACTCTAGTTCCTTACAACTTAATGTAATCAATTCTAAGAGTATTACAATTGCTTCTTAAAAGCTATAATCACAAACTGTGATATTTCTCTTAACGTTTAAGCTTAATCTCACTAATATATTACAACAGCAATGTAGTGAGCTTTGATGAAGATATAGATTCTGAGCTTTGAGTAGAACAGAGTTTCAGCAAGTTAATATGAGTTGTTTTTGTTCAGAATCGTTAACCTTGCTTCTCATCAGAACTTCATATTTATAGGCGTTGGAGAAGATGACCGTTGAGTGCATTTAATGCTTTGCGTGTTCCATACAGCATCGCATTTAATGTTATATGCTTTTGTCAACTACCTCGAGCCTTGTTCACGCTGTGTCTACTGACGTAGCCTTTAATAGCTTTTAACGTTCCTTTTGTCAGTCAGCGTAGCTTGCCACTTGTACTTCCTTCTGATCTGATGTTTGTGAATACAACGTTTGAATATCATCAGAGTCAAACAGCTTGGTGCAAAGCATCTTCTGATCTTCTGACCTTGAAGTGCTTCTGAGCGTGATACCATCAGAACTTCAGTGCTTCTGATCTCATGTTCTTCTGATGCTTCCATAGACCCATGTTCTGATTCTGCTTCGACCATCTTCTGATGTCTTGCCAGACCATGTTCTGATGTTGCATGCTGAACCCTTTGAGACAAAGCTTCTGAGCGCTGAATTATGCGTACTCTTTATATATTTCCTGAAAAGGAACTTGCATTGGATTAGAGTACCATATTATCTTAAGCAAAATTCATATTATTGTTATCATCAAAACTAAGATAATTGATCAGAACAAATCTTGTTCTAACAATCTCCCCCTTTTTGATGATGACAAAAACATATATAAATGATATGAATTTGCGATCAGAAAGAGCAGACGGCAAAAGACAAATTACACAGCTATAGCATAAGCATATGAATATGTCTCCCCCTGAGATTAACAATCTCCCTCTGAGATGAATAATCTCCCCCTGAAATAAATACTCGAAGAACTTTAATAAAAGACTTCCCTGATTATTTCGGTAGAGACGATCACATAAGCTTCTGTCTTTAGAGAATTCATAGCTTCTGACTTCTGCTTCCATTGGACAGCTTCAGAACTAGAATTTCTTTAGATCCCTAGAACACTCACAGCTTCTGATTCTTGCTTCCATCTAGGACAGCTTCAGAACTTGAATTTCTTTGATCTTCAGAACATTCACAGCTTCTGATTTCTGCTTCCATTTAGGACAGCTTCAGAACTTGAATTTCTTTGATCTTCAGAACATTCACAGCTTCTGATTTCTGCTTCCATTTAGGACAGCTTCAGAACTTGAGTTTTCTGGATCTTTAGAACATTCACAGCTTCTGATTTCTGCTTCCCTCGGATAGCTTCAGAGCTTTGAATTTCTACCAACATCACTTCATGCTAGATTTGTATCAGAACATTGTTGAATGTACCAGAGCATCATCAGAGCATCTCTACATCCTGAAATGTTACAGAACAAAAACTAAACGACAAAAGTCAGCATGAACGAGTCAGAACATAAAATGTATATTAGAACACATGATATGTATCAGAGCCATATAGGCTAAAATAATGTATCAGAGCAAATAGAATTTTGTCAAAGCAAATAGACAAATATGGATCAAATTCTTATTATCAGTGCTTCTGATTCATTCTTCTTTCTTGCTTCTGATTTCTGAAGCTTGACAGCACTCAGCTTGCTTCAGTTTCCATGAGCTTATTCTTTTTACAGAATAACACTTCTTATGGTTTTGCTTCTTGTGTTTGCTTTGAAGATTCTCTTCACTTCTTTATACCTGCAAAACACTTAAACCATATAGAACTTGCAGTTCTTGTTAGTAAATGTGTGGGAGCTTTACCCAGCAACTGATAGATTAATCAAATCATTTATCATTTATCTTCTCCCCCTTTTTGTCATAACATCAAAAAGAATATTTCAAAAGATTCAGATGAATAAAACGACAAATAAAATCACTGGAATGTAAAAACAAAGAAACTTTTCATTGATAATCAAAAGATATTACATGAGAAGATGTTTAACAAGCAGATGCACCAAGGAAAGAAAACTACTAAGACCAAAGACTAAGACCCTAGCTAAGACAAAATCTGTGCCAGCATGTCTTGAACCTTGCAGTTTTTATTGACTGCTTTTTGGGCTTCCAGGCGAGGGGTCAGGGAGACTTGATTTTGATGCAGATCTTCCACAATCTTTATCAGAGACAACATTCTCAGCAGGTGAAAATGAAGAGATTTCTTTGGAATGGGTTGAGTGAGAGGAAAGGTTAGATGAGGAGGAAGATGAGTCTTGAAGGTAAAAAGATGAGGAAGAAGATGGAGATGATGGAGGGCTTTCACCAGGGGGTTGAAACACACGTCTAGAATAGTTTCCAGATAACTTTGCTTCGAATGGATTCACCTTGAGAGGGTCATAGGTGATCTTTATCTTTTTGGGTTTGGAAGAGGATGTTTCAACAGCTTTTCTCTTTTTGTTTTGATCATTTTCATGGTTTCCTGAGCTTGATGAAGAGTTCATGATGGATTTGCAGATAATGAACAGCTAGGGTTTGATATGAATGCAAACAGATAGAGAAGGAAAACACAGACAGAGTGTAAAAGAGAAAATATAAGAGGGAAGGAGAAGCGTTTGAAGAGTATTTAAAAGAAAATAAAATGAAACAAATGATGGATAGCATTTAATGTTACGTGACATGAGGAGAGATAATAAAGACAAATGAGGTGACTAGCACAGTTACCTATGGTCGGCGTCCCTTCAACTGCACGCGCGCTTATCCATGAACAGTAACGACAGGTTTACCATTTCGAGATAAAACGTTACAGCTGTTTTGCTTTAAAAGAGGTTCTGAATCACTTTAGACAATGAAACGTTAGTAATAACCGAATCATAATTTCTAAAAGATTTCAATCAGAACTTCTGATTAAAAAAAATCCACATTCATTTCAAAAGATACTCATACGTAAGAACTTCTCATCTTCTCATTCTGGGCATAAATCCATACTGATGTTCTTCAGAATGAACTTAAACCTATCTTCAGCCAGGGGTTTTGTAAAGATATCAGCCCATTGATGGTCTGTATCCACAAAGTTTAAAGATATAACACCCTTCTGAACATAGTCCCTTATGAAATGATGTTTAATCTCAATATGTTTAGCCTTTGAATGAAGAATAGGATTCTTAGATAAACATATAGCAGAAGTATTATCACAGAATATAGGAATGTTACTCTCATATATCTGATAATCTTCTAACTGACTCTTCATCCAGAGCATCTGTGTACTGCAACCAGCAGCAGCGACATATTCTGCTTCTGTTGTTGATAGAGCAATAGTTGCTTGCTTCTTGCTATACCAGGAGATCAAATGACTTCCAAGAAATTGGCAACTTCCTGAAGTACTCTTTCTTTCAATTCTGTCTCCAGCATAGTCAGCATCGCAGAATCCTACTAAGTTGTATTCTTTAGATTTTCTGTAAACTAAGCCAACATTAGTAGTACCTTTCAGATACCTTATAATTCTCTTAACAGCAGTTAAATGAGATTCTCTAGGATCTGATTGGAATCTAGCACACAAACAAACACTGAACAGAATGTCAGGTCTAGAAGCAGTCAAATATAGAAGAGATCCAATCATACCTCTGTATAACTTCTGATCTACCTTCTTACTTACCTCATCCTTACCTAGGATGCATGTTGGATGCATAGGAGTTTTGGCTTCTTTGCAGTCTAGAAGATTAAACTTCTTCAGAAGTTCCTTCACATACTTGGTTTGGTGAACATACGTTCCTTCTGATGTTTGATTTATTTGTATTCCAAGGAAATACTTGAGTTCTCCCATCATGCTCATTTCAAACTCAGCCTGCATGGACTCAGCAAACTCCTTTCCAAGTGTAGCATTAGATGTTCCAAAAATAATATCATCTACGTATATTTGACAAATTAAAATTTCCCTTTTAAAGGTTTTACAAAAGAGAGTAGTGTCCACTTTTCCTCTAGTGAAACCATTATCCAGAAGGAAAGAACTTAAGCGTTCATACCAAGCTCTGGGAGCTTGTTTCAATCCATACAACGATTTCTTTAGTTTAAAAACATGATTAGGAGACATAGAGTCTTCAAAACCAGGAGGTTGATGGACATAAACTTCTTCATCTATATAACCATTTAAGAAGGCACTCTTAACATCCATCTGATAAAGAGTGATGTTATGTTGAGTGGCAAATGAAATTAATAGACGAATAGATTCTAACCTGGCCACTGGTGCAAAGGTTTCTGTATAGTCAATCCCTTCTTGCTGACTATAACCCTGAGCCACCAGTCTGGCTTTGTTCCTTACCACTTCACCTTTCTCACTGAGCTTGTTTCTGAAGACCCATTTTGTACCGATTATATTGAATCCATCTGGTCTAGGAACAAGATCCCAAACATCATTCCTTGTAAACTGATTCAGTTCTTCTTGCATAGCAATTATCCAGTCTGGATCTTCTAGAGCATGATCAACAGAAGTTGGCTCGATCAAAGATACAAGGCCTAATTGACAGTCTGCATTGTTCTTAAGGAATGCTCTTGTTCTGATTGGATCATCCTTCTTTCCAAGAATGACATCTTCTGAATGACCAGAGATGAGTCTGGATGATCTTCTGACAGATGGTTCTTCAGAAATGCTTAGATTCTCTAGAGAAGCTGATACTTGATCTTCAGATTCTTTGCTTCTGAGAAGCTCTGCTTCTGATGCGTTGCTTCTTGGCTCAACAACTTCTGATATATCAATATCACAATCTGCAAAATTATCAAACTGCTTTGGTTTTTCAGAACCAAGCTTATCATCAAGCCTGATATTGATTGATTCTTCCACAATCAATGTTTCAGTATTGTATACTCTGTAGCCTTTTGAGCGTTCAGAATATCCAAGAAGGAAACATTTTTGTGCTTTGGAATCAAACTTACCAAGATGATCTTTAGTGTTCAGAATAAAGCATACACATCCAAAAGGATGGAAATATGAAATGTTGGGCTTTTTATTCTTCCACAATTCATAAGGAGTCTTATTTAGAATAGGTCTGATAGAGATTCTATTCTGAATATAGCATGCAGTGTTTATTGCTTCTGCCCAGAAATGCTTAGCCATATTGGTTTCATTGATCATGGTTCTGGCCATTTCTTGCAGAGTCCTATTCTTTCGTTCTACAACTCCATTTTGCTGTGGAGTTCTAGGACAAGAGAAATCATGGGCAATACCATTTTCTTTGAAGAATTCTTCAAAGGATTTGTTCTCAAATTCACCACCATGATCACTTCTAACCTTTATGATTTTACACTCTTTTTCAGATTGAATCTGAATGCAGAAATCAAAGAACACTGAATGAGACTCATCCTTGTGTTTCAAGAATTTTACCCACGTCCAGCGGCTATAATCATCTACGATGACTAATCCATATTTCTTCCCTCTGACAGATGCTGTTTTGACTGGGCCAAACAGATCAATGTGCAAGAGTTCTAATGGCCTTGAGGTAGAAACAACATTCTTGGACTTGAATGCAGGTTTGGAGAACTTGCCCTTCTGACATGCTTCACACAGAGCATCTGATTTGAATTTCAGATTAGGGAGTCCTTTGACAAGATCCAGTTTGTTAATCTGAGAAATCTTTCTCAAACTAGCATGACCTAATCTTCTGTGCCAGACCCACTGCTCTTCAGAAACAGACATAAGACAAGTCACCTTCTGACTCATAAGATCTTGCAGATCTGTCTCATAAATGTTGTTCTTCCTCTTGCCTGTAAATAGGATTGAGCCATCCTTCTGATTTACAGCCTTGCAAGACTTTTGATTAAAGATTATATCATAACCATTGTCACTCAATTGACTGATAGATAAGAGGTTATGTGTTAATCCTTCTACAAGAAGTACATTAGAAATGGAAGGAGAGTTACCAGACTTTATAGTTCCAGAGCCAATTATCTTGCCCTTCTGATCTCCTCCAAACTTGACTTCTCCTCCAGACTTAAGCACCAGGTCTTGGAACATAGACCTTCTTCCTGTCATGTGTCGTGAGCATCCAGAGTCCAGGTACCACGACATGTTGTGCTTTGTCCTTTTTGCAGCCAAGGATATCTGCAATAGGAATAATCTTATCCTTAGGTACCCACATCTTCTTGGGTCCTTTCTTGTTAGATTTTCTCAAGTTCTGATTGAACTTGGGTTTAACATTGTAAGCAATAGGAGGAACAGCATGATAATTTTTTATGTGAGTTTCATGATATTTCCTAGGTTGTGTCACATGCTTCTTAGTGTGTGTAATGTGAAAACTTTGAGCATGTGAAGTGTGCCTAATATCATGGGAGTGGCCATACTTGAACTGATCATACAACGGCTTGTATGTGAATTTCATTTCATCAACAGGTTCAAGTTTGTATGGGGTTTCACCCTCAAAACCAATGCCGACTCTTTTGTTTCCAGACACAGCATATATCATAGAAGCTAGCTGACTTCTGCCAATACTTCTAGATAAGAACTTCCTGAAACTTAAATCATATTCTTTCAGAATATGGTTTAGACTAGGAGTGGATTTTTCTGAATCAGAAGGAGATCCAACATTATTGGATAATTTTAAAAGTTTTTCTTTTAATTCAGAATTCTCCAACTCAAGCTTCTTTGTTTCAAATTCAAATAGCTTTTTCAGCTTTTTGTATTTGAGACTAATCTGAGACTTGAATTCCAGAAGTTCAGTTAGACCGGAAACTAACTCATCTCTAGTAAGTTCAGAAAATACCTCTTCAGAATCTGATTCTGATGTAGATTCTGATCCGTCATCTTCTGTCGCCATCAGCGCACAGTTAGCCTGCTCATCTTCAGAGTCTGAATCATCTTCTGACTCATCCCAGGTTGCCATAAGACCTTTCTTCTTATGAAACTTCTTCTTGGGATTTTCCTTCTGAAGTTTTGGACATTCATTCTTGAAGTGTCCAGGCTCATTGCATTCATAGCACATGACCTTCTTCTTGTCAAATCTTCTGTCATCAGAAGATTCTCCACGTTCAAATTTCTTTGAACTTCTGACGCCTCTGAACTTCCTTTGCTTGTTCTTCCAGAGTTGATTTAGCCTTCTGGAGATCAAGGACAGTTCATCTTCTTCTTCAGATTCTGATTCTTCAGGATCTTCTTCTCTAGCCTGAAAAGCGTTAGTGCATTTCATGATATTAGATTTTAATGCAATAGACTTACCTTTCTTTTGAGGCTCATTTGCGTCCAGCTCTATTTCATGACTCCTCAAGGCACTGATAAGCTCTTCCAGAGAAACTTCATTCAGATTCTTTGCAATCTTGAATGCAGTCACCATAGGACCCCATCTTCTGGGTAAGCTTCTGATGATCTTCTTTACGTGATCAGCCTTGGTGTATCCCTTGTCAAGAACTCTCAATCCAATAGTAAGAGTTTGAAATCTTGAAAACATCTTTTCAATGTCTTCATCATCCTCCATCTTGAAGGCTTCATACTTCTGGATTAAAGCGAGAGCTTTAGTCTCCTTGACTTGAGCATTTCCTTCATGAGTCATTTTCAAAGACTCATATATGTCATAGGCCGTTTCCCTGTTAGATATCTTCTCATACTCAGCATGAGAGATAGCATTCAGCAAAACAGTTCTGCATTTATGATGATTCCTGAAAAGCTTCTTCTGATCATCGTTCATTTCTTGCCTTGTCAGCTTTACGCCACTGGCATTTACTGGATGTTTGTAACCATCCATCAGAAGATCCCATAGATCACCATCTAGACCAAGAAAGTAACTTTCCAGTTTATCTTTCCAGTATTCAAAGTTTTCACCATCAAATACCGGCGGTCTAGTATAACCATTGTTACCGTTGTGTTGCTCAGCAGAGCCAGATGTAGATGTAGACTTTGCAGTTTCATCAGCCATCTTTTACTGAAGCGTTTTTCTCTTCCTGAATCTTTTCTAAACACGGTTAAGTGCTTGCACCTTAGAACCGGCGCTCTGATGCCAATTGAAGGATAGAAAAACACTTAGAAAGGGGGGGTTTGAATAAGTGTAGCTTTAAAAACTTGACAGATAAAAATAAATTGCACAGTTATTTTTATCCTGGTTCGTTGTTAACTAAACTACTCCAGTCCACCCCCGCAGAGATGATTTACCTCAACTGAGGATTTAATCCACTAATCGCACGGATTACAATGGTTCTCCACTTAGTCAGCAACTAAGTCTTCCAGAGTCTTCTGATCACACACTGATCACTCCAGGAACAACTGCTTAGATACCCTCTAAGACTTTCTAGAGTATTCTGATCCACACGATCACTCTAGTTACAACCTGCTTAGATAACCTCTAAGACTTCCTAGAGTATTCTGATCCACACGATCACTCTAGTTCCTTACAACTTAATGTAATCAATTCTAAGAGTATTACAATTGCTTCTTAAAAGCTATAATCACAAACTGTGATATTTCTCTTAACGTTTAAGCTTAATCTCACTAATATATTACAACAGCAATGTAGTGAGCTTTGATGAAGATATAGATTCTGAGCTTTGAGTAGAACAGAGTTTCAGCAAGTTAATATGAGTTGTTTTTGTTCAGAATCGTTAACCTTGCTTCTCATCAGAACTTCATATTTATAGGCGTTGGAGAAGATGACCGTTGAGTGCATTTAATGCTTTGCGTGTTCCATACAGCATCGCATTTAATGTTATATGCTTTTGTCAACTACCTCGAGCCTTGTTCACGCTGTGTCTACTGACGTAGCCTTTAATAGCTTTTAACGTTCCTTTTGTCAGTCAGCGTAGCTTGCCACTTGTACTTCCTTCTGATCTGATGTTTGTGAATACAACGTTTGAATATCATCAGAGTCAAACAGCTTGGTGCAAAGCATCTTCTGATCTTCTGACCTTGAAGTGCTTCTGAGCGTGATACCATCAGAACTTCAGTGCTTCTGATCTCATGTTCTTCTGATGCTTCCATAGACCCATGTTCTGATTCTGCTTCGACCATCTTCTGATGTCTTGCCAGACCATGTTCTGATGTTGCATGCTGAACCCTTTGAGACAAAGCTTCTGAGCGCTGAATTATGCGTACTCTTTATATATTTCCTGAAAAGGAACTTGCATTGGATTAGAGTACCATATTATCTTAAGCAAAATTCATATTATTGTTATCATCAAAACTAAGATAATTGATCAGAACAAATCTTGTTCTAACAATCTCCCCCTTTTTGATGATGACAAAAACATATATAAATGATATGAATTTGCGATCAGAAAGAGCAGACGGCAAAAGACAAATTACACAGCTATAGCATAAGCATATGAATATGTCTCCCCCTGAGATTAACAATCTCCCTCTGAGATGAATAATCTCCCCCTGAAATAAATACTCGAAGAACTTTAATAAAAGACTTCCCTGATTATTTCGGTAGAGACGATCACATAAGCTTCTGTCTTTAGAGAATTCATAGCTTCTGACTTCTGCTTCCATTGGACAGCTTCAGAACTAGAATTTCTTTAGATCCCTAGAACACTCACAGCTTCTGATTCCTGCTTCCATCTAGGACAGCTTCAGAACTTGAATTTCTTTGATCTTCAGAACATTCACAGCTTCTGATTTCTGCTTCCATTTAGGACAGCTTCAGAACTTGAATTTCTTTGATCTTCAGAACATTCACAGCTTCTGATTTCTGCTTCCATTTAGGACAGCTTCCGAACTTGAGTTTTCTGGATCTTTAGAACATTCACAGCTTCTGATTTCTGCTTCCCTCGGATAGCTTCAGAGCTTTGAATTTCTACCAACATCACTTCATGCTAGATTTGTATCAGAACATTGTTGAATGTACCAGAGCATCATCAGAGCATCTCTACATCCTGAAATGTTACAGAACAAAAACTAAACGACAAAAGTCAGCATGAACGAGTCAGAACATAAAATGTATATTAGAACACATGATATGTATCAGAGCCATATAGGCTAAAATAATGTATCAGAGCAAATAGAATTTTGTCAAAGCAAATAGACAAATATGGATCAAATTCTTATTATCAGTGCTTCTGATTCATTCTTCTTTCTTGCTTCTGATTTCTGAAGCTTGACAGCACTCAGCTTGCTTCAGTTTCCATGAGCTTATTCTTTTTACAGAATAACACTTCTTATGGTTTTGCTTCTTGTGTTTGCTTTGAAGATTCTCTTCACTTCTTTATACCTGCAAAACACTTAAACCATATAGAACTTGCAATTCTTGTTAGTAAATGTGTGGGAGCTTTACCCAGCAACTGATAGATTAATCAAATCATTTATCATTTATCTTCTCCCCCTTTTTGTCATAACATCAAAAAGATTAAGGATACTTAGGCAAGATTGGGGCATCCCGCTGGCTGTAGTTTTAAAATGAACAGTTCAGGCAAAAATTAAGGATAACAAAGTCGAAAAGAGGTCACTACATACCCTCGACAAAAGGAAAATATTACAAGAAAGGAGGATGACTGCCTTTGCAAATAAACCTTGGGTTTTTAAACCATCATGAATATCAGTATTCCCAAAGTCTTTTGAAGCTTAAGCACATAGTCAACTGAGCATAGGACTGGAGAACATCACGAAGATGGGGATGGGTACAAATAAACTTTGAGCCTCTATCTTTTGTTTCTTTAAACCGTGAACCAGGCCACGTTACAACCCTTAAAAGTCCTAACTGAAGCATGGTTAGTTCGAAAGCATACTATTACCAAAGGTATCCCGACTACTTAAGGTCTACTATAACTCTTGAGTTGATATCACTTTCTTACAACAAAAAAAACTTTGTTTTACTCAAAAACGTTTTAAACTTTCAAGACAGACATATGCATTCGCATCTTATGAATTTCATTATAAAGTACACTTGTCTATGTGTATTCAAATGTTTAAACATCAGGGAGAAGTTGCATGGGGCATGGCTAATGGCTAAAAATCCTACTGACTGACGAAGTAGCTTTGAAAGCTTGTCAAAAGGAGAAACATCCCTTACGCATGACTGGGATGGCTAATGTGTACACGGGGCATAACCCGTCATTATCCCATTTACATGGGGCAATCTGATCAGGATCCATAGAATCTCGCAAAGATGCTGAATAGCCCATGGGGCAAGCCCATTACCTGGGGGCACGTTGCAAAGGTCACTCAATAGCAGATGGTGTCAATGCCACTCTCACATCCTTTCCAGGAACCTGTATAGGATATTTCTCAATCAGTCCATATAGTCTTCTTTAAGACATGTTCAAATACTTCTTACCCTTTCTAGGAGCCTTTTTCAGACAGTCTTTTAAAGACCCACCTTCTCATCCTTTCTATTTTCAAACCCTTTCAGACAGTCTTCTCTAAGACATGTCCATTTCCAAGAACCTTTTCTAGGTAGTCTTCTGTAAGACATCTCTCTTTTTTTTTTTAGTTAGTCTTTTAAGACATATTCAAACTTCTCTTATGCTTTCAAGAACCTTGTCAAACTTTGTTTAAAGTACAGAGTCTTTTCTAAGACAATTCACCATCCTTTCTAGGGTGATCTACTTCAAGATGTTTTTCCTAAGTTTTGTTTAAAACCCCACATTCCTTAAAACAGTCTTTATCCTCTATAGGAACATTTTGACCCTCTGCACAAACACATCCCTTTGAGCTTTGTTTAAAGCGCGATCTTATTTAAGACAATCTCCCATTTCTTTCCAAGGACCTCTTCAGGTAGTCTTATAGAAGGCATCATCTCATCCTAAGTACTCAGCAAATCATTGTCCGTCAGGATGCAACCTAAACGCATGACTCATTCTGAAAAGCATCTGCTTCACATTCAAATCAACACTTAGCATCAAGGAGACCTCAAAATTGGTCTAATCAAAGACGATCATTCCTGATAAAGACTCTTGAATGGGGAAACCACATCCAGAGGGTTTTCCTAAAACAGGGGCATACAACCAAGGATCCTATTGACTAGGGGCATATCTTTCAAAAAATCAAACACTGAGGCAATGCATATCAGGCAAGACATGGTGAAACTCGAGTTCCCTCTAAAGGTCCCTCCTTCATACTAAGGGGCACGTCTCTCAAAATTTCTGATAATCGGGGAGTCACACTAGTATCATACAAGGAGCATTGTTGCATAATTGATCTTCCCACGCCTGTACTATTTACATCCTGCAGTGTGGGATAAGCATACATGCATAATTCTTATTTATTTTGAGAATCTCATTACATGACACATGCATCATGACATTGCATAAAACTAACGCTGCCTTTTCAGGTCATTTCATAATCGAAAAGGATGTTATCATCCAATTACAGTGCAAATACGATCGTATCAACGATTCAATCTTAACAGATACAATTCCAATACCTCATTCCAAGTCTTTCTTCAAAGACAATCTAGAAGCAATCAAAGAATTTCTTACCTCTCCAGGTAGTCTTGTCCAAGACAATTATCAACCTTCCCAAGCAGTCTTGTTTAAGACGTATCCTAACCTTTCTAGGAAATCTTGTTTAAGATGTATCATATCCTTTCCAAGCAGTCTTGTGTAAGACGTATCCTGACCTTCTATAGGTAGTTTTGTTTAAAACGTTCCACGACCTTTATAGGAACCTTTCTAGGTAGTTTTGTTTAAAACGTCCCATGACCTTTATAGGAACCTTTCTAGGTAGTTTTATTTAAAACGTTTTGTGTCCTTTATAGGAACCTTTCTAGGTAGTTTTGTTTAAAACGTATCGTGTCCTTTATAGGAACCTTTCTAGGTAGTTTTGTTTAAAACGTATTGTGTCCTTTATAGGAATCTTTCTAGATAGTTTTGTTTAAAACATATCGTTCCCTTTATAGGAATCTTTCTAGATAGTTTTGTTTAAAACGTATCGTTCCCTTTATAGGAACCTCTCTAGGTAAGTCTTGTTTAAGATATCCTGTATCCTATCTAAGTGCCTTTCCAGGTAAGTCCTGTTTAAGACGTACCATAACCTGTCTAGGTAGTCCTGTTTAAGACATTTCATATCTTTTTAGGAGCCTTTCTAGGTGAGTCTTAGTTAAGACATATCATACCTTTCTAGGTAGCCTTCCTAAAATGCTTATCCAATCTTTTCTAAGACACACTTAATTCTTTTAAAGAACTCCTCAGTTAGTCTTTTCCAAGACATTCTTCCTAAGCATTGATCAAAGCCTAAGCTTCTTCGCATCATCCTTTGATATGCCCTTTTCAGGAACCTCTTCAGGTAGTCTTATGTAAGACGTTACTTCCTCTCTCCTCAGATACAATCAAATGATCCAGGTCTAAAAAGCACATGCTTTAGACTTATGCCCCGCCAGGCAAACAGGTGGCATCTATAAGCCCATCTCCCGCGGAACTTCTTCCCTACGCAAGCAAATTTCAGGGCATTTCAGTGTCCAATCATCTTCTACCTATTCAGGTTCAAGAAGATTGAACAGGGGCAGCTGTCATACCCCAAAATTTGCCTTCCATATTCCATTCACAATGATTCAAAATTCAAGATTCAATTCCAAAGCTTTGCTCAAACAATCCCAAGATCCACAGTCAACTGATTCAAACCTAAAAGTCAACCATAATCAGAGTATAGTCAAAGCCTCCCAATTTTGGTCAAACATCAAGTATGTGAAGCATAGCCATCATTTGATCAAAGATTGATCATGATTCCATTAATAGAAACTCAGAGATGAACGAATACGAAAAGGTTCAAATTAGGGTTTCTTAGGAGAAAGTCAACCCAACTTTGATTGGGCATAACTTTCACATGGAACATCAAAATTCCCAACTCAAAGCCTATTTTGAAGGAAATTGGATTCTCTACAACTTTGTCTCTCACAAGCCAGGGCTAGAAAGGATTCATTTGAGAGATACAGTGCAAAAGATTACAGGTCATTTTCAGGCATCCCCCAAAAGCAGTTTTTTCCCAAAGAGGATATGATCAAGATAAAAGCTCCAAATGAAAAATATATTCCAAAAGTCCTAGAACTCACTCATAGCTTAAAAATTGAGTGAGATATGCTTGGTCAAAGTTGGGTAATTTTAGAGGACCAAATGTGAAATAAAGGAAGTCCAAATTGAATTTCTTGCAAGTGGGCCTATATTTTATGACTCAAAATTGATCCACAAGTTATCCAAATCATGTGCCACAAATTTCACCTTTTATTTGATTTTTATTTGATTTTTATTTCATTTAAAAAATTATTTAAAAAGATATAATTGAAAAAATCATATATTATGGTAAAAGGATTCATGTTGATTATTTCCAATCACAATTATGACAAAATAACAATGTATTTTCGTGCACATTTATTGGATAAAAGATCAACACCAAATTGTGACCAAAATAGAAAGATTATATTCAAAAAATAAAATCAATTTCTACAAACTTGCAATATTGGATTCAAGGACTTTGGGCTTTATTCTTTTGACCTAATTTGGTTCTCCTATAAGTATACAAGTCGGAGTAATGGATTAGGGGTTGAAAAAT
Organism: Vicia villosa; assembly: GCF_029867415.1. Classification (NCBI taxonomy): domain Eukaryota; kingdom Viridiplantae; phylum Streptophyta; class Magnoliopsida; order Fabales; family Fabaceae; genus Vicia; species Vicia villosa. The sequence goes on along the minus strand of NW_026705441.1, from coordinate 391,572 downwards.
TCTGGACGAAAACGCAACTGCAAGAATACAAAAGTCATCAAAAATCTAAAACCGGTTTGGGAGAATTAGGGCATCTCAAGGAGTTCTAAGGATTGAAAAAGGTTCCCTGAAGATTTCTGAAGCTATTTGGATCGCTACTCTACTTCAGCAACCCCAGAATAACCTCCTATAAGCCAAGGTAAGTCTTTCTAAACTTTGGTTCGATTTGCATGTTTGAAGCATTCATATGTTAAATTGTTGATGTGTTATGGTTTGTATGATGTCTGTGATTGTTTCTGGATGATTAAACTAAGATTTGCATGGTTTAATCGTGTGCTACCATTAACGTCCGAGCAAGGGTTTTAGGGTTTTGAATTGGGGTTTTTGGTTAGAGGGAAAATTAGGGTTAATTGAACGTGTGGTTGAATTCGTGGGGACGGGACGACGGATTTAGAAGGGGTGCGAAAAATTTATATTCATATATGTGCTCTTCGTTATTTCCATGGTAGGCTTGCTACGAATAGAATCGTAGCAAATTGGTAGCTAAATTTGCAGAGAATCTCGAGGCTGGGTGGGGAAGACGATAACGTGGTCAAACGCTATTGGATCTTTTGAATTTTGCGCGCGTTAGTTTCTTTAGAAAAGGCGCATATAATTTATTAACATGGGTGCATATCATGAACGAACAAGCATGGTAGCTGGGTTGGTTGGGAGACGCGTACGAGAGTGGAGGGTCACAGGTTTGAACCCTCCCTCCAACATATATTTTTTCTAAAATTGTTAACTTTGGATCCTGTGTATGCCACACCACAACATGCTTCGTAAACCCTCAGATCTGGGCTCTTAATCCAATCGTTCCTTAGATCCAACGCCCTGGGATTAACACTCATACCATAGTCCCTAATAATAACCACACTGAATCCTAATCCTTTTAGCTTAATTAATTTTAATTATTTATTTTGTTTTAATTAAAATACCTTTTAATATATATGAATTGTGTAATAATTATTTTTTATAAATAAATTATTATATGATATTTATGTTAAAATGTCAATATGTTGTTCGTTCCGATTAAATCGATTAATCGCTATGGTCAACAATAATTTTAATTAAAATGTTATTTAATTAAAATACAAATTAAATTCTACTTGGTTAAATGGTTTCGACTATCTTATTAGTCGCGATGATTAACCTTTCTATTCTTTCTCTCTTCAATTCATTATTCTTTTTAATCGAATCAATCGATTACGAGGGGTAACGGTGCAAATCAATTCAAAATTATTAAAAAATACCTTAATTCGTTATCAGTAATGATCAAATCAATTGACTAAAGTTGGTAACGATACAACTTCAAATCTGTTAACTATGGCGATTGAATCTATTGATCGTTGCGGTTAATAGTGCTAAATCAAATCAGGGTTGTACGCCCAAACCTCAAAACACTTCTCAAACCTTTCAAAACCACGACATTAGACCATGGATTTTCATCCTTATCAATTAACAATTCAAAAACGCTTTTCAAAGCACAAACAATTCCAAACACCTTCAATTCTAATCCTAAGGCGTACAACCCTGTGCCCGAACTACGTTGACTCTGATTCTCCCTAAGGAGATACATAGGCACTTGGCAACAAGGCGAGTCCCCTTCCTCCTAAATCTCATTTTTTTCCCTTCTCATTTCCTTAGCTATTAACCTCTGTAATTTTGCCATAAACATTACCTTAATACTCTTAGCCATAACACTGTTGACCTTAGATTCAAAGCCATAGGAAAGGGTTGAGGGTGCCTAACACCTTCCCTCGACCTGAATATAGTATTTTACCCCGGTCTCTATACTGCGTAGGGTTTCCTATTCGCCCTTCAGAATAGGTGGCGACTCTAAGTCTTTATTTTGAGGGCAGGTTGCTACAATCAGCATCATCAATTCGAAGTTAAACAATCCATGTTTACAACTTCTCACTTAATCACTACCCAATGATCCTTCTACTTAGATCCTTTCTAGATATGGAAAATCTTCATCCCATTTCCTAATACCGCAGTGTTGTTGTACAGTTCTCCCATCCCAGGAGCTGTAGCAACGACTCAATCACTCTCCTAATATTGATTACATTCTTTTGGATAATATACTTGAAGTTACTTCAAATCTTCCTTCAAGAACACTACACCTCTTACCTACAGGCTTCGAGGTTCGTATGGTAACCTTCCCACAACCCGAGAGGTTTACCATGATAAATCCTAATGATTACATCTTGAAAATACTCGGTTATCCTATCTAAACTTAGGTTACAATGCTTCTATTTATAACCTATTCCAAGCTGGATTTGGGCTTCTAGTCGCATCATATTTAATGTTACAAATCAGTAAAATCTTCTGCTATAAACTAGGTCTTCAATCAAATATTTCTAAATTGTCTCCAATTATTGCAAGTCTTTATTCTTCAATATTCTTATTTATTCCTTTTGACCTTTTCTTCTTCGCCAATTAGGATTTGCATAATATTCTTCTGAATATTCTGCATCTGTTTAAATCAAACTGAATCTTCTTGAATCCAACTCTGCAGGCGCAATGTCGAATGCAACAAGTCTCGACATCTTCTAGGACATGTCGTTCCAGATGTTGAATAACTTCAACCCAATATGTTTCCTCATCTTTTGTACCTGTTTTTATACAGACATACTATATTCCATTCTTGCAGCTAGTATTTGTTTTACAAAACTTAATGCCAACTCTAAAAATACATAACTTACATTTACTTTTATGCTTCTTTTGCTATTTTGTTTTATTCTTTTATTATTATTTTATCTTATGCTTTTAATTTACCATTCATCATCCATTATCATGTAAGTCATGTGTCGATGTATATAATTGCATGTGTCGACCTGTATCAGGTTATGTGTGAAATTCTGGACTCAGACACGTGATGTCTTACAGGATGTCACGACATCACTATCTGAATGTTTTTAAACAAATGAACAAAGTGTAAACAGAAAACAACACAGGAAAATTGTTAACCCAGTTCGGTGCAAACACACCTACATCTGGGGGCTACCAAGCCAGGGAGGAAGTCCACTATAAGTAATATCAATTCAAGGTAATACAACTCAATATTACGCCTTTCACTTAATATCTACCCAATGCAACTTCAATCTAAACAACTTAGACCAGAGATCCTACTCACTCCCCCTCAATCACAGCAGTGATGAAGAACTAACAGACTAATAACATAAGAAGACACTCTTCAAAAACACAACTTGATCTTGCTTAAAAGCTTTGATCAAGTACAATAGTACTCTTGCTTAAAAGCTTTGAGTACTTCTACAACTCAAAACAAAAACGCCTAGACCAAGACATTCATCATGATGATTGTTTGGCTTACAAGAAAACTACAACGAGAAAACTAAATCAAAAAGAGCTCTAACAGTTTCTCAACAAAAAAACCCCTGACGGCAACAGCAGCACCTGCACGGATTAAATAGCCTTCAGACAATACAGCAACTGGGCCTTGGATCCACAAAATAGTTTTTGCCCTAATTAAAACAAATCTCCATTACACAAGGAACTCATAATAGTAATCATCCAAGACATCCTTGAAACAGATCAGAATCCATTATTACCAAATATAGCGCATAAGGTCTTATCAGATCATACAATCATAAGTAGTAATAGAAAATAACGAACAGCTGCGAATGTCATGACATCGGCCCTGACATCAGGTAAAGGCCTGCATAATGAAGGACTTCACAACAACAGAAAGCATGTCATGACACTGTTTTTGACATGATAGAACCACAATTAGTTTTACCAAAAATTACAGCCAATCAACAACATCTACAATGTGTCGACACATTTAAACACAAACTACAGACTTTAAAACTACAACACATATGTCGACACATAGAAGTAATTTCTTCAGGATGTGTCGACCTAAAATGTTGTATGTGTCGACGCATGCAAACCAAAGCTACTTGCTTTGTTATTGCAATACATGTGTCAACCTATAAATGGTGTGTGTTAACACATACACTTGTGTTTTGAGAAAAAATGATTTTTCAAGGTTTCAACTGAATTCTAATGCTATGTAATTCTTTTTTGATGCATGATACTATTTCTAAACATGTTCTAGGTGCATTCTAAGATCCCTAATGCAAAGGTGCACACGATGACTCAGAGATACCATTCAATGTACATAAATACTAAAGGTTTCTTAATTTTGACATCACAGTTCTGTTAGAGGAGCAACGGTAACTTGAAGTTTAATTGAAAGACTTATGGACAAGATTGCACAATTTGGATTCACCCAAGTGAAAGCTTCAAATAAATATGTTTCTTTCAAAGGAGTAGAGGTAATCGGAGGATCATTTTGGTAATCTTGGGTCACAATATTTCATAATTTGGATTCAGTTGAGTGAAAGCTTCAAAGAAAAGGGTTTTATTGAAGGAGTAACGGTAACTGGAGGATCAATTGGAAATATTGGTTACTTGATCGAGCTCAAGATCAATGGAAGTGAAGAAGATAAGAGAAATGTCAAACATAGGTGTTGTACCCCAAAATCTGCCCATATTTTTCAAAAATTCAAAACTATTTCAAAAATTGGGTTTTATAAAAATCTTGGGTTCATTTAAATTGACATCCTGAATTTTATAAATATTCAATTGAAAGTCTATTTTAAAATATAATAGTTTACTCTTAAATTGTTATATTTTAATAAATAGAAAAATGTTTGTGTAGCAACCTGCCCTAAAAATAAAAGTATTTAGAGTCGCCACCTCTTCTACCAGGGCGAATAGGAAACCTACGCAGTATAAAGATCTGGGTAAGATTATTATAATCAGGTCAAGGGAAGGTGTTAGGCACCCTTGACCCTTTCCTAAGGTTGGTATCTAAGGTAAAGGCTTATGGCAAAAATATTCAGGATAATAGCTAAAGAAGTGAAAAGGATGAACGACAAGATTCGAACCTAATGAGAATTTTGGGGAAGGGGACTCGCCTTGTTGCCAAGTGCCTACGTACCTCCTTATGGAGGATCAGAGTCTACGTAGTTCGGCGCAGGGTTGTACGCCTTAGAATTTGATATGATATGGTTTGAAGGTATTTTGAGTTACCTTATCGTAGTTTTGAAAATCGCAGTATTGAAGAGATGAGTTTTTGAGTGTGTTAAGTGGCGTATAACCCTGGTATTTATTATGCACTATTAATCGCAATGATCAATAGGTTTGATCACCATAATTAACAGATTAGTAGAGAATTACTGGCAATTCTAATCGATTGATTCGATTATCACTTTTAGTAAATGGATGTATTTTAATTATTTAATCTCATCGTTACCCCTCATAATCAATAGCTTTGATTAAAAATAATAACGAATTCTTAAGGAAAAACGCTAATCATCGTAACCAATAAATTTAGTTAAAACCATTTAGCAAAATAAGTTTATTTGAATTATTTTTAATTAAATGATTAAATTATTTGATTATTACCCACCGCGATCAATTGATTTAATCGAAGCGAATAAAATTTTACGTTTGTTTGGCTAAAACCTAAATTGGTTAGAAAACCCTAATCCTAATACTTCGGCCAATGGCCAGTGGGGTTGAGCAAAACCTAATTAATTTAAATCAATCTTACATTAAATTAATTATTAACCTAACTTAAATCATCTAATTAACCTAATTATTAATCCTAATTTATTTGACCTAATTAATCAATTAACTATTAACTTAATTAACCTAAATTAAGTTAGAATATAAACTATTTATTTTACCTAAAATCCAAAATTAAAATTATAAACATAAAAGAAACCTAAATTCAATTCTAGAACTAAAAAAATAAAATAATAGAGACTAAAACACCTGGGTACTGATCATGTGTGGTGCACTTCTGAAGATCCATGGTGTGTCTCCAGTCGTAGTGGACGTTGGATCTAATGATCTGTGCATCCATTGGTGGAGTTATGAGGGTGCATAACAAGTCGTATGGGGGCACATGTATTGAATCTGTAATCAAAACAATTCACAAAACAAAAAGCGTGTGCAGGGATCGAACCACCTCCCTCATACATAAACTTTTCGCTTCTCTTTTTACCTACAAGCCAAGGACTACACGCTGTTAACAAAATAACCCTAAACAATAATATATTAAAAATAAACGGTTGAGAATTTGAACGAAGCAGCGCGCGCCTAGGTCCTTCTTCCTCGTTGGATTTTTTCTCCATATGAGCAACCTTTTACCCACGGTTATCATGCGTTGCTATAGGCCTGCATATATCAAATTCATCACACGAAGCCAATAAATTCCAATTAACCACCCAGATATACCAATTCCTATCCCCTGAACGTGAAAATGCAAACGGTTTAGCCTAATTCGGTCTCTAGTTAACAACCCCAAATCAGAGTTTAGGAACCCTAGCAATGGCAAATCTCTATACCTGCGCTTAAACTTCAACTAAATCACCAGGAAGCATCAAAACATCATCATAAACACAAATACATAATCAAATAACATTAAAAGTGTGCGTATGTGTGAAATCGAAGTCGACAATTTTGATACAACCGTAACTCAGTCTGCTCGCGATTCTGAAGACGTTGATGATCGAGAACGATGCAATTAGCTTCAGAAAACCATGAGGAATTGATTGGTAATCTTGGACTGGCTTGAATCACGTTGAACCTTGGTCTACAATTCCACTTCTTTCCACATTTTTTCTTGTTCTTGAGCACAGGTTTTTGCAGCAATAAAAATCCCCTAATGCCTTAAACTAATTCCGTTTTTATAATACTATGAATTAGGTTTATAATCATCATTCAAATCTTGCAATTTGTGAAGATTGGCATGTGATTGAAAGAGATTTGAAAATCATATAACATCTTTTTATATTTGCATCTAATTTCACAAATAATCTTCCAATCTCTTCTTTGATTCACCAATCAATACTTAATTGATTTTGATTAATTTAAATGCTTCCATCTTCTTAATTGACCTCTCCTTGATTTATTCTTGATTTTATTTTGAATTTAATCAAATAAAAATCTAAAATAAATAATATAAATAATGGAAAAATGCAAGGATGGGCTTGGAGGTCGTGGACCATAATAGGAACCTATTTCAAGCATAAAAGCTTAGGCCCATTTGGAAGAAACTCAATATTGAACCACTTTTATTTCACATTTTGCCTCCAAAATTGACCAACTTTGACAAGGCATATCTCCCTCAATTTTTAAGATATGGAAGAGTTCTAGGACTTTTTAGAAATCTTAAAGAGTCCTCTAAACACTCCTTGTGGTTTCATCTCCATTGAAGTTTCCATGTTCATGTTATGAGCTTTTGAAAAAGATGACCTTTTAACGACCTTTTGGAGGACCTGTAATGTATTGGACTATATCTCTTGAATGAAGCATTTCTGGCCCTGGCTTGTGAGAGACAAAATTGTACAGAATCCAATTTCCTTCAAAATAGGATTTGGTTGGGAAATTTTGGATACTCCATGTGAAAGTTATGACCAGTCACAGTTGAGTTGACTTTCTCCTATAAAAAAAACCCTAATTTGAACCTTTTGAATTTGTTCATTTCTGAGTTTTTATTAATGGATCATGATCAACCTTTGATCAAGTGATGGATATAACCTCTAATACTTAATGTTGACCAAAATTCTTGACGTTTAACTGTATTTTGACTATAGTTAACTTTTAGGTCAAACTAGTCGACTGTGGGTCATTTGAACCATTGAGTGAGCATGTCCTTGGAATTGAAGCTTGACTTTTGACATGGAGATGCTTTGTGACAGATGAGATACCTTGAGATCCATTTGAGGCTTAGAGATTCAAACTCTTTTGATAAAGTGCAAACCCTAATTTAGGAGGCCCTCGATTAGGAGAACGTTGCCTGAATAAACCCTTGAACTTTGAATCATTGAAGATGAAATGAGGAGGGAAAATTTTGGGGTATGACAGTTTGCCTATGCTTAATATACTTTCAATTGACTTTTTATTTCAATAAATAACATAACACAATTGATAAGAATAAAAGACTTGCAAACAAAAGGTCAGGGGTACAAATGTTACTTGGTGCATTTTGTATATATTGGTTTGTTTTTAATCTTTTTTGTTTTTTTTTTAAATTTAGTCCCACAATGAAAAATTAAAAAGATGGCCTTATACTTTTTCCTATATAAACTTTCTTTCTCTCATGATTTAGACAGACAATTGGAGAATTCTCTCTTCTTAAAAGTTTCCCATTTTCTTGAGTAGAGACTTTTTTTTAAGAAATTTTTCTTTTTGTATAAAAGTTTCTCCCCTTTGAGTTGAAACCTTTTTTTTTAGAATTTTCTCCTTTTGTATGAAAGTTTCCCTCCTTTGAGTTGAGACTTTTTTTTATAATTTTTCTCTTCTGGTATAAAAGCTTATCTCCTTTGAGTTGAGATCTTTCTACAAATTTGAAGCTTCAAGAGTTTAGAAGATGATTTCAGAAGATTGGAGTTCATTGAGGAGGAGCTTCAAGAGGCAGTGGACTTTCTCCACTAGGTAATTTCTCATCTTTAATTTATTTTATGTTTTTATTTTTTATTTTAGTTTCTTTTAATTATTTTTATTTCTTTAATTTTTTTTTCAATAAAAGACCAATAAAATCATAAAAAAAATTAGAATTAGGTTTTTAATATTTAACATTAATTTAGACTTAGGTTTTTAATTTAATTTCTCCTAATCAATTAAATTTTTTTCCTACTAATTACAAATTAATTCCAAAAAACCAATTTCTACTTTAATTCCTCATCTTTTCCATTATTCCTCGCGTTTCTAATTTTATCGTACATTATTTATCTTCTTGGAACTTGTATAATTGATTCTAAAGCCATATAATAGTTTAGATTTACTTTCCCGCATATTTTTTATTATTATGTAATTGTTCATGGATTTTAATAGCTTTAATTAGGACTTTATCTTTCCGCACTCCCTTTTAATTATGTATCTGCCCCAAAGCCATCTAATAGTTTAATTAGTATTTTACTTTCTGCGCCTTTAATTTTTGCAAATTATTAACTGTTATGTCTTAGGATTGTATGGAAAGACTAAAATCAACCGTTAGATCACTCCTTAATTCAAGATAAATTAACTGAATCAAACACACTTCTCACACAATCACCTTTAGAGTAACCCCCTCTTGCTGCCTTTCGATTAAATGGTTAAGTCCCTCGAACATGAGGGTACCTTAGCACATGCTCCCCTTGGTTCAAAAATCATCACAAAGATCATAGTCCCTCGATGACCCTCAATGTTGCCTACAAATATATGATCTCGTCCCTCGATTGTTGCCTACGAAAAGTGATGATTGTCCCTTCGATTGCTAAGGTATCCTTACATGTTGCCTTCGATGACCATACGACGATCCTTCGATGACCCGCTTAAATCCAATGAAAGGACTACCTACCCAAACAACTGGTATGGATAGTCTCTTTCCTTTAACGAAAGGAAAAGAACGAGAAAGACCAACTTAGGGTAGGTAACTCTTAAGTGCTTGCTCACAACAATTCAACAAATTCTTTTCACACCTCGTTTCTTCAAACATCGTCTCTTCATACTTATTTTAAGATAATACTTTGTATACATCCGCACAAGGATCAATACAAAGTTAAAAGTATTTTTTTAAACACACACTACACTCTTTCAAACAATTCAAAGAAGTCAAAGTGAGCTAAGTAATTAAGAGCCCATGGATAACCATGGATACAAAGGGTGCTTACACCTTCCCTTTGTATAACCTACCCCCCGAACTCAATCTTTTTCAAAAAGTTCTTTCCTGTTCTTTTTGGATTTCCTAATTGGATAAAAAAAAGTCGATGGCAACTCTTGCTATCCGCGATATTTTTAAAGTCAGTTCTCCTACCGTGTTACAATAGGGTTTGGAGGGTTGAATATTTACTCTACTCTTGTAAACTACATTTGCAGACGTTTAACGCATATCTGATCTCTTCGATAATGGTGTTCTTTCTCTAAAGTTGGCATGCATTTTGTTAAAACAAACTCAATAGGATCATTTTGAAGAGATTGCAGTTTACTAATTTCAACATTTCAAAAAAGATGTCTCAACATGTCTTGTTTGACATCTTAACTGCAGGAGCTGATATGTCAAGTGGATCGCATTTTTAATTGCTACAATATCTTATGTTCAGCTATAGAATATTATGGAACAATCAATTAGCTGATGTGTTATCCAAGAATGACTTAAATCAAGATATTTCCACACTTTCTATAATTGGAGATAATTTAGGAAAGTTTGGATTGAAGACCTAGTTTCTTGGAGAACAAGTAGCAGAATTAGGGCAGCCTCTTTGATGCGTTTTTCAAGCTCAATCCAATTGAGTTTAATCCTATAAACAGAAGGGTTGTAACCTAGTTTTATTTGAAACTGGTATTTGTATTTTTAGGGTTATAGGAATCCTTATTTTGGTTGTAAGTTCCGTTTTTTATTCACAAACCTGTAGGTGTTGAATTTTTGATCTCCGAAGCTTTTAAGAAAGGAGAGTATGTGTCAATTTTCATAAACTTTGAAGTATTGAGAATTGTGTGTCTTGGAAGAGTGTCTTCTGTGTTTGTTTATTGTGCAGTTTATCACAGGGGTTCTGTGATTAAAGGGATTTGAGGAGGGCCTCATACCTAGGGGGTCTTAGGTAGAAGTCATAGGAAAGGTAGTGATTAAGTGAGTTTGACTTCGAATTGATACTATCGAATATTGGTTTCATCCCTAGCTTGGTTTCCCCCAGAGTAGGAAGGTTGTTTCCGAACTGGGTCAACATATCGTTGTGTTCTTTACTTTATGCATTATTTTATCTACTGTCATATACTTTTTCATAACTGTTATAGTGCTCAGATATTGTGTCGTTACATCTCACTCGACATCTTATATCTGATACAAGAATTTCAATTGGTATCAGAGCAGGCATCCTATTGTGTATCTTGGTGAGATCCAGGGAAGATACTTTCTGGTAAGATGAACAAAGTTGAAAGCGCAATATGTTTAGCACCTATCCTGAACAAAACCAACTACAAGTGGTGGAAGGCTCGCATGGAGATCTACCTCAAAGTGTTGGATTACAGAGTCTGGAGGAATGTTATCAATGGATGGGATCCTCCTAGAATCATAGCTACCGATGGAACTGCTATTGATGCTCTCAAGGATGAAGGAGATTGGGATGATGAGGAGAGTCTATCAGCTCAAGCTGACTACTAGGCACTAGATGCTATATTCAACAAGGTCGATGAGGATACCTTCAAGTTGATCTGTCGCTGTAAGCATGCCAAATCCGCATGGGAAATTCTAAGAGAAACCTATGAAAGAGCTGGCCAGAATGAAGGTACAATCTATGTCTCAACCTATAAAATTTCTAAGATCAGAAGAGACGTATGTTGTGAAAATATTTCCAATGACTTGGCTCTGTTGAGAAAGCAGCTCGGCAAAATATCGCGAGAGCTTAGATTGAGACATGGTATAGATAGACAATCCAAAAGGATCATATATCTCAGGAAGCATGTTCAGGACTCATCTACGTCATGGTCAAAAGAAGAGTTCAAAAGAAGAAATAGTGAGAAATCAGTCATTCACAAGAACCTCATGTCTAAGGCTTGTGATTCTGATGAGGAAATATATGAGTTTGATAAAGATTCACATGTTGGAGAACTCACTGTGTGTGAACTTGGGGCAGGGCTCTCAGAGACATGTTTGGAGAATGAAAAACTCCGCCAGAGAGTGACAAAGCACATAAATATTACTGCTCTGCGGAAAGAAGAGAAATAGAAGCTTCTATTTACTATTGACACGCTTGAAGGAGAGATTGTCAGGTTGAACTCAAAACTTCACAATACGGTTCAATTGATGAAGAGGTCAAGTGCTGGAGCCAGAATGACAAATCAGACATCTCAACATGAAAAAGTCACTAAGAAAACTAGAGGGTCTGGTAGACAAACTGTGACAAAGAAACTCTTAAGGACCAATGAGACTCCTAAGAGGTAAAATCACAAGATGTCAAGACCTATGTCTCAACATTCAAGAGGATATGATAAACCTCTGAGATGTGATTTTTGTGACAAGTTTGGTCATCTAAAGTCTTCCTGTTATATGTTGATTAGATTTCCCAACCGGGAAAAAATTCCCAATACGAAGACAAAGAAAGTTCATCTTCATGGGATGGGGGTAGAAGCTGTGGATTGTGACATAGGCCATACCAAGCATGAGAAAAAACCCAAGATGTTGAAGGCTGAAGTTTCTAGAGGAAAGAAACATTCAAGTAAAGAAAATGATAATCTTTCCAGGATCAATGGTGTGAGTTCTGGTAGTGCTCAGATATTGTGTCGTAACATCTCATTTGACATCTTATATCTGATACCAGAATTTCAAATGGTTTTTCATAGATAATTGTCGATCCTGAATTTTTTCTGCGCGCCATAGTTAAACAAATTTTTAGAACAAAATTTTAGATAAGAGAATTTCATTAGCGATCTATTCACCCCCATCTAGATCGTAGCCTATCGTTGAACAGTGATTTCTTCTCCCACTGCCCAGGCCCATGGTGAACCGTGACTCAAATTTTAAGAGATATATTTGAATACTCATTTAGTAGGGACGAGCCTAAAATGCTGCTCAACTAAGGGTGAAATGAAACTTGGTCGATCCTAGCTTTGTGAGTATGAATCTAGATAACCGGGGATCTATTAGCCATCTTTGGTAGGAGTTAGAGATCAATACCCCTAGTCCATTCAAGCTACAATTGAGCCTGGCCGGTCGGGACATGGTATATCGGTGACCTCAACTTTAGGAAAGCTCATTGCTTTCGCCAAAGAGACTTTCTGATTCAAATTTGGGAATTGGACATGAACTCGTTGAAATCAAATGAATCAGACATTGCTATTGGTGTTGAAACAATTCAATCAAATGAGGACGAGTTTTGTGTTTGATTTTCTAGATCTTCTGTTAAATGTTGATGAGAAATTCTCACCAGAAAATTGAATACATAGACGGAGGATCGTAGGAAAAATAGGAATTAGAAGACGTTTTCCATAGGCGGCGCCACTGTTTCATTGCAGAACCATAACTTGAGAAGGTTGCAGAAACTAAGGCGAGGCGTAGATTCATGAGAGAATCAGGGATAAAATGCCGTGGATTGGAGGATGCGATCGTGATGCCTTTTGAACCAGAGATGTTGACCTTGAACTTGCGTTACTAATCTTCGATACGCTAGACTGAAAAGAGGATTACCAACATGGTTAGCACTCCAACATCCAAGTCAGTTTAGGAATCGAGATGATTGTAGTAAAAGTGAAAATTAAAGATTGTGTACCTTGAAAATCCCTTATGAGGGTATCTATCATATAATAAAAGTAATGTTTTTTCCTAACCCACAGGATGCCACATCACTTGCTATATCCATAATATTCCACATCAGTAGCAGCATGAACCTTCTATTCTCTCAACCTTCTATTTCATTGAACATAATCTATTCCAATTTCAAAAACGGTTTCTGATGTTCTCTTTCTACCAACGGTTTCTATTCCAATTTCAAAAACGTTTCTAATGTTCTCTTTATATCCATATGTTTCTTCTTCCCTTGCATCTTCAATGATGTTTCTAATGATTTGAATATGGAGACCATTTGAATTTATTTTATCTTTTGATTTTGCACAATCGATTTTGCAGCCACAATCGATTTCGAAACATTGTTGATTTGGATTTTACAATCACGTATAAGTTTGAAATTCACAAGAGTTGGCTCTTCTAACCACCAGTTGTGAGATATTGTCGATTGAGTCTTTCTTTGATTTCAAATGGTAACTCATCATCACCACCTTATTTTTATGTTACAAGATGCAGAGCTGGTCTTTTCTTTGATAATCGATAATCCTTTGCAGCCCTTCTATATGAGTTAACAATATGGCTTTGTTTAATAAGTATTTTGTTTCTTTAAATTTTGTATTTTCTATCGATGATGTTTTTTTGACAATCCAACTTGGTTGAGGTTATGGTTAATCCAAGATCCTGTTTGCAGGGTTAAATATGGAGAAACATGTGTATTTTGTTGAATAAGATTCTTTTGATCGATGTAAATTCAATTTCTAATTTTAACTTACTTTCACATGGGAATTCATGCCAAAGTCATCCATCCAGACCTTTTCAACACAACATCAACATGTTTGTTCATGCTTTTGCTATGTCTCGTGGTTATTTTTTAGGTTTGACAAAAGGATAGTAGCTTTTGCTGAATATCAGTTCCGAAGAGATGGTATTGATGTGAAAACAAGATCCATGGTTGTGAAGGTATCTGACAGAGCGATTTTTCATATCATTCATTTTTTCACTTTATTCCACTTGATTTTTGTTCTCAGTGGATGGAGTTTTATTGTACTTTTTTGTTTTTGATGTGTATCCGCAGCTTCTATGAAAAAGTCACAGGAAAAATGGACCGCAGTGTAACACCCCGAAAACTATTTCTAATTATTTAATTTAAGTAGGAAAATTATTTAATTGGAATAATTGATTTTATGAGGAACATTGAGAAATATTGGAAAATAGTTATTGGGCCATGTGTGATGTTAGTAAGAAGGAGGTGTTAAGTTAGTAAAGCCCAGTACTAATTTAATGTTATTTTCATAAAATAATAAGGAATTGGAAGAAAGGAAAAAGGAACGTGAAAAGCAGAGCAGGGAGATGAGAGATTGGAAAGCTGATACGTGAAGAGGAACAAAGAGGAAGAAGACAACTCAAGAATCTTTGGCTAAGGTAAGGGGTGATTACTCTAATTATATGGTATTATGATTTTGATGATGATAGGATTGAAGTAAGGCACTAGAATCTCTATTTGGGATGTTAGGTTTTGTGAAATACCAACACTGACATGCATGATTTGATGGATTGACTGCAACCGATGATGTAGTATTGTTACATGGTGTTATGGTATGTTGTTTATGCATTAGAATCATGTATTTGGAGTATTTTGATGTTATTGGTGATCAATTTCGTAATGGTATGAGTTGGTATGTGTTTGGGATGCATAAAAGCCACAAAAATCAAGTTTTTCAGCTACTAGGTTCGTGGGAACCGGTTCCCATGTGGGAGGAACCGGGTTCCACTGTTTTAAAACATTAAAAATAGCATTTTTGGGTCCAGGAACTGGTTCCCATGTGGGAGGAACCGGGTTCCAGTACAAATTCCAGCAGCACGTTTTGAAAACTATTCTAACTTTAAAAGCTTCTAATTTTCAAACCGTAAGTCTGTTTTAGACGCCGTTTTGGACGTTGTTTCTTAAATTAAATACTCTATGATATAAATTAAAGAAAACAACAATAACTTGATTTTATTTTGAAAATCTTGATTTATTTCGTTTATGGCGTGTTTTTGTACATTGTGTGCATGATTTGGTTAATGTGACAATGTGGTGATGTTGTAATGATATAACGGTGATTTGACGTTATATGTGGTGTGAATTATATATGATATAATTGTAGATGGTGCTGAAACCGAATATATCATTCGGTGTCGCTTTTGGTGAGTTATTGGTAATGACACTGTTCATTTTGATCATGTGGTGATTGTTGTGATTGTAATATGATAAATTGATTTGTTTTGAATGATGCATGATACATGTACATACTTGTTGGTGATAACTATGTTGAGTTATGTGAGACGATGTTGTTCATTGGATTGGTGATGTTGTAAATATGTCATATGTGTGCATTCATTCATAAGCATTTTGGTGATGGATCCCGGTGATGTTTGTGGATCAAAATGGTGGGCATAATTCCCATTGTGAGGAATTTGTGCTGGTTGGACTGTATCTTGGTGATGAAAAAGATCAGTTGGATGGGTTTAGCCCATATATGGTACCACATGCATAAGAGTCTGCATGGTCTTTGTATAAATTGTGACATGTCAGGATGAAATCCGGTGTTATGATTGTGTGGTGTTATTGGTGCATACTTTTGACTTGTGCTTGTGATTGGTATGAATTGATAAATCTGAATATGCTAAGTAGGGTGGATAATTGCTTATGAATTCTATATCTGACGATTTATAATGCTATTTAATTATGATGTAGTCTCACCCTTACTTTGATGATTTCAGATTGAAGTTGCGGCTTAAGCGATCGGTGAGGATGACTCGTAGAGTTTATCCGGTTATGTTGGGTCGTGTCGGTCATGCTCTGATCTTGTAACACTGGGGGACGATAGTCTTAGAGTTACTTATGATACACTGTTTTTCCATTATTGGATTATGTACCGTTGATTTTGTTGAAGATGTTTTATAACACTGTTGAATGAGTTTCCGCTGTGCTGGACATGTGTTTTGATATTTTTGGATTATTCCTAATAAAGCATGACAAACGACTTGGAGTTTTCTTTATTTTATTAATTGTAACATCCTTGGTGTATGATCACTCTGATTATTATTGTATTTCTGCAGGGGTTTTAGAAGGGTGTTACACGCAGCACGCGGCGGCGGGGACGAGCATAATTTTCGACGACAGGCTGATTCTCCAGGAGGAGCTGAACTCTTGCCGACGACGGCCTTACATTCTTTGAATGTTTCTTCTAAGTCGAAGATGGTGTGTTCAAGTTTTTTCCGTGTTTTTTTACATATATGTTTGAGTTAAAATTTGAAGAGTTTTTATTTTCATGTGTATGTTTTGTGGCAGAAAGCAATTGGAGATATTGTTGAAACATCGAAATCGTCATCATCAGAAATGGAGACTGGGATATCAAAGCTTCTTTATAGTTTGATGACCTCCAAGAACCATGAGTCTTCATTGCAAAAGCTTGAAGCAACCATCAACCACAACACCTCTATTGATGCTGATAGGTTTGAATTTGTGGAGATTTTGTATTTATTATTTATTTTTGTGTGTTTGACTGATTTCAATATCATTTTTTTCTTTTTTTATCATCAGAGAAGAAGAAATCGATGGACTGCAATTCAACTGAAGAGTTGATTTGTATTCAAAGGGAGCAACTGGATGTGGGTTGTCATGATGATAATGCTAATTGTCATGAGAATGGATCATCAGAGGTTCAAAGAGAGGACATTGGGGAAGATAAAGTGTATTTGGGTGTTGGATTTGGTGGTGATTCAGCAGATGGAAGACCTCTATCCACCACATGGGGGTCACAATCATGTTCCAAGTTAGATGCTGATGAACAGTATTAAGGATCAACTAGAGTGTGAGTACTAATGAATAACAATTTCGTTTTTCTTTCTTTCTCTTGAATACTTATAAGATACCTAATCAACGGTCTTATTTCCCTATGGCCCAATATATTAGGATGCCTTCTGCTTTGGAGGATAATACTTAAAGAGTATGCAAGTTTGAGATAGATTTGATGGTGAGGATCTTCTTATTCACATTCTGTTTATATTTCCTTTTATTATTGTCAAATAGCTGAAGAAAATTACCTTTTTTTAGCAGGCTCCTCCTCCTCCTATGATGCTGCCAAGAGAAGGGAATCATTTGTCACAGAAATTTAATGTCAGAAATTAAAAAGTTGGCGCCGGACTTTGAAATGGTGAGTAGGTTGACTATAGATCTTGAAATATTTTTCTCTCTTTTTTCTGTAATCCAAGTCTCCACAGTCCAACTTACAACAACTTCTGATGCAAATGAGTGAAGATAATGCTTTGCATGTCTGTGATTTATTTGACATTTATTATTGTTAACAGATTAATAGACGTGCCATAGCTACTGATGAGTGGTTGAGAGTTGAGGGAACTACTAATGTGTATGCGCTTGGTGATAGTGCTACAATAAACCAGCGAAAAGTCATTGTACCGATTGGAAAATGCTATTTATTTACGCCATAGTCGCCGCTATAGTGTTCGGCACTACTAAGGCTCTTCCCATAGTGTCCGACCTTCACACTGCTCCTCTATTGACTACTCTGTACTAACTTATAAAGCATATTATGAAGGATTGTTTCCTTGGTAGCATTGCAATGGTTAGAAGATAATTCTCAGTTTTCATTCAAATGTTTTTGTTTTCATAAATCTTTGAATGTGTCTGTACATAGATTTAAAAGGAATGAGTAAATCTATTATTGATTTATTCTTTGCCAGCGAATCCAATCTTTTCCTTAGGTTGTGGATGAGAAAGTAATCAAGGAAGATGACCCTTTATTACACTGCTATGGATTTATAAACAATGATCTTTTCCTTCTTGATTACGGATTCAAAACAATCAGCTAAAACTAAACCAGCCTCCCCTTAGGATGACTTCCCACCATTCTCTTCGGGCAGATTGTGTTCCTGTTGAGGAAATAGTTTGGTTTGTATGCTCTCTAAAGATAAGACTATTAGATGTGCTTATGTATTCCAGTTTCAACGAACAACTTGCTTTGCGGTGGAGTGACCAAGTTGATTCTTTTGTTATGTTACAATCTTTAATACTGTCATTTAAAAGAACTTTAACTTGAATTTGTGCTTTGATTATGGTATTAACGCTTGATATAATTGCGCTTTATCTTTATCTTATCTCAGGACCACTTAGCATTAATGATGGAACTTCTTGGAATGATGCCACGTAAGGTGATAAAAATTTTCCACCCATTTCTTTGCAGTTATGATCATTAGTTCACAGTTAACTTGAGTCTGTGGATAACAATTTTCAGATCACACTAGGGGGCGTTCTTCTCGGGATTTCTTCAATATATATGGTGATTTGAGACATATTCGTCGGTTGCGATTCTGGCCTTTAACTAAAGTTCTCACTGAGAAGTATGATTTTAATGAGAAAGATGCAAGTGACATGAGTGACTTTTTAGTTTCTATCCCTGACTTTTTGGTGTTGGTGGATCATTAGAACCTATGGTTGTTGGACTGGCCGGTTCAATTGGAAAAGGAGTCAATCCAAATGGCTCCACAAGGGCATATTGGGATATCTAAATAATGGTCTTCCACAAGACAGAGCAACACCTTGGTTTGATAGAAGCCCAAAAAGTATGGGGATTTTTTCAAGCTCTTGGCAACATAGCTTTCGCGTATTCATATTCTAAAATTCTCATTGAAATTTAGGTACTGTGTAATAGGTTTTGATTTTTTAGTATTTCTATGATCTAAGTTTGTTACTGATTTGCATATAATGAATCTAATTCCATAGGATTCCAGTGGAGATGTATACCAAGATTTTATAATAATTTTCTCTAACTTTTTTCCCGCTCATTTTAGGCGATCTTTGTATATGTTTTGCGCGAAATTAGGCAAACTCACATATGACATGGAAAAAGCGCAAAATATTGAAGATAGGAAGGTTTTGTTTTGTCATTCCCATGATTTTCATTTTCATATGAATCTGGTATGTAAATGAACTTTTTTACATTTGTTCTTATGTTGTACAAACTTGAACTCTTTGAAACTTATATTATGTACAACTTGAACCATCAGAGAACGACTTTGCGTACAAGATTTGTGACAAATGACTACCTTAATCATCAATTGTCAGACTTACTAGGGATGATAGTGTTATTCAAATGATAAATGACTACCTCAATCTAAATGAGGTAAATTCAATTAAGTTCTTTCTCCATTCATTTGTTTACAAATTTTGAAATATCTAAGTCCTTCTAATTTACTTTAACATAGTTAGTCTTAACCTTTTTGGACACTCACTAACACGCCTCAATCTGTATATTTATATATCATACTTCAACTATTGTTAATATCGACATGTTTGTACCAACCATCTATAAGTTTATATTTTCTATATTCCTACCTCATTCTGTTAACAAACTAAGAAATGTTATATTTGCTGTTCTTTTTGGCACTGAGTTGAATTACATGGAGCTGAATTTAAGAATGTTATGTTTTGTGACAAGAACACCAACTCAGGTAGCTAGGCATGCTCAAAAGTACTTTCTTTGCCAGAATTAAGTGAAAAAAGAAAGGAGCATTGATTGGTGAATTTTTTTTTTGAATAACCAATTTTTTAAAAAAAATTCCAAAAATAACAAGCTTTTCAAATTAATTACCAAAATGTCACTTTTTTGCTAAAAAATACACGTTGTCGCCAGGGGGGGTGGCGACAACGTTGTGGGCTTTAGTGTGTTCGCCAGGCCCACTGGCGCCTACGTTGTTTCCTTTAAGTGTTGTCGCCACCCCCCCTGGCGACAACACCCCCCCTATTTTTTTTTCTTTTTTTTTTTTGGTATTTTTTTCAACTGTTTTTTTTTTCATTTTTTTTTCTGTTTTTTTTATATTACTTTTTTAGTTGTTTTTTTATATTTTTTAAGATGGAAATATAATACCAATATATTAAACATAACCAAAATACAAATTACATTGAATTGAAAAACAACACAAAATACATTAAACTGAAAAACAACTCAAAATACATTAACGATACAAATAAAAATCTTATTGCGCGCCACGTGGACCATGGTACGACCCACATTGAGGTTGTCTAATGGGTCGTGTAGACGGTTCACGAGTTGGTAGTGCCCCCCTATTCCTGCGACGACGCCCCCCTCTATTTGGTTCGTCTTGTGCTTGAGTCGACGGCCCCTCAATGAAATCTGGGTCTTCAACATCTGTGGGCCGTCCTTGACCTCTAGAATTCCCTCCATAGGATAGGCGGGTGCCCGCGGCGCTGTCAAAGCTTTGTCTAGGCGGGTTGAAATTTCTCCTAGTGGGTGCGGCCTGGAAGTTTTGGAAGTTGGTGGTGGAGCCGGTTTGGTTAAAATACAATGGTTGTGGTGGTGTGTTGAGGTCAAATTGTTGGTTGGTGTACTGTGACGTTGGTTGGTCGAATGTGGTGTATTGCGGGTATTCTTCTTCTATGCCCATGTCGGGGGTTATTGGTGGTGATCTTGAAGAGCTCCCCGCATGGAACTCTTGGAAATGTGATCTGGAAGAGCTGCCTACATGGAATTCTTGATTTTGTGGTTGAGGGTGGGATGGAAAAAACTGGTGGTATTGCTGGGAATGTTGTTGGTAAAAAGGTGTTTGTGGTTGGATTGGTTGTTGGTGGTAACTTTGTTGTTGTTGTTGTTGGTGTTGTTGTGGGTAATGTTGTTGTTGGTAATTTGGTGGTGGTTGTTGTTGTTGTTGGTAATTTGGTGGCGGTTGTTGTTGTTGTTGTTGGTGGTAATTTGGTGGTGGTTGTTGTTGTCCTCCAAAATATGGAGGTTGTGCTCGCGGGTCAGCTAAATAGAAAGGGGCAGACACAATCATTTCAGGATTTGTGACCGATCTGTACCAGTTAACATAGTCAACAGTTGGCTTCATTTCTCCCGGCGCCACAGGAAATTCTAGAACATATTTGGATCGACGAGCCCATATTTTACGTTGATCTATTGCAAACGTCTTGTAATTTTCTACGTACCACTGTTCGCTAACCTTCGCCAGATGCCAACGTCCCAAACAGTCAGGCTCAGGTGGGTCAGGGATACCTTGATGCATGCCGAATTGGAGCTTCACACGGTCACTTTGGTGCATCTCCACAGTGGTGAACCGTATGATGGGTGATTTTGTCGTCCAAATAGCCGCCTCGTCAAGGTCGGGTTCGTGATCCAATTCCAAGTAAGGTCTCCAAATAAACTGCAAAGCAAATAATATTAATTTCAAAATATAGAAGATAGTTAATTTTAAAAATATATTTAGAAAATGGAAATTTTTAGTGGTCTTACCTCTTGGGGTCCAAGTCGATCTAATACTTGGCGGTAGAAAATGATTTTGGATACAGGCGTATTGGTGTAATCCATTCCGATTGCATTGAACCTAAACACATTAAAAGATATAAATCAATATAGTGACAAATAATAATAGAATAAAAAGCAGTAATTAAAATAAGATCCAAAAGTTACCTTGAAGCGTAAGGGAAGGCGAAACTGTGTGGATTTGCAGGGGCCAATACCGGCATTCTCCACCATGCCCATGCTTGTAGCAAGAATGCGCATCCACTAAATGTACAACTATTCTTTTTTGCACATTTGCACAAGGAACTATAGAGGTATGCCAACACAGCCGAACCCCAACTATATGTCTTTATTGCATCAATGTCCCCAAGTAAACACAAGTACATAAAATTAACACTATTTCCCGTGCCTTCGGGAAATAAAAACTTACCAAACAATAACATAATGTACATCCTAGTTTTCTGTAGGATACTTTCTTCGTCAGAAAACTCATTCAATTTAAGGTTATCATAAGCTAGTTGAAGGCCAGCAAGCTTTATACCTTGTCCCCTACCCCTTTGTCGCCCCTCACCCTCTATTAAATCCACACCCAACAATTCGACGCATAGAGCGTTTGGTTGTTGGACATTTCCATAAACTGCCTTTCCATTTGTTTTGAGACCCAATAACATGTACACGTCCTCTAGAATGACGGTACATTCACCCATTGGAAGGTGAAAAGTATGGGTCTCAGGCCTCCAACGCTCACACAATGCTAATATAAACTTCATATCAACTTTGCTTTCTGTTAAGTTCATTACCTCACCAAATCCCGCACGTTTGACGTAGTCCTCAATCAAAGGGTCAGGAGCATTCATCGGTCCAGCACGGGTCCTAAATCTCGTGATATCCTATAAAAAAAACATTACCCATAAGTATTTGAAATTAGTAAATTTAAGGTGAAAAAAAATTAAGTGTTTACTCAAACTTACAAAATCAGCAATGTTTGCAATGGTTCCTCGATGCTCTTGACCCATAGTTAGGAGAGACATGTTTGTTGATGATGAAACACAAAGTTGCTCTGATGATAAGTTGCTCTGATGAAAGTATAAGAGGTGATGAAGAAAATGAACAAGTTTGGGAACATATTTATAGCCAAAATGCATAGGTTATTACGAGATTCCCTGCAGTGTCTTGTCTCGTCATGTCTGTGGTGGGGACGAGATTCCCTGCAGTGTCTTGTCTCGTCATGTCTGTGGTGGGGACGAGATTCCCTGCAGTGTCTTGTCTCGTCATGTCTGTGGTGGGGACGAGATTCCCTGCAGTGTCTTGTCTCGTCATGTCTGTGGTGGGGACGAGATTCCCTGCAGTGTCTTGTCTCGTCATGTCTGTGGTGGGGACGAGATTCCCTGCAGTGTGACATGCATTAGTCATGACATGCATTAGTCATGACATATTTGAATCTTGTGCAGAATTTTTGCTTCATTTCTTGCATGCATTAGCCTTGTGTAAGAGGTGGGGACGAGAATCTTTTGTGACATGCATTAGTCTCGTCTTGTCATGTTTATGTTAAATTATTGCGTGCAGTGATTTATCATAATTTTTAATTCATTTAAAACATATAATTATAATAGATTTTGAGGATTTTATATTAAACTAGCGCAGATATATATATTATGGAAAACATTAATTCATTCATTAATTAAAAAGGTACATTGACAATAACCAACACAGAAACTAAAACATCTAAGAAAATAACACATAACAACTTGTAGTACACGCTCGATCATTGCAACAAACACAACAACACTTAATCTAAACTACTCGAGTATCACTGCAAGAACAAGTGGATTTTCAACGCCTCGGTTAACCTCTCCACTGTGTGTCCAAAACATTAGATCCACGTCCACATCGTCTTTCACACGGTCCCAATAATACATGTAGGTGCCTTCTGGATTATTATCCGTCAACGTAATGTATGGACAACGGTAATCTATCTGTTTAACTTTTCTAGTCGGACCATCTAGTTGACGAAACCCAGTGTTGATGGCTCTAACAATTCTCTGGAAATTCCAATGGGGGTTAAGGCAGACACGCATGTGACTACCTTCCTCAAAAAAGACGACAGCCCAAACTGAGTTCATTTTTAGTGTTTGTAGTAAGAATGAAGAAAGAGTTAGTACTTCAACTCCACACACACACACCTTTATTTATAGTGGGTGAAATACAGAGGAAAGTAATTTTGATAATTATTAATAACTTAAATACTAATTGGAAACTTTGTAATGTTAAAAAAACATTTCATTAATATATGCTCAGAGCATTTAATTGGACGGTACAGAAGTAGCTGGAATGATAAAGAAACTGCAACATCTAGGATATTACAACGGTTAGGACAATGTCTTCTCTGTCCTCCATCATTCGAGTGCATTGAATGTCGTCCTCCATCGTCTCCCACCAACGCTGTCTTTCAAGAAAAACACCTCCCCTTGTTCTAAGTCTCTTGATAGATCTGATTTGTTCGCCTGGACTCCACTCTCCCTCCAAAAACCTGAGAAGGGTTCTCTTAAGCTGGTCCATGGATTGAATGTTCCAAAACATTACCTGCATGGGAGGTTTGACGGCAGAGAAAATAACGTATCCGTTCCTTCGAACAAGGGGAGGTTGATAGTCCAAACGCCTTACAGGTGGTGGAGGCTCAGTAGTCCGGTGCGTGCTATCTGGCCGTATTCGAGATCTCATTTTTTCGTGTGTGTACTGATGCACACAGGA
The DNA here is from genome assembly GCF_029867415.1 of Vicia villosa. NCBI lineage: Eukaryota > Viridiplantae > Streptophyta > Magnoliopsida > Fabales > Fabaceae > Vicia > Vicia villosa. The sequence goes on along the minus strand of NW_026705441.1, from coordinate 367,185 downwards.
AACCCTAATTTATAGAGGGACAATTAGGGTTTCATATACAAGGGAAAAACATAAACAATAATTTTGAAGAATAAAAATTAGGGCCCCACATGGTCCCCATCTGTTTTCTGTCCTTCGCATGCGTCCGAAACGAGTTCTTGTACCCTAGCATGCGCCTGTAATGATTCCTGAAGCGATTCCTGATAGATTCCTGCAACGATTCCCCCTATCTTCATGCATGCAGCCCTATCTTTTGTGGCATGCAATAGTCTTGTCAAAGTTACAATCTTGTGCAGAATTATTGCTTCATTTCTTGCATGCATTACCTTTGTGTAAGAGGTGGGGACGAGATTCTTTTGTGGCATGCATTAGTCTTGTCAAAGTTACTATCTTGTGCAAAATTATTGCTTCATTTCTTGCATGCATTACCCTTGTGTAAGAGGTGGTGCATGATATATAGGAACTACTTCACATACTATTTTTTACAACCAACACAATTCTCCCAAACATTTCTTCCTTTTACAACACAATTCTCACATTTCTTCTTTCACAAACACATATCAAAATTATGGCATCCACCTCGCAGTACAAGGTTCGTGTTCATATGAATGGTGAGACATACCACTGCGACACAAACGGTTTTCTATTTAGAAACACAAACTCAACACGTTTTGCTCTAAATAGACAATCAGATTTCTCCTATCTAAAAAGGAAAATCGAATCCAAAATAAGAGAACCAGTGTCTCAGATTTTTTACCGACAACCCCTTCGTCAACCTAACAACTCAGTCATGTTTTGTCAATCACAGATAACAACTGACTTAGAGGTCCAAAACATGTTCCTCACCCATGAGTATTTTGGTTATGATTATCTGGAACTGTACATAGTGGTTGAACAAAATGCTCCTTCGCAAAATATTCAGTCACAAGTTATTGATCCTGTTGTTGATGACGAACAACAACCCGAACATGTCATTGACGAAGAAACTGATATAGAAGATGTTGTTGATGAGTTGGTGAATCGTGAATCCGAAGCTGAAGGTGACGAAGAAGTTCCAGTACCGGATCCAGTACCGGATACACATGCATATTCACCTCCGGCACATTTCACAACGCTTAATTTAGGAGAGGACGAGCCATCGTCCGATATGTTCTACAATCCATATATGAGGTCAAGCGAGGAGTTAAAAGAGGGTGACACGTTTCGTTCGAAGGATGATTGTCTGTTGGCTATAAAAAATTGGCACTTAGCAAATTGTGTTGATTTTAAAGCTGATCGATCAAATCCAGAGAGAGTCAGTATTGCATGCAAAAACCCGGAGTGTGGATACATGCTGAAGGCATCATTCAGAAAGAAGTTTAACGCGTGGGTGATACGTTCGATATCTCAAGCCCACACCTGCGTCACCACTAACATGGCGCAAGATCATCGAAAACTCAGTCATGACATGATATGTCATACCATCATTCCTCTGGTCGAAACTGACCCATCCCTGAAGGTGAAGACAATTATTTCTCATTGCGTTTCTGTGTTCAAATACAGGCCTTCGTACAGAAAGGCTTGGTTGGCGAAACAGAAAGCAATTGAAAAAGTCTATGGCAACTGGGAGGAATCGTACCAACAACTTCCTCGCTACCTGGCTGCACTGCAATTGTATTCACCTGGGACTGTTAGTATATTGGAGACACTGCCGGCACAGTCCCAGGACGGAACCCCTCTCGAAGGTAATGGAATCTTCCATAGACTATTCTGGGCGTTTCGACCATGCATCGTCGGTTTTGGTTTTTGCAAGCCGATTATTCAAATTGATGGAACGTGGCTGTATGGGAAATACAAGGGAACTTTGTTGATGGCGGTCGCGCAGGATGGAAATAGCAACATTTTTCCAATAGCCTTTGCTTTGGTAGAAGGAGAAACAGCTGCTGCTTGGGGTTTCTTTCTGAAGAATCTCCGAGCTAGAGTCGCTCCACAACCTAATCTTTGTTTGATTTCTGACAGGCACGCTTCTATTGACAGCGCATACAACAATCCGGCAAATGGTTGGCACAACCCTCCCTCTAAGCATGTCTACTGTATTAGGCATATAGCACAGAATTTTATGAGAGAGATCAAGGATAAATTTTTGAAGAACCACTTGGTGAACGCGGGGTATGCCTTAAACCAACCTGGATTTCAATACTACCGTCGAGAAATAGCGTTGACAAATCCAGATGCAGGGAGGTGGATTGACAGCATTGATAGAGCAAGATGGACTAGGTCATACGACGATGGGGCTAGGTGGGGCCACATGACTACAAATCTTGTGGAATCAATGAACGGGGTTTTCAAAGGCATACGAAACCTACCTGTAACTGCCATTGTTAGTGCTACGTATTTTCGAATGGCAACTTTGTTCGCCACACGAGGTAAGAGGTGGAATTCAGTGTTACAAACACAACAGGTATATAGCGATGTCTGCATGAAATATATACAACAGGAATCTGCCAAGGGTAACACTCATCGAGTGACCGAGTTCGACCGTCATGGCCACACCTTCAGTGTCAAAGAAACAATTGACCATAACCAGGGGCTTCCACGACAAGAGTATCGCGTCAATATCCCAGGTCGTTGGTGCGACTGTGGCCAATTTCAAGCATATCGCATGCCTTGCTCCCATGTCCTTGCAGCATGTTCACATACTCACTTTGATGCATTATCTTTGGTATCAGAAATTTATAAAGTATCAACGTTGCTCAACGTATACGACAATTACTTTCCGGTGGTAGCAATGGAGGCATATTGGCCTGTGTACGAGGGGGAAACAGTTTGGCATAACGATTTAATGCGTCGGAATAAAAGCGGTCGACCAAACAGCAGGCGTATTAGAACCGAGATGGACGTAACTGAAAAAATGCAGAGGAAGTGTAGTATATGTCGTGAGGTAGGACATAATAGGACCAAATGTCCCAATCGTGGATCTAGCTCCACAACATAGTTTTTAGTTTCGATGATATTTGTAATTTACTTTTTCAATGAAATGAACTTTTTTTTATAAATTTTATGGGTTACAACACACAAAAGATTACCAAAAAAATAATGGATTCATGAATCATATTGAAAGAAATTACCAAATATTACCATGGAAAAAATATTTGGAACCAATAATATTTACAAACATTTAAGAGAAAATATTACCGAAAACATTAATGTTGAAAGTAAAAAATTACCAAAAATATAATACCATGAAAAAAAAATTTATATAAAAAAATCATGTTGAAAGAATATTTGAAAAATATAATATAAAAAAATTTAGAAGGAAATATGTTAAAGAAAAAAAAATAACAAAAAAAAAGAAAAAAAAAATATGGGGGGTGTTGTCGCCAGGGGGGTGGCGACAACACCTAAAATTTACATGTAGGCGCCAAGCCCACTGACGACCACGTTTTGGGCCCATTGTTGTCGCCACCCCCCCTGGCGACAACGTGTTATTTTTAGCAAAAAAAGTGACATTTTGGGAATTTTTTTGAAAAGCTTGTTATTTTTGGAATTTTTTTAAAAAAAATGGTTATTCAAAAAAAAATTCTTGATTGGTTACTTCTCCATCAAGTACAATACATTTTCATACCTATATATACCATTTTAATTGATTAAGAAAGCGAGCCATTTTTAATCAGTCTTTAAATGATGTGGATCGTGTAGACGTTGAAGACAATGCACACAGTGGTCAACACATAGAGTTACCTATTGCTTCTTTGTTTGATACACTTGGCATGTGAGTATCTTGGTACATGTATATGTGTTTGAAAAATTAATATACTATTATTAAGTCCAGAATGTCCATATATCCTTTTATTTATTGAGTCAAACTCTGCAAAATTTAATTCACATGTTTGTAATTGTATATTATTATCATGGTGGTAACTTGTATTGATCAGAATATCTGCTAGATGTAGATCAATCTTATTATGATATAGTGAAAATTGATTCACCAATTATTTTTCTGTTCACCAATCAATACTTAGAAGTTCTAGAGATCAATCTTATATTTTTTTTGTTCACCAATCATTACTTATATCAAAGAGAAGGAAGAGAAAGTAAAAGAAAAGCAAGAAATTACAATTTATTCCATTTTCCCCCATTTCATATTTGCTCTTCAGTCAGGAAAAATGGATTTCATCTTATATGTTAGCACATAATTGTTGTTTATATTTTGCGTATCGTTACCTTATTTTCTTGGTTTGAAGCTCGATCATCGTGTGGCATATGGCTATGATTCCTGTTTTTTATTAAGTGTCCTCCATTTTCGCTGCTCATAGATACAACTATAACTCATGGATTTCTTGCCACTTTGGATACTTTTTAATGCACTTATATATTATCATATGCGTGCATACAAAAATGTTTGAAAAATCGTTAATAAGGAATTATTTTCCAAGAACCAACAAAAATGTATACGTAATTATTTTAAATTAATATTTGATTTTATGTTTTAATGTTTTATTTTTGTGTTTTAAATATTCTGATTAAGTCATTTATGGAATTAAATATTTTAATTTATTGATATCTAATGTCAAGTTATTATTTTTTATTAATGAGAGATAATGATAAACTAAATTGTTAATACTTGAAAAAATTAATTTTGATGATAGTGTGTATTGCACCAATAATGTTACATAAATATCTGTTAAATTCAATCATTAAAATGTTAGTAATTGACAATAAATCGAGAGATAAATATACTTTTTGATTCATGAATTTTAATTATTCATGAATTTTTATTAAAACTGCGGGTAAACAGTATGGCTATGGATACTTAGGTACCCATATAGGGCACGGGAACAGACTCAAACGTTGGTGCTCACACGAATATGGCTGTGAGTATTACTATGTCATTATCTTTCTTTTTAAAAAAAAATATTTAAATCTTTTCAATATATTTAGTATAAAGACATATAAATAACAATTAATATTATTAATAAATTACATATGACATTAAACTATAGCTATCTATCAACAACATAATTGTGCTTTCTATTATTTATACAGTTAATACATACAAATTTTTTTCATTGGAACATCAAAATATTAAACAATATTTTTATAAATAATGCAAAACAAAAATTATATTTATATCCGAAAAAAATATATTGTTCATTTACAAATTTTATATATACAAAAATTATAAGCACCAATTTATTATCTTTTTTAAAAACAATAAAATTTTTTGATTAAATAAATTTGACTTTTTATTACTACATTTTGAAAAAAAATGTGCGTACCATATCAGTACTCGTGTGAACGCCCGGGTAAAACATCAGTACCGTGTGAACGCACGGGTAACCATACCAAACTATTGTTCCAATATTTCTATATCATAAAGTTATTGGTAAAACTATTGAATATTAACGGGAATATGAAGTTACTAATTAAAATATTGAAGAATAACGGAATCATGAATTTACGGGAACATGAAGTTACTGATTGGGACTTCGGTTATATGGGCCTCTCAATAAATAGCCCATCCATTTTATGGGTTATAATCCATACTTTTTTTTTTGCACATATTGTTTCTCAATGGAACCTCTACATTTATTAAATGCATTCTTAGATGTATTATTCAATCTAAAACAATATAAACTTTATTTTTTTAATTACTTTTTATTTTCAATATTCAATTCTTTTAATATTAGTATTTTTATAATTTTTCTCATTTTAACCCAAATTTAATCTTTTACTAATACCTTTTATTTTCTTCAATCTCAAATGCGCAAAAACAACGGGTACCTATGTGAATGCACTGGTATCACATTAGTTTATATCTAGGGCTCAATGAAGCGGATTGGATAAGTGAGCCTTATTTTATTGAGCCTTTTGACCGACACAGAACAATATGTACGAAATTTGTTGAGATTGTTTTATTTTATTATCAGTTATGTAATATAATATTGAGAAAATGAACTTTTTTATTAAAAAAAGTTAATTCTACTACAGAGGTGGTGGTAGAGCGTAGATATCCAAACTCAGCCTAGACCCATTTAAGACGAATTTTGATTGTTTCTTCCTCCTCGTTGAAAATCGGGGCGGAGAACGAGAATTGTTCGAAAATTCAAGTTTTGGTACGAGGAGGTAAAATGTTGAATTATTTTAAAATATAATTGAAACATCCAAAATTCAAATTTATAATTACAAATCTATAATTTATGAAATAACTATATAAACAAATTTTCAACAAATTTATTCAATAATAAATATATTCTAAAAAACCAATCGTTAGTTGGTTCAGTGGTAATTGGCGGCTGAATTTGATAGGGAGGATTACGTTTTGATTACCCGCAATTACGATTGGAAGGGAGTTGAAACCACTTGATGCCAAAAAATGGCCTCCAAACCGGACTAAAAAATAAAAAGTATGTAATTTTAGAAAGAAAGAAAAAAAGTAAAAAAATATAAAAATAAATTCATGTTTCGATATCATCTATTAATGGAAATACAAATTTGGTTTTAAAAATACTTTGACCCAATTTACAAACAATCAAATATACAGTGGTATATGTTTTGATAATGGTAATTATATCAAATCACCATATCGTTAAACTTTCTATGATATTTCTTTTAATTTATGAAAAAGAAAAAAAGTGATTTTCAAAAGAGAAAAGTTTTAAAAAAATATATAAATATAAATTATTATTTTGATACTATGTGTTAATTTAATATAAACACAAATTTGTGTGGAAGGGATAGCTCAACTGGTTTGAAATAATTGAGCTAACATGTGCTAAAATTAACTATTAACAATATGCCTTTCAAAAAAAATAATTTGAAAGACAAGTTTGGTTTTAAAAAAATTAATTTGACTCATAACATAATCTCAAAAAAAAAAAATGAAAAAAGATTGCTAAATTTGAAAAATGGAAAACATGATGAAAAGAAAAGATATAAAGCATTATTAAAATTATTAAAATGGAATTTTAAACAATAAATTAACCCATAAAAAGTAAAACAATAAATTTTAAACAATATCTTTTCATTCTAGAAAAACATTTAACCCATTAAATAATCCCTAATAAAGAGAATGAAATTTTTTTGTTGAATTGAAAAAATGGAAAGAATAAATATTTAAAAACTTTATTTATACATTCCTTCTAAAATTAATGATTAACTATCATTAAAAATAATAATATGGTTTTAAAAAATATAGAGAAGACCGATTTTGATCCTTCGCAAAAATTACACAACCCAAATTAGTCCTTCACAAAAAAAGGACCCGATTTAATCTCTGACAAAATTTAACCGGACCATATTAGTTTTTCAGTTAATATTTTTTTCAAACCGGTTTTCTTATACTTTTAAACCGTGACTGGACTGCCACATTGGCTTTTATTTTTTATTTTTCATTTTTTAAATACTAAATTAATTTTTAATTATAATTTTATTTTTAAATAATTCTGATATAATAATAACCAAAAAGCCAAAATTATTTCTTAAGAATTAAACTCAAGACTTTTAAATAATATTTTAAGTCTTTACCCCTAGGCCATTATGTATTCATGAGAAATAATTCTCAAATTTTTTAATAATATTAAATAATTTTGAATATAAACAAATATTACAAAATTTGAACAAATGAACTCTCGAACCTAAGTCCGATAAATGATAATCACTTTACAAGTAGACAAATCAATTTCTATTGTTAATATTTTTAATGATAAATACTTAACTTAATAATTTAGAACAAACATTTATTTATTTCAAATAACACAAAAATAAATATTTACTAATTTAAAATAATACACCAATTTAAAATAAAATTTATAAAATTTAAATCCTCAATATATTTAATTGATTAGAAATAAAATAAATTATATGCAATTGAAATTAAATAGCACACAAATAAATATTTACTTATTTCAAACTAATTCAAATTAAATGATAATTAATTAATTCAATAGTAATACAACTAATTGTTAAAATATTTAATTAATTTAAATTAAATAATCAAATAATTTTTAAAATTATTTAGTTGATTCAAACTAAATAATGATCAATTATTTTAATAGTTATTCAATTGAATATTAATTAATTTATTTTGATTTGATTATTTATATTTAGGATTTATATTTTATTAATTTTATTTTTAAATTTTTGTATTATATAAAATTAGTAAATATTTATTTGTTTGTTATTTGAAATAAGTAAATATTTTTTCGGAATTATTAATTTTTTTATTTTAAATTCATAATTATTTAATATTACTAAAAATTAATGGAATTATTTGTCATGAATACATTGGACTAGTGGTAAAGACGTAAGATATTAGTAGAAAAAAACCGATTTAAAAAAATATTAGTAGAAAGACTATTATGGTCCGGTTAAATTTTATAAAAGAATAAAGAAAATTTCTTCACCCACCTCCTAACCTTCTTGTCCACCCCCGGTGAATTTACCACACTACCCTTTGTTTCGGAAGTTCATTTCCGAAAAGGTACTTTTTTTGTTAAAAAAAGTGTTTTTGAAAATGAACTTCCGAAAACGTGTTTTTTTTAATATAAAATATTGATTTCGGAGATGCATCTCCGAAATAAAGTTACATTTTCAGAAAATGTGGTGTTTCGGAAGTTCATCTCCGAACTCACCCCATGATGGAATTCGGAAATGAACCTCCGAAATATTCCAAGACCAAATTGGTCTTGCAATGTTTCGGATATACACTTATGAAATAATTAATAATTATTAAAAAAATTAAAATCAAGGTGAATCAATACAATTAATAGGTATAAAATCAAGGTGAATCAATAAAATTAAGGTGAATCAATAAAATCAAGGTGAATCAAAACATCCTAAAGTATTTGAAAGTTAAAAATTATTTTACTAACTTATATAAATCAAAAACATTTTAATTTCATAAGTAAATTTTGAATTATATAGAATTAAATATAAAATTTATTCATTAAATAAAATTAAGACAAAATCATTTTTTAATTTTTTTAAACTAAATAAAAAATTATCTCCTTTTTAATTATGAATCAGAATAAAAATATATTAATATATAATAATAATTATTAATTTTGTAAGTGAAATATATAAATATATAATATATAAATATATAATAATTAATATATAAATATATAAATATATAATAATTATTATAAATTAAAACACTCATTTTTTTAATTTGTATAATTATTATATAAATATATAAATATATTTATAATTAATATATAATAATTTTTATATAAATATATAAATATATAATAATTTTTATAAATATATAATAATTATTATAATTATTATATAAATATATAAATTAAAACACTCATTTTTTTAATTTTTTTTGTAAATACATAATGATTATTATAAATATATAAATAAAAAATCATAACTCATTTTGTAAGTTAAATTATTTTAATTTTTTAATTAAAATTATTTTAAATTTTAAAATATGAATTAGAATAAAAATATATAATAATTATTATTCATAACTAATAAATTATATCAAAATATATAATTATTATTATTTATTACTCATAAATTATATCAAATTTTTAATATATAAATTAATTCATATCCTAAAATTAATTTTTAGAATTTTTAGATTTTTTTTTATTTTTTCGGAGATGCATCTCCGAATTAATCAAAATCCCAATTTTTGGGATTTTTTCGGAAATGCACTTCCGAAGTCTGGAAAAATTTAGAAAAAAAAAATTTCGAAAATGCATTTCCGAAGCAAGGGTAAAATGGGATTTTCGCTGGGGTGACCCCTATAGGGAGGTGGGTAAAGAAAAAACCAAGAATAAATCGGGTCCCTTATTTTGTGAGAGACTAATTTAAGTTGTGTAATTTTTATTAGAGACCAAAATGGGTCTTCAGTCAAAAATAAATTTGACTCATATAGTAATCACTAATAAAAAATGGAAAGGATAGCTGTAATGCAAAGAATAAAAATATATAAAGTTTTCATAATAGGAATATGATCATTCTAAATGGAAAATCAACCAAAGTATTAAAAAGATACACAACAGAAGTTTTATATTTATACATGATTACAACACACCAAAATGAAACAAAGTGAAATGGCAATTTCAAAGGTTTATTTTGTTGGTATTATATCAATCTTACTCATTTCTTTTGTCATAGGAGAAAATCTCATAAATTATGACATCAAAAGGCTTGTTCCAAATGGTCCAGACCCAATAGAATCACCACCAACTCCAACTAAACCTCAAACACAAAATTCAGAATTCAACTATGAAATTGAAAGGCTTGTTCCAAATGGTCCAGACCCAATAGAATCACCCCCTTCACCAATTAAACCTTCAGCATAGAATTATGATTTCATCTATCTGGTCAAGAAGGTGTGTGAAATTAGGACGGTATCAAATAACATCACCCTCTGTACTCGACCATTTTAAATAACCTTGATCCATTTTTTGTTGTGATATCTTTTCTAAAACCAAAATATAGTATTAATGTTTTATTCTATGATGTGTTATTTATGATTTTTTTTAGTGTGAATCACCAATATAATCAATAAATTAAGTTATCTTTGTTTATGATGGTCAATTTATGCATTTTGGTAGTTACAATGTTCGCATATATGTATATACTATATAAGTATTAATGTTTTTCTTGGCACGAGAATGAAAAAAAAAGTTTTATTTAAATGGACCGTTTAGGTATGGATAAAAAATATACATATATAATATATAAAATACCAGGTGCGCTTGATTTTCTAAAAAAAATAAAAAATAGGATATACATAAAACAAATTTTGTAACTTTTTCGATGTAGAAATTAATTGTAAAACTAGAAAAAACAGATAATAAAGAATTGGACTAAAATATAATTATTTATCCTCATATAATCATTATATAAAATTTTCTCCATATTAACAAAATAATATTGTTAAACTCTCTCTCCCTCTCTATCTCTAATCCATAGCCATATTAAACAAAGTATAATTTTAAAAAATGTACATTACATTGATCATAAAATATACTCCCTCCGTTCCTTTTTAAGTGTCGTTTTAGCAAAAAGCTCTTCAACCAAGATAGTGGATTATTAGAGTTACTTTTTCTATTATACCCTTATTTATTTTTCTCTTTCCAAGTAAATTCAATCATATACTCTTTTTTTCCAATAACTAATTGAAAAATTTGAGGTGGAGTTATTGAGAAAATAAGGGTATAAATGACAAATTATAACATTAAATTATAAAACGACACTTAAATAGGAAAAAAAAATTCTTCTAAAACGATACTTAAAAAGGAACGGAGGGAGTAGTAAAATACACAGAACGAGAAAGATGACAAGCACCTACTAGCTTGTGAATCTTTCACAATTGATACTCATAATATTTTGAACACTCTTTGGATTGAGAGAATAGATAATATACTTGAAGTATGATATATTGGGGATCATATTCAATATCAAACTAATTAAGTTCTTATTATTATAAAATGGTCCTGACATCCACTCATATTTAAGTCATATCAAACTAATTAATTTATTAACTAATTACTAAATAGATATTTAAATAGTCTTTTCAACTTTAGTATGTGACACATAATAATTATTGGAATATAACTATTAAAAAATATAAAACATTCCAACAATCTTTCACTTGGACAATATATCTTAATAATTACATCATAGTTCTTTAGGGACATATTTGAATGTTATTTATCTCTATATTGCAACTTTAGAATCTGGCCCCCCTTGCCGCTATCGTGAAAAAACACAAAATCCCCACTAAACTTTATTTATTCTAACAGGGAAATGAAAATATTAAGAAAACCTCAAACATGGAAAAAGAATATGGTCTAGCAACTAACTAGAATCTGGATGTCGGTTACGCAAGGGGAAGGTATTAACACCCTCACATCCGCAATACTCTACGAGATTCACTCTTGTTGTTTCTAATCAAATGGTGTGTATAGTTGGTGCTTACAGTCTAAGGGAATGCATGTTGTGTAATATTGAGAGAAAACAAAAGGTTCTTTATTATTGAGCTCCTTAGGATTGCTTGAACCTAGTGCCTACACGTCCCTTATAACACCCCGTTAATTCTTATTTATTAATTTAATTAAGTTTTTAATTAAATTATTGGAATTAATATTTTATTGGAAATTATTTGGAAAATGAGGAAATATTGATTATTGGGCCTAGTGTGGTAGTTAGCAAAAGTGGGGTGTTAACTATGTAAGCCTATTAAGACAATTTCTATTTTTTCATAAAAATGAAGGAAATTGGGAAAAAAGAAGGTTAGAGGCAAAAGGGCAGAAGTCTGAGGAACTGAGAAGTACATGAAAAGGAGAAGAACCAAAGAGGAAGCGAACCTTCGAAGACTCGACTCTGAGGTAAGGGGGGGATTCTTCGGGATAATAATCCTTATGCGGTTATGGGTAGTAGGATTGATTAGGATTGTCGTTTAGTTCAATCGAACGTGTCGGGTTTGGGGATTTTGTTAGGTTTTGTTAAACCTTCATAATTTGGCATGATTTTGATAATAACTATGATATATGTTGTTATTAGATGTTTAAAACTTATTTGAAATGTGTTATAATGTGTAAATTAGTGTTGTTTGTATGTAATATTGTTTGGGGACGAATTGGTGAAATGGAGAAAAGTGCTTTTGCTGTCAAAGTTGTGAAATTGCTGTTGCAGGTACGTAGGAACCGGTTCCTGTGTGGGAGGAACCGGGTTCCCATTATAAAAACAGAGGCGTGGGAGTTCTGGGTTGCTGGGAACCGGTTCCCAGATAGGGACAACCCGGTTCCCCATAGTAAAAATCAGAGACGAGTTTTGGGAAGGAGTCAGGAACCGGTTCCTATGTGGCAGGAACCGGGTTCCACTGTGTGTTTTTGAAAAATTATTTTTATTTTAAAAACCCATAACTTTTGATCCGAGTCTCTGATTTATGTGCCGTTTTGGGTGTTGCGAAGCTAATTAGATGCGTTATTTGATAAAGCGATAAAATGGGCAGTGGCCGACCTTATTTTTAAAACTCGCTTTAATTGTTGATGATTTGTGAATATTAATATGGTGTTAATATTAATATGTTGATTGTGATGAACGTATGTGAATGATTGAATGATGCTTGGACATGTACATACTTGTTGTGATGATATTGGTGAGATGAAATGAGACGATGTTAAGCATCGGATCGGTGATGATATAAGTATGTGATATGTGTGCATTCATTCATAAATCATTTGCATTGGATCCTGTTGATGAGTGGATCGTTGGTGGCTAATTCCCATTGTGCGGAGATTAGTAAGCAGTCATCGTGTGCCCATGTGAGGTGTGAGCGATGAGGTTAGTCGTGTGCCCATGTAGGGTGTGAGCGACTTGAAGGGCGGTATCGCAGAGAGAAGTCCTGTGAATGTGATTCACGAATTTTGGTACCACATGCATTAGCGTCAGTCCATTCATGTGCATAATAATGTGATATAACTAAATGATTGTATAATGTGATGTGTAATACATGTGAATTGCTACTTGTTTGGTTGTGGAAGATCTGAATACATGTATGGTTGGGTGAAGGATAATTGCTATGATATTTTATTGCTTATGACTTCATAATGCTTATTAATTCGAATGAAACTCACCCTTACTTTGATGATTTCAGATTAAGGAGTAGCGGCATCTTGATTGGGTGAGGATAGCTCGTAGGCTAGTCCGTAGTTCGTGTCGAGTCATGCTCTGATTTGTATCACTGGGAAGCTCCGAAGTCTGTTACCGAAATCCGTAGCTTTCTGGGCCTTGCAGGTTACTACCGAAAGTTTATAGAAGGATTTTCGAAGTTAGCGTTACCGTTGACGAAGTTGACTAGGAAGGGTCAAGTGTTCATTTGGGATTCGAAGTGCGAAGAAGGATTCCAAGAGTTAAAGAAGAGGTTGACTAGTGCTCCTATTTTGATTCTGCCAAATCCGACGGAACCTTTCGTTATGTATTGTGATGCTTCATTAATGGGACTTGGAGGTGTACTAATGCTGAACCAACAGGTAGTAGCTTATGCGTCGAGACAACTCAAAGTGCAAGAGAAGAATTATCTGACTCATGACTTAGAGTTGGCAGCAGTGGTATTTATGTTGAAATTATGGAGACATTACCTTTATGGTTCGCGGTTCGAAGTGTTTAGCGATCATAAGAGTCTGAAATACCTCTTTGATCAGAAAGAACTTAATATGAGGCAGAGGAGGTGGTTAGAGTTCCTTAAAGACTATGATTTTGGGCTGAATTACCACCCAGGTAAGGCGAATGTTGTTGCTGATGCTTTGAGTAGGAAGTCCTTGCATATGTCTATGTTGATGGTGCGAGAACTAGATCTGATTGAACAATTTTGGGATTTAAGTTTAGTATGTGAAGACACTTCGAATAGCATTAAGTTGGGTATGCTAAAGCTGACAAGTGGGATTCTTGATGAGATTAGAGAAAGACAGAAGACTGATGTTGAGCTGGTTGGCAGATTGACTTTGATTAACCAAGGAAAAGGAGGTGAATTCAGAATTGACGAGAATGGCATAATGAGATTTGGCGACCGCGTTTGTGTTCCTGATGTTACCGAACTAAGGAAGAGTATTTTGGAAGAAGGATATCGTAGCGGATTGACTATTCACCCCGGTGCTACTAAGATGTACCATGACTTGAAGAAGTTATTCTGGTGGCCCGGAATGAAAAAGGAAATAGCTGAATTTGTTTATTCTTGTTTGACTTGCCAGAAGTCAAAGATCGAACATCAGAAGCCGTATGAAGCTATGCAACCTTTGTTTATTCCTGAGTGGAAGTGGGATAGTATATCCATGGACTTTGTTTCTGGGTTGCCAAGAACAGCTAAGAACTATGAAGCCATATGGGTTATTGTAGATAGACTGACGAAGTCAGCTCACTTCATACCAATGAGAATGGATTATTCTATGGAAAGGTTGGCACAGTTGTACGTTGAGAAAATAGTGAGTTTACATGGTATTCCTTCGAGTATCGTATCAGATAGAGATCCAAGATTTACATCTAAATTCTGGGAAGGGTTGCAGAAGGCCTTTGGTACTAAGTTAAGGTTGAGTTCTGCTTATCATCCGCGGACTGATGGTCAAACTGAAAGGACGATTCAATCGTTGGAAGATCTGTTGCGTGCTTGTGTATTGGAAAAAGGTGGTACATGGGATAGTTATTTGTCGTTGATTGAATTTACTTACAACAACAGCTACCATTCGAGTATTGGGATGGCTCCATTTGAAGCTTTGTATGGTAGGAGGTGTAGGACACCATTGTGTTGGTATGAATCTGGTGAAAGTGCAGTGATTGGACCAGAGATTGTTCAAGAGACGACAGAAAAGATTAAGATGATTCAGGAGAAGATGAAGGCTTCTCAAAGTCGTCAGAAAAGCTATCATGATAAGAGGCGGAGGACACTTGAATTTCAAGAGGGAGATCATGTGTTTCTAAGGGTAACCCCTACGACGGGTGTTGGTCGAGCACTAAAGTCAAAGAAGTTAACGTCGCGTTTTATTGGTCCGTTTCAGATCACGGAAAGAGTAGGAGAAGTGGCCTATCGTATTGCTTTACCACCAACACTAGCAAACCTACATGACGTATTCCATGTGTCTCAATTGAGGAAATACATTGCGGGTCCGTCTCATGTAATCCAAGTGGATGATGTGCAAGTGAGAGATAATATGACAGTTGAGGCTTTGCCTATGAGGATTGAAGATCGGAAGTTAAAGCAACTGCGTGGTGAAGAAATAGCTTTGGTCCGAGTGGCTTGGGGAAGAGCTGCAGGTGGGAATGTTACGTGGGAGCTGGAGAGTCAGATGAAGGACTCATATCCCGAACTCTTCGTTTGAGGTATGCTTTCGAGGACGGAAACTCTTTTAGTGGGGGAGAGTTGTAACACCCCGTTAATTCTTATTTATTAATTTAATTAAGTTTTTAATTAAATTATTGGAATTAATGTTTTATTGGGAATTATTTGGAAAATGAGGAAATATTGGTTATTGGGCCTAGTGTGGTAGTTAGCAAAAGGGGGTGTTAACTATGTAAGCCTATTAAGATAATTTCTATTTTTTCATAAAAATGAAGGAAATTGGGAAAAAAGAAGGTTAGAGGCAAAAGGGCAGAAGTCTGAGGAAGTGAGAAGTACGTGAAAAGGAGAAGAACCAAAGAGGAAGAGAACCTTCGAAGATTCGACTCTGAGGTAAGGGGGGATTCTTCGGGTTAATAATCCTTATGCGGTTATGGGTAGTAATATTGATTAGGATTGTCGTTTAGTTCAATCGAATGTGTCGGGTTTGGGGATTTTGTTAGGTTTTGTTAAACCTTCATAATTTGGCATGATTTTGATAATAACTATGATATATGTTGTTATTAGATGTTTAAAACTTGTTTGAAATGTGTTATAATGTGTAAATTAGTGTTGTTTGTATGTAACATTGTTTGGGGACGAATTGGTGAAATGGAGAAAAGTGCTTTTACTGTCAAAGTTGTGAAATTGTTGTTGCAGGTACGTAGGAACCGGTTCCTGTGTGGGAGGAACCGGGTTCCCATTATAAAAACAGAGGCGTGGGAGTTCTGGGTTGCTGGGAACCGGTTCCCAGATAGGGACAACCCGGTTCCCCATAGTAAAAATCAGAGACGATTTTGGGAAGCAGCCAGGAACCAGTTCCTGTGTGGGAGGAACCGGGTTCCACTGTGTGTTTTTGAAAAATAATTTTTATTTTAAAAACTCATAACTTTTGATCCGAGTCTCTGATTTATGTGCCGTTTTGGGTGTTGCGAAGCTAATTAGATGTGTTATTTGATAAAGCGATAAAATGGGCAGTGGCCGACCTTATTTTTAAAACTCGATTTAATTGTTGACGATTTGTGAATATTAATATGCTGTTAATATTAATATGTTGATTGTGATGAACGTATGTGAATGATTGAATGATGCTTGGACATGTACATACTTGTTGTGATGATATTGGTGAGATGAAATGAGACGATGTTAAGCATCAGATCGGTGATGATATAAGTATGTGATATGTGTGCATTCATTCATAAATCATTTGCATTGGATCCCGTTGATGAGTGGATCGTTGGTGGCTAATTCCCATTGTGCGGAGATTAGTAAGCAGTCATCGTGTGCCCATGTGGGGTGTGAGCGATGAGGTTAGTCGTGTGCCCATGTAGGGTGTGAGCGACTTGAAGGGCAGTATCGTAGAGAAAAGTCCTGTGAATGTGATTCACGAATTTTGATACCACATGCATTAGCGTCAGTCCATTCATGTGCATAATAATGTGATATAACTAAATGATTCTATAATGTGATGTATAATACATGTGAATTGCTACTTGTTTGGTTGTAGCAGATCTGAATACATGTATGGTTGGGTGAAGGATAATTGCTATGATATTTTATTGCTTATGACTTCATAATGCTTATTAATTCGAATGAAACTCACCCTTACTTTGATGATTTCAGATTAAGGAGTAGCGGCATCTTGATTGGGTGAGGATAGCTCGTAGGCTAGTCCGTAGTTCGTGTCGAGTCATGCTCTGATTTGTAACACTGGGATTGATCGGAAAAATAGCAAGTGTACTATTTTCTACCGATGTAGTTATTAAAGTGGAAGTGAATCCAAGTATCGATCACAAGGACTGCGAATAAAGTACAAGCCAGTACTGAATTTCAATTGAACAAAAAGCTATTGTTGGGTTTTTGATTTGCTTGATGAAACTACTAACTGTTTATAATTAAAAACGATAAGTAAATGATGATTTGGTTCACAAATGAGAAAGCATGCTAAGGTTGATGTATAAATCTTATGTAACCCCTTGAAAACACCGTTGTTCATGAAAAGATGTGACCACAATTGAGTATCAATTCTATAAAATAGTTTTCCCTAATTCCTTAGTGGAGAACTTCTTAATACTTAAAAGTCAATTTCAATTCCTCAATAATTGATTTTAGTATTAAGGCATTATGCATCGTGTTCTAGAATGGATGATCACTATGGTGAAATCCTTATTCCTAAGCGATTTACCGGTAATGTTTTGATTCAAAACGCATTAGAGTGGTGTGTCAAGCCTAACCCTAATCATAGATCAACAAAATATTTTCCAATACAATGAAGCATGAAAATCTTTGAATCATAAACTCAAATTATGAAAACATCAAATTCATCACAACGGTTTTAACAAGTCATTACATGAAAAGATTTAGGGACATCACCCTAGCATAAAATAGTTTAGCTACTCATAATGTTTAAGAAAATAACAAGAGTAATTGAAGTCATTACAAGAAATTAGCGGTTGATATGATCTCCAATCGCGAGTGCTCTTGAAGATCTTCTTCCAAAACCCTTGACTCTTCTTTCTCTGTAATTCTCTATGCTCAATGATCCAAGATGCCTGGTTCCTTCTTCCTGTTAGGTTTTAGTAGTGTTGGCAGTCATCCCTCGTATCCGAAAGGCCCAAAATACCCTTAATGAGTAAAAGGCTTTCAAAATATCACAAGTTGGAAATCTGCCCGCGCCTGCCAACACGGACCGTGTGCAGGAACACGGGTGCCCGTGTTGGTTAACTGCTCCTTTGCCAAAAAATCATTTTCTGCTCAGCTTTTCACACGGACCGTGTGCAGGAACACGGGTGCCCGTGTGAAACCTCTGCCTAGCCTTCAAGAATGCTTTTCCATCCACTTTTTGACACGGGCCGTGTGCATGCACACGGGTGCCCGTGTTGACCTCAACTTTGGCTCTTTTGGCTTCTTTCTCCGCTCGTGCTCGCCATAAGTTTCTACCTCTCCCATGCATCAACCTGGCCACACACAAACTAACAACCAACGCATAAAACGGCACTTGAATAATACTCAAAACACACTAGCATGCAACAACATCACACAATCGAAAACAAGAAACTTACTTGAAAAACATATGACAATGCCACTTAGTATTACCAAGATTGCTAATTTCGGTCGGAAAAAGATGCGGAAACTTACTAGAAATGGTGACCGATCACAACCCCACACTTATCTCATTGCTTGTCCTCAAGCGATGTATCGAGGCAAAACAGAGGTCACCACGAGATTCTTTTCTCCACAACACAATCAGGTTTTTCGCAAGATTCCTTCACTTAGCAATCGAGTTTCTGATTTCCTTCTTCAACTATCAACTGCATTCTCACTTTCGAGCACGTTTTCACCTACAAGCTCTTCACACTCTCACCAAATCTCTCCGGGTTAAAGTGTCTACACTCACAGTATCAAGGCATGCATATTACTTTCAACTTTGAATAAATTCTCAAATCACTACACACACGGATAGCACACACTTCATGAGGTCTTAGGGTTGTATCGAGGCTTGGGTTTGGTGGGTAAACAAGAAACGGGATAACAAATGGTTTGGTGCTCGGCATTTATATTGGATTCACTTCTCTACTTAAACTGATTTGAATCGTAAAAGTGGGGTTTGAACCTTATCCGGTCTTTCTCAAAAGTGGGCAAAGGTAAAGATTATTCTTGCTTTGAATTTTTAAAAACCTCTTTTTTTTTTCACAAGATCCATATTCATCTTTTCTCTTTCTTTTTTTTTTTCTTTTGAGATCTCATTTTTCTTGCCCTTTTTCAATAGTTTACAACCCCACACTTAGATCCTTTAGTGTCCTTAAAGTGATTTAACATGAATGTCGAGCGATAACATGAACAATGAGAATGCGGGTGGTAAAAAGAATAACAGCAATGAACAAAACACGCATTACGGCTCAACAGGGGGTGACGATGGATATGATGCATACGGGATGGCTAGAAAGGCTCGGGGTTACAAAAAAAAAAACTTGCCTCAGTGTGCGCTTTCGTAGTGTGCTTGTGTTATGAGAAAATACGCAAAATCAAAGTGAATAGTGCCATACCTGACTGAGCTCTCATAAGGATGTTATAAATTTGGCTCTGACATCTCACCGGGTAGGTTAAGCTTGCATGCTTCACAGTGCTCTAGGTGTCCTGCAATTTCCTTTCATCTAAAGTCTACCATACTCCTCTCTTGGTTCAGTGTCGGCTTCTTGCGTCCTACCTTCTTATCTTTGATTGTGTCAGCTTCCGTAGTGCCTGCAGAGATTAAGTGTGGAATGTGTTGTTCAACCACTACTGTTAGTTCGCTCCCTTCCGACTTGTATCCTTTATCTGGTAACACCATGGCAGCACTACAAACTTGAAATAAACACAATAACAGAAAGACAAAAGAAAATGGTTCAAATTAAACAAACTAAACTATGAATTCAAAAAGGAAAGCAGCGCAATAAAGCAAATAAAATAAGAACCTCCCCCACACTTGAACTAAACATTGTCCTCAATGTTTTAGAACCAGCCTTGGAGAGGTTGCTTTCAGAGGTATTGCATTCCAACGATCACTTCCTAGCTTCCACTAGAGATGCTCTCTTTTATTTCCTGAAAATAAAACAAACAAACAGAAAAATTAATTATTAAAACCGTGGGTTGCCTCCCACGAAGCGCTTCGTTTAACGTCGCATGGCTCGACGGTCCATTACCCTTTATTATGGAGGGTATTTCCTTTTCCAAACCTTGTTGCCTGCCACTTCCGCAACCGCGAACTCATGGAGATGAAAAGCCTGGATAACTTTTCTCTTCAATTTGCTTCCCACAATTTTCTCTACTTCTTTAGCTTTCTTAGGACTGTTGACAGCTACATAAGTTGGTTCCATCATAGAGGCTATGCTAGAAACTTTTTCTTGGAGATTTTTAAGATTTTTGTCTTCTTGTTCACCTTCCGTCATACCAGTTGAGGTTTTCTCATTCACATCTGACCTATGTTTCCTGACTCCTAACATCTTCAAGGTTACTTCTTCATCAAATGATTTCAGCGTTAGCGTCCCTTTTTCAATGTCAAAATTACAGCGGCCTGTTGACAAAAAGGGTCTCCCAAGAAGGATAGGAGTTTCTTCATCTTCCGGAATGTCCATGATGTGGAAGTCAACAGGGAAAACAAACTTATCAACTTCCACTAGTACATCTTCAGCTACCCCATAGGATTTCTTAACGGTGTGATCGGCGAACCTTAACTGTGTCTTACTTTCACTAATCTTTTCTAATTCAAGCTTTTTGAAAATGGATAAAGGCATTAAACTCACACTAGAGCCAGAATCGAGGAGTACCTTTTTAAATGCTATATTCTTGATAGTGCATGGTATCGCCACCGCCCCAGGGTCTTTCCTCTTAATTGGGATCTTTCTTGCTGAAGAGACTATACCACACTTCTCGATTACAATTTTTGGTTCTCCTCCTAGTGATCTCTTTTTCGCCAACACCTCCTTCATAAATTTCTTATACAAAGGCATGTGTTCAAGTGCTTCAAAAAAAAGTAGATTCACCTCTAACCTTTTGAACAATTTAGTGAACTTCTTAAAGTCTTTCTCTTTTGAATTCTTCTTTGTTACTCTTGAAGGGAAGGGTAGTTTAATTACCGGTTCAGCATCTTTTTTAATTTTTTCTTCAGCTAGTTTAACCGGTGGTATCACCACTTCTGGCTTTCTTGGGTTCTCTCTTATTTCCAAATCTACCTCTATCACCATAGGGTCATCTATCTCTTCTTTTTCTTTTTCCGATTCTAACACCTTTTTACTCCTTGTTGTAACAGCATTGATCTTCTCTAGATTTTTCTGATCTTTCACAGTTTCGTTCGGAAAGTTTCCTTGTGCCTGTAGAGTGAGATGTTGTGCTATTTGACCCATTTGAACTTCAAGATTTTTAATCGAAGCCGTGGTGTTCCTGAGGTTGGCTCTTGTCTCTTCTTGAAACTGAGAGTTTTGGGTTGCCACTTTTTCAAGAGCGATCTCCCAATCTTCTTTCTTTGGTACCTGTTGTTGAAATTGTTGAGGATGATGTTGGAATTGTTGTTGATATGGAGGTTGTTGGTATGGTTGTTGTTGCGGACGATATTGTTGCCCCTGTTGTTGGTATTGTTGAGTCTGAGGTTGATATGGTTGTTGTCCTTGAACCGGCTTCTGGATGTTTCCTTGCTGGTCTTTCCATGAAAAGTTCGGATGATTTTTCCACCCCGGATTATATGTGTTGGCATAAGGATTATTCTGCCTCAACATATGAATCTGCTCAACCTGTTCTTTCGTTGCCACACAATGCATAGCAAAGTGCGGTCCACCACATATTTCACAAAGAACCGCTTTAACTGGTTCCACCTGTGCCACTGTCTGAGTTCCAATATTCATCTTTCTTAACCTTCTCTCTACCTCTGCAGCAATCTGATCCTCCATCTTAACAACCTGCTCTGGCAACTTCAAATCAATTTTTCCCTCCGGTTGGCTCATGGTTCGATCATACAACTCAAGATGCTCGTTAGCAGCAATTGCCTCTATGATCCTTTTCATAACTGTGGCTGTAGCAAAATTTGTTGAACCACCAGCAGCGGTATCAATAAGCTGCTTTGTCTTAAGTCGCAACCCATTCACAAAATTCTGCATTTGCTCGGTAGCGTCCATGTTATGAGTAGGACATGCAGTCAAACACCTTTTGAACCTCTTGTATGCATCCCCCAATGACTCCCCCTCTTTTTGTTTGAAATTTACAATGTCGTATCTTTTTCGGATGAACACCGACGCAGGAAAATATTCATTGAGGAATGCCGTTTCCATCTCTTGCCATGTTGTGATACTTGCAGCCGGAAGTGAGTAAAACCACTCCTCTGCGTCATCAGTAAGTGTAAACGGGAACATAACAAGTCTCTTGGCTTCCTCTGAATGACCTTCGATCTTCAACGAAGTTGTCGTAGTGAGAAATCTCTGAAGATGCTTATTTGCATCCTCGTTTATTCTTCCGGAGAACGGCTTGCTCTCTAACTGGCGAATGGTGGATGGATGCAATTGAAAATGTGCCACATTCACAGGTTGATTAACAATAGTCATCCGGTTGGGGTGAGCATTTGCCCCTCCATAGTCCCCTAACAATCTTTCTGCAGGAGGTTGATTTCCAGCCATGTTAACTGGTTCCTGAACTACCTCCCTGTCAAAGTCAGAGTCGCTGTGCTCCGAGTGCACAGACACTTCGTCGTCGCTTTCCTGATGTGGAACACTAAGACTTGCACTTGGTGCTGCCAGTCTTTCAAGTCTTGCCTTGCGGCGTCTCTCGTGCAGAGCTCTTTCTGGTTCTGTGTCAAAGGAAAATTTAGCTGAGGTCTGACCTCGCATAAACAGTTAGACAACAGTTAGAACAGATACAAGACTGCAACGAAATTAAAATTAACAGATAAAAATAAAATTTTGGTCGCAGAGCAACAAAATTTCAATTGACATAAAGTTCGGCTTATAGTTTGGCAGTCCCCGGCAACGGCGCCAAAAACTTGATCGGAAAAATAGCAAGTGTACTATTTTCTACCGATGTAGTTATTAAAGTGAAAGTGAATCCAAGTATCGATCACAAGGACTGCGAATAAAGTACAAGCCAGTACTGAATTTCAATTGAACAAAAAGCTATTGTTGGGTTTTTGATTTGCTTGATGAAACTACTAACTGTTTATAATTAAAAACGATAAGTAAATGATGATTTGGTTCACAAATGAGAAAGCATGCTAAGGTTGATGTATAAATCTTATGTAACCCCTTGAAAACACCGTTGTTCATGAAAAGATGTGACCACAATTGAGTATCAATTCTATAAAATAGTTTTCCCTAATTCCTTAGTGGAGAACTTCTTAATACTTAAAAGTCAATTTCAATTCCTCAATAATTGATTTTAGTATTAAGGCATTATGCATCGTGTTCTAGAATGGATGATCACTATGGTGAAATCCTTATTCCTAAGCGATTTACCGGTAATGTTTTGATTCAAAACGCATTAGAGTGGTGTGTCAAGCCTAACCCTAATCATAGATCAACAAAATATTTTCCAATACAATGAAGCATGAAAATCTTTGAATCATAAACTCAAATTATGAAAACATCAAATTCATCACAACGGTTTTAACAAGTCATTACATGAAAAGATTTAGGGACATCACCCTAGCATAAAATAGTTTAGCTACTCATAATGTTTAAGAAAATAACAAGAGTAATTGAAGTCATTACAAGAAATTAGCGGTTGATATGATCTCCAATCGCGAGTGCTCTTGAAGATCTTCTTCCAAAACCCTTGACTCTTCTTTCTCTGTAATTCTCTATGCTCAATGATCCAAGATGCCTGGTTCCTTCTTCCTGTTAGGTTTTAGTAGTGTTGGCAGTCATCCCTCGTATCCGAAAGGCCCAAAATACCCTTAATGAGTAAAAGGCTTTCAAAATATCACAAGTTGGAAATCTGCCCGCGCCTGCCAACACGGACCGTGTGCAGGAACACGGGTGCCCGTGTTGGTTAACTGCTCCTTTGCCAAAAAATCATTTTCTGCTCAGCTTTTCACACGGACCGTGTGCAGGAACACGGGTGCCCGTGTGAAACCTCTGCCTAGCCTTCAAGAATGCTTTTCCATCCACTTTTTGACACGGGCCGTGTGCATGCACACGGGTGCCCGTGTTGACCTCAACTTTGGCTCTTTTGGCTTCTTTCTCCGCTCGTGCTCGCCATAAGTTTCTACCTCTCCCATGCATCAACCTGGCCACACACAAACTAACAACCAACGCATAAAACGGCACTTGAATAATACTCAAAACACACTAGCATGCAACAACATCACACAATCGAAAACAAGAAACTTACTTGAAAAACATATGACAATGCCACTTAGTATTACCAAGATTGCTAATTTCGGTCGGAAAAAGATGCGGAAACTTACTAGAAATGGTGACCGATCAGGGATCGATAGTCTTAGAGTTACTTGTGATACACTATTTTGCCATTATTGGTTTATGTACCATTGATTTTATTGGAGATGTTTTATAACATTGTTGAATGAGTTTCCGCTGTGCTGAACACATGTTTTGATATTTTTGGATCATTCCTAATAAAGCATAACAAACGACGTGGAGTTTTATTTATTTTATTAATTGTAACATCTTTGTTGTATAATTACTCTGATCTTTATTATGTTTTTCGCGGGGGTTTTTAGAAGGGTGTTACATCCCTAATGTGCAATAGAGAAATCAGAGCTCCGTAGTTCTTCTCAACCATTTTTATTTGTTGTGTGTTTTTTATGGAGAACTGTTCTTTTATGAAAAAGGTTTTCAACAGAAAAAGAGCCCTAAGGAAAAATGAGTTTGCATTTGTTGGTGTTTTTGTTAGGGGAACTAGTAGGATACCCGTGCGTCCGCACGGGTTCTGGTGCGGACCGCGAATATGTCACCAATTTGTCATGAGAATTCAAACAAATTAGAAAAAATCAAAATATTATTTAGAAAAAATTGTAGAAATTTCTAAAAACTTCTATTGTTAAGAAAAACTATTAAACACATATTTTGTAAAAAAACAATCGTTAAAAATAGAAAAAAAATTATTGACAGAGTTATAATGATAAAAATATTTTTAAATTTTAACAAATTAGACAAATATATATTTAAAATTAAAATTAGTTGAAAATCGGTAGAAATTTAAGTTTACATAAAAGTCCAAAAAGAGAATAATATTAAAGAATTAAGTTTAATGTTATATTTATAAAAAGTAGTCAAACATAAATATAAGAAAAAAATTTAAAAATCAATTTAACAAAAAAAAACCAAAATAATTGTACAAAATAGATAAAAAAAGAAATGTATTTCTCAACACTGATTACTTGTGCGTTCACACGGTACTAGTGTGTTACCCGTGCGACCGCACGAATACTGGTGTGTTACCCGTGCGTTCACACGGATTTTGGTGTGTGACCCGTGCATTTACACCGTACTGGTGTGTTACTCGTGCATTTACACCGTACTGGTGTGTTACCCGTGTATTTACACTGTAATGGTGTTTTACTCGTCATTCATATGGTACTGGTGGCAAAATAAAAAGAAAAATAGATAGAGATTTCTAAAACATCTATATTATAGATTAAAAATTATCATCAGAATTTATTAAATTCTACAACTCTTGAGACACTCATTTATAATAAGTTCTATAACTTCTCTTCCATCATAAAAATTTGCAAACATTATAAATCTTTGATCACGCAACGCAAAAAACTTCTGATCTTAAAAAATTTATCAAGATTCTTTCACTTGTATGTACTATAATTTACATAAAATTAGTGTGATTTGAACATCTATTGAAATTAGTTTTCTTAAAGGCATGTATATGATCGGTTCAAATAATTACTTCCTTCTGAATGTTGTTGAAAAAAACTGCACTGAAAATTATAACTAATGTATAATTATATTTGGGGATAAACTAAATACACTAAAATTTTGAAACTATAATGAACATTTATCTAGTTTCTTATCTATAGTTACGTTCTACATCTTCATGGTCTAATGGTTGAATCTGAATAATGATTTCTAGCACTGGCAGCACAATTGGTTATACCTGTGACTCACCGACCTTTCTACATGTTTGAAGACCAATTGATAATCAACAACTAACCAACTCTCCTGTTTTAACAAACATTCATGATTCAACAGATTCATATTTTGGAGCTCTTAAATTTGATTCAAATGTAGTCACACTACTACATTTTTGGCCTACGGCCAAGCTAAAATTTTCCACAGCTCAGAAACTATGGCCACATATATGATTTAGCCAGGATTTTAAAAGCGTAGAATTATGTTATAAAATATTGAATCCGGAGTATGAAACTGTGACATTTACTTCAATTACCACAATTATATAACTGCGGATATTTTAAGCTGCAAAGAAAAACCGCGGCCTTATAATTTTGACTAAAAACTGTGGCCCAAACTCAAAAAACATACCTCACAAAATTGATAAAAATAAATTGGCTTAAATGCACTTTTGGTCCCCTATATTGACATTTTTAACATTTTAGTCCCAAACTAAAAAAGCCAACTATTAAGTCCCCATTTTTAAATAAGGTGAATTTTTGAAGGTCCCTTATCACTTAACAGGTTTTTTTAATGACATGGCACTTCATATTAGTCCAGTCACTTGCCACATCATTAAAATTATTTTGAAATGTATTTTTAATTGATAAATTAATATTTTATTTTTAATTTGGTAAATTATTTATTAATAGAATATGATACTGCATGATGTTTATCTTCATCCCCTTTCTAAAACCCTAGATCTGCCGCTGACTCCATTTTCAGAAAAATCTCACACATAGCATAATTGTTCCAAAAATAAACCACCATCTCCATTAATTTCAACCATTCACAACAACATCAATAGCACAATAAATCCAGAAGCAAACAAAAACTCAAATCTCAGTAACACAACAACAATTTAAAGTAGAGAGAGATCAGAAAATGGAAAAGAAGAACCATGATTTAAATTGCAAACGCAGCGCTGCTACCACGGGCGAAACCACCAACTGTCGCCGACTCCATCTCCGGCACAATCTCCTAGTTCCGGTGACCACATCAACTCCGACGACCCCTCCTTTGCGCAATCTTCTTCTTGATATCACTAATATCCCTCTATTGCTCTTTAATTCTTAACTTTAATTTGTGCTTCGATGTTAGTGCTGAAGGAAAATGAAAGCTTGGTGTTTCTGGAAAAAATAGAAAATGAGAGAGAAAAGTTTTTGTTTGATTGAAATGAGAGAGAGTTTTTGCTTTGTATTTGCTTTCATGAAGAAGAGGATGAAGTTTATGTCTGATTAAAATGAGAGACAGGTACTGTTTGTTTTTGTTACTGCATCTTCTTTTTTTAACTTCTTAAGATTAATAGAGAGAAATTAAAGAAATTGTTGTTAGGTTTCAAAAGGGGATGAAGAAGAACTCAAAAGAAGAAGAAAAAGTTGGATGAGGAAGAAGAACTTCAATTGACGAAGATGAAGATGAAGATTCACTGTTTTAATTTTATAACCTAATTAAAATAATTTTTAATTCTCAAAATAAAATATAATGTTTTTGGAAAAATAAAATATTAATTTACCAATTAAAATTGCATTTCAAAATAATTTTAATGATGTGGCAAGTGACTGGACTAAATATGAAGTGCCATGTCATTAAAAAACTGTTAAGTTATAAGGGACCTTCAAAAATTCACGTTATTTGAAAATGGGGGACCTAATAGTTGGCTTTTTTAGTTTGGGGACTAAAATGTTAAAAATGTCAATATAGGGGGACCAAAAGTGCATTTAAGCCAAATAAATTTAGTAAAGGAATTTGAGATGAATTATATTTTTCCGTAACAAATTCCCTTGTAAATATGTTCCATATTTTTGTGAGGGAAATATTTCCTCTCTAATATATTATTTGATATAAAATAAAAAATTTAAATTTAAATTTCGTTTTAATGATATTATAGCTTAAATTATAATTAAAAATAATATTTTTTAAAATAAATAATAATTATGTACAAATATTTAGTTTTTTAAAATTAATATATATATATATATATATATATATATATATATATATATAGTCAACTATTTTTAATTTTTTAAATAAAAGAATCTAAATATTTATATTATATAAAAATGAAAATAAATTTATTAATAAATTTTAAGAAAAATTGAAAATTTAGATGAAAATAAATTCCCTCTATTTATTTTCCTTTCCCTCCTATATAAAAAAATTTCCCTCTTATTTTTTCCATTCCCTCTCATATTCTAAAATTTTCCCTCTTCTATTCTCAGCTTAGAAGAAAAATCTATAATATAAGAAAATAAGTGGCTCTGGTTTTTACAAAATTACCCATCCTTACTTTTTGTACACCTATTAAAATTGTTAGTTTTTTGGTCTATCCACACAATTGTCCATTATATCTTAATATTTTATTCAACTATATTATAACTTATTTTCACCATTCTTTCTCTCTCTTCACCTTTTTAGTTTTCTACCCTAATCTATCTATACTCCATTTACTCTTAAAAAAAAATAGTATTTATGATCCACAAAATTTTAATAAAAAATAATATAAGGAATAAAATTATTATTGATCTAAATATTTTTTTATACAAAAATTTACTATTCATTCAGATATTTTTGTAAATGATACCTAAACATAAATAATATTTGTATCAGAAAAATCTATTATTGATCTAAATATTTTTATATAAGAAAAATATTATTTATAATTAAAAAAAATTATTCAAAAATGGTATACAGGAAAAAATCTATTATTGATCTAAATATTTTTTATCCGAAAATTTACTATTCACTCAAATATTTTTATAAATGATATCTAAACAAAAATAATATTTGTATACGGAAAAAATTTATTATTGATCTAAATATTTTTATATACGGAAAATGATATTTATGATCCAAAAAATTTTATTCAAAAATGGTATACGGTAAAAAAATCTATTATTGATCTAAATATTTTTATATACGAAAATTTACTATTGATATAGATATTTTTGTAAACATTACCTAAACATAAATAATATTTGTATACGGGAAAAATCTATAATTGATCTAAATATTTTTCTATATGAAAAATGGTGTTTATGATCCCAAAAAATTTAATTCAAAAATGATATACCGGAAAAAATTTATTATTGATCTAAATATTTTTATATACGAACATTTACTATTGATCCAGATATATTTATAAACGATACCTAAAACATAAATAATATTGTATACGGGAAAAAATCTATAATTGACCTAAATATTTTTCTATATGAAAAATAGTATTTATGATCCAAAAAAATTTAATTCAAAAATAATCTATTAAAGATCTAAATATTTTTATATACAAAAATTTACTATTGATCCAGATATATTTATAAATGATACCTAAACATAAATAATATTGTATACGGGAAAAAATCTATAATTGACCTAAATATTTTTCTATATGAAAAATAGTATTTATGATCCAAAAAAATTTAATTAAAAAATGATATACGGGAAAAAATCAATTAATGATCTAAGTATTTTTATATACAAAAATTTACTATTGATTCAGATATTTTAGTAAACGATACCTAAACATAAATAATATTTGTCTACGGGAATTTTTTTTTATTGATCTAAATATTTTTCTATATGAAAAATGATACTTATGATCCAAAAAATTTAATTCAAAAATGATATACGGGAAAAAGTCTATTATTGATTTAAATATTTTTATATAAAAAAATTTACTATTGATTCAGATATTTTTGTAAATGATACTGAACATAAATAATATTTAAATACGGGAAAAATCTATTATTGATCTAAATATTTTTATATACGAAAAATGAAATTTATGATCCAAAAAAAAATTATTCAAAAAATGATATACGGGAAAAATCTATTATTGATCTAAATATTTTTATATACGAAAAATGGAATTTATGATCCAAAAAAAATTATTTAAAAAATGATATACGGGAAAAAATCTATTATTGATCTAAATATTTTTTTATACGTAAATTTACTATTCATTCAAATATTTTTATAAATGATACCTAAACAAAAATAATATTTATATATGGAAAAAATTATTATTAATCTAAATATTTGTATATACGAAAAATTAAGGGTGGCAAAACGGGCCGCCCGCCCCGCCTTATGCTCGTCAAAAAACGAGCGGGGCGGGCATGCCCGCCAAGTAAAATGGGTATCAACATCATGCCCGCCCCGCCAAGATGGCGGGTTGGCGGGCGGCGGGCTTACCCGCCTATTTTTATTTATATATTTTTTAATAGATTAATATGCTTTTTTTACCTTTTAATTAAACTTTTCACTTATTTTTTAAAACAATTTTTTATAAAAGTAATTTTTTATCAAATTTACTTTAAAAAATATTACATATATTTATAAATAAATGTATAAAATAAATCATCAAGAATTGCAATTACTAGAATTAACTAAAGAAAGAGTGAGTTTTGGAGGAGGAGCGGGTTTTGGCGAGCGGCGGGCTTTGGCGGGGCCGATATGGCGGGCGACGGGTTTTGGCGGGGCGGGCTTTGGCGAGTGGCGAGCCTAAAATCCCAACTCAACCCGCCAATTTTTGGCGGATGCGCGGGCGGCCCGGCGGGCCCCGGCCCATTTTGCCACCCCTACGAAAAATTGTATTTAGATCCATAAAAAATTTATTCAAAAATGGTATATGAGAAAAAATCTATTATTGATCTAAATATTTTTATATACAAAAATTTATAATTTATCCAAACATTTTTGTAAATAATACCTAAACATGGGTAATGGTAAATATATTTATTATAATAAATATATTTAATGTAATAAATTCATTATACCCATAATAAATTTATGGTAATGGTAAATGAGACCTAAATAAACAAAATTTATCTTAAAAAAATGATAAAACAATCTATTTATGAAATAACCATCTTATTTGTAAAAAAATATTCTAAAATATATATGAAAAGAGAGAGTTCATTTTTTAAAAACTTACTCTTTATTATAAAATAACTATCTTATTTGTAAAAAAATTAAGAGAAATAATTACTTAATATAGAATACTTATGATTGATGAATACATAATTTCTTATATAAAAAAATTGTTATTCTTTTTGTATTTTATATACATTTTTAACCATCACTATATTATATTAATTTGCTATTTATAATGACATTGTATGAACTGTGTGAATGCATGATTTCTTAATTATTTTCTTTATTTTTCGAGGGGACAAAGCTACGGGACAAAGCTACTTAATCTGTATATATTTTATTTACATTTTTAACCATCATTATATTATATTTATTTACAACTGTGATAGATAAATACTTAATTATTTCCTTTATTTTTTATATGTACATATTAACCTATAACTGATATTTTTGAAAACATAAATCTATTAAATATATTGAAATTTTTATTTAAAATAAGTAAAAAGATTTCAAATGCTTATAATAAGATAGGGGTATGAGTGACAATAAACAAAATTTGAACAAAAAAGTTTGGTACCTGTTACCAAATCAAATAAATATAATCACATATATTATATTTATTTATTATTTATAATATTGTGCAATACGTGCGAACGCACGGGTAGATGACTACTCACGATAGATTATAACTATATTGTACGATGTGTGCAAACGCACGGGTAGATGACTACTTAATTATTTTATTTATTTTTTCTACTAAAGTATATATTTCTAACTAGATTAAATTAATATTTATTTAACAATTATAATTTCAAATGTTTTTTATTTTTAATTTGTGTATCTTTTATATATATTTATTAACCATTATTATATATTTATTTATTATTTAAATCGACTTTGCGTGACCCGTGCGAATGCACGGGTCCTTTACTAGTTTATATATAAGAAAGATGATATTTATGATTCAAATATTTATGATCCAAGAATGATATAAGAGTAAAAAATTTATTATTGATCTAAATATTTTGATATACGAAAAATTTATTATTGATCTAAATATTTTTTCATTTTAAATATTCTATTTAAAATAAATATATTATGTAAATAAATGCGCGTATCAGACCAGAACCCGTGCACCCGTGCGTATGCACGGGTTTGTTACTAGTTTAGATAAAAAAAATTTATTTCAGAATTACCAGGACCACTCACGAAGTTCCCTTTCTCTCTCACTTGATATTTTCACACTCACTCGGTGTTCTATCTCATCTCTCTCAAAGCTTCCTCTCCCTCTCCCACAAGGAGCTCCCTCTCTCTGTCAACAATTTCACCTATCCTTCTCAACAATTTCACCCTCGTTAAACACATTATCGCTAACAATATCACCACTGTTGTGGCTCTAATTTAACCCTAAATAGTTTGGATCGAATACACTATATCTAACAATGGCTTCTAAGATTCATTTATCTTTCGATTTACTAACTTTTGATCTTCAATCACGCTTCAGGATATATATTTCCGCTTTCTTGTCTCTTATTTGTGTATTCTAATAAAAAATTTCGTTTTCATTTATTTGCTTAGGGTTTAAAGAAACCGAAGGTATACTTTCAAAGGATTTAATAGACGACAATATATTTCAAGTACTTGCAACCCGTCTTCCAGAACCTTCCACAGCGCACTCGCTGTCAAGCTCCTTCCCCACCAAGAGATGACTCATTTTATTCCCTCTCGTAACTTCGCTAAGGCGGTCGCAAAGAAGTCGAGCGCAGATGATAATCTCATTCAAGTTCTTCAATCTGAAAGTTACTTACTAGTCAGTTTATCTTGGATTCTTTGTTTGCTTGCTTTAGTTTTTTGGGTATACAATTTTTGAGAAAGTTACTTTCCCTAAGAATGAATGTGATATGCAGAAGTACTCAGGTCTCCCATCAAATCTATCCATACGCACTTTAGATGTCGTCAAAATCTCCGACTTCAACAGTTGTGAAAGAATCTTGGTGCATATTACAAGCATCCACTTTAAAAAGATAAGTAGTCATCTTACATCTTGTGAAATTAAAGTCTTATGGTTTTAGTTCATATAAATATCATTACTTAGGAGAAGTTAATCTTTTTGCTGTCATAATACCGCTTGATAAGTTATACGTGAAGA
This sequence comes from Vicia villosa, assembly GCF_029867415.1. Lineage (NCBI taxonomy): Eukaryota > Viridiplantae > Streptophyta > Magnoliopsida > Fabales > Fabaceae > Vicia > Vicia villosa. The sequence continues at coordinate 333,761 of NW_026705441.1, read as the reverse complement.
TTTTATACACATTGCTTCTACTTAAGCGTAATGTTTCAGCCATTATGAATATCATAAAGACAAATTCATCTTTGCATGAAATATTGTTTATTTAAATGCTATATCCACTTCAAAAGGATAAAATAAATAACTTTGCATCTCATTTGTTAGCCATATGAAATATAGTTTTGTATGTACCAGCTTCCTGTTAGGCGGTCCTACGATATATATTGGCTATAATTTAGTTCGGCCTTTATATGGTTATTTGCAGCATGACGACATCGATCGGAATTCTTTAGCCATACACAACAGGTTGCTAGTTGATGTTAGCACTGTTGTTCATCTGGAATCGGAATTGGCTCGATGCTTGTATTACTTTTCTAAAAGTATTCATGATCTTGATGATGCTGCTATTGTATACAGAATTTCTGTATGTGACAGTCATATTATTATGGCAATCTTTTACAAACTCGTTTATTTCTAAAGACGGTTTGGTGTATTGTATTCAAGTACTCTTGACTGAGATGTACATCGGTTTGGGGGGATCATTCGGCTGTAATTGGTCGGTGGCCTCAATCGTTTAACCAACTCGATATTGTAACGACGCGACGAAACCGTCCACTCCGATCTATCCATGGTCGTGGTTGTGGCTGTCATACACATAAATGGCTGCAAAATATCAGGACACTTAATTTTGTGATAATGCTTTCTTTATGTAACAGATTAAGAAGTGTTTGATTTTCTTTCTAAAGATCCTACTCTGATTCCTGCTGCTTCTGATGAACATGATGATCAAGTTACTCAATGGACCAATCAATCTCCTCATTATCCTCCAAACTTCAGGTACTTATTTCATTTACAATTCACAGTTCATACATATAAATATCATTCTATGTAGTTAAAATCGATGCGAACATGAGCAGAACTATAAAATTATTAAGAAAGATCTCGAGATTAACGATTTGGATATAAGTTTGGTCCTAGATAGAACATTATAGCAAAAGTTAATCTATGTAGCCAACCCCACTTAGTGGGATAAAACTTGGTTGTTATTATTCTTGTTGTATCTTTTAGTGGTTAAAACAGTTGTTTATCTTGTATTCTTTGTTTGCTTGCTTTAGTTGTTTGAGTATACAATATTTAATTTAATGAAATTGCATAACAGTTGCCAAAATATGATATAACTTGGTTTGATTGAAAAGCCTTTTATCCATTAGATGTAAGTTTTTCATTCATATATTCCTTATTGCTCACTTGGCCTCATGTGAAATTTAGTTTCAAGATCAGTCTGTTGTTAGTGTTGTATTTTAAGATATGTGGTGAAATCAGTTTGCTAATATTATTTTTGGTTCTATGAAGTATATGTTGCAAGTAGGTTTGAGTAGCTCTTCAATTGCTGCTTCCAATGAGCCAAACAAGTTTCAACCCCTTTTCTTGTTTAAAAATTGAAATGTTGTATGAATTTGAGAAAATATCATATTATTGTTTGTGGATTATCTTTGATATATGTAATGCATGATAATCGTTATCTGTTTCGAGTGTCATATACCGATGAGTTTTCCTAATATTCTTTGATTTGTCTCTATCAAGTGTATGTTGTAAGTAGGTCTGAATAATTTTTGAATGGCTGCTTTCCAACTAGAAAAACAAGTTTTCAGCCTTTTTTTCTCGTCTAAAAGTTGAAATATTGTTTGAATGTGAAAAAATACTTTGGTGATGTTACATTCGTAAAAAGGTTTTATATTATCTTCTTTTATTCCAATGTTTTCTTTTAAATTTTGTTACATAACATCTCCATTGTTTATATTAATATTGTGTAACTAATTAGTCTTGAATATTTTAATTTGTTCTCTTTAGTATCTACTTTGCTTTTGATAATTGTCTGCTTTTTGTTTTGTTGAGATTGGCGTAAAATGTGATTGCCGCAACTACTTACTGTTAGTGTTTGTTATGATAATTGTTTTGCTTTTTGTTTCATTATCAAATCTATCTATTACCATTTTAATGGCTGGCTTACCGTTGTAACTTTTAATAGCATAAGCTTATAAGATTTTAACTGATTATAGACTGATTTGGAAGAGGAAAATACACAAGAGGTTACCAAGTTGCATGATGCTTTAAATATAATGCATGAAGTAATCTAATCAGCATGCCTTGAATTTTTCATTACCTCGTTGACTGAAGGAATATAGTACTTTTTGAATTTTAACATGTTTTCATATATCTTTGTTGATGATTCATTTAAGCAACTTTTGGTATATTAACGTTGTAGCTGAGGAAAATCTCTTAGAGCGTCTCTTTTGTTGGTGTATCATCGGTATGTCGGTGTATATTTTCTTTCACAAGATCAAACTGCATTTTTCTAGTTGAATTGTTTCTTGTTAAGTAATCAGATATTTTTCATGCTTCCGAACTGTAAACATTATAGCTTCCTCCCATGGTATTCAAGTTCTTTTCAGTTTCAGTTTTCATTTCTTGAGCTATATGATTCATATCACAAAGCTCAAGTAGTAGCTATATGTAAAGGCCAACCAATTATTCTAGTTAGTTGGATTCGATGGCTGTAAGATTCAGTTCTGATTCTGTTTTCTCTATATCCATGTCATAGGCCTAACATATGGTCTTATAAGATGAACATATGGTGTCATATGGATGAACATGACATCACAAAAACATTAGAAAAATGTTTGTTTAGTCATATATGAATGTGTTGGTGGATTAATATGGTGTCCATGATGTTGGATTGAATTAAGATGATATGTGACAAGTGGTGTTAATGTAATAATATGTAAAGGTACTGATGCATTTAATTGCTAGTCTTAGTGTTGTTTTTTTTTTTTTTTATATATTAATTAAGTAAATATGGTATGGTTACGATGTTAAAAGGTGTATGATAAATAAATTATTTTTGCTTAATTTCTTAATACTTATATTTGACATTTTAATATTTGGAATGTAATGAACAGATTCGGAAGAGAACAATAGGTCAAAAACAAGGTTCGCATGTAGGATGACCTAACTCTGTTATATCAGAAACATATAGCAAGTGAAAACATAGAGGTGAATCCATGACTCATTTTATATTTAGTTTTGGTTTAGGTTTATTAGATGTATAATGTACTTAGTCAATCACGATGCTATTGTCATTGATGTGTAGACACTAAAATAATTTGTATTCATACAATTATAGTAATCAAGTTTTAAATTCTTCAAAATTGGTGTAAGTGATTGATGTGTTGGTTTGAAAAAGAAAATCAGCCCTTTGGACAAGTTTGGTTTCACTATTGGAGTACTTAGAACTAATTCTAAAAAATTAGTATTATTGTTGAAATTATATATATATATATATATATATATATATATATATATATATATATATATATATATATATATATATATATATATATATATATATATATATATATATATATATATATATATATATATATAATGACATTTTTGTGTAATGGCATAGAAATAAACTGTGGCAAGATTAATGGTTTAGAATGTACAAAATATAACCACGGTTTTAAATCTGTGGTCATAACCAAACTGTGGCTATACCTTGAACCAAAAATGTGCGCTAAGCGTTAAATTGAAATCGTGGTTTTACCATATGGTCACAGTTCTGTAATCATGGCAAATATAAACCGCGGCCTTGACCAAACTACCTAAATTGTGGCCTATAAAAGCCACGGATGTCAAAAAAACGTGGCATATATACCAATAAACTGTGGACTATACTTTAGGCCACGCCCGCATATCCCACAGTTGGAATTTCGTGACCAAACCGTGGCCTCAGTGTTACGCCACGGTTATTTTGCATATAGCCTCGATTTCTTGGCCGTGGCAGCAGACTTTTTTTTTTTTTGTAGTGTCATGATACTTGCAGTCCTATTATGTGCTTTTCTTTTCTCACTTGCATTAATCTCCATCATACGGTGTGCCTTGAGATTTTCAAACGCGGCCATCAACAACTACTCTTCTTCGAGTTCGAGCAGCAACTCTTTACCTCAATTGGTCAACAAATGAATCAAGAAAAAAGCTCTCAAAACATTACCAACATGTCATACCCCAATTTTTGACCCTAAGATCATACATCATTTGCGTTTCAATCAAGATCACAATCTTGAGATTTCATTTTTTTGGTGGTATGCTCACTTCGCCTCTAAGGGGAACCATCAAACACTTATGGCTTTTAAATTTGTTTTATACTAACCAAAATCCAAAAGTATGCATTTTGTTTCTTTTGTTTGTGTTTTACAGGTAAAAGATCGAGCAAGAATCAAAACAGTGCAAGAAAAAGAATTTTTGAAAATTTTACTATGGAAATCGATTTACCCATATAGAAAATCGATTTCCTAGGACGAAATTTGAAAAAAGAGGGAAGCATGACATCATTTTGGCACCAATCAACATTTCCTTGATTATTCTTTTTCATTTACCAATATTCCACCTCACAAAATTAATTTCTTTCATTAACCTCATTTTAACCCCACTTTACCAAATTAAACACAAGCTAATTACCAAATGAACAATGACCAAATTGCCCACACCTCCGCCTTCAATTCTATAAATAGAGGCCTCTACCTCTTCATTTTACAAGCTTGAATAGCCAAATAAACTCTTGCAATTTCTCTCCTCATCCCTACCAAATTCACCTAAAGCTCTTTTTTCCTTCATAAAGTTAATGAGTTACATCTTGAACCTCACTAAATTTGAGCTAAACCATCATCCATCTCTATTTTTTCTTCAATTGTTGAGAGATCAAGACTTGTGTTGGTGTGTTCTTGAAGTAGATCCAAGTTTTGTTCAAGATTTGGTAAATTTCTACATCTTTTTTATATTCCACAATGTGATTCTTTTGTGCTTGTGTGTGATGCATCTTTGATGCTATATTGGTGACATTTGGTGAAGATTTGATGGAAAATTCGTGCACATTGATATATGAGATCATAAGGTGTTTGTGTTTTTGCTCAAACAAGGTTTTATGCTTCCTAATGCTGTTTTTTTGAAAACTGCACGCACGAAATCGATTTCCACTCTATTTTTTGTGCCAGATGTGAAAACTGCACTCAGGAAATCGATTTCCTATAGAGGTAAATCGATTTCCACACTCAGGAAATGATTTCCTGCAGAGGTAAATCAATTTCCTGGCAGCTTTTTGCTTTTTTCCATTTTAAACTTGTTTTTTGGTTTTAACTCTTCTTCTTCTCCATTCTTTTGATATTTTCTTTGAATCACAAATTAGAGGCCTAATTCCTCTCTAATATCAATGGACTTAGGGCGTCGATAGGATGAAAATCCGAATCCGCAATATTAATTGATTGAGCTTAGAGATGGAAGGAGCTTTTGAATGTGGTTCCATCTTTTATTTCTCTTTCTTTTGATCGATGAAAGTCTTAATACCTTGAGAATTCTTATGGATTCTTGGTAAAGACGAGATCGCTACCTATTTTCTTTTCGTGCGGTATTGCTTTTGGAGAGTGATCTATATATCGCTTCTCTCGCATACATTAGCACATAAAGTTTTGACCGGCCTCGTTGTAGGGTGATTTCTACATAAATCACTTGACGATCTGCTTAACCTAGCACAACATATCGTGTTCCGAATAAAAAAAGATCAAACATGGAAGAGAATTATATGCGGTTGATTTAAGACTTATGGAAGTTTATCGTGTAGTCGCTATGATTTTATCAAGCTTCTGATAAATTTCCATTGAATTTAAATCCGAGAACATCCTTCACTCACCATCGATCTTTATTACTAACTTTGATAACATACTTGACAAGCTTCAAGATGGTTATCTTTAACATCTAACAATTGACTTTAATTTCCGCACTTTTATTACATTGCTCTTTATATTTCTCGCTTTATGCTTTATTTTATCATTTCATCATGTTTATGCTCCCGCCATTTTCTATCTGTCCATTTGGACATTTATATTCTGCTATTTTCTCTTTGTCCATTTGGACGTTTTGTTTATGTTTCCGCTATTTTCTTTTTTCTTTTTCTTTTTTGTGGTCGATGGTTCCTCTGTGATGAGATAAAGTCCTAACCCGGACTTTGGTGAGTATCTTGAGATAGGAGGTGGTAAGACCAATAGTTGCATGTCAGGAGCAATTCTTAACATGAGCATCATATGGTGTAACCCCAATCAGTGGAGGCCTCATGGAAGGTAGTAGATGTTGTTACGAGCCATCGTAAGAATGCTATTACTTTCAATAGTGAGTTTCCGTAGAAGCTGAACGGCCTAGAACCCTTTTAACCCATCTAAGCCTTTTTAGGATGTAGCGCAGAAACAAGTTCAAGTACCGATTTGAGCTTGTTGTCATGCGATGCTACGCTCAGACGAGGTCATTTTAGGAATATTATTGGCGCCCATGAGCAATTGTGCGAGTCGGTAGTATCCGATAGAAGATTGAAAACTCTGGGAACCTTTGTAGAACCCGTTCGGCAGGTACAAAATTCCCTAGTACATACCTTTGGGGGTGGTTCTTAACCTTGACTCCATGCTCGTGACGTCGAACCTTTGAACCTTGTTCATGCAACCATGTGTGACCTTGATTGTAATTGATGCATAAACCATGCATCCATGCATTCCTTTGATTTCCAAGGAACTCATAGGTCTTTCTTTGTAAACATCATAAGTTTTATCAAACTCAATGGATCTTGGGTGTTGATGGGGTGAAAACCCTAATCCACCAAAATGGATGATTGATCTTGATGATAACAAGATCAATGCTTTGATCCAATTTAGGATTTACTTCCTTCATGCTTTGATGTTTACAAATTAATAACTTGAATTCCTCGAGAATCAAACAACAACAAAAACAACATTGCATTTGCATTGCATTATTTGCACACATCATGCATTCATCCAGGTTGTTCAGAAAACTTATTCTTGCTTGTCTCCATCTTCAGAGTTGTTTGTCTACCGTCAAGCTGATTCCTCGACATATTGAACTAGAAGCATGTATCTGAAAAGTATGGAAGAACTTCAACAAGACCAAGAGTTGCTAAGAGCAGAGGTCAGCCAGTTGAAAATTCATTTAAATCAAATCATGGAAATCCTGCAAGTCTTGTTGAAGAGACAATGCAACCTTCCTCCGATTGTTACAAAGCAAGTGGATACTCCTTTAGCCTTTTTCGTTGCTACTCCAACTTAGGGGCAACCATCCGTTATGCCATGTGATTCATATCTTGGAGTAGACAAGGAAACGCCAGTTTGCTTTCCTCAACCAGTGCTTCCCTTTGGGGCAAGAGTACAGGAGTTAATGAGGGCAAATATTTTATCTTTCAAGGATGTTGGTCCCAATGTTGTCAAGAATCCTCTACCAAATCAGAGTGGTTGAAGATAATTCCAAGACAGAATGTTCCCTAAAGCCAGTTTCTGTACTATTTGTATTTCCTTTATTGTACTGTTTACTTTTAGACTTTGTTTGTGTCTGAATGGTGATTTTAACGAAATGAGCATTGCATATTTTGAATTCATTTTCATCTACTATGTTTATGTTTATGCCTTCTTTTACAAAAATTTCTTCCATTTGCTTTCTCTTTCAAATTTGTGTTTTATGCAAAGATTGGAGGGAGGATGATGACAAGGAAATACCCAAGTTGTTGACCTTTATGCCTTCAAATAAAACTTTGCTGATGATGTACAAGCATTGCTTCTATTCCAAAACACTGGAGAAATAAGGAAGTTAATCCCTCGTCAACCCCTTTGAGCCTTCAAAGTAGGAGTTTCTTTCTGTACGAAAAAACACGCATTTTTATCATGGGGCAGGGTAGTTCTCAGTTAATTTGGATGTGCATTCTATTTTAAGAGAATCATTCAATACACCTTTCAACAAGGACTTCAATTACAAGCTTTCCTCCGCATACATCCAAGAAGTGTTGGAGATGTCAATTAAAAGCCAATGATGGTTCATCAATCATTAAGCAAGGCAGTCATTATCTTTCAAAAAAATGTATAAAAAAAAAGAGAATCAAAGAAAAGCATGCTAAGTCAAAACCATAAAAAGACTTAGGCAAAAATTAAGGCATTCTGCTGACTGTAAGTTCAAAAATAAATAGTTTAGGCAAAAGTTAGGGATATCAAAAGAAAAAGATCAAAAAAGGAAGTCAATAAAGTCCTTAAGCAACAAAATGTTGTGACTATCAAAAGGAAGAAGTGACTGCCATCCCAAAAGTTCTCCTTGCTTGTGAATTATCATCATTATCACAGGTGCAATTCTAGAAGTCTCTTGGAACATGAATGCATTAGTTGAATTAACTGAGTTTTAGTACTGGAGGTCATCACGAAGATGGTGAGGGTACAATCGAATTTTGAGCCTTATATCCGTTGTTTATGAAACTGTGAACCTAGCCATGTTACAACCTTTAAAAGACCTAATTGAAGCAAGGTTTGGTTGAAAGCATACTACAACATGGTTGCGTAAGCTGAATCCCAAGAGATTTACCAATCATTTATTTTGATATCATGTCTTTGCTTTATCTTTCACTTTGAATGTCTTAACCTTTGTATTTTGACCAGTGATTCCTTTTTCCTTCCATATATAACATCTTTTCAATAATGATTTTGATTTCAAAAATATGTTTCGAGCATTGCATTTAAATTACCATTCTTGAATGAACATTTTATTTGCAAGTAAGCACTCATCTTTCAGGAAGTTCAAACAGTCGAGAAACTTGATCAGTGATCCTATCAGGGGCATGTTATTTAAAGATCCTGTTTTCAGATGTTCAGTCAAGATTTGTTGATCAGAATATCCTTTCAAGACTTATATTGGGGCAAGCTTTCCCAACAGTCATTTAAGAACTGAAGCCATTATCAGTTCATCCCCAGTACAGTTCAGCTGAAGCCATGATCAGTTAACTTGCAACAATTAGTGAATCAGGGGAAATCTTCTTCAGCAGTACCCAATCATTTCATCAGTCCTTCTCAAAGGATCATCAGTTTGATACAGTTATTAGTGTGATAGAAGTTTGTTTAAGCATCTTCTTCCCAAGTAGAGTTGGCAGAGTTCTCGTATTAAGGAATCAGAGTTCCAATCCTTCCTCACAAAAGAGTCTATCTCAGTTGTCACAAACAATTACATTGCATTGATCATATATCATGCATAGAAAAATTTAACATCATGCATAAAAGAAAAATTCATGCCCATTTACTTTTTCCGAGGTCCTGTTGCTATCAACATCTTACCTTGAGATCAAAGTCCAACTTACTGGGCACCTAACAAAACAGATTTATCTCTTTGATCCAGTCTATTCGATGTTCTTCCGGATATGTCCTGCTTGTTCTGACAATTTTCCAGAACTTTCTCACCTTTTATGCTAAGCCACTATGGATGTCATAATCCCCATTAAAGTTTATTTCACCTCATTCAATGCCATTCTTGAATGTCTATGAGTTCAATCATGTTTTATCTTGATTGACATTTGATGCTGCTCAATCATGCTTTACTCTGGATTGCCTTTGATGTTATCCAATCATGTTCTACTCTTGATTGCCCTTGATGCTGCTCAATCATGCTTTACTATTGATTGCCTTTGCTTTTTCTCAATCATGTTTTACTCTTGATTGCCCTTGATGTTGACCAATCATGTTTTACTCATGATTTCCCCTGATGTTGACCATACATGTTTTACTCATGTTTAACCCTCACATCTCCGGATAGAAGAAACTTAAATAGGGGCATCTGTCATACACCAATTTTTGACCCTAAGATCATACATCATTTGCGTTTCAATCAAGATCACAATCTTGAGATTTCATTTTTTTGGTGTTATGCTGACTTCGCCTCTGAGGGGAACCATCAAGCACTTATAGCTTTTAAATTTGTTTTATACCAACCAAAATCCAAAAATATGCATTTTGTTTCTTTTGTTTGTGTTTTACAGGTAAAAGATCGAGCAAGAATCAAAACAGTGCAAGGAAAAGATTTTTTGAAAATTTTACTATGGAAATCGATTTACCCATATAGGAAATCGATTTCCTAGGACGAAATTTGAAAAAACAGGGAAGCATGACATCATTTTGGCACCAATCAACATTTCGTTGATTATTCTTTGTCATTTACCAATATTCCACCTCACCACAAAATTAATTTCTTTCATTAACCTCATTTTAACCCCACTTTACCAAATTAAACACAAGCTAATTACCAAATGAACAATGACCAAGTTGCCTCCACCTCCACCTCCAATTCTATAAATCGAGGCCTCTACCTCTTCATTTTACAAGCTTGAATAGGCAAATAAACTCTTGCAATTTCTCTCCTCATCCCTACCAAATTCACCTAAAGCTCTTTTTTCCTTCATAAAGTTAGTGAGTTACATCTTGAACCTCACTAACTTTGAGCTAAACCATCATCCATCTCTATTTTTTCTTCAATTGTTGAGAGATCAAGACTTGTGGTGGTGTGTTCTTGAAGTAGATCCATGTTTTGTTCAAGATATGGTAAACTTCTATATCTTTTTTATATTCCACAATGTGATTCTTTTGTGCTTGTGTGTGATGCATCTTTGATGCTATATTGGTGACATTTAGTGAAGATTTGATGGAAAATTCATGCACATTGATATATGAGATCATAAGGTGTTTGTGTTTTTGCTCAAACAAGGTTTTATGCTTTCTAATACTGTTTTTTGAAAATTGCACGCACGAAATCGATTTCCTACAGAGGGAAATCGATTTCCACTCTGTTTTTTGCGCCATATGTGAAAACCGCACTCAGGAAATCGATTTCCTACAGAGGTAAATCGATTTCCACACTCAGGAAATTGATTTCCTGCAGAGGTAAATCAATTTCCTGGAGGAAATCAATTTCCTGGCAGCTTTTTGCTTTTTTCCATTTTAAACTTGTTTTTTGATTTTAACTCTTCTTCTACTCCATTCTTTTGATATTTTCTTTGAATCACAAATTAGAGGCCTAATTCCTCTCTAATATTAATGGACTTAGGGCGTCGATAGGATGAAAATCCGAATCCGCAATATTAATTGATTGAGCTTAGAGATGGAAGGAGCTTTTGAATGTGGTTCCATCTTTTATTTCTCTTTCTTTTGATCGATGAAAGTCTTAATACCTTGAGAATTCTTATGGATTCTTGGTAAAGACGAGATCACTACCTATTTTCTTTTCGTGCGATATTGCTTTTGGAGAGTGATCTATACATCGCTTCTCTCGCATACATTAGCACATAAAGTTTTGACAGGCCTCGTTGTAGGGTGATTTCTACATAAATCACTTGGCGATCTGCTTAACCTAGCACAACATATCGTGTTCCGAATAAAAAAAGATCAAACATGGAAGAGAATTATATGCGGTTGATTTAAGACTTATGGAAGTTTATCGTGTAGTCGCTATGATTTTATCAAGCTTCTGATAAATTTCCATTGAATTTAAATCCGAGAACATCCTTCACTCACCATCGATCTTTATTACTAACTTTGATAACATACTTGACAAGCTTCAAGATGGTTATATTTAACATCTAACAATTGACTTTAATTTCCGCACTTTTATTATATTGCTCTTTATATTTCTCGCTTTATGCTTTATTTTATCATTTCATCATGTTTATGCTCCCGCCATTTTCTCTTTGTCCATTTTGACATTTATATTCCGCTATTTTCTCTTTGTCCATTTGGAAGTTTTGTTTATGTTTCCGCTATTTTCTTTTTGTCCATTTGGACCATACTCTATTTTTATGCTAAAACATTAATAAATAACTTAAAATCTAAAAAATACTTAAGGCCCTATGGACTATTGGTTATTATCCCGAGCATTTTAGAGACTTGGACTTGTTGGACTTAGTACCTCTGGACCCTGTTATTCTGTTGTTACTCTATTGTTATTCCATCTGTCTGGCATTGGATTGTTGTCTGTTTGTGTGTGTAGGTATTTCCTCGAAAGCCCTTGATGGTTAATTCCAAGGCGTCGTGATAAGTATTTTATCCAAAAACAGCCGCTACTCTGCCCGATTTTCATCAGAATTTTAATGTGCTTAATGCAAAGTGGTGCTAAAGATAATAAGTTCATCTGGATCCCCAAGTGGTAATGTGTTGGCTTAGTTTTGATAGTCTAAAGGATGGGAAATCTACCTTGACTCTTAATGTCAAGTGTTGGCTTCTTTTTGGTTAGATTGTTCTTTCCTTAGCTTTTATTTTATACACTAGGATAGCCTCTTCATCTCCCCCCCTTCATAGATTTTCAAAATCTTCTCCCTTTTTCCAAAATCTTCTTATGTTTGCAATATTTTTAAAAATATTTCTCTAAAATATCTTCTGCCCTTAGTGGCTTTTCTTTCAAAGTTTAGACACGATTAATTGTTGTAGTGAGTTGCGATACCCCACGATTTTGAGATTGATTGATATAATGGAATCTTTTCCACGTGAAAGAGCATGTGATAACATGACCATGATCTTGATTCAGTTCAAAAATACTTCCACTTCAGATGCTTCTGCCATAGACCAACCTCAGCCATCTGCTCAACCGGCTCTAAATCCTCCAGCTTCAGATGCATCTGCTCAACCGTCTCCAAATTGGCCAGAAATCCCAATTTATGCAAGTAATAGTTGCAACTAATTCCAATTTTGTCAATCATATGTAGCTAAAAGTTAGGTAGTCTCCATTTTTGAAGAAGACATATCACACACTCTGTATCCAAACTTGGTAATTTTAGCTCAGTTGAATAACTCATTGTTATGTAGCGGGGAAAATCTGAGATCAAAGCCATTAATTGACTCGACTCAATATTTCAGTGAAAGTCGCCACCGCGTTTTATTGTTTCCAAAGGAAATGGGAAAAGAACGAAAAAACCCAAAGTTTGTTTTAATAAAACAAAAAGAGATCTTAGGTACGGGTATTGATTATACAAGGGGAAGGTTTTAAGCACCCCTCATATCTATGGTATTCCACAGGAACCTTTTTGAAAATCTGTGTCGTGTGCTAAAAAAAGGATTTGTTTTATTTTTAAAATAAGCTCGGCGAGACATTAAGCCTTGTGCCTACATACCTCCTCGGTGCAATGGAGAAGTCAGAGCTAATGTAATTCCACTTAAAAGGGAAAAGATTTTTAAAAGGGATAAACACTTTATCATCGTTGAAGAGAAATACTCATCCATTGATTTTGATCATGAGAACAAATGGATTCTTTGCATCACAAATGAAAGAAGGGCTCCAACTCGGATGAAAATCAACGAGTATGCCAACTGTTGGTGTGAAGCACATATCAAATACTTTCTCACAAACCGCATAAAGTTTATCCTCCTGCATAGTCATGATTTAATATTTTATATGAATGTAACAGCCAAATTTTGCAATTGTAGGCATTAGAATGTTATGTTAAAGTTATTTCTATTTGTAAAGTAAACCAAAGTAACAATAGAAAGACTTACTGCCTTTAACTGGCCATGAATATAGTCCACAAGTCGTTGGTTGGACATGCAATCCCTATACGCATAGGAGGTTATATAATAGTAATGTAATTAAAGTGAGAATTCAGAGTAAAAAAAGGAATATTTACCATTTATATGCAGCTGGTAACATCAAGACGGTTTTTAGAGGAAATCTGAGTAACCTACCATATCCTATCACATGCTATCACAAGAAACTCATCATCATCACAAATCTTAACCTGTGGAAAAGTATATATAAATAAGTAAATAAATTCAAACTAGAGCAAAGAAAATAGATAATGACTTCTATCAAAGAGCATGAGAACCTTAAACTATGCACAAATAATATAAGAAATAAAGTAATAAATTGTCCAAAGAAATAAAATTTTGAGTATGACCATAAATAAAACAGAGGCAAGAAAAGCGGCAAGTCTTTTCTTCTTTAAATAGCATGATATACAAAGCAATAGTTATTTCCAAAAGCAAAACAAATTAACAAATAAACAAAATCAAAAATGAAATTCAATATTTAGAAGATTTTAGTAACGTTACGTTACTTGGCCACCAAGGACGGCGACAATGAAAGAAAGAAAATTAATAGTATGGTTCTTCATCCTTTGAAAACTAACAGTATGGTTCTTAATCCTTTGAAATTTTTTCCCATGCTGCAGCATGAACATCGTTGTCTGTCTCAGTTACTTCCTGTTATATTTAAATCATTCTATAGTAGGAATTAAGTTGAATAAACTATAAATGCTAACAGTAATATCAAATTTTTAGACCTGTATATCAAATTTATAACAATCCTCAAATTAAACTCCTTCGGACATTATGCTGCAACAACAATAATCGCATGGTCAGTTATGTAGAAAATATCCGAATTCTTCGACCCCTACAAAAACTAGCAACCACTGCACTGATACCAACTTTACAACACAAATTTTTGTTATTTCACCAAATCAGTATTCCCATTAAAAAATACTCAGCAAACTATTTGATCACATTGCAAAAGTCCAACACAAAAACCATAAAACTGCAAAAAATACCATTCCCAAAGGACAGCGCAAAATGATTAAATCATGGGGTTTTTCATCAAAATTATAACAGAAAAGAGCAGGGTTCACACTTTTTCTTTTCCTGGAGTGCGCAAAATTAGTCAATAGTTTGCTTTTGGACACAAAAATACCATGTTGCAGCTAATGAAGTAAGCATAAAAGTACCTTATCCTCATCTTTCAAGGAAGATTTTGCTAAACCTTTTCTAGAACTACCTTTCACATGTCCCTTCTTTTTCTTGTCCTCCAGCTCCCGCAAAGATGACCCACCATCAACCTCGGTTCTTTCTTCTGTTTTTCCACTACCTTTTTTCTTGTCCTTCGACTTTCAGGAAGATGGCCCACCATCACCCGTGGTTCTTTCTTCTGAAATTTTGCTACCCTTTTTAACTGCATCAACAACAATAGCTACTTTCACATCAAAGCTACGATCGAGTCCCTTTTCTGCAGATGTTCTTGCTGATTTTACTTCTGAATCACATGTTCCTTCAGACACCTTTTTTGGCCAACATGTTGTAATACTTGGATGAAAAGATATAAAAATATTGAAAAAAAGTTTTAAAAAATTGTAACAGAAAGAACTGCACAACCTCAACTCTGGTCCTCTATTTTCTTTTAGGGTATCTGACATGATAGAAAGTCTTTAGTTGTTGCTCTTTCCTTGGCAATGATGACTTTAGCGTCACTTGTAAAATAATGGATCTAATAGTAAGGTTTTGAAGATATCAAGAAGAAGTGAAAGTGTAGGCATGGATCTAATTGTAAGGTTTTGATGGCAATGATGGTATATTGAAGCACCTTTACAGGATATCATAAACTCATACACTTCGAAAACGCTGTTCTTTTTACCTTCATGTTATCATCATATGTCGCAACACCGATAAACTTGTAGTTATCTGTAAGCATAGTCAACATCCATGGGCTTGCATAATTATGCTGCAACAAAAATCAGAAACCTATTTCATTATAAATAAACCAATGCATAGTTGAATGTTACTTGCTTAGCCTCGTGTCTGTAGCATAATTGTGTCCAAACTGCCAACATATCAAAACATGATTGGTCACCGACGAGGGATTTTCGATTACAACATTTTTAGTGTCAAATTGACAAGTAAAATCCAAACCCATACACATCGACCTTTATATCATATTGCTTTTTATCTCCTTGACGTAACGTTATCGTGTTGGTGAAAATGCTGACTTGAAATTTCAAACACATAAAACCCATACACACAGATAAAAATAATAAAGAAATAACTTACAGCTTGTTTAAGTCCACGTTCTTTTGTTTCATTAACTTTCTGCAGCTTGTGAATATATTTATAAACCCTTTCTCAAACATTTACACTGTCGATTTAGCATAAAACTGATTAACCAACCGCAAAACAAAATCGTTTGAGCAAAAATCAAATTTACCAAAATAAAAAAGTTAACAAACTTCATTTGGCAAAGAAAACCTGGTCATCGCTCTTCGTCCTAAGCCCATAACCACTTCTATCGGGTGCTGCAATTCCGAGTGGCTACTGACACGCTTCCGTATCTCGTCCGACGATATTCTAAGACACCATAACAATAAAACATAAAGAACTACAAATCTCAAACATAAAAACTAAGAAAGTGATTAGTTTGGAACTTTCATCAAACAATTTGCAGGCAAGGTGCAAAGTTGCGTATTTTGATAGCACGTTGTTAACACAAACAAATCTAACAGTAACAACATCAAATGTGTTTAACACCAAACATTTCTCCCTAAAAAAAACCATACCAATCATGAACCATACTTACTGTTTGTGTAAAACAAATTTAACATATAACAGAATAGAAAATGATTAGAGGGGTAAGAAGGTTGAAACTCAATTATTTGTCTACAAAATGTTAGCATAAGGTTATTAGCTTATAAATCGACAAAATGAATCTAACATCATATGTAAAATTACTAAAGGACATACCTTTGTTAGCTTAAAAACTCAGCGAAAAAACTCAACTCAGGCTTAACCTTATGAATCTACCATACTTGAAATCAACACACACTAAATCAGAAGATTTCAAAAAAAAAAGATGAAACCCTAAATTCATAACCCAACTTATTTGCACGTCGTAAGCTGATTCGCACACCATTATTTTTTCGGTGTGATACAAATATACCAAAAGAGATAGGAGGATGGTGATGATTTTGTTACAGAATGAAGGTTGGGGAAGACAAAGAATAAGAAGAAGAACAAGAAGCAGAGGGGGGAGGTTGTGGAAGAGGGAGAAGAATGGCGCAGAGAGAGAAAGAGAAAAAAGAGAGAGAGAAAGTGAAAAAAGAGAGAGAATGAGATAGAGAAAAAGGACGTGAGATAGATAGATATGTTACTTTTTTCAGTTAGAATGGTGTATTAGCTAAGGTTTTGATACATATGCAAGGGTATTAAGGGTTTTTTTTCAGAACTATTAAAGTTCTTATATGGTAGATATTTCAAGTGGTTCCCTTAAACAAGATATACATGAGTATTTTTCTTTTAGTTTTGTAGGTGTTTCAACATCTTTATGTGTTTTGGATTTTTGTTCACAAAAGTGTTTTATTCTTAAGGTTACCCAATCATTTGTATTTCAATCATCAATCAAGATCACAATCTTGAGGTTCCATTTTTTGGTGTTGTGCTCACTTCATCTCTAGGAGAGATCACCAAGAACCCATATTTGTTTAGCTTGTATATGTTATACTAACCCAAAATACCCAAAATATTGCTTTGTTCCTTTTCTATGTTTGTGTTTTGTAGGTATCAAGCCAAAGCATCCATTAAACAATGCATTTTTCAACATTTTCACCAGTGAAAATCGATTTGCATAAGAGAGCAATCGATTTGCACAACTGTTTTCTGCGCCAGAATTTCCTTTTGATCAGTGCAAATCGATTTGCATAAAGTGCAAATCGATTGCATCAGTGCGAAATTTGAAAAATGGAGGCAATTTTCAGCTTTGTGGGTTTTTGCATCATTTTCATTTATTGGGAGAATATTCTTGATCTCATTCCCTACCTCATCATTGTTAGACGATGTGACAGATCTTGAAGGGGGTGAATAGATCCCTTGTTTATTTTTCGCACTTTTTAAATGATAAGCGAAAGCTCCCAGATTCAATGTCGTCTACAAATAATCCGTTATTGGAATGACTGGATATGCGAAACCGAATGGTCAGACATTGATGAAGAGTGATTCAACACTTAAGTATATCAATTTGCTTAATGTAGACACCTAATGATTATTACTACCAATAATTTGTTTTAAGATAACGACAATAATTTGTGTGTTAGTTAATTTTTCAAATACTTGGTGTGCAAAATACACGAAGTTCGAACAGCTCACAATCATACGAATTATTGTGAATGAAAGTAAAATGCGAAAAGTAAGACAACACCTAATTTGTTTAGGCAGTTCCCCTTGTCGTCCTTGCGTAGGGTACGTCTGCCCCTAATTCTAAATTTAGAATTAGGATATATGCTATTAGGTTGCAAAGTGTTTACAAGAGAAGAATAGTTACCAATACCCAATTTTACAATAGTAGAAAATTGATTTAATACTCTTCTCTTCCCTTGATTCGAGCTAAGCCAAGTTTGTCAAATCCTTCGAAGAAACCTCTAGTTAACGCTACTTGTTTGCATGTTATGAACGTTCCACAAACCTTTCACTCGGTTGATTTCGATCTCAAGAATTTGACGCCAAATCAATCTTCACAATCCTCCGGTTACCGTGATATAATTGAGCAAACCCACAATTCCTCAATCTCTTCACTCGGCTGAATTTGATGAAGCTTTGATTTATGCAAAAACCACCAAATATTCAAGATCTTGGAGGAGAAAATCCCAAAGATTTTATCCAAGAAAAAACCCACAAAAGCTCAACCCAATGTTGAATCTCTAACTTGAGTTTGAACGTTATCAATCCATCAAAGCACTATGATCAACAAGAATTATGGTGTGTAGTTGTTGAAGAATGTTTGGATGATTGAAGATGAAGAGCTCTTTGTGTATATCTTTCACTTTTTCTTGTATTTTTCTGAAAAATGACATTCAATGATATTATATGTGTTAGCCAAAAAATCAATGGATCAGAATGCAGCAAAGAAAGCTTATCAGTAGCAAGCGACCGACTGCTTCCACAAGGATAGTCGGTGCATCCACTCCTGAACCAAGCAAGAGGCGAGATTTTTGCTCTATGCATCAACCGTTATAGGGGAGTGCGTTGACGCATTTGGCCAAATTATTGACTCCTAGTATACGTCGACCGTTTGAGTCGGCGTGGTCTCTCCCGATGGTGATGGAATCAATTTTCACATAGCCATGCGTCGACCCTAGTGAGTCATGCATCGATGCATACTGGAAATTCGTTACTTCCAGTTTTGAGCCAACTATTGGGTCGGCGTGAGCTGTCTCAAAGTTGATCCAAGGTAGATTTGTGTTGTATGAGTTGACTCAAGGATAGTATGCATCGACGCATCCAGTGTTTACTCCCAAAACCACTTATTTCTTTGAGAGGGTATTGACACTGCAATGAGAGGGTTTTGACATCATTAAAATACATTTGGAAGTGTATGCCCTCACATACTCCCCCTTTTTGATGATGGCAAAACCTAAGTCATGTAAGATCAATTTGGCGCACGAATTGAGTAAGCTCCCCCTGATTGTGTGCATTATGTAATTTCGTAGTTTCCTGCACAATACCCTTATTTTCTCCCCCATTGACAACATCAAAAAGGGAAATCATATATTTGAAGGTAACACAATACATGATATCAAAAACGTTTAAAATGCTTCATGTATGAGTCGACCCATTATTTACTTAGGTCGACCATGCTCTGTTTATGCAAAAAAGGCCATTTCATGATGTGTATGCTCAATTTTGTAATAATTATGAACCCTAATCACAAAGACATTATTATGGATGACAAACACAAATTTGCAGCCAATTTTCCTATCAAATTCGTACTTTTCCTATCCAATTTGCAGCCAGCAAAGTCGGAGTCAGAGTAGCCAACTAATGAATAATCACCTCCCTTGGA
The DNA here is from genome assembly GCF_029867415.1 of Vicia villosa. NCBI lineage: Eukaryota > Viridiplantae > Streptophyta > Magnoliopsida > Fabales > Fabaceae > Vicia > Vicia villosa. The sequence goes on along the minus strand of NW_026705441.1, from coordinate 314,285 downwards.
GGACCAAAGACCATGCTTTAGAGTACCACAAAGATACTTAACTATACGCTTTACGGATTTTAGGTGAGACTCCTTGGGACATGATTGAAATTTGGCACACATATAAACACTAAACATAATATCGGGACGGGAAGTGGTAAGATAGAGAAGTGAACCGATCATACCTCTATACCTTTGTACATCAACTTGCTTACCGTTTTCATCTTGATCTAGATTTACCACAGTAGGTGAAATTATGGTATGACAGACTTAGGATGTTACTCATGATGTCAAGACATCTGATCTATTATTAACGTAGCAGAGGCAGAACAAAAAGTTCCCCTAATTGTTAATTACCCCTAAGGAGGAGTCAATGAGAACTGGGATCATATAAGTTCAGTCAACATAACTAGATTGTAAACGTTATTGGTTCATTAAAGGAACAACTATCAAACCTAAACCTGATGTTATACACGATGTCACAACATCCATGACTGAACAAACAAAACATTGCAGAAGATAAATAACACAGATAATTGTTAACCCAGTTCGGTTTAAACTACCTACTCTGGGGGCTACCAAGCTGTGGTGTCGTTTTTTTACCTCCCCGTTTCACTTGGGAGGACGGCACGCTAGACCCTTCACGCAAAATTTGGAAGGAGTATGCGCCCGGGATGGGATGAATTTTGTTTCAGTTCTTCCTACGATATCACACGAACTTTTTAATTGTCCTAACGAGTAGGAGAGGGGAAAAATATCTCAAATTAACCCTAGGAGTTTGCTAAGTGTGGGGATTCACCTAGACTAGAAATTCTGGAGTCCGGGAGGTCGGTTATACATAGGGAAGAGTTTAAGCACCCTACATATCCGTAGTACTCTACGGGAACCTTCTCTGTGTCAATGTGATTGTGTTTGTTGCTTGTTATTGGGAAAGTTTCTCCTTTGTGTTAGGAGAAGGAATTGAATTGAATCGAAAAGACAGACAAACAGACTATTTTTGGTATTTTATTAGCTCGCTGAGATTCCTTGTGAACCTCATGCCTACATATCCCTAATGGAAGTCATAGCTTAATGTAGTTCGGGGAACTAATTAGGGAAATTAATGATTTTTGGTGCCTTGCTTGAAGCTCAAGGTTGAAGCTTGAATTAAATCTCTGTTTACAGTAAAGAGACATGAAATCATCTTGACAGAGAGGTATTTCTACTATTCCACCACAAAAATTTTAAAAGTGACAGAAAAACTAAAATGATGTTTCATTAAGAGAGGGACCCCACTTGGTTGATCAAGCATGACAGTCACGTGTCTCTTGAATGAAAGATTCTCAACCAAATTAGGGAAAGTTGTACTAGTCTAGGTTGTGTGCCAGATCATGTCTTTCACGAGTCCTAAATGGGAGAATGTTTGAAATGATTGTTTTGTTTGAAATGATTGTTTGTTTGAAATGATTGTTTGGTTGTGGTGAGATAGGAGAAATACCTACCTATGAAGATGAGCTATGTCTATCTACTGTTTGAAAGATTTGATTTTGAGCTGGCTTGAATGAGGCCCAAGCTTGAGGCTTTTTGGTTGATTTAGTATTTATTATGGAGGATGATTTTACTGGGGATTGACTTAAATTAAGAAGTCTTTGTGCTCTGTACAAAGCCCGACATGTTTGTGAATCGTCATTGGCCAGTCAAAAGAAGTGTCTCCTCTCTCAAATCCTATTCGTCCGTTCAGTCAGCAGTGGGCCCAGGGCCTGATTCGTTTGACTTTTCCATTTATCCATATATCTTTATATTTATTTTGTGTGATGTGTGTAATTAACGACTAATGGTTCGATCCCCAGCACTCACGCTTCTCCCATTTATTTTTGTATCAAAGACATTGTTTCCAGATCTAGTATACATGCGCCCACACAAGACCATCATACACCCTCTCATCCAGGCCATCAGATACGCGCCCAGCTTGATCTAACGCACCTGGAGATGCAGTCCACCATGGACATTCATAGAGCCACCATACAAGATTACACGCCCAGGTTTTTACAAATTTTTTCTATATATTTATCATGGATTGTTTTTATTGTTTTTCCCAAACTAATTAAATCCTTCTTTTATAAAAAATAATAGAATTCATTTAGATTAGTAAAATTAGTCTTTAGTGATTAATTTAAATTAGTTAATAAATAATTAGTTAATATTTTTTAATTAGGGTAATTAGTTGATAATTCTAATTAGGTTAATTAGATAATTAATTTAATTTAGGTTAATAATTAACTTAAGGTAGGTTTAATTTAATTTAGCTAATTTAGGTTAGGATCAATTTGTTAATCGTTTTGGTCGAATTAATCGATTGCGATGATTAATAATAAACTATTCAATTTACAATTACCCCCTAAACAATTAAAATAATATATTCAAATAAGTTTATTTGCTAAGGGTTTTAACTGATTCAATTGGTTACGATAATTAGTAATCCCTCCTTAATTCGTTAATTGTTTTAATCAAACCTATTGATTACTATGATTAACGATAAATAATTTACTTAAAAAACACATCAATTTGCTAACAGTGATAATCGAATAAATCGATTAGAATAATTAGCAATTCTTTATTTTATTTTTTAATTATGGTGATCAAACCTATTGATCATCGCGATTAATGGAACACATTATAATTAGGGTTGTACGCCATATTAAAACACAATTTCTTTTACAAAATTACAAACTACGAATTTTCAAAACTGCGATAAGGTAATTCAAAATACCTTCACACATTCATACTAATTCTAAGGCGTACAACCCTTCCCGAACTACGTAGACTCTGATCCTCCCTAAGGAGGTACGTAGGCACTTGGATAACCAAGGCGAGTCCCCTTCCCCAAAACCTCAATTAGGTTTAAATCTCACTTTTCACCCTATTAAATTTCTGCCACAAACCTTACCATAATACTCTTATAAACCTTAAATGCAAACCTTAGGAAAGGGTTAAGGGTGCCTAACACCTTCCCTTGACTTGAATATAATAACTTACCCAGATCTCTTAACTGCATAGGGTTTCCTATTTTCCCTGGTAGAATAGGTTTAATTTTTAGGGCAGGTTGCTACACGTTTTACCTTCTTGATGAAAGAAGATAATGATGCTTAGACAAGAAGATTATATTTAGAAACTTCATACGGGATTGAGGATTTTAGATTGCATTGTTCAATCATTATACACAGAGAAGAGTATTATCAAAATCTTCATGCGGGAGTGAAGACTCTGATAAGGTAACCTCTGTAGTTAAGGTTTATGATCAGGATTTAATGTTCGGAGTAGGGTCTAGAACGTTTCTTGATGGAGAAGCAAGCATTTGTAGGGTTGGTTTACTTTCAATCCATGGATTTCATGCTTACAATTAAATTATGGAGTGAGCAGTGGGTGAATTCTGTTGAAGTATGGCTATTTTCCGCTGCATAGCCTCTGGTGCAACCCCTATTATAAAAGAAAGATTCTAGGGTTATTTATATTCAACAGAATGTATGGCAGAACCTTACAGCTATAATTAAAGTGTCAAAGATACTTGAGTAATCTCTCAAGTCCACTCATAATGGCATGGTTTATTAGAGCTGATGAATGTCAACTGATAAATGATATTCATAATCATCTGCAAGTGTGAACCTTGAAGAGTTTCAAGGCTGAAGTGTTCCTAGAAGGAGGAACGGATGTCCTACTGGATGTTGGGACATTAGTACTGGTATGCAGCTACCAGTTAAAGAACAGATGTTCTGGTGCTAAACTAATGCAGTGTGAGTACATTGGTTTGGAACCTACTCCTGATCTGGAAGAGGAGACATCTGATTATAAGTTGATCAGGACACGATCAACATGTACTTCTACTCCAAATCTTAATTTATGGGAGTTTAGAAGTAAAAGCTCAATGCTAAAGAAGACTCATGAAGGTATTCCTTTTTGATACTTTATGTTTAAATCAAGATGAGCTTATATTTGGTATCTTCTTCTGATAAAAGGAACCAGATATGTGGATTGTCATTCATAACCATAGAGCAGTTGTTGGAGCTGAATACTGTGTCTCAACCACAATGAAATATGGTCACGAATGTTGACTTCCCTTGTTGTTATCCAGAAATGGTAGTGTTATGTAGAATCAAGGAAGTCAGATGGCTCAGAAGAATTTGACTAATTCAGTGTTATACCATAACTGAGTCTGTTCCAGAAACCTAAATGAGGGAATCTCCTCTATAGGTATAGACTATGGTATCCATCATCTCAAAATCATAATGAAAGTCTAAAGAAAAGCTTATTGAGATGTTGGCTATTCTATTCCTTGATATGTCTGGATGTTGCTGATATTTACACTCTATTGTTTCCACCCCAAGTGTTATGAATTAGATGTTAGAGATGTTAACCAAGAACCATGAAGGATGATGTCATATCAGATGTTACAACATCATCTCAAGGTCATCAGTTTTTTTCTTTTTGTTGTTTTTCCCAAGAGGAAAATATATAAGTGTGAAGAGGTAATCAGTTAGAATGATCTAGTGTGAGTAGTAAATTCTAACTGACTAACTGGTAAGTACTTTGATGGGAGAATTAGTACTTATTAGATGTGCAGCCTGAATGCAAGAGTCTTGTACTCTGTCGGGAGCTGAGTATTTGTATGAAGAATTCATGGACTAGTGTGAACTAAATGTTAATGCTCACTGTTATCTTCACAAGTTTAGGAAGGTTGGCAATGGTATCTAGTGAAGCATACTGTTACTGTTAAATATCTTGATGGGAGTTGGATATTTGCAATAACTTTATGAAGAGAAGAAGTATGTGATGAAGAAAAAGCTCTACATGAAAATACATCATCACTACTATTGAAGACACCAGAGAGATAAGGTTCAGACTTATCTGATGAAGATTGACTTATGGTTATACAATTAAAGTTTCTTCTACTTTAAGTTGCAGAGTGTGGAAATCTGAATCTTGTGTAGCAAGCAAACTGAAGATTCTAAATTTGGAAACTGTGACAAATTCCAAATGAAGGGTGCTTCAAGGACGAACATCAAAGATGTCCTAAACTTGTATATCTCAGGGGGAGTAATAGAGTATGAAGATCGGCAAGGACAATGTTCTTCTTCTTCTATTCATATGGTAAGTTTTTCAAAAATAAATCTCTTAAAGCCAAAAGAACAATGTCATACAAGATGTCAGAACATAACTCAAGACATGTTTTATCCTTGAAAACCAACAAGGATCATTCTTTGTATTATCATCTAAAAACATGTGTTAATGGTGTATATCACTTGTTCTGATATAGTGCATGTTCCAACTATTGCACAAGTCCACCTGATGCAGTTCTTTCTCAAATAACATCTCTTGATCAAGAATTTTTTTAAAGTCTAGGTATGTTATTTGAATTGCTTAGGTTTTTAGAGTCATTTTTTTCCTTCTTTTCTTTTCTTTTTATTCTTCTCATGAGTCTTATTTGAGTCTCTCATGTTCTTCTTTCGGATATGAGTTAAGTCTAGAGTCTAGGTTATGTTTGTCAAATTGTGACAAGCATAGGGTATAAGGGTAATGTTTAGACATTGTTAAGTCTGAGGTTATTATTTGCAGTTGTTTTGTAAAGATATTTGTTTAGTCTTGTTTTGAGTCATGAACACAAATTGTTTCTTGTGTTCTAAGTCATTCTATAGAGGTCTATTGTCTCTATGGATAGTCCAAGTTATTGACTCATTCTAAAGTCATGAACACTGATTGTCTTGTGTTCTGAATTATCCAATATAGAGGTCTGGTTCTCTATGTCTGTAAATGGATAATCCAAGTGTTTAAATTTTCGTCAGTGAGTGTCCTTTTATGCTCTAAAAGAGGATGTTGTGTCAATATGTGTCGTAGCATAGTTCTCAGTTTGAGGGGGAGCATTTAGTATTTTCTTCCTCATGCGCATCATGGCCTCTGTTTTCTCCTTCTCTATGAAGATGATATCTGTCATGTTATGTTTCCTATGCTATAGTGAGTTCTCCTTCAACAAAGCCTTTGTTTTATTATGGCTAAAAAGGGGGACAAGTGGTTATGTTATGTTATCTCTGAAGAGCAACTTTTAAGGGGGAGAAACTTTGTGTGATCTATGGGATCCTTAAAAGAGAGAGAGAACATTGGAGTTGGACCTGCCAAAAAGATGTCCTAGTATGATGTTTCAACATCATAAAAGAAGAATGAAGACTGTTACTTCTAAAGTTTGAAATATCATAAACAGTGACTACTGAAGACTTCTAAATTGCTACTATTGAATTGTAATGTTTAAACCCTTGTATTTTTTATGCTTCTGTAATACAAAGGTTATATAAATTAGTTTTAGCCAAAATAAGCCAAAGGGGAAGATTGTTAGTTCTTTTGAGGATTGGCTTTATGTTTGGTAAAACTAATTTAGCAGCAATAGGTTAAATAGAATTATAACTTGTAAGAGAAAGCAGGTTGAAGTTCTATTTACTGGAGAAACATGTTGTGTTGAAATGTTTCAACATCTGGAACAACATGTTGAATAAGAAGTCGTGACATCGTAAATGACATCGTGTTTGAGATGACAGTTTGGATTCTGTTATAAGAGAAACAAAATATTCCTAAAACATTGGATCCTATGAGGAGCTATATCTAAGGATAACATTTAGGAAACTAAATGTGGAAAGATTTTATAGGAGAATCTGTTGCAAAAGTGTAACAACTTATTGTTGTTACTTGGAGCATATTTTATGGAGATATTTGTGGAGAATATCTTGGAGCACATTTTATGGAGATATTTGTGGAGAATATCTTGGAGCTTATATTGTGGAGTAATTTTAGCAACAGTTTGTTATGTCAGTTTGTTACGATTTAAAGGTCAAAAGAATCAAGTCGGAATATTGAAGATTGTGTAGTTTCTAATTGTGGAGACAATTTAGGAAACTTATGATTAAAGACCTTTTTTTTAGCAGAAGATTTCTGCTGATTTGTAACAAAAAATATAGCTGTGATTATAAGCCCAAGTCCAGTTGGGAATAGGTTATAAATAGAAGCTTTGTAACCTAAGTTTTGCACCAGCCGTAATTTTAATAATGTAGTTTCTAAGGGCTGAGTCTGTAGAGTGGACCTCCTAGATTGTGGGAAGGTCACCATGTTTTGTGGAGCTAGCCGGTTTTAGAAAGATGTAATCTTCAGGGTTAGCCGTGTAAGTGAACCACCTGGATTGTGGGATGGTCACTGATATGTGATTCTCGAAGCTGTTAAGCAAGAGAAGCTTAGTGTGAATCTCGAAGCCTGTAGGTAAGAGATGTTGTGTTCTTGGAGGAAGCTGTTAAGCAACTCCAGGTTATGTTTGTTTGTGTATTTAGAATGTTGGTGATTAGGCCGTCAGTGGCTGAGGTGTTGACTTCTAGAAATCATTGCTATGATTGGGAGTGGAATGGAGATATTCCATATTTAGGGAGGACCTAGGTAGAAGGGTCATTGGGTAGTGATTAAGTGAGGAGTTATAAACTGGGAGTTTAGCTCTAAATTGATACTGCTAATAGTGGACTTCATCCCTGGCTTGGTAGCCCACATAATAGGTTGATCGAACCGAATTGGGTGAACAATTCTGTTGTGTTTTTATTGCTTTCCTGCACTATTATTTGTACTCCTACCCTGTATGTTTTATAATGTTAGATCAGATGTCAAGACATCCTTATATGACATCTGAGTTCTGTCTTACCAGAATTTCATGACTCACTAGTCATAGACATAGACTTCTGTTGTTCTGAACACCTTGAGACTGTTAGGCATACAACTACCTCATTTGTGTAGAGAAAGAATTGTGGATTCCAGTTGCACATGGTTAGACTCAACCATTCACAAATAACTGACTATAATGTCACATTTTCTTCATGATGTAAAAGTATTCTTGACCAAGATACTTTTCTTGACATAAGAAGTCACTCCCCCTATTTGAGATAGTCTGAGCTTCTTCAAGGAATAAACTTTAAATGATGAATGGAAAATATAATACGCATCTTCATATCTTCAAGAGCCTCACCCTCTGTTCAACTGTCGTGCTGAACACACTCACTATAGCAATGTTGCTCCTTTACATTAAATACTCACACCAGAAATAAGATGTTATAACATTGTGTCTGACATTTATATTACCAGTATATTCCACAAGGTTCATATCTCTTTTTGCAACAGAGCTTTGTCTAACAACTTATCTCCTCCAGAAATGATCAACTGATGACCTCTTGACATTATAAGCACACACAGAGAGGTTGCCACAATCTCAACATAAAAAACTACCACTTCTTGTACTTTGTTGAGCATAACCTTACCATGTTTGGATCAGATCATGGTATGCTTAAGAAAATTTGAAATCCTTCTTGATATGGTGTTTCTCAATCTCACACATTGATTAACATGCTCCTTGAACCGTAAGGATCCTCCTTTATTCATGAAGTGAAGTCTTCATTATGAAAGTAATTATGTATTTCCAGAACAAATTATGTCTGAACAAATTATGTATTACTAACATCTAGATCAAAACCTGCCCATTCTAATCCACATTATGTCTGAACTGCCACTTTAGACAATAATGTCGCTTTTTCAAACTTCACATGCATATTCTTAGACTTTCTTCCAGGATAATAGCACATTGTGATGTTGACATCACTCAAGACATAAGTTCATCTGAACCCCAAACTCAAACAAACTCTGACTATCCATAGAGATAACATGTCTCCATAGAATGATTTGGAACACAAGAAACAATTTGTGTTCACGACACAAAACAAGACTCTACTCTTTACAAAACAGCTGTAAAGAATGACCTCAGTCTTAACAATGTCTGAACACTACCCTTAAACCCTATGATTGTCACAATTTGATAACCATAACCTAGACTCTAGATTTTTCTCATATCCAAAAGAAGAACATGAGACTCAAACAAGACTCAGATGAAAAGACTCTATAAACCTGAGCAATTTAAACAACATACCTGGACTTTAACCAAAGTCTCGATCAAGAGATGTTATTTGAATAGGAACTGCACCAGCTGGACTTGTGCATAGGTTGGATCATACACTAAGTCAGAACAAGTGATACACACCATCAATTCATGTCTTTAGATGATAATGCAAAGAATATTCCTTGCTGGTCTTTAAGAATACACACGACTTGAGTTATGCTCTGACATCTTGTGTGACATTGTTCTTCTGGCTTAATGAATAGTCTATGAAAGACTTTACATTTGGATAGAAGCAGAATAACATTGTCTTTGCTGATCTTCATACTCTCTTACTCCCACTGAGTTATACAAATTTAGGACATCTTTGATGTTCGTCCTTGAAGTTCCCTTCAGTTGGAATTTGCCACAGTTTCCAAGTTCAGAAGCTTCTGTCTACTTTCTACACAAGATTCAGATTGCCACACTCTGCAACTTGAAGTAGAAGAAACTATGATTGTATAACCATAAATCAATCTTCAGCATACACGTCTGAGTCTTTTCATACAGACATTGTAAATATCCAGCTCCCATCAAGACATTTAACAAAGTCAGTATGCTTCACCAGATACTCTTGCCACACTTCCTTATTATGTGAAGATAATAGTGAACACGGACCTTTGGTTAAAACTAGTTCTTTATACATAACTAGAAGGACTTCTAATCTAATAGGTACTAAGTCTCCCGTCAAAGTACTTATTAGTTACCCAGTAAGATTTACTACTCACACTAGTTAATCCTGACTGATTTCTTCTTCTCAGTCTTGCATCCAGGTTCTACACCCAATAAGTACTAAGTCTCCAGTCAAAGTACTTATCAGTTATTCATTTAGAATTTGCTACTCACACTAAGCCATTCTGACTTATTACCTCTTCACATTTATACTTTCTTCTCTTGGCAAATATAATACACAGAAACTAAAGATCTTGAGACGATGTTGTAACATCTGATGTGACACCATCCTTCATGGTTCTTGGTTAAAAACTTTAACATCTAAATCATACCACTTGGGGTGAAAAAAGAATAATCCAATTATCAGCAATATCTAGACATATCAAGGAATACAGTAGTCAGCATCTCAATAAGCTTTTCTTCAGACTTTCATTATGATTTTGAGATGATGGATGCTATAGTCTGTACCTATAAAGGAGATTCCCTCATTTAGGTTTCTGGAATAGACTTAGTTACAGCATAACACTGAATTAATCAGATTCTTCTGAGCCATATGACTTCCTTGATTCCAAACAGCATTACCCTTTCGGGATAACAACTAGGGCAATAAACATTCTTGACCATATTTCACTGTGGTTGAGACACAGTATTCAGCTCCAACAACTGCTCTATGGTTATGAATGAAAATACACATATCTGATTCCATTGATCAGAGGAACACACCAGATGTAAGCTCTTCTTGATTTAAACATAAAGGATCAGAGAGGAATACCTTCATGAGTTTTCTTGTGGCTCTGAGCTCTTACTTCTAACAGAATTAGAGTAGAAGCACATGTTAATCGTGTCCTGATCAACTTATAGCCAGATGTCTCCTCTTCCAGACCAGGAGTAGGTTCCAAACCAATGTTCTCACCCTACATTAGTTTAGCACCAGAACATCTGTTCTTCAGCTGGTAGCTGCATACCAGTTCTTAATGCCCTGACATCTGGTAGGACATCCGTTCCTCCTTCTAGGAACACTCCAACCTTGAAATTTTTCAAGGTTCACACTTGCAGATGAATATGAATATCATTGATCAGTTGACATTCATCAGCTCTAATAAACCATGCCATTATGAGTAGACTTGAGAGATTACTCAAGTATCTTTGACACTTTAATTATAGCTGTAAGATTCTGCCATACATTATGTTGAATATAAATAACCCTAGAATCTTTCTTGTACAATAGGGGTTGCAGAGAGACTATGCAGCGGAAAATAGCCATACTTCAATAGAATTCACAAATGCTTACTCCAGATATTAGCTATAAGCATGACAACTAAGGATTGATTGCAACTCAACCCTACACAATGCTTGCTTCTGCAACAAGCAATAGACTAGACCTAACCAATATTCTGTCCTGATAAACTCACATAGATTCAGAGGTTACCTTATCAATCTCTTCACTCCCGCATGAAGGTTTTGATGCGATCCTTATCTGTCCATAGATACCGGTTGAATTAGTTTTGAAATTTAAATTCTTTACTCCCGCATGAAGTCTTTGGATTTAGTACTCCTTTGTTCCAGCATCATAGCTCTAGGTCAAGTTGGTCTAATCCTCCACATATAGGTCCATCCTCCACTTCAAGGGACCATACAATATGAACATTCCTTGTTCAAACAATCTTCTACCTTCACCACAACCAGAACGAATCCCTCATGGATCTCATCAAGAAACAGACATGATGCTTGCTCTGATACCAATTGAAATTCTGGTATGACAGACTCAGGATGTTATTCACGATGTTAAGACATCTTATCTGTTATTAACGTAGCAGAGGCATAATAGAAAGATCCCCTAATTGTTAATTACCCCTAAGGAGGAGTAAATGAGAACTGGGATCATATATGTTCAGTCAACATAGCCATATTGTAAACTTTATTAGTTCTTTAAAGGAACGAATATCAAACCTGAACCTGATGTTATACACGATGTCACAACATCCATAACTGAACAAACAAAAGATTGCAAAAGATAAATAACACAGTTAATTGTTAACCCAATTCAGTTTAAACTACCTACTCTGGGGGCTACCAAGCCAGGAAGAAGATTTCACAATCAGTAGTACTATTTTATCTAAACAAACTCTGGTTTACAGATTAACAAACTCTGGAAACCTGAACCTGATAAACAACCTTTATCTTAGACATCCATCCAAGACAAGAGAATCTCTGCTCACTCCCTAGTGATACCTAACTGTTACAACCCTGCAACAGCTATTTACACAATTAACAATGAACAATAACTTGATCTTGCTTCACAACTTCAATCAAGAACACAATACTCTACTCTTACCTACAGGTTTCGAGTGAGAACAATCACTTCTCTTACCTACAGGTTTTGAGAAGGACATGGCAGCCATCCCACAACCTGGGTGGTCTACCTATATAAACCCTAATGACTACATCCTTTCTAAACACGGTTTTCTATATAAAACTAGGTTACAAGGGTTTTTTTTATAACCTATTCCCAATTGGACGTGGGCTTACAAATCGCAGCACTCCTTGCTGTTACAAATCTGCAAAAATATTATGCTAAAATCAAGGTCTTTTAATCATGAGTTTCCTAATTTATCTCCTAAATTAGAAACTGCTGAATCTTCAATCCTTTAATCTGATTCTTCAATATTCTGATTTGATTCTTTTGACCTTTAAATATGCACCATATTGGATTACAAAATATTCCACGAATATCCTGTATCTCCATTCCAGTTTTGCAGGCGCGATGTCATGAGTTGATGTCACGACATTCCATATAACATCTTGCTTGTACCTGTTTTGTTCTTTTATATTTGCAAGATTTATACATTGTATTACATTTTGCTGCTATTATGTTTTAGCCAAACATAGATGCCAATCAGCCAATAAGAGCACCAACAATTGGCATGGGAGTGTCAGTAGCCTTGAAGTTTACCATATCAAACTGCTTGAGTAGCTCAATACAATACTTCGTTTGGCTTATAAATGTTCCTTCCTCGAGCTGCTTGATTTGAAGTCCAAGGAAATAGTTCAAATCCCCCATCATACTCATCTCAAATTCTCCCTGCATAACCTTAGAGAATTCCTTGACCAAAGACATATTAGTAGATCCAAAAATAATATCATCCACATATATTTGAACTAGAATAGAGTGTTTTCCATGACGCTTAATGAAGAGAGTTGTGTCAACCTTCCCTCTTGAGAATCCTTTATCTATTAGAAATTTGCTAAGGCACTCGTACCGAGCCCTAGGAGCTTGTTTAAGACCGTACAAGGCACGCTTAAGCTTATAGACATGGTTGGGATAATCAAAGTTTTTAAAACCGGGAGGTTGAGATACATACACTTCTTCATTAATATAGCCATTTAGAAATGCACTTTTAACATTCATTTGATATAATTTTAAATTTTTAGAGCAAGCATATGCAACCAAGAGACGTATAGCATCGAGTCGAGCGACTGGAGCGTAAGTCTCCTCATAGTCGATCCCTCCTCTTGATTATACCCTTAAGAAACAAGACGAGCCCTGTTGCGAGTTATAATTCCATTTTTTCGTCTAGTTTGTTCCTAAACACCCATTTAGTGCCAATTACTCGATGGTCTCGCGGAGGAGGGACAAGGTCCCAAACCTCATTTCTCTTAAATTAGTTTAATTCCTCTTGCATGGCTAAGAACCAAAGTTCATTGACTAAGGCATTGTCATACCCCAATTTTTGACCCTAAGATCATACATTGGTTGTAGTTTAATCATCAATCAAGAGCACCATTGTGAGACTCTATTCTTGATATTGTGTTTATCTCTGAGGGGAATTATCAAGCACTTTTATTTTTTATTTGTTTATACTAACCAAAATCAAAAAATATGTATTTTGTCTCTTTTGTTTATATTTTACAGGTAAAAGATCGGGCAAAAATCAAAACAGTGCAAGAAAGAAATTTTTGAAAATTTTGAAGATGGAAATCGATTTACCCAAGAGGGGAATCGATTTCCCTAGGGCGAAATTCAAAAAATATAAGGAGGGAAGTGTGACATCATTTTGGCACCTATTTTCTTTGATCATTTTTGTCATTTTACCAATTTTCTACCTCACCAAAATAAATTCCCTTCATTAAACCCACTTAAACCCCATTTTACCATTTTTACCATTTTTTACCATTTAAATACCATTTAAACACCTATTAAACACAAGTTAATTAACCAAGAGCAAAAACACCAAATTGCCACTACTCTTGCTCCCATCCTATAAATAAAGGTCTCTACTTCCTCATTTCTCAAGCTTGGAGAGCCAAAAACGTTCTTGCAAATTCATTTCTCACCCTTTCCAAAACCCTCACCCAAAGTTCATTTTCATAAAATTAGTGAGATTCACATTGAATCTTACTAGTTTTGAACTAAACCTCCTACATTTCACTCCTTTCTTTGTTTGTTCATCTCCAATTTTGAAGGATCTATACATTTTGTGCTTGTATTTGAAGCTACTTCAACATTTTGTTCAAGAATTGGTAAATTCCTAAACTCTAAGATGTAGATCTTTGTTGCTTGTGTTCAATGCATATTTGATGCTATATTGGTCCTATTTGATGGTGAATGGGTGAAAAATTCGTGCTCCAATGGATATGTGATCATAAGGTGTTTGTATGTTTGTCTAAATTGAGTTTTATAGTGCATAATGCTGTTTTTTTCAAAAACTGTGCGCAGGAAATCGATTTCCTCCAGAGGGAAATCGATTTCCACTCTGTTTTTTGCACCTGTTTTTGAAGTCTGAAGGCAGGAAATCGATTGCCTGCAGAGGGAAATCGATTTCCTTAAGGCAGAATGCTTGTTTTTGTGATTTTTGACTTGTTTTTAGTTCTAACTCTTCTTCTACTCCATTCTTTTGATATTTTCTTTGAATCACAAATTAGAGGCCTAATTTCTCTCTAATTTCAATGGACTTAGGGCGTCGATAGGATGAGAATCCAAATCCGCAATATTAAGTGATTGAAATTATGGATGAAAGGAGCTTTTGAATGTGGTTCCATCTTTTATTTCTTTTTATTTTGATCGATGAAAGTCTTAATACCTTGAGAATTCTTATGGATTCTTGGTAAAGACTAGATCGCTCCCTAATTTTATTTTCGTGCGGTATTGCTTTTGGAGAGTGATCTACATATCGCTTCTCTCGCATGCATTAGCACATAAAGATTTGACCGGCCTCGTTGTAGGGTGATTTCTATATAAATCACTTGGCGATCTGCTTAACATAGCGCAATATTTCGTGTCCCAAATCAAAAAAAGATCAAATATGTAAGAGAATTGTATGCGGTTGATTTAGACTTATGGAAGTTTATCGTGTAGTCGCTATGATTTTATCAAGCTTCTGATAAATGTCCATTGAATTTAAATCCGAGAACATCCTTCACTCACCATCGATCTTTATTACTAACTTTGATAACATACTTGACAAGTTTCAAGATGGTTATCTTTAACATCTAAAAACTAACTTTAATTTCCGCACTTTATTATATTGCTCTTTATATTTCTCGCTTTATTGCTTTATTTTATCATTTCATCATATTTACATTCCGCTATTTTCTCTTTGTCAATTTGGACGTTTATAATCCGCTATTTTCTCTTTGTCCATTTGGACGCTATGTTTATGTTTCCGCTATTTTCTTTTTGTCCACTTGGACCATACTTTATTTTTATGCTAAAACACTAATAAACAACAAAAATCTAAAAAAACGTTTAAGGCTCTCTTCCGGACTATTGGTTACTATCCCGAGCATTTTACAGATTCGGACTTATGGACTTAGTACCTCTAGACTCTTGTGATATTGTTACTCTGTTGTTATTCTGTCTGTCTGGCATTGGATTGTTGTCTGTTTGTGTATGCAGGTATTTCCTTGAAATTCCTTGATGGTTAATTCCAAGGCATTGAGATAAAGATTTTACCCGAAAACAACCGTTACTCTGCCCGATTTTCGTTAGAATTTTAATGTGCTTAATGCGAAGTTGTGCTAAAGATAATAAGTTCATATGGATCCCCAAGTGGTAATGCTCCGGTTTAGTGTTAGTATTCCAAAGGATGAGAAATCTACCTTGACTCATAATGTCAAGTGTTGGCTTCTTCTTCGTTTAGACCGTTCTTTTCCTTAGCTTTTATTTAACGCAATAGGATAGCCTCTTCATCTCCTCCCCTTCTTTAATTTTCAAAATCTTCTCCCTTTTTCAAAAAAACCTTCTTATGTTTGTAAAACCTTTTTTAAACCTTTCTTTAAAAATATCTTTTGCCCTTAGTGGCCTTTTCTTCAAAAGTTTAGACACGACTAATTGTTGAAACGAGTGGCGATACCCCACGATTTTGAAATTGATTGATATAATGGGATCTTTTCCGCGTGAGAGAGCTAGTGGCATACTCGTTGATTTCTATCCGAGTTGGAGCCCTTCTTTCATTTGCGATGCAAAGAACTCGTTTGTTCTCATGCTCAAGATCAATGGCTGAGTATTTCTCTCCGACGATGATAAAGTGTTTATTCGTTTTTATAACGTTTTTCCCTTTTAGTGGAACTACATTAGCTCTGACTTCTCCATTGCACCGAGGAGGTATGTAGGCACAAGACGTAATTTCTTGCCGAGCTTATTTTAAAAATAAAAACAAACTTTCTTTTTAGCACACACGACACAGATTTTCAAAAAGGTTCCTGTGGAGTACTACAGATATGAGGGGTGCTTAAAACCTTCCCCTTGTATAATCAACACCCGTACCTAAGATCTCTTCTTTTTGTGTTAAAATTAAACCTTGGGTTTTCTTCGTTCTTTTCCCTTTCCTTTTGAAACAATAAAGCGCGGTGGCGACTTTCACTGAAATATTGAGTCGAGTCAATATAATGGCTTCGATATCTAATTTTCCCCGCTACAGGCATCTTTGGAGTTTTTAGGCTCAATTTGAGAGATGAAAGCATACTAATAGAAAAAATTACTTATCTTTGGCCGTGTTGTAACTCCTTTTGAGATGTCTCTTAGGATATTTTCCATAGGATGATCCTTTGAGGATTTCCATTCAAGAGGGAGATCACTTTTATCACTTGTGTGATCTTCCACTTTTTCTTCGGGTGCTTGATCCAATTTCTCCTCAATTTTATCCAGTATGAGGTAGTCATTTTGTAACACCCGAAAATTTATTTAACTATTTAAATAAATTATTCAAGGATTTAATATGGAAATTCGATCGAAGTTGGATTTATTAGTGATATTATAAGTTAAGGAATTGGATTATTTAGTCGGTTAATTAGAGAATTAATAAAGTTGGTTTTTGTTGAAGAAATAATATTAGTAATAATATTATTATTTAAATGGGTTTAGTTATGGTGAGGTATACATAGCAATGTGGAGGTGTACGATTAGTAGGCCCATTAAGAAATAATAGTAACTATATTATTATTATTATTATTATTATTATTTGATTTATTGGATTATAAGGAGAACATATGGAATTAAGTTTCTGTGAAAATAAGGTTTTGGCTTTTGGGAGAATAGATCGTGAAACGAAGTTGCCGAAGAAGAGGAAAGAAGCTTTGGCAGTGGAGGAATTGATCGTGAATTTCGGGGAAAATGCAAAGGCTTGCACTCGATCGGATATTAGAGGCGATCTCCAATTCAAGGTAAGGATGGGGTTCGAATTATATAACCGGGAATATGATGATTAGTATGTGGGATTGGAATTATATTAATTGATACCATGGATTGTTTGCTTAATGCTAGATGAATTCGTCTTAGTGATCGAATGATTTGTTAAGTGTTGCTGGATATTGAATTGTTGTATTAATTATATTAATTGAACCGGAATTGAAGAGGATTATATGGACCGGAAATAATTATGATCTGATTTATTTAACGAGGAAGATAATCGAAGCTGGTTAAATGCGAGAATGGAAGTTTTGCAGATACCTTCAATTTAAGGCCACCATGTGGTGGCCAAGGTGGGACCCCTTGATGAGTAGAGATGGACGTCTCCTCTAAGTATAGAGGCGGGCATCCCTTGTGCATAAGGGAAGGAGGACGGGCGTCTTAGCCCTTTGGAAGAGAGGGACGGACGTCCCTTTTTTTAGTAGTGGGGGGACCATGTGTTCCTTTTGTCATATTGGTTTTTTTATGTTTAAATATATATATATATATATATATATATATATATATATATATATATATATATATATATATATATATATTCAATCACTATAATTTGAACGAACAAATTGCAAGAATATTTAGTGATAGCACACTAATAGAGCCATACAAAAACAAATTAGAAGAGTTAATATAGATCGTAACAGTAATGTAGTTAGCAGAAACAAAGAGAAATTAGCAGGAGATTGGATTATTATAGCAGATTGGTTTTTATTAGCAGACAATAATAATTATATCACTGGAATTAAAATGAATAGTAGCAGTATAAGTAGTGGAGTTAGTAGTTGATAAGGACAGTGTCGAAAGTAGCAATTAGTAGGGTTGAAACCCTCTTGGCCAAACGGCGCCTCTGCTACTTGCACCCCACAAACCCTAATCTCAAATCCCAACTTAGTCCAAAGCAAATCGAGAGCAAAGTTTAAAAAATTAAACTGATGATTTATTTGGAGGAATAATAGTACAAAAACGTCAAGATACAAATTTCTAACCTAAATAAAAAATTATAGATCTTGAACAATTACAGTAAATCAAATCTGAATCAATTTGAATCAGAAAACTTAAAAGCTATTTCCCAATTAATCAAATCATAGAAATTATAAATCAAACCCTAAAAGCTAATGAAGGGGGGCGGAAAACTTGAAAGAAAACCCTTACTCATAGTTGTGATTCAACCCATCTCACCAAAGCTCATCCTTTTGCAAGATTAGCGTTTCACAAATGAAAACCTAATTCTTCTGAGCCAAGCCTCCATTCAGCCGTACATGCGAATTGAACAGAAGAAAAAGAAGAGATTAGAAAGAGGGACGTACAGAAGAAGAACGAAACAGAAATATCTATAAACAACGAATGGTAACCCTAAAAACTTAGCTTAGGGTATGATTTGGTGTTGTAAATGATGTTAATCGCATACCTATATTTGTAATTTGTGCTTTCTGGAATTTTTTTGGGGATTAGAGTTCATAAGTTTTTGGGTTAGGGTACGGTTCTTCATGATTTTGGGTTTCCAGGTATGAATTGTTAGGGTTCTTGGGGGTTGGGGTTAGGGTTCGTATGGAACCCTTAGGGTTCGTGAGGGTTGGATGAACACTGAAAGTTTTTTTGGGTTGGGTTGATGTTGTTGTTGTTCAAAGAGGAAGGATGAGAGAGACGAGGGAGTTAAGAGAAGAAAGGAGGTAAGAGAGAGAAAGTAAAGAAGAAATGGAAGGAAGGAAGAGAGGAGCAAATATACTCCCCCCGTTGGATCCTATGAGGGAGTGACCACTGTAGGCTGCAACCCAGATACATATCATGTCCCTTTGATCTAAATCAAGCATTCAGTATTCACCTGTCCACGATACACCCATGCGTCGGTCTCCACCTGATCCAAACGGATCAGGGAGTTCCATTTGGGCCTTGTTACTTCCATTTTTACACCCAACCATTTTCTTTTACTTTTTATCACAAACACACACCCCATGCACATTTTGGACCCCAAATATGCTTTTGGGCCAAATTCTCTTACTAATACACATCCCTGTAATACTAAACCCTTAGTAAAATAGACCCACTGTATAATCTTATAAATTATAAAATAATTAATTTTGTTTAATAAATTTGATTTGCTTAAATAATTAATTTATATCCTTTATAATTTTAAATTGATAATAAAAATGCTAAATTTATTTAATAAATTTATTTATTTAAATCATTTGTATGTATATTGTTCATTAACTCTCATTAACTCTCAATTGGCCATGAGGGCTAATCTGCCTTTGTGCGTTGTTGCGACTATTTCACCTAGAGTCGATATTATCCTAAGAAATACCTTTAGAAAGGGTACTTTTTTGGAGGTAGGTCTTTGGATTTGACCTACGACTCTTTGTAAAAACCCAAAACAAAAACTTATGGTGATACCTTTGTACGACCTAAGAGACAAAATCTCAGTCTACAATGAGGCTCCACTTAAGGGAGGCCCTTGTGGCGTTCCCTTTTCTGTTATCCATAAATCCCTTAAGAAAAAAGAATACCTTTGTGGGAGGGTAGACTTCCCATAGAACGAACTTACATACTAAGGGATACTCTTTACCTCATCACTAAATTACATCATCATACATGCATACATACATACTTTTAAATATTCATATTTCTTTTTCATGTCTTATTCACAGGATTTCTAAAAAAACTTATATACAAAAAAAGGAAAGTTCTTGGTGAGCACTAAAAAATGAGTATTGATAAGAAGTACCCCATCCGTATTAGCATCATGGTTCCATATTTGAGGAGAACAAAAATAATCAAGGGGGAACTTCCTAACAAGGCTATGAAGATTTATGCCCGTCGTTATGGGAATATTCTAGATCTTTTCAACTATGGAAGAATTTGATAGAATTTTGGGATTCTACTAGATTAAAAAAAAACTTTTGTGGGCATTGGACAAACTATTAAAGTTAGACATTTGGCAAAGACTTTGGGTATATCTTATCCCGAACTTATCCTTATTTACAAAACTGAAGGGGAGGTTCAAGGAATCAAAAGACAATATCTAGAAGAGAGAACATTTTCATTTTTGGGTGAGGAGAAATAGGAGGCTTGTGTGGACAAATTGACTTTAGTCATTTTTTGACTGGTTCATTTTCCTAGTACTCCTGGTTATATAGATCCGGTGGCTATCAACATATTCTAGGCTGTAAAAGAACTAAATAAGGATCCTACTCCCGCTTTACTTGCAGACGTGTACTATTCCATTCACACACGTTTTGAAAAGAAAAGAGGTTCTTTGCGTTGTTATATTCCTCTACTATTATCATGGCGTATAACTCATCTTTATAAGGAAAGTTTCTTAATTCCAAAATTAATAAAAGATGGTTGGTCTCAGAAATTAAGGGCTCTTGGCGCTAAGTCAATTCTATGGTATGCAATAAAGATGAAGATAAAGGAGATTGTCTATAGTTGTGGGGAGTTTCTAAATGTACCTTTAATTGGGACAACAAGGTGTATTAACTATAACCATGCACTGGCTTTGCAAGAATTAGGACACTCTTTGAAGGACAAACCTTCTGATGAAGAAATACAACAACTAATTCTTCATAATATGGGAAAGGATAATCATGTGCTACTTGAAGATATTATCCAAGCTTGGAAAGAAGAAATATGGAAGGAAGAATGTTGTAGCAAAGGAGGCCTATACTCAGTGGGTTTTAGATAGGGTCAAAATCAATAAACTTCCATTTGAGGTTGATCCTATATATGAGCCTGACATATCGGATCCTCTTCCTATGTCAGTAGCAGAAATAGAGAAATTAAGGGATGATATTGAACTGGATCAAAAACAAAAAGAAGAATTAGAGTTTAATCTCTATGATCTGAACTATGAGAAAAATCAATTACAACATGAATGATGAATTGGATGAAAAAGAAAGGCTCAAGCGAAAGCGTTCAACTGATGGGTTACTAAGTGCGACTTTAATCTTGCCTCTCACAATCAACAATTGAAAGAGGCCAAATTAGAAATTTAGACTCTAAAGGGGTGGTATAGCCAAGCACTACAAGATAAAAGGACAATAAAGATATATCTAGAAGCACAAATTCAAGAGTTGGTTTCCAATGCTCAAGCTCAAGAGGATAGGATCCAAGACCTTACCTCAAGACTTCGAGAAAGCCAAGATAGGGAAGTAATGGAACATATCCAGAGGGTGAAAACTGAAGGATGCTTTGCTCAACAAATGCAAGGTTATAAAGAAATTGTTCTAGAGTTAGAAAGTTTCTGAAAGGATTTCCATATGGTAAGGGAACTTTATGACCTGGTAAAATAAGAGAAGGAATATTGGGAAGCACAATATGTAATCATAGCCCGAGTAGGAGAATACAACAGATGTATAATCCCGACACTCTATAAGGATAATAAGATGTATAAGGACAAGTGTGAAAAGCTTGTCTTTCTAGCAAACAACCTCATTGATAATATTCCTAGAAGTATGAAAGAAGTAGAAGCAACCATGATTCCACTCACAAGATATCCATAAGCTATGTAGAAGACTTCCTTAAGCTATGTAGAGGAATGGTGGATGGTTTTAAGAAAGATATCCATAAGCTCTGTTAGGGATTTTAGTTTCCCTATTGTTATTGCATAATTCATTAATTTTTTTCTGTTTATTTCCTATTCGGGGAATTTCCCTATTATTACTACAGAGGCAAAATAGTACACTTGCTATTTTACCGATCAAGTTTTTGGCGCCGTTGCCGGGGACTGCCAAAATATAGAGTTTTAATTTTAGTTCAATTGAAATTTTGTTGCTCGTCAGCTAAAATTTAGTTTTAAGTTTTTGTTTATTTGAATTTGATTTTATTAGAAAAAAAAAGAAAAAAAAAGGTTGATTATTTTTGCTTCATGAATTCTTCTATACTGTGCTACTAACAAATTGTCTGAGTTTTGTAGCTATGTATTGTTTTGATACATTGCCACCTGTATCTCCTGCATGTTGGTCGCCTGATTCAGGAGTCACCTTGGAAGAGGCGACTAAAATTTTCAAAGCATATAAAAGGGAGGTAAGAATCCTTATGAATGAATGTAAGGAAGCTAACCTTTATCCAGATAGGTTTATTTGGAGAAAGTTACAGTTGGAAGAAGAGTATGTGGAACCAGAAGAAAAATGCTTAACATCAGATGAAGAGGGTGCAGTAAGAATAGAAGAATTGGAGGTAAAAAAGAAATATGGGGAAGAAGAAATAAGGAAACTTGAAGATGACCGAGTTTTGGATAAAACCACAAATTTAACAATTTGTGAAGATGTGGACATCCAACAAGAAAATTTTCAACAAAAGAGTATCCCCAAAAACTATTTTTACAACAAGGCAGATGAAAGACAAGAAATTGACAAAGTATTGGAAGACATTTATGCCTTGTTCAATAAAATCAAGCTGAAAAGGATTTGGGAGCAACATCATCGGTACTTTAAGTTCATGGGATTGCTACCAAACAAAAGAAAGAAAAAAGATGATGTGTTCTTTGTGTCATATATGCCACCCTAACAAGGGGAATGGATCGTCGAGCCATGCGACGTTAAACGAAGCGCTTCGTGGGAGGCAACCCATGCTTTTAACAACTTAGTTTTCTTTTTGTGTTTGCTTGTTTTTGTTTCAGGAAATAAAAAGGGGGACTTTCTGGTGAATGCTAGGAAGCTGCAGTTAGAGTTGCACTACCCTCTGTGAGTCACCTCTCTCGGGCTTGTTCTGAAACATTGAGGCCAATGTTTAGTTCAAGTTTGGGGGAGGATTTACTCTTGCATTTTTCTTTTTATGTTTTTGTTATGATGTGTAAAACCAAACATTGAGTTCTTCCCAAATTTTGACCGAAATTTTAATTTTTGTTGAAGAGTTTTGATCTTAAAGAGCGATCGGGAATAGTATATAGAGATGAAGGGAGGATTGTTTAAGGACAGGAAGTTTGGAATAATGTGACAAGAAGAGGTTTGGTAAACACCCTTGGTTCCCTAAAAGAAATACGAGTCTAACGTGTAGATTTGCACCATAGTACTTGTCTCCTGAGAAGTACTCCTCGAGTAGTTTATTGATACTGTCTGGCATAATTCAGATTCACTTGCATGATGACTGATTGAAAAAAAAAAGAGATATAAAGCTGGCACCAAATGATGGAAAGGCGGTAAAAGGCAATCGGCTCGCTAAGTTGGGTAACCCTCACCCGGTCATTCAGCCCAAAGGAGATTGATCCCCAAACGTCGTCCAAAAGGACAATATATAACTGCAAAGTTTGAAAATTTCATCGGTAATTAAAAGTAGCAAATGCTGCTAGTTTGGTGTCAGGAAAAGAAAATAAGAAGCCTTGATTCGTCTCATGCAGGTGATGATTATTCTTAAAAATGCAGTGCCTTAATATGATTGTCTGAATGAAAAAGGAGGAAAATCGGAAAGAGACTTAAGTGCAAAGCATAGTTGGAGAGGTATCCGAAAGGGGAGCTTAAGGTTTAATGTTGTAACAGAAACTCGTCGCGTCATGTGAATGCCGAACCAACTGTCTCTTGAGCAATACAAACGGATATCTCACGTATGAACACCGGTGTGCCTGGAAGGTCATTTTCTCTTGTAATTGTCGCTTGAGGTCAAGCAACGGTTTAAGTTTGGGGGAGTTTGATCAGTGGTTTTTACACGTTTATTTACCATTGATTTTAGTCGTCTTTGCTTTATATTATCAAGCGTTTTACTTCATTCTTCTACATTTTATGCTTTGGTTGTGTATTTTACTGTTTGCAGGCTCAAAGGAATAAATCGAGACAAATCAATGCGAAAAAGTACAAAAAGGGGAGTTTCGAAGGAAGTGAAAAATCAAGCTACATGAGGTCTGACACGACCACTTGTGTCACCTGAAACTGACCGTGTTAGGATGAAGCGTGGCCAAGAAAATGCAACAGAGATGAAAGTCACGGGGCTGACACGACTCGTGTTAGCAAGTGTGAGATCTGGAAATTTTCAGCATGTTTCTCATCGTGACAGGTGTGTAGTATTTTGATCATAACTAGAGCTTCGTAACTCCGATTGACGCGGTTCCGGTGGCAAAATTTCGCTAACGAAAAGGGCTACAACTTTGATGAAGAACTCAAAGCCAAAATATGAAGTTATGGGCTGACACGGGCCGTGTTACCTGACACGGGCACCCGTGTCAGGAGGCCTGGGAGAAAAAAAATAAGTTTTAAGATGACAGAAGTCTGACACGGGTACCCGTGTTGTCTGACACGGCCCGTGTCAGCATGTGACGCTGATTTTATGATTTTTTCATATTTTTTCCATGGGTTAAGTTGTGGGGGCATTTTGGGTACTTCCAACCAACCTAAGTGAGTATGCACTATATAGAAGAGGTTTAATGATGAAAAAGGGGACTTTTTGGCTAGGAGAAGACACGATTGAAGATTGGAGAAAACAAGGGTTTGGGAGAGAAGAAGGTCTTCATGAACGGAAGCGATTAAAGATCAACTTTCATCTCAATTCTTGTAATGTATCTATTTTATAATTTGTTTTCTTTGAACAATATGAGTAACTAAACCCTAATGCTAGGGGGTGTCCCTGATTTGATTCTGTAATGATTTTGAATTCCTGAGTTCATCAATAGATTTGTTTTCTTATTTAATTTAATTGTACAAGGTTTTTATGCTTTCTTTGTCGGACCAACAAGATTGATTTACGGTTAACAACCAGCTGGACAATGGTTGTTAAGGTTTTTGTACGATTAGACTATAGTAGATATCACCTAGGACTAGGGATACCCTATAGTTACCGGTTAACTCTTGATAACATAAAGGCTTGATTTCATCATAATTCTCTAAGGACTTAGGAGTTAGGATGAATGTTCAAAGGTTTTCCCATTAAGGACTTAGGGGAAAATAATCTACAGGGCGGTAATTAAAGGTTATGAACTTGTTGAAGAGATCTAAATCCAAGGTTATTACAGGAATAATCACACACTATACCCCTAGCATAATACTCATATTTGTCAAAAAGCCAATTTACTTTTCTGTTTATTTTAATTACTGTTTAGTGACAATTTGCAAACAAAACCCCAATATTAGTTTTTGTTTAATTGATCTATAATTTGAACTCGATATTACTACGCAGTCCTTGAGATCGACATTCGGGGAATTTCCCTATTATTACTACAGAGGCAAAATAGTACACTTGCTATTTTACCGATCAATATACTTTTGAGATGCTCAACAAAAAAATAAAGAACTAAAAAAATGTAATCCATATAAAAAATTTATTATGTATATGTGATATAAAAAAGGATGAATAATCAAGAGAAATTCCTTTTGAATAAGACATGAAAATAAAAATCTTCGCATAATCATACACATTCATTCATCCAAACATTGCATTACATTTCATACAAAAACTCATCTTTTCTATATCATCTCCAGTTAAATCATCAAGCAAAACAAACTGACTTCCCGACTTCCTTATCAAACCAGAGCTTACCAAAATAAAGTAATGGAACAAATCGAGCAAAAGCAAGCTGCCCTCCAAGAAGATGTGGAACAAATGAAAGGAAACATTGATTCAATGAAAGGAGACATAATCCAAGTTCTGCTCGCCTTGAAAAACATCATAGCAACACAATATGAGATTCCCTTAAAATCCTTTGATGAAGTAGCCCAAACTATTGGTGTATCTAGAAGACCAGAGCCAGAAGGAGGCCCTGCCCAGACATCCCTTACTAAACAAGAAACTCTATTGGTTCATAACAAAGGTTTGTCTCATATCCTCCAAAGGTTGGGGCATCTCACACCTTACAGATTCTAGAAAATATGGATAACTATATGGACTTACAATATGGAGATCGCGGTCTGGAAGGCATACTGAAATGCCCCAAAACAAAGAGCTTCATATCAATGTTATTGAAGATTCTATGGAAACCAATCAATTTAAGGCCATAAAAGAAAGATTACCAGTTGTGGAATGTCACGATGCCTTCGATGTGGGTGCTTTAGAAATGTGTTTGGTACCTGATGTTGTGATTCCCTCTAAATTCTGAAGGATAGAAAAACACTTAGAAAGGGGGGGGGGGGTTTGAATAAGTGTAGCTTTAAAATTTTGACAGATAAAAATAAATTGCACAGTTATTTTTATCCTGGTTCGTTGTTAACTAAACTACTCCAGTCCACCCCCGCAGAGATGATTTACCTCAACTGAGGATTTAATCCACTAATCGCACGGATTACAATGGTTTTCCACTTAGTCCGCGACTAAGTCTTCTAGAGTATCCTGATCACAACCTGATCACTCTAGGAACAACTGCTTAGACACAAGCTAAGACTTTCTTAGAGTATCCTGACCACCACGTGATCACTCTAATTACAACTGCTTAGACACAAGCTAAGACTTCCTAGAGTATCCTGATCAACACTTGATCACTCTAGTTCCTTACAACTTAATGTAATCAATTTTAAGAGTTTTACAATGCTTCTTAAAAGCTATAATCACAACAGTGATATTTCTCTTAAAGTTTAAGCTTAATCTCACTAATATATTACAACAGCAATGTAGTGAGCTTTGATGAAGATGAAGATTCTGAGCTTTTGATTTGAACAGCGTTTCAGCAAGTTAATATTCACAGAATTTGGTTCAGAGTCGTTAACCTTGCTTCTCATCAGAACTTCATATTTATAGGCGTTTGAGAAGATGACCGTTGAGCGCATTTAATGCTTTGCGTGTTCCGTACAGCTTTGCATTTAATGTTTCACGCTTTTGTCAACTACCTCGAGCCTTGTTCACGCTGTGTCTACTGACGTTGCCTTTAATAGCTTCTAACGTTCCTTTTGTCAGTCAGCGTAGCCTGCCACTTGTACTTTCTTCTGATCTGATGTTTGTGAATACAACGTTTGAATATCATCAGAGTCAAACAGCTTGGTGCAAAGCATCTTCTGATCTTCTGACCTTGAAGTGCTTCTGAGCGTGATACCATCAGAACTTCAGTGCTTCTGATCTCATGTTCTTCTGATGCTTCCATAGACCCATGTTCTGATTCTGCTTCGACCATCTTCTGATGTCTTGCCAGACCATGTTCTGATGTTGCATGCTGAACCTTCTGAGTCAAAGCTTCTGAGCGCTGAATTATGCATACTCTTTATATATTTCCTGAAAAGGAAATTGCATTTGATTAGAGTACCATATTATCTTAAGCAAAATTCATATTATTGTTATCATCAAAACTAAGATAATTGATCAGAACAAATCTTGTTCTAACAATCTCCCCCTTTTTGATGATGACAAAAAACATATATAAATGATATGAATTTGCGATCAGAAAGAGCAGACGGCAAAAGACAAATTACACAGCTATAGCATAAGCATGTGAATATGTCTCCCCCTGAGATTAACAATCTCCCCCTGAGATAAATAATCTCCCCCTGAAATAAATACTCGAAGAACTTTTAATAAAAGACTTCCCTGATTATTTCGGTAGAGACGATCACATAAGCTTCTGTCTTCAGAGAATTCATAGCTTCTGACTTCTGCTTCCATTGGACAGCTTCAGAACTTGAATTTCTTTAGATCCTTAGACCACTCACAGCTTCTGATTCCTGCTTCCATTTAGGACAGCTTCAGAACTTGAATTTCTTTGATCTTCAGAACATTCACAACTTCTGATTCCTGCTTCCATCTAGGACAGCTTCAGAACTTGAATTTCTTTGATCTTCAGAACATTCACAGCTTCTGATTTCTGCTTCCATTTAGGACAGCTTCAGAACTTGAGTTTTCTGGATCTTTAGAACATTCACAGCTTCTGATTTCTGCTTCCCTCGGATAGCTTCAGAGCTTTGAATTTCTACCAACATCACTTCATGCTAGATTTGTATCAGAACATTGTTGAATGTACCAGAGCATCATCAGAGCATCTCTACATCCTGAAATGTTACAGAACAAAAACTAAACGACAAAAGTCAGCATGAACGAGTCAGAACATAAAATGTATATTAGAACACATGATATGTATCAGAGCCATATAGGCTAAAATAATGTATCAGAGCAAATAGAATTTTGTCAAAGCAAATAGACAAATTTTGGATCAAATTCTATTATCAGTGCTTCTGATTCTGAAGCTTGACAGCACTCAGCTTGCTTCAGTTTCCATAAGCTTATTCTTTTTACAGAATAACGCTTCTTATGGTTTTGCTTTGAAGATTCTCTTCACTTCTTTATACCTGCAAAACACTTAAACCAAATAGAACTTGCAGTTCTTGTTAGTGAAAGCAACTAATTAAATCAAATCATTTATCACATATTTCTCCCCCTTTTTGTCATATCATCAAAAAACAGAAAAGATTCAGAGACAAACAAAAAGAAACACACGGAGGAAAAGGGATGATTTCATTGAAGTTCAAACAACAGGTACAGAAGTACACGCAGAGAAGAAAGACAAGATGCACAAAAACAGATGCAGCAAAAAGAAAGAAACAACACAGACTCAATCTAAGATGGCCCTAGCCTTGACAGGATCTTGGCCAGCATCTCTTGAACCTCATTGTTGTGTCCATCTTGCCTCACCATGAAAGTTCTAAACTCAGCATTGAGTGAGCTTTGCTCATCCTGTTTCTTCTGAATTTCTTCCAGAGTCCTTGCAAGACGAGAAGATTGATCAGAAGAAGTTTCACCGCTTTCAACCACAGGAATAGCAACTTGATCTGTAGCTTCCATGGATAGATCATTTGCAGGGATTTCCTCAACAGGATCTGATTCAGCAACATGATCTTCAACATCTGCTTCTTGCATAGAAGCATCTCCATATTCTGCAGCAGGAATTTCCGAGTCTCCATTCTCAAGTGCCTGAAGAATGGCAGCTAGATTCCTGGGAGCAGAAGGACCTTCAACTTCTGGTGGGTCAACAACTTCCGGAATGACCAAGCTTGGGTCTTTCTTAGAAGGGTTTTCCCTCAGATAGTTAAAGAGAGTCTTGAAGTCTCCGAGCAGAACAGGATGATCAGGAATAAAGATAACAATATCCCTGCATGGATTTGCTTCCATTGCAACAGCCAGTCTTAATTGTTCAATCTCATCCACAAAGGGTTTCTCCTCAGCTGCAACACAATTTCTGAGAGGATGGTAGTATATACCATTATCATCCTCCAGAAGGTAACCAGGGTAACCAGGAGCAGCAACCACTAGTCTTTTCTGTACTCCCATTGCTTCTACTTGAAAATCCTTGCGAAATCTTCTCCAGAGATTTCTTGTAGAAACATCATCCAGACCATTTAGAAATGCATCCTTCAGAAGGTCTAGACTGCTAATCACCTCATGTCTGAAAAGTTCCAGGTAGGTATAGGGTTCAGGTTCAGGCGGATTGAAGGTGAATTTGTAGTCAGGGTAGAGAAGACAGTAAGGTTTGGATTTTCTGGTAGGTAAGGGATGGGATATAGAAGGTGGAGGTGCGGTGGATGAGGAAGAAGGGATATCTGAGAGAATGATTGATGAAGATGGAATATCAGAGATGATAGATTGAGAAGAGGATGGAGTATTTGTAAAGGGAATAGGTGAGAAAGATTTATCAGAAGGGGTTGGGGGAAGAATACTTAAAGGTGTGGGGTTTAAAATAGGAGAGGAGAAGGATGATGGAGAAGGATTTGGTAAGGTGAAGTTTATTTTTGGTTCAGATGGAGGTGATTGGAAAGATGGTTTAGGGACAGAAGGAGGTGGAGTAAAAACCTGCCTGGAGGTTTGTACAGAAGAAGAAGATCTGGTTCTGCGAAAGGAATCTCTGATCCTTTTATCTCTTCTTTCTTCAGAGTTCACCTTGTCAGGATCAAAGGTGACTCTCAACTTCTTGGCTTCCTTAGCCTCATCTTCTCGGGCTTTTCTTTTAAACCTAGCCTTTTGTTCCTTCTGATCCTTCTTCAAAAGGTCAGCCTTGGACGGAAGTATTCTGCCACGGATCCAAGAAGGATCAATATCTGATTGCTTTCTAACACAATCTTCCAGGTAAAGCTTGACAGCCTGATGCAGTTCTTCTTGAAACAAGGGGGCAAAACCTTCAACAACAACTCTTCTTGAGAGAATGTCAGTAAAGCTTGAGCATACGGAAGGTACACTTTGAATGAGTTCTAATCTGAACAAATCCACACCATTGAAAATGGGACCTTGAACTACTCCAAGCAAATGGGATGCATTGAGTTTTCTGATGGAGTCCAGCACTTTGCTTTCAATCAGAATGTCTGAAATCATTCTTCCAAAAGGAATAGTCGTTCTTGAAATATGAGGGTACTTCGCCCTTTCGTCTTCTCTTGACTCAAAGATAGAAGTCTTCAGATTCTCAAACAAAATATGGGAGATGTTGATTTCAGTCTTTTTGCCAATGCAGAAAAGAGTATACTTGTGATCCGGACTGATGTAGGAGGAGTAGAGCATCCTCTTTCTATGATGAAGAGAACCCAGAATAATCTCAGCCCATACTCTATAAAACGGCCTTAAGGTGCCTGTGTTATTAGAGTCAATTCCACAAGTCTGAGAGATTTGTTGTTCAACTTTAGACCAATCAACTGATGCATGTCGAAATCCAGTCCAGCCTTCTTCATCATTCAGATTGTACAGCTTCCTGATGAGCTTTTCAGTGATAACCACTTCATGCCCTAGCACGAATGAAATGATGGCAGTTGGGGTAACCGTTGCATGTACCCAGAAATCCTTCACAAGTTCAGGATAAATTGGACCAACCAATCTATCAAGATACTTAGACCATCCTTGCTCAAATATTCTTGCATCACACTTAAAGCCATTTGCTTTAAGATTGTTTAAGTCCACAGCAGTTTCACATAAAACTTCCAGTTCTTTCGTGGGTATTAAGCATGTTTTCAATGGAGCATACTCATATTTGCTTAGAAGGATCTGTGTAGAGGTGAGCTTTTCTTTTGAGTTCGATGAACAAGAAGATGAGTTCATGATGATTATGCTTTGAGATCAAATCAAAAACTAGGGTTTAAAAAAAATTGCAACGAAGGGGATGCACAAGAGAGAGAGAGAGAGAGAAAAAAAAAGGGAATGAAGATGAAACGGGTTATTTAAAAGATTTGAAAATAAAGAAATCATTATGCATTTAATGAGAAATGACATTAGGAGAGAGAACATGGTAAATGAAATGATTTAACACAGTTACCTAGGTCGCGTCTTTTCAACTGCACGCTTTGTACTAACTGCACAGACACGTGTTCACCATTAGATAATGGATGACAGGTGTGAAATATTCAATAGGCTTTACGTCTTCTGATTCCGATCACTGCTTCTGAATTGATCAGGTTTCTCTTCTGGAAACGCTTTTTCTGAAGTGTGCTGATGTAAATCTGAATGATCTTCTGATCCATTCCTTCTGATATACACAGCTTCTGAAGATTCACTTCTTTGTTCTGCAGCTTCTGATAAGACAAAACTGTATCTGCAGAAATTCTTAAGCTGCTTTGTTTCATCAGAAACAAGTTTATCATCAAACCAGATATTTATTGATTCGTCCACAATCAATGTTTCAATATTGTATATTCTGTAGCATTTAGAGCATTCAGAATAATCAAGAACGAAACACCATTGCTTTAGAGACAAACAAAACAGATGGTTCCAAGACTAATAAACTTTCTCTTCTGATCTCCTTCACACTTAACTTCTCCAGCAGATTTAAGTATCAGGACTTGGAAAACAGTCCTTCCTCCCTTCAAGTGTTGAGAACATCTTGAGTCCAGGTGACATGACATGTTGAATGTTATCTTCTTTGTCACCAAGAGAATCTGCAAAAGAAATAGTCTTTTTCTTTGGTACCCACATCTTCTTGGGTCCTTTCTTGTTAGTTCTCTTCAAGTTCTGGTGGAACTTGGGTTTAGCAAAATATTTAACAGGAGGAACAGAATGATACTTCTTATTCTGAGTTTCATGATATTTCCTAGGTTGTGTCACATGCTTTTTGGTGTGTGTAATGTGAAAGCTTTGTGCATGTGATGTGTGCCTAATATCATGGGAGTGACCAAATTTAAATTGGTTATACAAAGGCTTGTATGATATTTTCATATCATCCACAGATTCAAGCTTGTATGGGATTTCACCCTCGTAACCAATGCCTACTCTATTATTTCCAGACACAGCATATATCATGGAAGCAAGTTGACTTCTGCCTATGCTTCTAGATAAAAATTTTCTGAAGCTCAAGTCATATTCTTTCAGAATATGATTCATGCTAGGAATGACTTTTTCTGTTTCAGAAGGAGATCCACTGTTTTTGGATAAATTTAAAACTTTTTCCTTTAGTTCAGAATTTTCCAATTCCAGCTTCTTAGTTTCAAATTCAAACTGCTTCTTCAGCTTTTTGTATTTGATACTAAGATGAGCTTTGAGTTCCAGAAGTTCTGTTAGACTGGAAACTAACTCTTTTCTAGATAGTTCAGAAAATACCTCTTCAGAATCTGATTCTGATGTAGATTCTGATCCATCATCTTCTGTAGCCATCAGCGCAAGTTGGCTTGCTCATCTTCAGAGTCAGATTCATCTTCTGATTCAGAATCATCCCATGTTGCCATAAGACCTTTCTTCTTATGAAACTTCTTCTTGGGATTCTCCTTCTGAAGTTTTGGACATTCATTCTTATAGTGTCCAGGCTCATTGCATTCATAGCACATGACCTTCTTCTTGTCAAATCTTCTGTCAGAAGATTCTCCACGTTCAAATCTCTTTGAACTTCTGACGCCTCTGAACTTCCTTTGCTTGTTCTTCCAGAGTTGATTTAGCCTTCTGGAGATCAAGGACAGTTCATCTTCTTCTTCAGATTCTGATTCTTCAGAATCTTCTTCTCTAGCCTGAAAAGCGTTAGTGCATTTCTTGATATTGGATTTTAATGCAATAGACTTACCTTTCTTTTGAGGCTCGTTTGCATCCAGCTCAATTTCATGGCTTCTCAAGGCACTGATAAGCTCTTCCAAGGAGACTTCATTCAGATTCTTGGCAATCTTGAATGTAGTCACCATTGGGCCCCATCTTCTGGGTAAGCTTCTGATAATCTTCTTTACATGATCAGCCTTGGTGTAGCCTTTATCCAGAACTCTCAATCCAGCAGTAAGAGTTTGAAATCTTGAAAACATCCTTTCAATGTCTTCATCATCCTCCATCTTGAAGGCTTCATACTTCTGGATTAGTGCAAGAGCTTTGGTCTCCTTGACTTGAGCATTTCCTTCATGAGTCATTTTCAAGGACTCATATATGTCATAGGCCGTTTCCCTGTTAGATATCTTCTCATACTCAGCATGAGAGATAGCATTCAGCAAAACAGTTCTGCATTTATGATGATTCCTGAAAAGCTTCTTCTGATCATCGCTCATTTCTTGCCTTGTCAGCTTTACGCCACTGGCTTTTACCGGATGTTTGTAACCATCCACCAGAAGATCCCATAGATCACCATCTAGACCAAGAAAGTAACTTTCCAGTTTATCTTTCCAGTATCCAAAGTTTTCACCATCAAATACCGGCGGTCTAGTATAACCATTGTTACCGTTGTGTTGCTCAGCAGAGCCAGATGTAGATGGAGTTGGATTTGCTTGAGATTCACCAGCCATCTTTTACTGAAGCGTTTTTCTCTTCCCGAATCTTTTCTAAACACGATTAAGTGTTTGCACCTTAGAACCAGGCTCTGATACCAATTGAAGGATAGAAAAACACTTAGAAAGGGTGGGTTTGAATAAGTGTAGCTTTAAAAACTTGACAGATAAAAATAAATTGCACAGTTATTTTTATCCTGGTTCGTTGTTAACTAAACTACTCCAGTCCACCCCCGCAGAGATGATTTACCTCAACTGAGGATTTAATCCACTAATCGCACGGATTACAATGGTTTTCCACTTAGTCCGCGACTAAGTCTTCTAGAGTATCCTGATCACAACCTGATCACTCCAGGAACAACTGCTTAGACACAAGCTAAGACTTTCTTAGAGTATCCTGACCACCACGTGATCACTCTAATTACAACTGCTTAGACACAAGCTAAGACTTCCTAGAGTATCCTGATCAACACTTGATCACTCTAGTTCCTTACAACTTAATGTAATCAATTTTAAGAGTTTTACAATGCTTCTTAAAAGCTATAATCACAACAGTGATATTTCTCTTAAAGTTTAAGCTTAATCTCACTAATATATTACAACAGCAATGTAGTGAGCTTTGATGAAGATGAAGATTCTGAGCTTTTGATTTGAACAGCGTTTCAGCAAGTTAATATTCACAGAATTTGGTTCAGAGTCGTTAACCTTGCTTCTCATCAGAACTTCATATTTATAGGCGTTTGAGAAGATGACCGTTGAGCGCATTTAATGCTTTGCATGTTCCGTACATCTTTGCATTTAATGTTTCACGCTTTTGTCAACTACCTCGAGCCTTGTTCACGCTGTGTCTACTGACGTTGCCTTTAATAGCTTCTAACGTTCCTTTTGTCAGTCAGCGTAGCCTGCCAATTGTACTTTCTTCTGATCTGATGTTTGTGAATACAACGTTTGAATATCATCAGAGTCAAACAGCTTGGTGCAAAGCATCTTCTGATCTTCTGACCTTTAAGTGCTTCTGAGCGTGATACCATCAGAACTTCAGTGCTTCTGATCTCATGTTCTTCTGATGCTTCCATAGACCCATGTTCTGATTCTGCTTCGACCATCTTCTGATGTCTTGCCAGACCATGTTCTGATGTTGCATGCTGAACCTTCTGAGTCAAAGCTTCTGAGCGCTGAATTATGCATACTCTTTATATATTTCCTGAAAAGGAAATTGCATTTGATTAGAGTACCATATTATCTTAAGAAAAATTCATATTATTGTTATCATCAAAACTAAGATAATTGATCAGAACAAATCTTGTTCTAACAAATTCAAGGTCCCATACTTTGAAAAATATAAAGGACTCACATTCCCAAGAAGTCACTTACGTATGTACTGTAGAAAAATGGGTGCTTACGCTCATGATCCAAAACTAATGATCCACACTTTTCAAGACAATATGAGCGTTGCATCACTAGATTGGTATATGCAACTGGAGCAAATTCACATCCGAACATAGGATAATCTTGCTCATGCCTTCTTAAAACAGTATAAATACAACTTGGACATGGCTCCTAACCGCATGCAACTACAAAAGTTATCTCAGAAGAAGGAAGAATCCTTCAAAGAATATGCACAACGGTGGAGGGAAATGACAGCAAGGGTACATCCACCACTTCTCGAGAAAGAATTGGAGGACATGTTCATGAGTAATTTACAAGATCTCTATTATGAAAAAATGGTGGAAAGTGACTTTTTCAGGATTCTCAGATCTAGTTGTCATTGGAGAATGGATCGACGCAAGTCTAAGGAATCGCAAGATACAAGGGGCGTCATCAAGTACCTCTTTTAACTATAAAAAAACCTGTTCCTAGCTTCTCAAAAATGAAGGAAGGTGAGACTAATATTGTTGCATCACAGTCGATAGCACAATAACCGTGGGTGATCCCACAAAGTCAAAAACAAAATAGGTTTCAAAGACCTCCGAGAAGATTCAGTCCTCTTCCTATGCAACATGATCAATTGTTACAACATCTTCTTAGGGCATCCTTGGTGGAGCTAAAGCCACTTGCTCCTCCAATTGGAGAACTTCTGCTAAAATATGATGCAAATGCAAGGTGCGAATATCATGCCAATTCTCTAGGCATACTTTAGAGAAATGTTGGGATTTCAGACACAAAGTTCATGATCTGATAGAATCCCAAGATATCACTTTTGATAAAACCAATATCAAAACAAATCCCATGGCTCCGCATGGTGGCCCTCATGTTAATGCAATTGAAGTGGTTACTAATCACGAAGAAATCAAACGAGAAAAGACTGTGTTAGACTTGTTAAGGGCATACTTGTTTGAACAAGGTTTCCTCTTGGAACACAACGATGATTTTGAAGACACATTGCAAAGATTGGTGGATCAGGGAATGGTTCAGTTCAGATATTACAATGAAGAAGAATATGTTGCTACGATTAATATAAATACCATAAGACCATTGGTGATTCCATGCCAAGCTCATGAATCTACAAAGAAGCCGCCTGTATCAAAGGGAACCATTGACGATACCAACACCTCCAAAGAGCACGTTGGTAATCAAATGGCCATCTCCCGCTCCTTATGAGAGTGACAAAATTGTACCATGGAATTACGACGCTACTGTCTACATCAATGGGCAGAAACAAGAGCCTACGATAATTAATGTAGCAAGAATATGGGGCATGACTCGCAGTGGTTGTATATATGCTCTAGATCAACAAGAGAAGGATAACAACCTAGCTAAAGACAATGGAAAAGTTGTAGGTGAAGACAACCAAGAACATGAGTCTTCCAATAAAGCTCTTCTTGACAAAGAAAAAGATGAATTCTTAAAAATGATCAAGAGAAATGATTATAGGGTGGTGGATCAACTTCATCAAACCTCGTCCAAAATATATATACTCCAATTAATGTTAAGTTCTGAAGTGCACTGAGACTCCTTAATGAAAATATTGAGTGTTGCTCATGTTACGAAGGAGATCACAGTGGATCAATTTGATGGAGTCGTGGCTAACTTAACATCAGGGGCACGCCTAGGCTTCGATAGCAGTGAACTACCTCCACATGGTAGAGCTCATAACAAAGCTTTACACATCTCGATCAGATGTGGGACCATAAGTCTATGCAGAGTACACACCGATACTGGTTCTTCTTTGAATGTACTACCGAAGATCAGTTTAATGAAGCTAATGCTAGAGAGTATCATCATAAGACCAAGCTCTATGGTGGTGAAAGCCTTCGATGGTTCTCAAAGTACCTTCTGTGGAGAAATAGACCTTCCCATAGAGATTGGACCACATACTTTCTATATCAAATTCCAAGTGATGGATATAGAACCAGCATATACTTGCATATTAGGGCGACCATGGATCCACTCAGCAGAAGCTGTCACATCAACCCTGCATCAAAAGCTGAAATTCCTCGCCGATGGAAAACTGATAGTAATTGAAGGAGAAGAAGACATCTTAGTTAGCCATCTGGAATCTTACTGTTACATTAGAGTTGGAGAAGACTGTGTGCAAACACCTTTTCAAGTTCTAGAAGCTGCTGCTATATCTACCCTCCCGATGGAGAAAATCAAAGGACCAAGTTGTAACATCCCGATTTTTATTAGTTATTTTATTAATTATTTTATTTGGTGTTTTTATTAATTATTTATTTATTTAATCATCATGTGATATGATAATTATTTAATTATGTAATTATGTGTGCATTGGTGCTATTGGATTAATTAAGTTATTAGGGAGATATAACTAATTGGGCCTAACTGGTAGAAATATAATAATAAGTGGATTGATGGGTTAAGCACAATTAACTTAAGAGAAGTTAGTAAAGGGACTAGGTTTAGTTTCATAACTTTAACTTTTGGAGATTAGAAGAGAATATAAGAGAGTAGAGAAAGAACAGGAGATTTGGGAGATTCTTGAAGAAGAATGAGTTTGATTCAAGGTAAGGGGGGGAATTCCATTATCTTGATTATATATGTATGCAATGTATGGTAGCATGATAGGTATTTCATCCCTCAATTTCATAGATTTTCACATGTTAGGATTTATGTTGAATTCATGGGATTTGTGCTATTAATCATGTTTGATGATGTTTGCATGTGAACCCATGGTTAGGAGCATGTTTAGAAACCTTTTATGTGTGTTAAATTGATGTTTGGATGAGTTTTAGTTGGCAAAAATCGGATTTGGGTTGGTGTTGAAGGTGCTAAATGAAGGAGGAGAAAAACACAAGAAAGGGGGAGATTGAATTGTGTTCTTTATCAGATAAAAATTCCCTTTCTTTTAAATTCTTTTCTTTCTTCTTTGTATCTCATCTTCTGGATATGCTAATGTGTTGCAGAAGCATGCTTGTAATGGAGTTGCATAACCAATGAGATTTTCATTTAAACTTCTTAGGTATTATCAGAACTTCTGACTTGCTCAGTACAGTTCTGGAAATGTTTACACGTTTTGAACGGAGTTAAATGAATTGTATAGAAAGTAAAGAACACGTTTATTTTTATCCTGGTTCACCTTCTGACTAAGGCTACCTCCAGTCCACATTCTTCATGTGACTTGCCTCTGTCCAGAGGTCTTAATCCACTATAACCAATCTTGATTACATCTGCACGATCCTCCGTCGTGACTAACAATCCTGCACAGCCAACTGCTGTGACTAACCTGCACAAGCTACCCGTGAGTGACTAACCCCTAGATGGCTGAACCATTTAGTGATCCCTTCTGGATATAACGTTCATCAATCTAGTAACTTGCATAGCTACCTGCTGTGTCTAACTCCCTCCACAGCTACCTGTTGTGACTGACTGCAATGGATTTTTCAGTGATCTCCATAAGATATAACATCCATTGACTCCTGGATTCCTGACCTTCACTTGGTCTCCAAGATATTTCCACAATGACCGCAACCACTGTCTTCTCAAGCTTCTGACCTTAATTGGTCGCTCAAGGAATCTTCTGGAGATTTACAAATGTGTTTCTTATTCAAGAAGATGGTCTCCTATTCTCAATATGTATGTTTACGACACACTGACTAGAAGTCACTTCTGGTGCCTAAACAATCTATCAGAAGTTTTTTAAGCTGATATTTGTCTTCATGTTGATCTTTGTTTTTAAGCTCCAAATTGTAAGTGCTTCTTCATGCTGATCTTTGTCTTCAATTCTTCTTAAGCAGATGAAGAGCAACAACTCTTTTGTTGATTGCTTTTGATTTGATCTTCGTCTTCTGAAAGCAGATTTAGAGCAACAGCTCTATTTTTATTTGCTTCTTCAAGGATCTTTATCTTCTTCTGAAAGAAGATTAAGAGCAACAGCTCTTGTATTAATTGCTTCTTTCAGCTCGGTCTTTTTCTTATCAGAGTAAGGAGATTAGAGCTTCAGCTCTTGAAATTAATTCCTTCAAGTAAGACTATCTTCATTTCCTCTTCAATCAGATTTAGAGCAACGACTCAATGTTGAGTCGCTTCTTCCAATGCTTGTCTTCTTCTTGAATACTGATCATGAAGCTTGTTACAGCTTATAACACATTTAATGATAATAAGCAAACATGAAACACTGCTTCGAGCAATAACTCAGAGTATTCAGTTTCTCAAGTCATTCAATATGAACAATGTATGAGCTGATCAAGTATTAGTGAACTTCTGATAACTCCAGTGGAGAATACTGCTAAACAATAGAGATAACTTCTTCAATTCTTCTATGATTTCTTCACGTAGGCTTATGATTAGTTTATGACAACACTATGGATTGATTCATCACATACTGAGTATGTGTTGCCTCTTGTGTAACTTCTGAAGCATGGATTCTTGTGGTTTCTTTTCTGCTTTCATGCTCAGTTTCTCTTTATAGATTTTCTCTCAAGATTTCTTTTTTTTTTCTGCACTCTGTAGTTGCACCATGGATACACACTCTGGATATTCACTTAATGCATTTTGGCTGTACGATTGTCACTACATCAAGTCTGAAGTTTGTTCTATATATATATATATATATATATATATATATATATATATATATATATATATATATATATATATATATATATATAGCTTGATGAGTTACCGTTGGAATCTAGCCGTTGAGATTTTTTTGAATATTTCTTTGAATGCCTTTGTCTCGATTGGCTCATGAATGACAAGTGTTGCTCTTTGTAGAACCTTATCTTTAGCATGATGATTACAGTTGATGGCGTGTTTTTTTGGTTAAGCTTTGTCTTTCCAACATGTTGCATGTGGCTTGCTTCTTCAATCAATCTTGGGAGGTGTTCCTTTTAAATGTTGTAACCGTTTTGCTTATGATGGTGTTTCTAACGGCTTCCCATTTGATTCTAAGCTTTGTATTTTATTCAATTTGTATGCTGAGCTGTAGATTCTTCATTGGTTCATAAGTGACTCTTTTGTTGTTTGCATTTTGTATGTCAATGCGTTGTAGCTTCAGAACTTGTAACTTCAGAACTTCTGATCTTTCTACGTGCGTGATCTTCTTATGTTGCAAAGCTTCTTGTAGCTGATATTTCTTGTTCATTTTCCTTGAAGCTTCTTATGTACTTTCTGATTGTGTGCTTGTTGTATGTAAACATTGGTATTTCTTTGAAGATTATCTT
Organism: Vicia villosa; assembly: GCF_029867415.1. Lineage (NCBI taxonomy): Eukaryota > Viridiplantae > Streptophyta > Magnoliopsida > Fabales > Fabaceae > Vicia > Vicia villosa. Next base: position 273,806 of record NW_026705441.1, on the reverse strand, counting down.
GTTGAAATCTAGCTTCTTGTGATACTGTTGTTGTTGCATATTCTTCTGAATGATCTTATTCTTCATTGTTGCTTCTTTACTTCTTATTTTCTCATCTTGGCTTGCTTGACGTATTCTTAATCAGAACATATGATGAATGATGTTTAGCTTCGTCAATCTTCTGAATGTTTGATTTCATATCTGAGCCAGTTTTTGATGTAGTTGTTGTACTATTTTTCTGATGAATCCTGTACAAGGTTTATGGCATAATATCTATGCACTAAATAAAACTATTAGTAATAAAATTGTTACTCATAAAATATATGCTTGTTATCATCAAAACCAGATTATGAACATAGATTCTCAATCTTGTTCTAATACTGAAAACACACAGAATTTTATTGTTCTGGTGTCATCCACCGGGCGAAGGATTTCTTCCGTCGGGCGAGCATCCTTCTGAAAAGACAGTGGGCGAGAGGGGTAAAAATGTGACCAAGTTTCTGTCTTGGAGTTTCGGGCGAAAGAATTGTTCCGCCGGGCGAAAGTGCCTTGTTTTGCCAAATTTCTAATATGCATAACTTTTGATCCGTAACTCTGTTTTATGCATCGTTCGAAGCATTAGAGAGCTAATAAAATCATCTTTATGATAGAACTAGAATTGTTGGCACTTGATGACTTAATTATGACGTGGTCGTATAATAACATGTATTTAGGCGAATATGTGTTATGGCCTGATGGAATGTGAATACTATGTGTTGGTATGGTATATAGTATATGATTCATGATTGTGTGTAAATGAATATATGATATTTGAATGTACCTTGTGGTGAATAATTACTTGATGTATGTTGGTTTGGTTAGCACTTGAGGAATTAATTATGATGTTGTTGTGTGAATAACATGCAATTATGTATATGTGCGTTATGACTTGATAAAGTGTGAATAACATCCGTTGGTATGATATGTGGTATGATATTCATGATGAGTGTGAATGAATATATGCTAATTGAATTTATTTGTTGTGAATGATTACTTGATGCATGTTGTACAATTGGTGGATAATTCAATGTGTTGAATTATTGTGATATGCGGTATGTTAAGATTGTATGGATAATCTTAATTGCACATGTTTTGTGATAATTGTACATGCATTCATGGTGGATTTTATCCTTGTGTGGAAACATAAGCGGGTGGCTTTGATCCTTGTGTGGAAACAAATGTGTGGCTTTGTCTCCTTTGTGGATTCGGGAGCGGTGAACTTAAGGTTCATATTTTGAGGGCTTTGATCTTGTCCGAATCAGAAGCGTGGCTCTGGTTTTTAATCGGGAGTGGTGAGCTTGATACTCATATGGTACCACATGCATGAGTCACATTAATTGCATTCGAGTCGCATTATGTGTTATGTGATTACTTGAATTGATGTGAATTGCTTTGTGATAATTGGAAATTGTGTTTTGTGCAATAATTGTGGAACTTATTCAATTTATGAAGTGTGAGAAATGATAATTCTATTGTATGCTATGTTCATTGTACATATATTATGTATTCATTATGATGTGAATTCTCACCCTTCTGTTTGAATTATGTTCATCGTGACATCGTGCAAGTTCTGACGAGTAGTGAGTTTGTACGAGAATTTAGCCGAGGAGTCTTTCAGTTTTATCTTTTGATTAAGTGGTGATTCAAATGCTCTAATCATGTAACACTGGGGGGTTTTGAACTCATGTTTTGGATATTTTAGTATTGTTGTCTTTATGGTATTTTAACATGATAATTTGGATATGTTTGTTGAAGGCTGAGTTGCCTAGTTATTGAATTTCATATAGCTTATGTTGATTATGTTATTTGAATGGGTAGATGGATATAGTAAGGGATATATTCATTGAATATTACTTGAAATTTATTATTCCGCGTGCGATATGCATAATGTATGAAAACATGAATTTTCAAATTGTGTTTATGAAATGATCAGTGCATGTTCGTATATTTGTTTTGGGTTTTCATTCCGGTGAAAACAACATGTGATGCCCTTTTTATTATATGCATGTTAATACTCTATGAATGTTTAATTATATTTTGACGTTTAGAAAAGGGGTGTTACACAAGCACCTCCATAACATCATGGAGAGACTTGCAAACAATGGTGGGAGACCAATCACCTAAATGTTGGGGCAAACTTATGGAAATAACTGAGAAGAAAGACCGCTTTGGTTTGGTCTATCAATTGACAAATGCTACTAAGAAAGACGAAGAGTGAGCATGGTGGACTAGTATCGGTCATATCTGACAAAGTCAACATCAAAGGGGCATCTAACTTCATCCATGGGTGCCTTCCAGATGAAGAACTCAAGAATTGGACAGGCGTGGAGATTCTAGAGATCTTTTTCTTTCAAAGTAATTTTTGTTTTGTTTTAAAAAGAACCTATGTCCCACCCGAGGCATAGGGTTTTCTCGTAAGGGCCCCCCCATTTGTTTTCAAACAGAATTTCCCATTAATAAAAGTTGTTTTTTGTTTTCATTCAAGATCTATTTCTTTCTATTCTGTTATTCTTTTTAAAATGGCAATACTTTTATTCATACGCACTTTCCAAATTCATATTCTAAAAAGAACCAAAACATGATAAAATGTGCAGATCCACACCTAAACTCACCGATAATGATACAACTACAATCTGGTAAGACTTTGATGCACCAATTAACCAAGCTGAAGAGGGAGATGAGGAAGACTATGAACTCCCGAAGAGTTGACAAGGTTAATAGAACGAGAATCAAAAGACATGCTTCCATCCCACGAGGCAAATGAAATCATCAATCTTGGCACTGAAGAAAAGCCAAAAGAGATAAAATTAGGGGCAACCTTGGAAGAAAGTGTGAAAGAAAGACTGATTAAGCTGTTACATGAGTATATGGATATATTTGCCCGGTCTTACTGAGATATGTCAGGGTTGGATACAGACATTGTTGTGCATAAATTACCTTTGAAAGAAGAATGTTCTACTCTTAGTCAAAAGCTCAGAAGGACTCGTCCAGACATGGCTGATAAAATTCGAGAAGAAGTCCTCAAAAAATTTGACACAAGTTTCTTGGTCGTGGTAGATTATCTGCCTTGGATTGCTAACACCGTGCTAGTGCCCAATAAAGGTGGAAAAGTACGAATGTGCGTAAACTATCGGGATATAAACAAAGCAAGTCCTAAAGATAATTTTCTATTACCTCACATAAACGTATTGGTGGATACTACAACTAAAGCTTCAGTATTCTCACTCATGGAATGGTTTCTCAGGTTATAATCAAATCAAGATGGCCCTCGAAGACATGGAAAAAACTACTTTCATGAAACCTTGGGGCACCTTCTGTTACAAAGTAACGCCTTTTGGTCTATGGAACACAGAGGCAATAGTTTTCAAAAGCAATCATGTAAATTGTTGTTAGTTAGCCTTATTCCAATTTCAGTAATTAAAGTTAAATGATATAAACAAAATTGCTTCAGTGAGAAACCATAAAATAAGATAATGACTTACCTATCACCAACAAAAGTCTATTTTTCAATGTCCAGAGCATCCAACATAAAGGAAGATAAAGATCTCAGCAACAAATGACAGTGTAGCAAAAGAATGCCTGTGGAGAGTTAGATGAAAAAGATATGTTTATGTGTATAACATATATGTCTATAGAGATAGACTCATTGAGTGAACATATCTTGACGAAATCTGTTGAGAAAACATTCTTGGTAGTGACTCTTGAGCTTTCAGTCACGTTATGCCAAGTATAGTGAGACATGACAATACCATAAAAGAATACGGTGAGAATGCCAGTCAGATAGAATAACTGCACAAGATGAAGATAAGTCAGCATCAAGCTAATGAGAAATATCGTTAGCATCCAAAAAACATTACCAGATTCAATAAAACCTACCTCAGCCAGCATATAAGAGAGGTATGCCATTAGCATCATAAGTGCAGCCTCACGATCTGTAGAGTGCCTGGAATCAAGAAGAAAATTGTTTAAACTTCAGCACAGAATTGTTTCAAATAATCACCTATAAACATAAATTAATTGTTTCAAAGTAATTAAAGTTAAATGATATAAACAAAATTGCTTCAGTGAGAAACCATAAAATAAGATAATGACATATCTCTCTATCTTATGATCTTATTATATTAATTCCAAAGCATGAATACAGAGAACCTTGAATACGGCTTAACATGAAATAATATAAAACAAACCAAGCACATACAAGGAATCTATAAAGCATCCCAAAACCAAAAATAAAAAATGTGCTAACACTTAAAGCATAAATGTCTCTCTCAGTATACATTAGGTCTCACTCACTCTATGGCTAAAACAAAGCAATTGTAAGCAACACAAAGGAAGTAACAAAACAAAAAGAAAATCTTACATTGAAGATTACTACCGAGTAAGCAAAAAACTGGATCTGAAAAGATACAACCGAGTAAGCACAATTTTCACACCAAAAAGATAAAGAAAACCTAAAAAAAATAACATTAAAACGAATCTAATAATGAAAAAGAAAAAAATCTGCGACTCACAACTTATTTCGCCGGAACACTACAATCAACAAAAAAACCCATACAAAAAATATTTAGTGAAGCAGATGTCGACAAAAAACAAAGCATGACACTGGGTTTTTGAATCAAGAAAAATATATATTAATATTAATACCTGAAAAACCTTATGCAATAAAGTAGCAGTAGAAATCAAAACCTGAAAAACCAAAACATTATAATTATTCTTCTTCACCGCCACAACAACAAAACCTGCAAATATTGCAAAAGAAATTGAAACGAAATAGTAAGAGAAAATAAGAATGCATACCTAAGATTGTTTACAAATTTTAGATGCTTGTGAGTGTGATAAGAAATTGTGATTTCGTTATTGAAGATTGGGAGGAGAAAAGGGCAACGGCCAAAGTAGGGTTTGAGGGGAAAGAGAGAGAAGATGGGAGGTAGGGTTTGTAGTAGTGAGTTGATGAGAGAAAAGGGTAAAGAAATGAGTGAAGGAAGCGCCGAAAGTGGAGGGTGAAGGATAGAAAAACACTTAGAAATGGGGGGTTTGAATAAGTGTAGCTTTAAAAACTAGACAAATAAAAATAAATTGCACAGTTATTTTTATCCTGGTTCGTTGTTAACTAAACTACTCCAGTCCACCCCCGCAGAGATGATTTACCTCAACTGAGGATTTAATCCACTAATCGCACGGATTACAATGGTTTTCCACTTAGTCCGCAACTAAGTCTTCTAGAGTATCCTGATCACAACCTGATCACTCTAGGAACAACTGCTTAGACACAAGCTAAGACTTTCTTAGAGTATCCTGACCACCACGTGATCACTCTAATTACAACTGCTTAGACACAAGCTAAGACTTCCTAGAGTATTCTGATCAACACGATCACTCTAGTTACTTACAACTTAATGTAATCTTTCTAAGAGTATTACAATGCTTCTTAAAAGCTATAATCACAAACTGTGATATTTCTCTTAACGTTTAAGCTTAATCTCACTAATATATTACAACAGCAATGTAGTGAGCTTTGATGAAGATGAAGATTCTGAGCTTTGAATTGAACAGAGTTTCAGCAAGTTAATATGAGTTGTTTTGTTCCAGAATCGTTAACCTTGCTTCTCATCAGAACTTCATATATATAGGCGTTGGAGAAGATGACCGTTGAGGGCATTTAATGCTTTGCGTGTTCCGTACAGCATCGCATTTAATGTTATACGCTTTTGTCAACTACCTCGAGCCTTGTTCACGCTGTGTCTACTGACGTTGCCTTTAATAGCTTCTAACGTTCCTTTTGTCAGTCAGCATAGCCTGCCACTTGTACTTTCTTCTGATCTGATGTTTGTAAATACAACGTTTGAATATCATCAGAGTCAAACAGCTTGGTGCAAAGCATCTTCTGATCTTCTGACCTTTAAGTGCTTCTTAGCGTGATACCATCAGAACTTCAGTGCTTCTGATCTCATGTTCTTCTGATGCTTCCATAGACCCATGTTCTGATTCTGCTTCGACCATCTTCTGATGTCTTGCCAGACCATGTTCTGATGTTGCATGCTGAACCTTCTGAGTCAAAGCTTCTGAGCGCTGATTTATGCATACTCTTTATATATTTCCTGAAAAGGAAATTGCATTGGATTAGAGTACCATATTATCTTAAGCAAAATTCATATTATTGTTATCATCAAAACTAAGATAATTGATCAGAACAAATCTTGTTCTAACAATCTCCCCCTTTTTGATGATGACAAAAACATATATAAATGATATGAATTTGCGATCAGAAAGAGCAGACGGCAAAAGACAAATTACACAGCTATAGCATAAGCATGTGAATATGTCTCCCCCTGAGATTAACAATCTCCCCCTGAGATAAATAATCTCCCCCTGAAATAAATACTCGAAGAACTTTAATAAAAGACTTCCCTGATTATTTCGGTAGAGACGATCACATAAGCTTCTGTCTTCAGAGAATTCATAGCTTCTGACTTCTGCTTCCATTGGACAGCTTCAGAACTTGAATTTCTTTTAGATCCCTAGAACACTCATAGCTTCTGATTCCTGCTTCCATCTAGGACAGCTTCAGAACTTGAATTTCTTTGATCTTCAGAACATTCCCGGCTTCTGATTCCTGCTTCCATCTAGGACAGCTTCAGAACTTGAATTTCTTTGATCTTCAGAACATTCACAGCTTCTGATTTCTGCTTCCATTTAGGACAGCTTCAGAACTTGAGTTTTCTGGATCTTTAGAACATTCACAGCTTCTGATTTCTGCTTCCCTCGGATAGCTTCAGAGCTTTGAATTTCTACCAACATCACTTCATGCTAGATTTGTATCAGAACATTGTTGAATGTACCAGAGCATCATCAGAGCATCTCTACATCCTGAAATGTTACAGAACAAAAACTAAACGACAAAAGTCAGCATGAACGAGTCAGAACATAAAATGTATATTAGAACACATGATATGTATCAGAGCCATATAGGCTAAAATAATGTATCAGAGCAAATAGAATTTTGTCAAAGCAAATAGACAAATTTTGGATCAAATTCTATTATCGGTGCTTCTGATTCTGAAGCTTGACAGCACTCAGCTTGCTTCAGTTTCCATAAGCTTATTCTTTTTACAGAATAAACGCTTCTTATGGTTTTGCTTCTGGTGTTTGCTTTGAAGATTTTCTTCACTTCTTTATACCTGCAAAACACTTAAACCAAATAGAACTTGCAATTCTTGTTAGTGAAAGCAACTGATTTAATCAAATCATTTATCACATATTTCTCCCCCTTTTTGTCATATCATCAAAAAACAGAAAAGATTCAGAGACAAACAAAAAGAAACACACGGAGGAAAAAAGATGATTTCATTTAAGTGCAAGCAACAGGTACAGAAGTACACACAGAGAAGAAAGACAAGATGCACAAAAAACAGATGCAGCAAAAAGAAAGAAACAACACAGACTCAATCTATGACCCTAGCTTTGACAGGATCTTAGCCAGCATCTCTTGAATCTCATTGTTGTGTCCATCTTGCCTCACCATGAAAGTTCTAAACTCAGCATTGAGTGAGCTTTGCATATCCTGTCTCTTCTGAATTTCTTCCAGAGTCCTTGCAAGACGAGAAGATTGATCAGAAGAAGTTTCACCGCTTTCAACTACAGGAATAGCAACTTGATCTGTAGCTTCCATGGATAGATCATTTGCAGGATTTTCCTCAACGGGATCTGATTCAGCAACATGATCTTCAGCATCTGCTTCTTGCATAGAAGCATCTCCATATTCTGCAGCAGGAATTTCTGAGTCTCCATTCTCAAGTGCCTGAAGAATGGCAGCTAGATTCCTGGGAGCAGAAGGACCTTCAACTTCTGGTGGGTCAACAACTTCCGGAATGACCACGCTTGGGCCTTTCTTAGAAGGATTTTCCCTCAGATAGTTAAAGAGTGTCTTGATGTCTCCGAGCAGAACAGGATGATCAGGAATAAAGATAACAATATCCCTGCATGGATTTGCTTCCATTGCAGCAGCCAGTCTTAACTGTTCTAGCTCATCCACAAAGGGTTTCTCCTCCAACAGATGTCTTCCTTTGAGACTAGCAAACCAGAAGTCTTCATAATTCCTCAGAATTCCACGAGGCCGTCGGGCAGCAGCTACACAGGCTTCCTGAAGTTCTAAAAACAGAGCATCTGATTTTCTGCGAAAGATCCTCCAGAAGTTCCGCATAGCAACATCATTCAATCCAGAACTTTCAGCAATTCTGAGAGTATCAAAGGTACTTCTGAGATTCCTCTTTATTGTTTCAAAAACTACACCAATAGGGTATTCAGGGCGGAAATTTATTTGGGTTTTTGAACAAACAGGGTTGGAGGTGAAGTACGGATGAGGTTCTCTATCCAACCTATAAGAAGATTCTGCTTCAGTATCAGAATCTAACACTACCATTTCAGCTTCAGGACGAGGCTTGGGAGTGTAGTTGCAATCACGGAGCAGCTGCTCATGTGATGCAGAGGTTGGAAGAGGAGAATCACAAGGGTTGTTTTGAGAGGTGGAGGGAGTATGTTCAAATGTGGCATTGGGAAAAGGTTGAGATGGAAAGAGAGTTTGAAGGGGTGGTATATCCAGAACAGGATTGGTGGTAGGTGGAGAGGAAGGAATGGTTATAGGAGAAGATGGAGGTGTAAGAACATGAACAAAAACAGGTGATTTTGATGTGGCTTTTTCTGGTTCAGGTGTAGGGACAACCTCTATTGGTGCAGCTTCTGAACGAACAGCAGGAGCAGAAACAGGTTCAGAAATGCATATACCTTTGGAACCTCTCAGAAAAACTTTGGCCACATCCTCAGTCTTCTTTTGCTTCTTGCTCTTCGGCTCTTCAATGATCTTTGCTTTGCCGCTAGAGATTTCCTTCCTTCTGACATATGCCAGAACTTCTGATTGATTCTTAGCCTCTTGAGAGACATTTTCTTCATCCGATTCTTGAAGAATCATCTTCCTTTTTCTGGTTTTCTTCTTCTCAACAACTTCAACAATCTCAGCATTGTTATTTGACTTCTTCCTCTTTTTCTCAGCTTCCTTCTTTTTCTTTACAAAGTCATCAGAAACAGCCTTAACAACTTTTGCAATGACTTCTTCTGGGACCACTTCTTTCTTGGTGGTAGCAGCAGGAAGATCAAGCTTTCTTTTGGTCCTTTCTTCCTTCTTGCGATGCACTATAATTGGAGCACCTTTCTCTTGATCTTTAAGACTTTTGTCCTCTTTTTGAGACTTCAGATACCTAGTTCTGACTTTTGGTACCTCACTATTGAAGAAGGTTTTAAATTCAGCTAGAACTGGTTCTCTTCTGATTCTTGTTCCAGCAAGAGGTTGAGGAGTTTTAATGATAGCCTTAATCACTTTCATCTTCTTTAAAGTGAAGGCATTCAGACAGGCCCCAGTTGTGACAGCAAGATCTTTGATAATACCTTCAGATTCCAGGTTCTCAACAATCTTGGAATGAACCAGAAGATTTGAAATAATCCTTCCAAAAGGAATGCTTGTTCCACCTTTTTCTCTGAAAGCATTTCTGGACTCCTTCACAGCCTTCCACATATGGTTGAAGATAATATAGATAGCATCAACCTTCTTCTTAGTGGCAATGCAGTACAGAATGTATTTTTGCTCATTGTTGATGAAGTCAGAAGCATGTGTCCCTTTCCTGTGATAGAAACATCCAAGGAGAATTTTGGTCCAGATTTTGTAGAGATCTTTCAAATCCTTGACATTCTTTGTTTCATTTATGTCTGGGTAGAGAGTAGATAACACATCTTCCCAATCTTCCCTTTTATCGATTTCAAAAGCTCCTTCAGCGTTTCTCAAATCAAACATCACCCTTAAGATGTTCTCAGTTACTATCACAAACTTTCCATGAACGAAAGACAATATGGATTTTGGAGCGACAACTGCATGTACCCAGAATTCCTTGACAAGATCTGGGTAGACTGGTCCACAGAACTCAGCAAACAAAGAAGTCCATCCTTGAAAAATTATATCTTCTTTGAGATGAAAACCATGTTCTTCAATGTTATCAAAGTCAACCATAAGTTCGCATAACACATCTAATTTTTCTTTAGGAATGGAGCACGCAACAACTGGAGTGAGTTCCTGATTAACTTCATCTTGAATATGGAGAAGGGTAGATGAATCAATATTTTGAGATGAAGAGGCAGCCATTGAAATAGAATGGTCAACTAGGAAGAACAGAATTCTGGGTTTTCGGTTAGGGTTTTAGAAGCGACTAAGACCTTTTCAAATGAGAGAATGCAAGAAGAAAGAGAAACAAGAGAGCGAAAAAGATATATGATATGATTTGAAAAGAATATAAGGAGACGAATATAAAATAAAAAAATAAACAGAATGAATAGTTTCAAAATCAAAAGAAATCATTTTCATTAAATGACGAGTGACGTGGGGAGAGAGATCGTGGTAAATGAAATGATTTAAAGCAGTTACCTAGGTCGGCGTCTTTTCAACTGCACGCTTTGTACTAACCGCACAGACACGTGTTTATCATCAGATAATGGATGTCAGTTGCAGAAAATGAATAGACTTTACGCCTTTTTGATTCTGATCACTGCTTCTGATTGATCAAGTTTCTCTTCTGGAAACGCTTCTTCTGAAGTGTGCTGATGTAAATCTGAATGATCTTCTGATCCATTCCTTCTGATATACATAGCTTCTGGAGATTTGCTTCTTGGTTCTGCATCTTCTGATAAGATAAACTGTATTTGCAAAATTCTTAAGCTGCTTCGTTTCATCAGAAACAAGTTTATCATCAAACCAGATATTGATTGATTCTTCTACAATCAATGTTTCAATTATTTTATATTCTGTAGCTTTTAGAGCATTCAGAATACTCAAGAACGAAACACCATTGCTTTAGAAACAAACTTAAACAGATGGTTCCAGATCTAATAAACTTGCTCTTCTGATCTCCTTCACACTTAGCTTCTCCAGCAGATTTAAGTATCAGGACTTAGAAGACAGTCCTTCTTCTCTTCAAGTGTTGAGAACATCTTGAGTCCAGGTGACATGACATGTTGTATGTTATCTTCTTTGTCACCAAGAGAATCTGCAAAAGAAATAATCTTTTTCTTTGGTACCCACATCTTCTTGGGTCCTTTCTTGTTAGTTCTCTTCAAGTACTGGTGGAACTTGGGTTTAGCAAAATATTTAACAGGAGGAACAGAATGATACTTCTTATTCTGAGTTTCATGATATTTCCTAGGTTGTGTCACATGCTTCTTAGTGTGTGTTATGTGAAAGCTTTGTGCATGTGATGTGTGCCTAATATCATGGGAGTGGCCAAATTTAAATTGGTTATACAGAGGCTTGTGTGATATTTTCATATCATCCACAGATTCAAGCTTGTATGGGATTTCACCCTCATAACCAATGCCTACTCTATTATTTCCAGACACAGCATATATCATAGAAGCTAGTTGACTTCTGCCTATGCTTCTAGATAAAAATTTTCTGAAGCTCAAGTCATATTCTTTCAGAATATGATTCATGCTAGGAATGGCTTTTTCTGTTTCAGAAGGAGATCCACTGTTTTTGGATAAATTTAAAACTTTTTCCTTCAGTTCAGAATTTTCCAATTCCAGCTTCTTAGTTTCAAATTCAAATTGCTTCTTCAGCTTTTTGTATTTGATACTAAGATGAGCTTTGAGTTCCAGAAGTTCTGTTAGACTGGAAACTAACTCTTTTCTAGATAGTTCAGAAAATACCTCTTCAGAATCTGATTCTGATGTAGATTCTGATCCATCATCTTCTGTAGCCATCAGCGCAAAGTTGGCTTGCTCATCTTTAGAGTCAGGTTCATCTTCTGATTCAGAATCATCCCATGTTGCCATAAGACCTTTCTTCTTATGAAACTTCTTCTTGGGATTTTCTTTCTGAAGTTTCGGACACTCATTCTTGTAATGTCCAGGCTCATTGCACTCATAGAAGACAGCCTTCTTCTTGTCAGATCTTCTGTCATCAGAAGATTCTCCACGTTCAAATTTCTTTGAACTTCTGACGCCTCTGAACTTCCTTTGCTTGTTCTTCCAGAGTTGATTTAGCCTTCTGGAGATTAAGGACAGTTCATCTTCTTCTTCAGATTCTGATTCTTCAGAATCTTCTTCTCTTGCCTGAAAAGCGTTAGTGCATTTTTTAACATTAGATTTTAATGCAATAGACTTACCTTTCTTCTGAGGCTCGTTTGCATCCAGCTCAATTTCATGGCTTCTCAAGGCACTGATAAGTTCTTCCAAAGAAACTTCATTCAGATTCTTTGCAATCTTGAATGCAGTCACCATTGGGCCCCATCTTCTGGGCAAACTTCTGATGATCTTCTTTACATGATCAGCCTTGGTGTAGCCTTTGTCGAGAACTCTCAATCCAGCAGTTAAAGTTTGAAATCTTGAAAACATCTTTTGAATGTCTTCATCATCCTCCATCTTGAAGGCTTCATACTTCTGGATTAATGCAAGAGCTTTGGTCTCCTTGACTTGAGAGTTTCCTTCATGAGTCATTTTCAAGGACTCATATATGTCATAGGCCGTTTCCCTGTTAGATATATTCTCATACTCAGCATGAGAGATAGCATTCAGCAAAACAGTTCTGCATTTATGATGATTCATGAAAAGCTTCTTCTGATCATCGCTCATTTCTTGCCTTGTCAGCTTTACGCCTCTGGCATTTACCGGATGTTTGTAACCATCCATCAGGAGATCCCATAGATCACCATCTAGACCAAGAAAGTAACTTTCCAGTTTATCTTTCCAGTATTCAAAGTTTTCACCGTCAAATACTGGTGGTCTAGTATAACCATTGTTTCCATTGTGTTGCTCAGCAGAGCCAGATGTAGATGGAGTTGGATTTGCTTGAGGTTCACCAGCCATCTTTTAATGAAGCGTTTTTCTCTTCCTGAATCTTTTCTAAACACGGTTAAGTGCTTGCACCTTAGAACCGGCGCTCTGATGCCAATTGAAGGATAGAAAAACACTTAGAAAGGGGGGGTTTGAATAAGTATAGCTTTAAAAACTAGACAGATAAAAATAAATTGCACAGTTATTTTTATCCTGGTTCGTTGTTAACTAAACTACTCCAGTCCACCCCCGCAGAGATGATTTACCTCAACTGAGGATTTAATCCACTAATCGCACGGATTACAATGGTTTTCCACTTAGTCCGCAACTAAGTCTTCTAGAGTATCCTGATCACAACCTGATCACTCTAGGAACAACTGCTTAGACACAAGCTAAGACTTTCTTAGAGTATCCTGACCACCACGTGATCACTCTAATTACAACTGCTTAGACACAAGCTAAGACTTCCTAGAGTATTCTGATCAACACGATCACTCTAGTTACTTACAACTTAATGTAATCTTTCTAAGAGTATTACAATGCTTCTTAAAAGCTATAATCACAAACTGTGATATTTCTCTTAACGTTTAAGCTTAATCTCACTAATATATTACAACAGCAATGTAGTGAGCTTTGATGAAGATGAAGATTCTGAGCTTTGAATTGAACAGAGTTTCAGCATGTTAATATGAGTTGTTTTGTTCCAGAATCGTTAACCTTGCTTCTCATCAGAACTTCATATATATAGGCGTTGGAGAAGATGACCGTTGAGTGCATTTAATGCTTTGCGTGTTCCGTACAGCATCGCATTTAATGTTATACGCTTTTGTCAACTACCTCGAGCCTTGTTCACGCTGTGTCTACTGACGTTGCCTTTAATAGCTTCTAACGTTCCTTTTTTCAGTCAGCATAGCCTGCCACTTGTACTTTCTTCTGATCTGATGTTTGTAAATACAACGTTTGAATATCATCAGAGTCAAACAGCTTGGTGCAAAGCATCTTCTGATCTTCTGACCTTTAAGTGCTTCTTAGCGTGATACCATCAGAACTTCAGTGCTTCTGATCTCATGTTCTTCTGATGCTTCCATAGACCCATGTTCTGATTCTGCTTCGACCATCTTCTGATGTCTTGCCAGACCATGTTCTGATGTTGCATGCTGAACCTTCTGAGTCAAAGCTTCTGAGCGCTGATTTATGCATACTCTTTATATATTTCCTGAAAAGGAAATTGCATTGGATTAGAGTACCATATTATCTTAAGCAAAATTCATATTATTGTTATCATCAAAACTAAGATAATTGATCAGAACAAATCTTGTTCTAACAGAGGGAACCATTGCCCTTGTAAAAGAAAAGCAGAAAGTACAAAAGTAAAACGAAGGACCAATGAGAAGAGAACAAATGGCATGAATTGTTTTTTATTTTTTTGATTACCAGAATAACCTTTAGCCTTTGGAAGAGTTGATTAGGAGAAGGGCATTACCGTCAGTTTGGACAATTCTTTAGTAATGGGTAGATAGATGATTTTAACTACTAAATATTCACCAAAATATTCACCATTTTCAAAAAATTTGAATGTTTTAGAAAAAAATATATAAATTAATCAATAATATAAAGAGAAAAATAATTACTAAATTGAAAAAATAAAAAGCATGGCGAAATGAAAAGAATAAAACTATATAAAAAGTTGAATTTGGATTATGTAGGGGTGTATTTGAAAAGGGTCTTCAAGAGAGGAGCGAGGAAGAGACATGGGTCTTAGCATATCACCCATGGCTCCTTTATGGTCGCCCGCTTCTTATTTCGAGTAGGGGTGTGCAAAAAAATTGATTATCTTTAATTAAATTGGTATTAGAATTATTTCATTTTTTAAAATTCAATTCAAATGTTAAAATATAATTGTGGATATCCATTTTTTTTGTCTAAATATAAACTGGTTCTCATAATAATAATAATAATAATAATGCGGTTTAGTTATTGGGTACCCAAATTTTGATAAAATAAAAATTTAAAAAAAATTTTTTTAAAAAATTAAAAACAATAAAAAATGAAAAAATTGGTTTTTTTGGAAATTCGAAATAATTGAGTTTTTTTAAAAATACGAAAAAAAATCGATTTTTTTTCCAGAAATACAAAAATAGAGTATTTCAAAAATACGAAAAATCGAGTTATTTCAGAAATGAAAAAATCGAGTTTTTGGAAATACAACAAATCAAGTTTTTCGGAAATAGGACAAATCAAAATTTTCATAAATACAAAAAAATCGAGTTTTTTTAAAAAAAGAAAAAAAATTGAGTTTTTTGAAGAAAAAAAAGGAAATATCGAGTTTTTCATAAATATGAAAAATTGAGTATTTTCATAAAAAAAAATAAGTCGAGTTTTTTCAAAAATACTGAAAAATCGAGTTTTTCGGAAATACAAAAAATTGAGTTTTTCGAAAATACATACAAATCGAGTTTTTTTGGTAAAACAAAAAAAAATCGAGTTTGAGATTTTTGGAAATACGAAAAAAATCAAGTTTTTTGAAAAATAAGAAATATCGGGTTTTTCATAAATACGAAATATCGAGCTTTTTTCGAAAAAACAAAAAGTAGAGTTTTTATCGGAAATAATGAAGAATCGAGTTTTTTCGATAAAACAAAAAAATTAAGTTTTTTGGTAAAACGAAGAAATCGATTTTTTTCGGTAATACGAAAATATCGAGATTTTCTGAAATACCAAAAATAGAGTTTTTTTCTAAAATACAAAAACTCGAACTTTTTTCAAAAATACTAAAAATCAAGTTTTTTTAGAAAACGAATAAATCGATTTTTTTTTTTAAAAAATACAAAAAAATCGATTTTTTTCGGAAATACAAAAAATCAATTTTTTTTCGAAAATACGGAAAAGCATTTTTGTTGAAATATAAAAAAACAATTTTACCAAAAATAAACAAAAAAAGTAATTTTTTTTTCTAAAATATGAAATATCGATTTTATTTTTGAAAAGGTAAACAAATATTCTATGTAAAATATTTTTTAAAACCATTTTTTTAAATAAAATTTGGGTTTGAGATAAACCAGTTTTAAACTAGTTTTTTTTAAAACTGGTTGTAATACAGTGAACTGACTTTATATCGAAATGTTGCGGATAGCAAGAGTCGCCACCGACTTTTATTTTATCCAAATTAAATAGAAAGGCTAAAAGAACAGTAAAAACCTTTTAAATAAAACTGAGTTCGGGGGGTAATTTATGCAAAGGGAAGGTGTAAGACACCCTTTGCATCCATGGTTTTCCATGGGCTCTTAATTGCTTTGCTCTTTTTCGTTCAGAAATGTAGAAGAAGTGAATACGGACTTTAGCTCGTAAATGAGCGTAGCCTTGAAAGTGTTTGTTTAAGAAAAAGATGAAAAAGAGTTTAATCCAGAGCAAGGCAATTAGGAGCAATTACCTTAATAATGTAGAAAAGTTCTTTTAGCCTTTCAGGGTGAAAGGGTCTATCCATGCCATAAGAGGGCAGTAAGCCTATCATTTGGAGGTTGAAGGGTCGTCGCAATGTCGTTCGCCATAAGACTGTCCCATGCCATAGAGAGGCATGTAGTCTAAGGGAAGGACCAGAATAGCCTTTCGTTTAGGCAACTAGAGGATACCTCAGCCTTTCGTAGGCAACTCCCGAGGGACGAGATCATATTAGTGTATCGAAGGCAGCATCATTAGGGACTTATGATCTTTGCATTAATCGAGGCAACATGGTTGAGGTATCCTCGTATTCGAGGGACATGGCTATTCCGCAAAAAAACACAGGCAACAAGGCAACAGGAAGCAAAAGAGGTTACCAAAAAAGTGTGCGTGTGTGCAACAATCACGTGATTAATTCATTATATTATCTTATAATTAGTGAGGCTAATTCAATTCGAGGCTTGCACTCCCTAAGATTACTAACCACAACAAATATAAACAGTAATAATAGTTAAAGAGATATGGGGAAGGGGAAAAAGAAACCAGCGGATTCGTAATAGGGTTTGGCATAAGTAATAATTAGGCAGAAGAATAAAAGAGATTAGAGTTTTAGGGTTACCGACTATTTGAGCTTTGGCGGTTGGCAAACTCTGAAAAGGTGAGAAAAATAGAAACAAAAAAGGGGTGAGTGCATTATCAATTCAATGTCAGATATAACTAACCCTAATCTAATAAAAGATGGCAAAAAGAAATTAAAATAAATATGAGCAAAACTTAGCTTTGGATTTGATCTGATATGGTTCGTAGTCGGAGGTAGCCTCGAGCATTGACTCTGAACATCTGAGAACTAACAGGAAAATCATAGGAAGTGAGTGTATGAAAGTTCTTTTAAATTAGAAAGGCAAAATAAATAATTAAGAAATTTAAAGGCAAAAATAATATTGTATTAAAATAAAAAGAAAAGGAAAAATAAATAATAAAGAAAATTGAATGGGACTTAGCTTTGTGTAGGGCGTGGCGCGTAATCGGAAGATGTTTAATAACAATCCTGAAAAGAAAAGCACAAAGAAATATTTTTCAGTGTATGGCTAATTCTCGCGAACCCTGATTCGGGCGTAAATTAAATAAAATATCAGATTTAATTAATTATTGGTTATCAACCTAATTAATTAAATCGATAAAATTTAGATTTAGAATGTCGAGATCTATTTTTAATTAATCAAAATTAATTTATTAATTAAAATAATTTAAACAATTTTAAATTATTTTAAAACAAATAACATAAAATCGAATAATTGATAACAAGATAAAAAATATAATAGAAAAAATTGTTAAGATAAAAAAATGTTTTTCTCTAATTTTGTAAAAAGAAAAAAAAAAAAAAGTTTTTTGTGTAATATACATATACTTAATATTTAAAATAAATAATAAAAATAAGGTTATGTAATAAAAAGAAAGAAAAATTAAAAAACTTAGCTGCTGCAATTGGGTGTGGTAGGACTTGTGAAGGAGTATCATGGAGTTGCATCCGTGATCCGTCTGATCCGATTCAAGGTAGATCTACTGGCTCATGCGTGAGGCTGTAGCGTGTTGCGCATAAGGTTCACTGCATGGGATTTGGAAATAGTGTTGTGCAACAATTTATAAAAATAGAAAGGTCACGCTGGGGATTGAACCCACGTTCCTTCGGTGACCATACTTCTCCCTTGTTACCAGATGAGCTATACGTTTTATAAAGAAATATTATAAAACAAAAAAAATGAAATACAAAACCGCGCCTCTTGCTGTTCGTCTTCAACCTTTGGATGTTCAGCACCAAGTCTTTGCCTACGGACGGTGCTGTAGCTAAAGGCTATACCAACGGTTTTTTTACCGTAGCTAAAAACCTGCAAAACTCATAATTAAATAATGGACGCACTAAACCTCCGATGAGACCAAGGTCCTGACCGAAAATTCATCCTGAGTCCATTGACGCCATTAATTTGGTCAGATTCAGCCTCTAAAGCCTCGTCCCCAATTCGAATGTCATAAACCCTAACTATGGTGTGTGACGAGATCAGCCCCTAAACTCAAATCAACCAGCCCAGATAGCTTGCAAACTTCAACTTAAACATGAATATATAATCGAAACAAGTTAAATATGCATGTACAGTTAAAAACGAATTCGGAAAAAATTATGAATGAAAAGTGGCACCGTGCTTTATGTTCTTGGAGCTTTTGATATGTTGTGAATGTCTGGGACCAACCTCAAGGCTTCAAGGAACGCGTTAGGATGCTTTGTATTGCAAGAATCGAGCTGAGTTTTTGACTGCAATTTCTCTTGGCGTCACAGTTTTTTTTACCTTTGAATAAGGATTCTTCAGCCTGCCAAAATCGTCCCCAGTCCCCTTGCTATCTGGAAGGCTTGTGAATATATATTAGAAAGGTTTAGGTCAACAGATTTGGAGAGAAATCATATTATTCCAATGATTGAGATTTGATTAGAACATGATTGAAATTGGTTATCCAAATTGGTCCAATTTTATTTTCCATGATTTTTCACGCTGTAGATGCCCTTCATTATTGATTTAAATTTGATCAAAATCTCAATAAATCAAATACATGGCCTTTTATCATTAATTTATTATTTTACTTGATTTAATTGATATTTAAATGAATAAATCCATAATAAATAAGATAAAATCAAAAAATAAATATGGATTGGTTCATGGGCTTCCCATGAGTGGAAATTTAAATATGGAGGCCCAATAATCAAAAGTTTACTAATTCTCACTTGGGGGTTCATGTCTTTTTTCCAAACTTTTGCCTTACTTGCACAAGTCACAACTTTTTCAATATTTATCATATGGAGATAATCTAGGACTTTTCGGAAAGCCCAAGATGTTCTCTAAAAGCCACTTTGGAACGTATTTCCCATTTAGAGATTTTATCTTGATGATATTACTCCTGACAAAAAAATAACTTTTTGCGATCATCTTGAAGGACCTGTAATGTTTTGGTTCTTGTCTCTTATGCGGAAGCATTTCTCGACCTCGGTTCCAACGTCAAAGTTGTAGAGAATGAAATTTCCTTAAGGATAGGCTTTGGTTGGAGAACTTCTGACGAACCAAGTAGGAGATATGACCAATCACAATTGGGTTGACTTTCTCCTATAAACCCTAATCTAGTGACTTGGACATTTGTTGATTTCTGATCTTTCCTTGATGAACCATGATCAATTCTTGATCAAATGGTGAACAATACTTCAATATGAGGATGTTGACAAAAAATCAAGAGTTTTGACTATACTTTGACCACAGTTGACTTTTAGGTCAACCCAGTCGACTGTTGACTTTCTGAACAATTGAGTGATCAATCTTTTGAATTGAGACCTGAAATTTGTCATGGAGGTAGTGTGGGGTATCATAGAACATATGGGATGCCTTGGAGCCTTTGGTTCATTGATTTTCCTTCAGAACAACAAAACCCTAGTTTCTTGAGCCTTTGTTTAGGAGGGATGTCTTTGAGCTTTGTGCCTTGACTTGAGTTTGAACAAGAGAAATAGTATGGGCAAAATTTGGGGTATGACACTGGTTTTTTATTATAAAAAAAACGACATACGATAAGGCGCCATCGACATGGGACTCGTCCCAGGAATCAATTCAATAGCAAATTCCACCCCCCCTCTCAGGTGGCAAATCTCTAACATCTTCTAGAAAGACTTCTGGAAAATCACGTACAACCGGTAATGCACTACCCATCGCTTTCCCTTTCACTTCCATATATGCAATTAACATAAACACGGCTGCCCCATCTTTAACCGCTTCATCTACTTGTCTCGCAGTCATTTCCAAATCTTCAACACTAGCATCTTCAGGAAAGATAAACGTCTTCGTAAAGTAATTAATATGAACCCGGTTGAATTCTAACCAGTTCATACCCAGAATAACTTCAAGTTGTTCCAATGGAAGGCACACTAAGTCCATCCCAAACTTTCTACCAAAAATATCAACCGAAAAATTCAAACAAGCAGAAGAAGTAGTTACTGAACCCGACGCAGGAGTATCAATAACCATACTTCCATTAATATCAGATATTTCTAATTTTAATCTTTTTGCACAATCCATTGAAATGAACGAATGAGTCGCCCCAGTATCAATAATTGCAATTAAAGGTGTTCCATGGATAAAACATGTACCTTTAATTAATCGATCCTCCGTAGTAGTCTCTGACCCAGACAAAGCAATGACCATCCCACCAGACTGATTCTTCTTCGGCTTAGTGCACTGTGGGCTGATATGGCCTTCTTCGCTGCAATTGTAGAAAGCCACGGTCTTCATCCTACAATTAGTAGCAATATAACATGTCTTATCACATTTGAAGCACTTCTTTTCTCCACTCTTGCACCCATTCCTTCTATGTCCAGTCTCACCACTGTTGTAGCATCTAAGGAGAGCATTAGAATCTCCCCCACTAGGCCTTTTCCAATCACCACCCTTTGGATTTCCTCTACCATATGGCTTACCTCTATCTATAGGCTTTTTACCCTTCTTGTCAACTAACTCGCGAGAGTGAGATGACTTCAGCTTAATGTTATCCTCTTTGAAGATTCTGCTACAATCTATCCAATCAGCAAATCGACGAATCCTCTGATACATGATACCTTGCTTGATCTCATCATGAAGACCATTCTCAAATTTGATGCACTTTGAGAACTCACCGGCTTCATCATTGTTGTAGTGAACGTAAAACTTTACCAGCTCAACAAATTTGAAAGCATACTCCGGCACCGTCATATTACCCTGTTTCAGCTCCAAGAACTCTATCTCCTTCCTTCCCCGAACATCTTCAAGAAAGTACTTCCTCAGAAACTCTCTCTTAAATACAGCCCAAGTAATAGCTACACTGTCATCGTCCAATTTAGTTCTCGTAGTGACCCACCAGTCATCTGCTTCTTCAAACAACATGTGAGTACCATACCTCACTTTCAGGTTCTCAGCACAATCAATAACTCTGAAAATCCTTTCGATCTCCTTCAACCCCTTCTGAGCACCTTCTGGATCATGAGTGCCCTTGAACAATGGAGGATTGTTCCTCTGAAAATCCCCCAGCTGTCTGTTAGCACCAATTCCAGCTCCATTGGCATTTCCTCCCAGCACACCAGCAATCATGCCTAGAGCCTCAGCGATAGCATCGTCGTTTCTTCCACCTCTTCCAGCCATTGTTCTGCTAATCACAAAACAATTCCATTAGCACCAAAAGTATCGACAGTGATAACTCACCCTAGTCGCATACAAGCGAATAACTGATACTAAGACTCTGGTCACAACCACCGACTATGCTCTGATACCACTATTGTAGCACCTATCTAAACCCCGAGGAAATTAATAAAACAATCAGAGTAAAACATAAAAACAAGGGTGCCACAATTAAATAAAACAAATAAACCAATTGTAGTCTTATGTCATGCTTTAATAGGAACGTTCCCAAACAAAATTATCATGTTTATCACAGCGGAATAACAAAACATCTTCCGAAATAATTCCAACGGAAGATAATCCAAACCAAACAAAATAGAGTGTAACAAAATTAAACTCTAAATCTATCGTTCCCAGTGTTACAAGATCAGAGCATGACCGACACGACCCAACGAATGGATTAACTCTACGAGTATCCTCGCCAAAGTAAATAAGCAGCTACTCTACAATCTGAAAATGTCAACATGTAAGGGTGAGTCTCATTCACAATTAATAAATATTATGCATTCATAAGCAACAAAACATCATAATATATCATTCACCCAATTTGCAATATATTCTGATTTTCAATTGTCATTCATCAACCACAACAAATACACCACCCAACATAATACTGAAATCCATTCAATCATGTTATGACAAAAATGCATATGAATCAACTGGCACTATGCATGTGGTACCAATAAGCCGTGGAATTAATCCACCTGACTGATCTAAACATCACCGAGATACGACCCTACCGGCATATATTCCACACAATGGGAATTATGCCCACCACTAATCCAAACATCACCGGGATTTAATTATTAAAATGATTTATGAATGAATGCACACATATGACATACTTACACATCACCGATCCGATGAAATACATCCTCTCACCATAACTCACCATTATAATCACCAACAAGTATGCACATATCTCCACATCATTCAATCATTCACACATTTGTCACGACAATCATAGCAATAATCCCATTTCTCCCGTTACCCTACCAATACATTGTCATATTCACAAAACCGCGTATGTACAATGATCATTTCACCAAAGCAATTAAATCGAGTTTTAAAATAAAATCGGCCACTTCCCATTCCTCTATTTTATATTATAAAACATTTAATTAACTTTTAATCGCCTAAAATGGCACATAAAAGGGATACACGGATCAAAAGTTACATAGTTTTAAAGTTCAGAATTTTTTATACACAGCAGGGCCCGCTTAGCGACCCTCCAGCACGCTTACGGAATCAATTTTCCAATAACCCCTCTTTAAGCAGTCAAAGACAGTAGCTTACTACGTTGGAACCTCTAATTAGCGGGCTAGGTCCACTTAGCGGGCTTAATTAATTTTTGAAAAACGAACAGCATCCGCTTAGCGGACGTGCGATTATGCAGAATTTCACCTCTGTGACAGACCTGCGATTCCACACATCCTTCACCCAAAGTCCCTTCTAAACATCGATTAAAGGCATAAAATCATCATATACACCATCACACATCATCAAACATCAATAAAAACATATTTTCAATCAATAGTTCATGCAATTTCATCAATTACCCTAAACAATGACATTCCTAAACCTAAAAATCCCAACCCCAATATATCCAATTGAATCAAACCATATCTTAATTAATTATATCACCTATAATCACATAATAGATATTAACCGGAAGAGTCCTCCCTTACCTTGGTTCCAAATCCTTGAAATCCCTCTTCCTCTTCTTCTCCTTTCTCTGTTCTTTCACATGCTTTGAAAACTCTTTCTGACTTTTCTATCTCTCTATTTCTCAAATCCCTTTATTTTATCGGAACATAGAATAAAACTTAGTAAGCCTCACACTTAGCACACCCTTCTTTACTAGACCCAACCTCAAGCTCACTCATAATTTTCTAAATTTCTAATTAAAATACTAATTACTTCCAAATATTTAATTTAAACCTTAATTAAATTAAAACGAACAATATGGGGTGTTACACCAAACGGATTTTGAAATTCCAATTTCATTGATACGACATAATAATTACGCTCATCGAATATGAATCTGTTGCCCAACTATTCAAGAACATAGGTCTCTGGATATGGAATAGGACTAAAATTCCTGAGGGTCCTTCTATTTGCTTGAAGGAGTTTTTCAATTTCTACTAAAGTCAAATTTTGTAACTGGGCTTCTGTGAGGACTAATTCTACAGTGATATGAGAATTGAGTTACAATATTATTGGTACGTTATATGTAAATTGTTATTAACAAATTATTGTTTTCACGTTTAGTTGAGGTAATAAGAAACCTAGATTTAAAGCTAATACTCTTTGTGCATATAAGACACCATCAGATAATAGGACCCAAGATTGTTTCCAAACATGTGCACGGCGATTAATAGCTGTCATACCCCAATTTTTGACCTAAGATACCACCTCATATCATTTGCATATGCATCATTTGCATCTCTAACAAATTGCATAGCTTGGGTTTGTTACTTGTGACTCAGCAGGATTTGGTCAGGAAATCACTCATCAGTACAAGTAATGATCAATTAGGGTTTTGTTCTCCCTTCATCTCAAAAGAACCATCTTCATCAACAATCAACATTTGGTCCTCAGAGATTCATCTCAATAAGCTCAAAAGCTCTGAATCAACCAAGTTAGGGTTTTGACTGAAGATAGCATACTCCTGACTTTTGCTCAGAATTTGACCTAATGACTTGGGACATGACCTCAAAACCCCAAGTACATCATTTTGACCTAATCCATTGGCTCAGAATATCTCCTATACAAAGATTGATCAGGCAAATCCTCAGATCAGGGTTTTTGAACTATCAGGGACTGAAATCAGGGATCACATTTGGGAAACCCTAAAAATCCCCAGGAAGTCAATCAAAGGTTTCAATCATCCTCAAATAATCCCTATGACAATATACAATGGAAATTGTATCTCAATTCAAGACCTACAGTCATCAATTTCATCAGGTCGACAATTAGGGTTTTTGACCTAATTCACTGAACAACTGACTTTTTAATCAGGACATGGTGCCACAACTCAAATCATGGCTCAATATCCTCTAATGCTTCAATATGATCCATTCATACTATTCACTTGATGAGGATAGCCTGTTTCATTTGAAATCTCCAGAAACGCGATTCGTCTGAAAAAGTCAACTGTACAAGATCACCATTGACTTTTGGGGAATTTTGGTCAACCATGACTTTTGAAGTTTTGAATCATCAATATATGATATGAGAAGTCATTTGATCAAGAAAAATCAAGAAAATCAATCAAGAATCAAAAGTCAAAAGTTTGACTTTTCATACTTAGAAAAATTTCTAAGTGTTTTTCAATGGTTTTTTCCAAACTTTGGAAGGGAATTTCTCAAAATTTCACCTACAAACTGAAAAAAACTTCCGACATGAAAGTTGTAGATTTTGATCCAATAAACAACTTTGACACATATAAATTTTTTCCATAAGATCAACCATTTAAGAGATATGGTGCTTCAAAGTTGGTACTTTTTGAAAACTTCACTTAAAACTTCATTTTCTTCAAAGTTCATGGATCTTTTTCACCCACTTCCTTAAAGGTCTTGAAGAAACTTTCAACTAGGGTTTTGAAGTGTGTAATATGAGCTTTCCAAAATGTCCAAGAGCATGAAAAAATTTGAAGTGTAGCTATGGTTTTGAATTTTGACATTAGTGATCATTTTCACTTGAATTTTCACCATTTTTCACTAAGTTTCAAGACTACATGACCTATAATTCAAGTGATGACACACCAAAGCAATGATTGAATGATATTTTTCTGATTTGAGATCAGAATGGAAAGAGATAAGAAGCTTAGAGAAATAACCATGGTTAAGTCACTTTAACCATTTTGCATTAAATGGTAAGATTCCTTTCTATCTCCAAATGCCAAATTATCACTTCTTGAAGCAAGTTGCAAAGCTCTGAGTTCAGAATCCTTGGCCTATAAATAGAGGTGCAAATCACTCTTCAATTCACACCAAAACCTCACAATTATAGGTTTTCTCTCTTCTTTCTTAAGTTACAAGTTTCATGAGTTTCAAAGAGGTAGAAAACTCAACCTCTAAACCTTGCAAGTTCTGAGCCAAGTGATGCTTCCCACAAGCCACAAACATCATATGGGATGTGTTTGATCCATCCATACACCCCAAAAACACTCAGAACTCAAAATCACTACCTCACCTCCATATGAACACATAATGAGCCTTATCATGCCAATTTTCATTCTAGCTCATTTCTGTCCAAGTTAAACATCCAAACACATTCCATATACCATATATGAACTGTCCCAACCATCACCAACAATCTGAAACACCTCCATCATCAAATTCGATCCTCACTTGAACCATACTGCAGATCGAGTACCATGGATTGATCAAGAGGTTTTCAAATTGTTCCAGGCATCCAAACATGTTCCATAAGGTCCACTGAAGGTGTTCAGATCAAGAAACAACATCTGGGAGCCCTCATTTGCAGAATTCGATTTCCAGTTTGGTCGTTTTTGAAGGTAAGTCACTTGAACTTCAAACTCATATTTGCACGCATCATAAATGAAATATTGCTTTGCCATCATGTTTCTGCATACATATGGATCATTAACCCTCAATCAATTGCATCATAACTTGCACATACACGATTTCAGATTGAATCATAGAATTAGGGTTCTTCGTGTTCATCAGAAAATTAATGATCTTAGAGTGAAAATAAATGAAATTAAAGATCACCATCATGTTCCTTATGGAAAATCAAGTGGAATAGACCCTTTACCTGATCAAAACAACACAGATTTGAAGAAATTCAAAATTCAGTTAGGGTTGTGTTCTTGGCGCGTTTTTTGGTTTGGAAATTTCAAATATTTGTTTTAAAATATAATGCATTGGAAGCGTATGAATAACAAGCTGCACGCGCAGCTCGCTTGGTTCATGTTTTGAGTGGTAAACACAAGGGCGTGGGTTCAAGCCCTTTGGAAGACAAAACCAATTTTTTGACACTATTTTTTCTTTCATTTTTTTACAAACTTCATCAATTAATTTAACCAATCAAATCAACTTATTTTTTCTTCATTTTTTAAACACTTCTTATTTAATATACCTATTTTGACAATATTAAAAAAAATTACAAAAAAAGATTTATTTAATATGTTTTTAATTAGGTTTAAAATGATACATTTTTAAGTGTTTTTAAATACTTTAAATATTGTTTTTCATTTAAATTTTTAACCTAATCACTTGTAAATACTTTTGTGATCAAACCCTAATCACTTAGGTCTTAATTAAGCATTAAAACTTGTTTTAAACTTAATTAAGTTGATTTCTTTCATATTCAAATCGTTTTAAAACGAGCGATCGCGATTCTTTTCAGAACAATAAACCACCTCTTTTTGATTAAATCTTTTTGACTAATCAAATGATTTTCAAAATGAAGTGGGGCCTCTCGAATATTAGAGAGTATAAGACCCACTCTTTTTTTTCCTTTTACAGTTTTTCTTTGTACAGAAAACTTTTTCAAAACAATACTTTCTCAAACTGTTTTTTTCAAAACAATAAATCTCACATCTTTTTTTCAAAACCATCCACCCTGTTTTATGAAAATAAAACAGGGGCCTCTCGAATATTAGAGAGTATAAGACCCACTCCTTTTTTCCTTTTATACAATTTTTTCTTTGTACATAAAACTCTTTCAAAACAACTTTCAAACAGTTTTACAAAAGCGAAACCTCGCGTCCTGTAAATAAACATTCAACCATGTTTTGTAAATAAAACACGGGCCTCCACGTAGGTATAAGTCCCAAGCCCTTTTGTACATACCCATTCCTGTACATGAAATTAGGTATTTCATTGTACCCACACCGTTTTGTACATATCTCAATCAGTTCGATTTTTAACTTTGAATAACAAAACAAAAATGAAGGTTTTTCTTTAAATCTTCCCAAAAATACCACGGGCCTCCATGTAGGTATAAGTCCCAAGCCCTTGTAAAAGCCTGTTTACATAGCTTTGAATAAACTCAAGCGGACCTCTCCCCGAGTGTGAGTCCCGAGCCCCTGTGTATACAAATGGATCATGCTTACAGGTATATTTCCTTCATAAACTCCATTATATACACACACTTTGTCATATATATAATTGTTCATACCTGTTCATGTTTGTTCATACTTGTTCATGTTTGTTCATATGTGTGATATGTGTGCTTGTTCAACTTAGTACAACACTAGGTTCCCCATAGCCTCCTATTGGGCTTCGTGCAAAGAATCTCCACTAGTTTAGGTTAGGACATAGAGTATGGTTTCCCGGTGAAATCGCTCTAAGAGCTCAGACCAACTATACCATGCCTCCCCTTGGGCTTTGTACAAACGAGTGACCCTCCCATAGCCTCCTCTTGGGCTTACAATGCAAGGACCCTGGATTGTCCCTCCCATAGCCTCCTCTTGGGCTTACAATGCAAGGACCCTCGGATAGCCTCCTCTTGGGCTTCGTACAAGGACCCACGGGCTTCTTATAAGCATCCCCAATATCCAAAACAAATACCCTAGGAGATTAGACATTTATCATCTCTATGATAGGAGTATCTCTTCTATATCATCATAAACAATCAATCAATCAAACTTTTTTGCCACAAGGCTGGCTAATCAATCAAACTTTTTTGCCACAAGGCTGGCTAATCAATCAAACTGTTTTGCCACCGTACTGGCTGATTAATCAAAGTTTTTGTCACAAGGCTGACTTCATTGAAACTTTTGCCACAAGGCTGGCTGATTAATCAAAACTTTTTGTCACGAGGCTGACTTCATTGAAAGTTTTTGCCACAAGGCTGGTTAAACAACAAAAACATCTTTATCATTCTAAGCACCCTAAGTGGCATGGCCCCGGGCTTATAATGAAAAGATTTTCAAACAAAATCAAACAGATGTATGTGATGATATAGATTGGATACATCGAACATTTAGATGACATTTGTCTCTTATCCTTTGCTTCCACTAGCATAAGTGGGAACTACGATTGCTCTGACTTTCTCAACATCCCTTTGAGAATACGTAGGCACAAGGTCGTATCCTTGGCGAGCAAAATAAAACAAAAAAAACCATTCAAACCTTAGCACCCGTAGACCCCGAGCTACAGATGCTCTGATTCCCTCTAGGGGATATTTATGCAGAGGATCGCGATGATCTTTGCGAGCATAATCAAACAAACACCTTAGGTCCCACCTATTTCACAACAGAACCTCTCAATAACATGGAATGAAAAAACAAAGCAAAGAAACCTATAGAGTACTATAGATACGTTGGGTGCTAATACCTTCCCTTCGTATAACCAACCCTCTTACCCAAGATCTCTCCCCCACTTTTAGGTTATTGCAGCTTTTTTCCTTTTCCTCTTTTGGAAACAATAAAAAGTTTGGTCCGTACAAAAGAAAAATCATTTTTTGAGCACTCGAGCCCAAAGAAGGCATCAGGTGTCTCATCCCGAAAAAAAGACAACGATTTTTCCCCGCGACAGAAAAATGGCGACTTCACTGGGGACCATTTTTTTATTGTTTCCAAAGGAAGGGTTAATTCTATTTGCTTTATTTTTCATTTCATTTTTTGTTATATGTGTGGTTCTGGTTCTATTACTTGCGTGGTTCTGTTACAAGTGATACATTATGGACAAATCCTAACCCGGATTAAGTACACATAAGAAATTAGGTGGAGGGTATAGTCATGTGCAGGCGCACTTGAGAATCCTTCCGCTCAGTGGAGGTTCCTTGTTGGTAATATATGTTTAGCATGTTTCGTAGCGAAGACATTATTACTTTCATTGAACTGTAGAAGCTGAGTTGGCCGTAGAACCCCAACCCATCCTGGCCTTATTAGGTTGTGGTGCAGAAACTATTCAGGTGAAGACTTGGATTAGTTGTCATGCGGAGAACCACACTCAGACGAGTTTTTCTTGAGAATATTACTGGCTCATGAGTTTAATTGTGGAAGGCCGGTAATATCCGAAAGAAAAATGTAGACTCTGACGTATCAGTAGAACATGTTGTGCAGGTGATTAACTAGAACTATCCCATTTTTGGTTCTCTGACCTCATGCTCGTGACTTTGGACCGTTGAACCTATGCGTTACCATGTTTGCGTCACCATGTTTGTATACCATGTTTGTAGTACCATGTTAGTGTTACCATGTTTGAACTACCATGTTTGCTTTACCATGTTTGAATATGTGGCATCCATGCATCCATGCATGCATACATTCATTAGAAAACCATCTTTTTCCATAAAAAAAACATGATTTTTCCAAAAAAAATTTAGAGAATTTTCTTTGCAAACATTATAGGATTAAGTTATGGAAAAAAGGTATACCAAAAAGTACGGTTTCAAAGCGCCTGATGTAGAAAGACTGATAGAGTTAGCATCTTTTGTACAAGATCCTTGTAATTTTAGGAAAAGTTATGGAAAGCTTTTGCCTATTTTGAACACTCATGTTGATGAAGGACTTCTCAAGACTCTGGTTCAGTTCTATGATCCCGTCTACCGTTGTTTTACCTTTCCAGACTACCAGTTGGTACCGACCTTGGAAGAATATGCCAATCTTTTAGGTATTCCTGTGTCTGACAAGATACCCTTCAATGGTTTGGAAGCCATTCCTAAGTCACACGTCATTGCAGCAAGTATCCACATGAAGAAGTCTGAAGTAGAGAGTAATTGGACTACCAAAGGAAACCTCCCGGGATTAACTTCACACTTCTTGGTAAAGAAAGCCTTTGATTTCATCGAGACTGGTAGCATGATAGCTTTTGAAGCTACACTAGCCTTGCTCATCTATGGGTTGGTTCTGTTTCCCAATGTCGACAACTTTGTTGATATCAATGCCATAAAGATCTTTCTGATTGGGAATCCTGTTCCGACTTTGCTTGGTGACATGTATTTCTCTATCCATCATAGGAATCGCCAAGGCGGTGGAATCATTGTATGTTGTGCACCTCTGTTGTTCAAATGGATTGTTTCACACTTACCTCAGTCTCCTATTTTCACGGAAAACCGAGAAGGTTTGCGTTGGCCTCGAAGACTTATGTCTCTTACTAATAATGATATCCGTTGGTATACCTTGGCTCGCTGTGGTACAGAAACCATTGATAGTTGTGGAGAGTTCGCCAACGTACCCCTCATTGGTACGCAAGGAGGAATTAACTACAATCCGGTCCTAGCCCGACGACAACTCGGGTATGCAAATTCAGTTAAACCTGTTGGTCCCTCAGTGGAAGGATACTTCTACCGAGAAGGGGATAATCCTAAAAGTTTGAAAGCAAGAATGGTGAAAGCTTGGTACGACGTCCGATGGAAAGAAAAAGGCGAGGAAAGAAATTGCATTGCCATGGACGCCTACACTTGCTGGGTAAAGAAAAGAGCAAAAGAGTTCCAAATGCCTTATGCTTATGAAAAACCCATGTTTCCTGCAGTATCTCAACGACCCAACATTTCCACTATGGAGGAATACCAAGACACTTTGGCTAAGATGAGGATAGAAAAAGATGCTTGGGAAGAAAAGTTTCGTAGAACTGATGTGGAAAATAGAAAGTTGAAGAAAAGAGTGAAAGATCACGAAGAAACTCTCTATTATCAAGATGGATGGCTCATGAGTAAAGATGAGAAGATTCGTCAGAAAGACGCTGCAATCAAGAGATACATCAAAGAAAGCAAGAAGAATCTTGAAGGTTCAACAAGCAACGCTCCGACTCCTGATGATTGGAAGAATATTGTTGACAAGCTGAGGACTGAAAAGGCCGAATTGAAAGCTCACTATGGGAAAGAAATCATGAAGCTCAAGCTGCACAATGCATTTGGTTCTTCGTCTGATGAAGATGCTTAGGATTGTTTAGCTTTTTTATTTTTTGCTTTTGTAAGGAGCTACGCTCCAATGTTGTAACATTTTCCATTATTGTAATGAAAAAAAATGAATGAATAAAAGATTTGTTTGTGTACAAATGTTTGCAAGGAAATAATCTTTAAAATGTTTGGAAAAATCATAAACCTCTTTTTGCATACATCATTCTGCATATCGAGTCCGTTGTATAGAGTCTCATCTTTTGGATCTTTCTCTAATAGATCGTCAAGCTGTCGCGTCTCAAAGTTTCTCGACCGCGCTCGCAATCAGATCACAGATACAATACTCGTTCAAACAGAAGAAGAGTAATGGAACACTCTGAACAAGAGAATATTGAGCTCCGTGGTACAGTGACCACCCTTCAGGAAAAGTTGGAAAGTCTCACCACTCTGGTTGACTCTTTAATGGCCGCACAGAATCAGCCGCCGCCACCCAACAATCAAGCAACAGTAACATCTGAAGTCACTACTCCAGTTTCTACAGTTGCGTTCGGTATTCCATCTTTCTCCATGCCAGAAGGTTGGGGCACGCCTTTCAGTTTTGGTACAGGATTCCGCCATAATTTTTCTGGGGTTCAAACATCCACAACTGAAGCGCCTGCTGCACAAAGTTCACAGTTTACTCCAAATCAGGGGGTAACTTTTTCTCAAGTCACTATGGCACTTTCTCAGCCCACTATGGCAGTTCCGACCCCTACGGTTCACACTGTTCCTTATGATGGCAATGAGATTTATCATGATCAAGGTGATAGCACAAATCAGCGTAATCTTGTGGGAGATCTCCAAGAGCAATTCAACAAGATGCAGCTGGAAGTTAAAGCTATCTGTGGAAAAGATTTGTTTGGAAAGAATGCCCAAGAGCTATGTTTGGTTCCCAGTGTTCAGATACCAGCTAAATTCAAGGTCCCTGACTTTGAGAAATACAAAGGAAGTTCTTGTCCACAAAGTCATCTTGTGATGTATGCCAGGAAGATGTCTACTTATGCAGATAATCATCCGTTGCTTATCCATTACTTTCAAGACAGTTTGACTGGCGCCGCACTGAAATGGTACACAGGCTTGGATAGCACTAATATTCGAACATTCAATGACCTAGGTGAGGCCTTTGTCCGACAAGACAAGTATAACTCGGATATGGCTCCGGACAGAGATCAGCTTCGATCCATGGCTCAGAAAGACCATGAAGCTTTCAAAGAGTATGCCCAACGATGGAGAGAAACTGCTGCTCAGATTAATCCACCGTTAAAAGAGAAAGAGATGACAAAGATCTTCTTGAATACTCTCAGTCCGTTTTATTATGAACGCATGATTGCTAGTGCTCCAAGTGATTTCACTGAAATGGTAAACATGGGGATGCGTCTAGAAGAAGGAGTCCGAACCAGACGTCTAACTAAAGAAGGTGGATCTTCAAGCGGAACCAAAAAGTTTGGAAGTGGTTTCCCAAAGAAGAAAGAACAAAGTGTTGACATGGTATCCCAAGGAAAGCCAAGAGGAAATGTCAATCGCCAACGACAGGTAGCTGCTATTGCGCCAGTCGTTAACACAACACCGAATCCGGGTTTTACTCCGCAGTTTCAGCAACAGCCTCGACCACAGGTTCAGCAGTTTAACAATAACCAGAACCGTGTACAAAGAGCTCCACAGTTTGATCCGATTCCAATGACCTACACAGAGTTGTACCCTGCTTTGATTGAAAGAGGTCTTGTTCAAACAAAAGCACCACCACCCGTACCTGAGAAACTCCCATGGTGGTACAAAGCTGAGGTCTCATGCCCTTATCATCAAGGAGCACCTGGCCATGATCTCGAGCATTGCATAGCTTTGAAACATGAAGTTCAGAGGTTGGTTAGATCTAATCTCCTCTCTTTCAGAAATTTGAATCCTAATGTGCAAGCAAATCCGCTACCCAATCATGGAGGGCATGTTGTAAACATGGTGTATGGATGTCCTGGTCCGTACCGAGTCTATAATATCAATTTCTCAAGAGCAGATTTGGTACAAATGCACGCCACACTCTGTCGAGGGCAGAATTTTCGCCAGCATCACTATGGTTCCTGTAGCATATGTTGTGTAGATCCTCACGGATGTTCGATTGTGAGAAGAGATCTCCAAGTGCTGTTGGATAATGGTACTATTCAGATCTACAGAAATAGGGATGAAAATGAAGTTAACATGATAGGATGCTATCCGCATGAGCTTTTAGTCTCAGATATCAACTCGGAAATGCCTACAGTTAACATCATCGTTCCTCATTTCAACATGCCCGAGCGCATAGAAGTTACTTATAACAAGCCGAAGGTTCCTGTTGCTCCTTTGATCATTTGTCTACCTGGACCTGTTCCTTATGACTCTGACAAGGCAGTTCCATACAACTACAATGCTACCATGATAAAGAATGGACAAGAAGTTCCTTTACCTACTCTTTCATCTGTCGTAAACATCGCTGATGTAAGTCGAGTAACAAGAAGTGGACGTGTGTATACTCCACTACCTCCGAAGCAGCCTGTTGCTCCTGTTACCGGA
The DNA here is from genome assembly GCF_029867415.1 of Vicia villosa. Taxonomy (NCBI): domain Eukaryota; kingdom Viridiplantae; phylum Streptophyta; class Magnoliopsida; order Fabales; family Fabaceae; genus Vicia; species Vicia villosa. Next base: position 239,847 of record NW_026705441.1, on the reverse strand, counting down.
CAAAATCCTGTCAATGTTCCAGTAGGGAATCCTGTGGAAACTCCTGTCAGTAATACAAACACTGATGTTGGTCAATCCAGTGGAACCAATGTGAATCCTGATTTTGATGAAATTTTGAAGCTTATCAAAAGAAGTGAATACAAGATTGTGGATCAGCTTATGCAGACTCCTTCAAAAATTTCAATACTTTCATTGCTGTTAAACTCAGAAGCCCACAGGGAAGCCCTGATGAGAGTTTTGGATCAAGCTTTCGTCGATCATGATGTGACTGTTGACCACTTTGATGGGATAATAGCCAACATAACAGCTTGCAACAATTTAAGCTTCTGTGATGAAGAACTCCCCGAGGAGGATAGAAATCACAACCTTGCTCTACATATTTCTATGAACTGTCAGTCAGACTCTTTGTCCAATGTACTGGTAGACACCGGATCTTCCTTGAATGTGATGCCAAAGACGACTCTTGCTCGCTTGTCTTACCAAGGAATGCCTATGAAGTTCAGTGGTGTAGTAGTCAAAGCATTTGATGGATCGCGAAAATCTGTTATCGGCGAAGTCAACCTTCCCATGACAATTGGTCCACATACATTTCAAATCACCTTCCAGGTCATGGACATTCAAGCTGCTTATAGCTGTCTGTTAGGACGACCATGGATCCATGAAGCAGGGGCAGTAACTTCTACTCTCCACCAAAAGTTAAAGTTTGTAACAAATGGAAAATTGGTAACGATAAGTGGAGAACAAGCCTTGATGGTGAGTCATTTGTCCAATTTCTCTTTTATCAGTGCCGATGATGTGGAAGGAACTCAGTTCCAAGGTCTCTCTTTAGAAGACGAATCTTCCAAGAAGAAAGCATCGATCTCTTCTTACAAAGAGGCAGTGAAAGTAGTAAAAGATGGAACTACCACTGGCTGGGGGCAAGTTGTGATCCCGACCAAGAATGAAACTAGAGCGGGTCTCGGATGTTCACCAACATTCTCAAACTGCACTAAGAAGGATGAAACCCTTCGTCCGATCAAGGAAACATTCATTAGTGGAGGATTCCTTAATCCAATTCCTCAAGAGGTTAATGTCCTTATCGAAGAATGCATCGAAGAAGGTCTACCTGATCCTGAAGAAGAATGGAAATGTTATCTCAATGACTCGGGATACATATCTCCGGAAGAACCATATCCTCCTTCAGAGAAATCCAAAGGCAATGAAATTGAGCCTGTTCCTGCAGAGATTTGGGACACCTTGGGACAACCAAGTGGAAAATTTGATTATATGGTGAAATATACTGCACCTGAAAGTTACAAGATTGCGATTGAGGATATCCAACCAACTGGATGGGGAGATTCCTTTGAATATAATAGTCAAACAGAAGAGGCTTATCAGCCCTGTCAATTTTCTCAGCAGCCTGAAATTACTGAAGATTTCGGCTTCAACGCATCTGCCAAGGTTGATAATCCTGAAGATGGTTATTATCACATAAATGCCATTTTTGAAAATGAAGGGGAAGATGATCCCGCAGCTGACTCAGAAAGTGTCGCTGACAATGAGTCTCTTCATCCTGAAGACTGGGAAATACATCCTGAAAATTCTGAAGATTGTGACTCATCATATGCTCTTCAAGAAGTAGAAGAAGACCGTTTCAACTCTACAAAGAACAAGGTTGACAAACCAGGACCTTCAAATCCTGCTCGACCAGCAGACGATGTCAATACTGAAGATAATTCTGGGGAGAATTTTCCTGAATACATAATACACAGAGGAGTTTGTTGCTACTGGAAGGCTGTCGACGTTCCGAATGTTGTTCGCCGCTCAAAGTAATCACCTCGCTGTTACTTTGACCTCCTGCCTTGCCCAAAGCAGAGAGATGTTTTATAGGGCTTTGCTTTTAAATGTTCCGCCCAAATAACTTTGTGTATAGGGCTTTGTTTTAAAAGTTTCCCTCTTTGTCCTGCCCAAGACAAATGAGTTTGTGTTTAGGGCTTTGTTTCAAAAATGAATCATAAATAAAGTGTCATTTTGAATTCCCTACATTATATGTTTTATTTTTTGCTTTTTCTGGAAATGGTAATCCTAAAAAACCAAAATAAAAAAAAAACTTTTCAAAAAAAATCTGCATACACTCCTGCATTCATAAATTTTCTGAAATAAATATAAATCACATGTGCAGATTTACTATTGATAAACCCATTGAATGCAATAACCCTATGCCCTCTCCCAACTTTGAGTTTCCTGTGTTCGAAGCCGAAGAAGAGGAAGAAGAGGAGATCCCGGACGAGATCTCTCGATTACTTAAGCACGAGGAAAGAGCCATTCTGCCTCACAAAGAGCCTTTAGAAAAGATCAACTTGGGTTCTGAAGAAGACAAAAAAGAAGTGACCATTGGATCGCTGCTTGATGTTGATGTCAAGAGTAAGTTGACAGACCTTCTCAAAGAATATGTTGACGTGTTTGCCTGGTCCTACCAAGACATGCCTGGGTTGGATACCAATATTGTTCAGCATTACTTGCCATTGAAGCCAGAATGTCCGCCGGTTAAGCAGAAATTGCGAAGGACACACCCTGATATGGCTAACAAGATCAAAGTGGAAGTTCAAAAGCAACTCGACGCAGGTTTTCTTGTCACCTCGGAATATCCTCAATGGTTGGCCAACATTGTGCCAGTTCCGAAGAAAGATGGCAAAGTCAGAATGTGTGTTGACTACCGTGACTTGAACAAAGCCATTCCAAAAGATGACTTTCCATTACCTCATATCGACATGCTGGTTGATAACACCGCTAAGTTCAACGTCTTTTCCTTCATGGACGGGTTCTCCGGTTATAATCAGATCAAGATGGCTCCCGAAGACATGGAGAAGATATCTTTCATCACCCCATGGGGTACCTTTTGCTACAAAGTGATGCCGTTTGGATTGAAGAATGCAGGCGCAACTTACCAAAGGGCAATGACTACTCTCTTTCATGACATGATGCATAAAGAAATTGAGGTTTATGTGGACGACATGATAGCCAAGTCCAGCACAGAAGAAAAACATATTGAATACCTTTTGAAGTTGTTTCAACGATTAAGGAAATATCAGCTTCGCTTGAATCCTAACAAATGTACTTTTGGGGTTAGATCTGGAAAACTCTTAGGTTTCATTGTCAGCCAAAGAGGTATTGAAGTAGATCCCGACAAAGTCAGAGCTATTCAAGAGATGCCTGTACCAAAAATTGAAAAGCAAGTAAGAGGATTTCTCGGACGATTGAACTATATCTCCAGATTTATCTCTCAAATGACTGCTACTTGTGGGCCGATTTTCAAGCTTCTCCGCAAAGATCAAGGGGTTGTATGGACTGAAGATTGCCAGAAAGCGTTCGACAGTATCAAAGAGTACCTGTTAGAACCACCAATATTGATTCCTCTAGTTGAAGGAAGACCATTAATCATGTACCTTACCGTGTTGGAAGAATCCATGGGCTGTATGCTTGGACAACAAGATGAAACTGGTAAGAAGGAGCATGCCATCTATTACCTGAGTAAGAAATTCACAGACTGTGAGTCTCGTTACTCCATGCTCAAAAAAACGTGTTGTGCTTTGGCTTGGGCTTCAAAACGTCTCCGCCAATACATGATCAACAATACTACTTGGTTAATCTCCAAAATGGATCCGATCAAGTATGTCTTTGAAAAGCCTGCCTTAACAGGAAGGATTGCCCGATGGCAAATTCTGTTATCTGAGTATGACATTGAGTACCGTGCTCAAAAAGCAGTTAAAGGAAGCATTCTCGCCGATCATTTGGCGCATCAACCAATTAATGAATATCAATCTCTCAAGCTTGACTTTCCTGACGAAGATATCATGTACTTGAAGATGAAAGATTGTAACGAACCGTTACCTGAAGAAGGTCCTGAACCTGGATCAAGATGGGGCCTAATTTTTGATGGAGCAGTAAACGCTTTTGGCAATGGAATTGGGGCAATCATCATCACTCCCAAGGGTACTCATATCCCATTCTCCGCCAGATTGCTATTTGAGTGCACCAACAACATCGCAGAATATGAAGCTTGTATCATGGGTCTCGAAGAAGCCATTGACTTAAGGATCAAGATCCTAGACATATATGGAGATTCAGCTCTCGTGATCAACCAAATCAAAGACAAGTGGGAAACTTACCACCCTGGCTTGATTCCTTACAGAGATTATGCAAGACGTCTGTTGACTTTCTTCAACAAGGTTGAATTGCATCATATACCTCGAGATCAGAATCGAATGGCAGACGCCTTGGCTACTCTATCTTCCATGTTCAAAGTCAATCATTGGAACGATATGCCTACAGTCAGAATTACGCGCCTTGAAAGGCCCGCCTATGTGTTTGCAACTGAAGCAGTCATCGATGATAAACCGTGGTTCCACGACATCAAACGCTTCCTTCAAGCTCAAGAGTACCCACTTGGGGCATCAAACAAAGATAAGAAAACTCTAAGGAGACTTTCTGGCAGTTTCTTCCTGAATGGAGATGTGCTATACAAAAGAAATTTCGACATGGTTTTGCTCAGATGCGTGGACAGACACGAAGCAGACAAGTTAATGCATGAAGTGCATGAAGGGTCCTTTGGAACTCATTCAAATGGGCATGCGATGTCCAAGAAAATCTTAAGAGCAGGATACTATTGGTTGACAATGGAATCTGATTGTTACAAACACGTGAAGAGATGTCACAAGTGCCAGATCTACGCAGATAAGATCCATGTGCCACCGACTCTACTCAACGTTCTCTCATCTCCGTGGCCTTTTTCCATGTGGGGTATTGACATGATTGGAATGATCGAACCAAAAGCTTCAAAAGGTCATCGTTTCATCTTAGTGGCTATTGATTACTTCACCAAATGGGTCGAAGCAGCATCTTATGCCAATGTTACAAGACAAGTGGTTATAAGGTTCATCAAGAATAACATCATTTGCCGGTATGGTATTCCCAGCAAAATCATTACTGACAATGGTTCAAACTTGAACAACAAGATGATGAAAGAATTGTGTGAGGAATTCAAGATTGAGCATCATAACTCTTCTCCTTACAGACCAAAAATGAACGGCGCCGTTGAAGCCGCTAACAAGAACATTAAGAAGATCGTCCAGAAAATGGTCGTCACTTACAAAGACTGGCATGAAATGCTGCCATTTGCTTTACATGGGTACCATACTTCAGTGCGTACTTCAACAGGGGCAACTCCCTTTTCTCTAGTATACGGCATGGAGGCTGTGCTCCCCGTAGAAGTTGAAATCCCATCAATGAGAGTCCTCATGGAGACTAAGTTATCAGAGGCTGAATGGTGTCAAAGTAGATACGATCAGTTGAACTTAATCGAAGAAAAACGTATGACTGCTCTATGCCATGGACAGTTATACCAAGCAAGGATGAAACAAGCCTTCAACAAAAAGGTTCGACCTCGTGAATTTCGAGAAGGCGACCTCGTGCTTAAAAAGATCTTGTCTTTTCAACCAGATTCTAGGGGCAAATGGTCTCCTAATTACGAAGGCCCGTATGTTGTCAAAAGAACATTTTCTGGCAGCGCCATGACTCTTGCAACCATGGATGGTGATGAACTCCCATATCCTGTGAATGCTGATGCAGTCAAGAAATACTTTGTCTAAAAAAAAAAAATACAAAAGAACAGCTCGGTAAGTTGAAAACCCGCAAAGGGCGACTTAGGCAAAAATGAGCGTCTCGGTGGACTGAAAACCCGAAAGGGCGGTCCAGGCAAAAATTAGAGACAATAAACAGAAAAAATTCATCCTGGTAGATTGAAAACCTGAAAGGGCAATCTAGGCAAAAATTAAGGAATAATGATAAAGTAACTGCATCAGTCCGTGCTTCGTCACCTGAGGAGTCTTTTCATCAAAGGATCTTCAATTAAATCATCGCCAATCTGAAGCAACAAGCACAGTTCGAACTCAAAGTTGTTGAGGGAATAGTGGTTATTGCTTTCAATGTAGCCTTTTCCGCATAATTACCATTTCCAACTTTTGTAAATACTCTATGGAATCACGCCTTTAGCTGGTTACCATCCTATTAAATAAATTTGAGCCTTGTGCCCATTTGTTTGCAATCTTTAATTTCTTTCAGCCTGCAAAATGACGCTTTAATTGTGTTATTCACTTTTGAAAAAGAAGAAAAAAAAGTTTTAAATGAATTTACTTCACTTTTCTTTTTTCAAAATAAAAGCGAAATTTTCCTTTGAGTTGTGAACAACGGAAGGAACATCAGCAGTCGTCTCCATAGGATGAACAAAAGGATTCTCCCTGAAAAATTGTTGAGACAACGGTATTCTGGTCCCAGAAAAGAATTCTTGAAGCAATTACCCCTCGAGGTAAAGAAGCTCTTCTATCCCCAGTGAAGAAGCTCTTCTATCCCCAGTGAAGAAAGTTTTTTATCCCTAGTGACGAAGATTTCCAATCTCCAGTGAAGAAGCTCTTCCATCCCAGTAAAGATGCTTATCTTCCCCAGAGAAGTTTTAAGCACGCAACACCATTCATCACCCGTGTTATCTACACCGTGTTGAAGAACATTTGCCAAGTATCTGGTTGTATTGCGGCATCGGTCCCTCTCCAGTATATACTTCTTTGTCTGTCAGTATTGTCAGCATGCATGCTACATTCATGACATTCATCATTCATACATATTTCATCATTTATGCATTCTTGCATTTTTCAATGATCACTCGTTTAGGATATATCTATCCTCAAAAAAAAAAAAGAAGAAAAAAAAAGAAGAAAAGAAACAAGTATGGGCGTGTCATCTCTCCAAGAAGGTTGTCACCCATAAGCAGAAAAGAACATCTTCTTTTTCCAGTTCCCCACTGAGATCATCCCTCGTGGAAGAAGGTTGCTTTAGTTTCTCCTTTCAAAACAAAGGAGGAAATCCCCAGTTGAGTTCATTCCTCATTGGGTACAAAGTCTTGTTTGACTATTTCTTTCCAATTCATTCTTGGATAAAATCCTGTCTTTACCAGAGATTCAAATTCCGATTCTCCAAATAGAGTCGTGAAAAACAGACAATAAGCAATAGCCTCATCATCTGAGCAGCTTATGTCTCTTCCAAAAAGCTTTTTCCTCACAAGGAAATCAATCATGAAGACCACTTGACAATCAGGGTCTTATTACTGTTCACAAGGCTGAATAACCGGTAATTTCCCTAGCAAAGTCTCCAAGATCATTTTATCACTTGGCTGATAATTGATCATGTCTTCAGAACCACTATCACGAGGCTGGTAGTCGGTAACCTTTTTGTTCTGGTTATATTATTTAACATGTCTATCACAAGGCTGATAGTCGGTAATATTAACCGAACCTTTGAAACTCTTTTTACCTTGTCAAGTCTATCACCATGCTGATAGTCGGTAATACGGTTTCACACCTTTCACTTTCGCATTATTAACAAGTCTATCCCCATGCAGATAGTCGGTAATGTCGATAGGTAAGCTCTTCTTACAAAGCTATCATTCCCCGGTGAAGCATACACTTGCTTTCCCAAAAAGAACAAAAATGGATTCTCTTCCTTAAAACAGATTGAGGCATCCTTCCCAATCTCTTTTCCCCAGTGGAGTCAGTTCTTGATATTCCCTCGGTAAAGATATCCTTGCATCATTCGCAATTTTGGTATCTTAGGTCCAAAATTCGCGTCTTCTGATATTTAAGTCTCTTCCACCCTATCAAACGAAGATTTTCAATCTTCATATCTCAGGTTGAAGAAACTTAAATAGGGGCATCTGTCATACCCCAATTTTTGACCTAAGATACCACCTCATATCATTTGCATATGCATCATTTGCATCTCTAACAAATTGCATAGCTTGGGTTTGTTACTTGTGACTCAGCAGGATTTGGTCAGGAAATCACTCATCAGTACAAGTAATGATCAATTAGGGTTTTGTTCTCCCTTCATCTCAAAAGAACCATCTTCATCAACAATCAACATTTGGTCCTCAGAGATTCATCTCAATAAGCTCAAAAGCTCTGAATCAACCAAGTTAGGGTTTTGACTGAAGATAGCATACTCCTGACTTTTGCTCAGAATTTGACCTAATGACTTGGGACATGACCTCAAAACCCCAAGTACATCATTTTGACCTAATCCATTGGCTCAGAATATCTCCTATACAAAGATTGATCAGGCAAATCCTCAGATCAGGGTTTTTGAACTATCAGGGACTGAAATCAGGGATCACATTTGGGAAACCCTAAAAATCCCCAGGAAGTCAATCAAAGGTTTCAATCATCCTCAAATAATCCCTATGACAATATACAATGGAAATTGTATCTCAATTCAAGACCTACAGTCATCAATTTCATCAGGTCGACAATTAGGGTTTTTGACCTAATTCACTGAACAACTGACTTTTTAATCAGGACATGGTGCCACAACTCAAATCATGGCTCAATATCCTCTAATGCTTCAATATGATCCATTCATACTATTCACTTGATGAGGATAGCCTGTTTCATTTGAAATCTCCAGAAACGCGATTCGTCTGAAAAAGTCAGCTGTACAAGATCACCATTGACTTTTGGGGAATTTTGGTCAACCATGACTTTTGAAGTTTTGAATCATCAATATATGATATGAGAAGTCATTTGATCAAGAAAAATCAAGAAAATCAATCAAGAATCAAAAGTCAAAAGTTTGACTTTTCATACTTAGAAAAATTTCTAAGTGTTTTTCAATGGTTTTTTCCAAACTTTGGAAGGGAATTTCTCAAAAATTCACCTACAAACTGAAAAAAACTTCCGACATGAAAGTTGTAGATTTTGATCCAATAAACAACTTTGACACATAAATTTTTTCCATAAGATCAACCATTTAAGAGATATGGTGCTTCAAAGTTGGTACTTTTTGAAAACTTCACTTAAAACTTCATTTTCTTCAAAGTTCATGGATCTTTTTCACCCACTTCCTTAAAGGTCTTGAAGAAACTTTCAACTAGGGTTTTGAAGTGTGTAATATGAGCTTTCCAAAATGTCCAAGAGCATGAAAAAATTTGAAGTGTAGCTATGGTTTTGAATTTTGACATTAGTGATCATTTTCACTTGAATTTTCACCATTTTTCACTAAGTTTCAAGACTACATGACCTATAATTCAAGTGATGACACACCAAAGCAATGATTGAATGATATTTTTCTGATTTGAGATCATAATGGAAAGAGATAAGAAGCTTAGAGAAATAACCATGGTTAAGTCACTTTAACCATTTTGCATTAAATGGTAAGATTCCTTTCTATCTCCAAATGCCAAATCATCACTTCTTGAAGCAAGTTGCAAAGCTCTGAGTTCAGAATCCTTGGCCTATAAATAGAGGTGCAAATCACTCTTCAATTCACACCAAAACCTCACAATTATAGGTTTTCTCTCTTCTTTCTTAAGTTACAAGTTTCATGAGTTTCAAAGAGGTAGAAAACTCAACCTCTAAACCTTGCAAGTTCTGAGCCAAGTGATGCTTCCCACAAGCCACAAACATCATATGGGATGTGTTTGATCCATCCATACACCCCAAAAACACTCAGAACTCAAAATCACTACCTCACCTCCATATGAACACATAATGAGCCTTATCATGCCAATTTTCATTCTAGCTCATTTCTGTCCAAGTTAAACATCCAAACACATTCCATATACCATATATGAACTGTCCCAACCATCACCAATAATCTGAAACACCTCCATCATCAAATTCGATCCTCACTTGAACCATACTGCAGATCGAGTACCATGGATTGATCAAGAGGTTTTCAAATTGTTCCAGGCATCCAAACATGTTCCATAAGGTCCACTGAAGGTGTTCAGATCAAGAAACAACATCTGGGAGCCCTCATTTGCAGAATTCGATTTCCAGTTTGGTCGTTTTTGAAGGTAAGTCACTTGAACTTCAAACTCATATTTGCACGCATCATAAATGAAATATTGCTTTGCCATCATGTTTCTGCATACATATGGATCATTAACCCTCAATCAATTGCATCATAACTTGCACATACACGATTTCAGATTGAATCATAGAATTAGGGTTCTTCGTGTTCATCAGAAAATTAATGATCTTAGAGTGAAAATAAATGAAATTAAAGATCACCATCATGTTCCTTATGGAAAATCAAGTGGAATAGACCCTTTACCTGATCAAAACAACACAGATTTGAAGAAATTCAAAATTCAGTTAGGGTTGTGTTCTTGGCGCGTTTTTTGGTTTGGAAATTTCAAATATTTGTTTTAAAATATAATGCATTGGAAGCGTATGAATAACAAGCTGCACGCGCAGCTCGCTTGGTTCATGTTTTGAGTGGTAAACACAAGGGCGTGGGTTCAAGCCCTTTGGAAGACAAAACCAATTTTTTGACACTATTTTTTCTTTCATTTTTTTACAAACTTCATCAATTAATTTAACCAATCAAATCAACTTATTTTTTCTTCATTTTTTAAACACTTCTTATTTAATATACCTATTTTGACAATATTAAAAAAAATCACAAAAAAAGATTTATTTAATATGTTTTTAATTAGGTTTAAAATGATACATTTTTAAGTGTTTTTAAATACTTTAAATATTGTTTTTCATTTAAATTTTTAACCTAATCACTTGTAAATACTTTTGTGATCAAACCCTAATCACTTAGGTCTTAATTAAGCATTAAAACTTGTTTTAAACTTAATTAAGTTGATTTCTTTCATATTCAAATCGTTTTAAAACGAGCGATCGCGATTCTTTTCAGAACAATAAACCACCTCTTTTTGATTAAATCTTTTTGACTAATCAAATGATTTTCAAAATGAAGTGGGGCCTCTCGAATATTAGAGAGTATAAGACCCACTCTTTTTTTTCCTTTTACAGTTTTTCTTTGTACAGAAAACTTTTTCAAAACAATACTTTCTCAAACTGTTTTTTTCAAAACAATAAATCTCACATCTTTTTTTCAAAACCATCCACCCTGTTTTATGAAAATAAAACAGGGGCCTCTCGAATATTAGAGAGTATAAGACCCACTCCTTTTTTCCTTTTATACAATTTTTTCTTTGTACAGAAAACTCTTTCAAAACAACTTTCAAACAGTTTTACAAAAGCGAAACCTCGCGTCCTGTAAATAAACAGTCAACCATGTTTTGTAAATAAAACACGGGCCTCCACGTAGGTATAAGTCCCAAGCCCTTTTGTACATACCCATTCCTGTACATGAAATTAGGTATTTCATTGTACCCACACCGTTTTGTACATATCTCAATCAGTTCGATTTTTAACTTTGAATAACAAAACAAAAATGAAGGTTTTTCTTTAAATCTTCCCAAAAATACCACGGGCCTCCATGTAGGTATAAGTCCCAAGCCCTTGTAAAAGCCTGTTTACATAGCTTTGAATAAACTCAAGCGGACCTCTCCCCGAGTGTGAGTCCCGAGCCCCTGTGTATACAAATGGATCATGCTTACAGGTATATTTCCTTCATAAACTCCATTATATACACACACTTTGTCATATATATAATTGTTCATACGTGTTCATGTTTGTTCATACTTGTTCATGTTTGTTCATATGTGTGATATGTGTGCTTGTTCAACTTAGTACAACACTAGGTTCCCCATAGCCTCCTATTGGGCTTCGTGCAAAGAATCTCCACTAGTTTAGGTTAGGACATAGAGTATGGTTTCCCGGTGAAATCGCTCTAAGAGCTCAGACCAACTATACCATGCCTCCCCTTGGGCTTTGTACAAACGAGTGACCCTCCCATAGCCTCCTCTTGGGCTTACAATGCAAGGACCCTGGATTGTCCCTCCCATAGCCTCCTCTTGGGCTTACAATGCAAGGACCCTCGGATAGCCTCCTCTTGGGCTTCGTACAAGGACCCACGGGCTTCTTATAAGCATCCCCAATATCCAAAACAAATACCCTAGGAGATTAGACATTTATCATCTCTATGATAGGAGTATCTCTTCTATATCATCACAAACAATCAATCAATCAAACTTTTTTGCCACAAGGCTGGCTATTCAATCAAACTTTTTTGCCACAAGGCTGGCTAATCAATCAAACCGTTTTGCCACCGTACTGGCTGATTAATCAAAGTTTTTGTCACAAGGCTGACTTCATTGAAACTTTTGCCACAAGGCTGGCTGATTAATCAAAACTTTTTGTCACGAGGCTGACTTCATTGAAAGTTTTTGCCACAAGGCTGGTTAAACAACAAAAACATCTTTATCATTCTAAGCACCCTAAGTGGCATGGCCCCGGGCTTATAATGAAAAGATTTTCAAACAAAATCAAACAGATGTATGTGATGATATAGATTGGATACATCGAACATTTAGATGACATTTGTCTCTTATCCTTTGCTTCCACTAGCATAAGTGGGAACTACGATTGCTCTGACTTTCTCAACATCCCTTTGAGAATACGTAGGCACAAGGTCGTATCCTTGGCGAGCAAAATAAAACAAAAAAAACCATTCAAACCTTAGCACCCGTAGACCCCGAGCTACAGATGCTCTGATTCCCTCTAGGGGATATGTATGCAGAGGATCGCGATGATCTTTGCGAGCATAATCAAAAAAACACCTTAGGTCCCACCTATTTCACAACAGAACCTCTCAATAACATGGAATGAAAAAACAAAGCAAAGAAACCTATAGAGTACTATAGATACGTTGGGTGCTAATACCTTCCCTTCTTATAACCAACCCTCTTACCCAAGATCTCTCCCCCACTTTTAGGTTATTGCAGCTTTTTTCCTTTTCCTCTTTTGGAAACAATAAAAAGTTTGGTCCGTACAAAAGAAAAATCATTTTTTGAGCACTCGAGCCCAAAGAAGGCATCAGGTGTCTCATCCCGAAAAAAAGACAACGATTTTTCCCCGCGACAATAGCGCCTGATAAAAGCATGACCATAAAGAGTTTTCAAAGAAAATGACCGCTACCCCAATGACTTGCCTCCTTTATAACATCTATGTATTCTTTGTCGTCTTCAAGAAATCCCATCGCAAAGCACGCATCTCTAAACGTATAACACTGGATGTCACCTACTGTTCTAATTTCCTCATAAGTTGTTGGTCCTTTGGCTACTGTTAACATCACGCGGAGATAAAATAGTTCACCGGTTGTTGGAGGAACCCATATGAGACGTCCAATGGTGAAGCCTTTTTTGCGCGGTCTCCATTCTTTTTTTTATGTGATAAACAAACTTGGACACAAATTAACCGTAAGTTAATGCTTGTGCTTCTTCATATTTAGCATTTGCCACCAGCCATGCAGTAAACATAGATTCAGTCACACTTGCATTTTCCAATATATTCTCCATGTGTGCGTAATCGGTGTAGTAGATAGGTTTCTCCTCGACTAAATGATAAAACATACGCTCTACAGCAGGTTTTGTACCATGAATATTATAAGAATAAATGCGCCAGCATGCTTCACTGGGGGAGACATACCTGCAATCGAGATATTGTTGGATTTCATCGATGGGTTGATTGTCATTTATGGAAACTGCTGCTTTTATTCTATCATATCCGTTATTGATATATTTGAAAAGATATTTTATTGAAGTACTCTGATTACACCATTCCATGTTTATATGTGCCTGGTATTTCATAAGAAATATGGTGTTATACGGAACTACATGTCGTTTGTCCAACGTGATTTCGCTTTTTTCAATAGTGAAAGTTTTGGATCTTCTTCTATAAAGCGGATATCCCTCTACATCAACAATAGTGTGTTCGATGAACTTTTTGGGATAGTATTTAGAACATCTCCGATTTTTCATACATGGTGAGTTCATCCGCGAGAGGCCACAAGGTCCATGCATCATATGTGCCTTAACCAACTTGTATAAATTAGGGTGAACAATCGGGTCAGGTATTTCAGCAGAAATGATCTTGTTTATGTCAGAGGGTGTTGGGTATTTGCTCTGAGGGTGTAGGAATATCAATATGTGCGCATGGGGTAATCCCCGCTTTTGGAATTCAATCGTGTACATATCTATAAAAGTCAATGTTAGTTTGAGGTAGCATTTTTAAACACCACACAGACATGATAAAGCTGTAGAATACTTAAATGAAGCGACTTACATGCTAATACTTTTCCCACGACATGGTTTTATGTAATATCATCCATGAGTGCATCAAACTTTATTTTGAAAACTTTTGTAATGATATCTAGCCGATCGTGGGGTTGTAGTCCAGTGCCTGATAATGCGCGTGTGATTTCTTGCCAATTTGGATTGTAGGTAAATGTAAAAAATAAATCAGGGAATCCCAATCGACTTGAAATGGCCATACCATCAAAATACAACTGATCCATGTATCTCTTGCTATCAACAATTGTAGATGGCAAGACCACACGTTCTCCCCGCTTCTGGTGTTGATTTCTTCCATCACAGTCACATTAATTGCTCAAGTTATTATTTTGGTTTACTCTTAAATTTGATTGATTATCCCTCAACCAATTAATTCGTTCTTGCGACGTTGTTGTAAGCGGTAAGAAAGCCAATCCTTAATGCTCTGGCGGTTTTTCCTAGTAACTTCAGTTTCGGGGCGATATTTGTGCATTATGTTTTTCTTGTAACCATCCTCCCCATATGGAAATATAAGAGGGTACTGATACGCCAAATATGCTGGGTGAAACTCATCTATTTGTTGCAAACCACCATTGCGTCAATGAATTAGAATATCTCTTTTATCAGCAGAATCAATATCCCCCACAATGAGTGTAGCAACCTCCGACACGGCTGGTGTGTTATAAACACGGCCATCTTCGGGTCTATAAGAAATGAGCCTCGGTTTTAAATCCGTGAAAGAATTAGCCTTTAAAACATCCCTTTCCATTCTAAAAGCTTTGGAATGAACATTGTGCTCATCTAACATTATCTTCAGGCTGTTGACAATGTGTCGTTGGATGCCTTTGTTCTCCCTGTGGATTTTGAACTGGCATCAATAACGGGTTGAAGGAAATATATTTGCGAAGAAATTATGTATTAGTGAGTTATCAGACTTACTTGAAACATTTTATTCTGTTTTCAACTTCGTTGTCGGTGTGATAGATGTATAATTGAGCATATTGGGGAGGATTTCCGGTTTCTGGTAGTAATGTACCAATTTGATGACAGGTATGGCCGTGCAGTCTCAAAGTAGGGGGTCCTCCTCTTTTAGAGTATGTTGTGTCGAATTTCATTCTGGGTGAAGTGAATGAAAACATCGCGTTGTACATTTGTATGTTATTCTGGTAGTTTTTACTGTCCGAATTTGTTGTATTAAATAGAAGATGTTACAACAGTTTTGGAGGTTGCTCAAGGAACGGGAGAACAATTTTTGCATCACGGAAAAAATGATGGAACCGAGGAATAGTTGTTGCTTTTTTTCTTTCCACTTTTTCTTGGAACCACATACATGATATATAGTTTGCACATTCATAACTTTGGTCTCCCATATCATAATATTCTATAAAGGCACAGGGGAATAAGTAATTACATTAAACACCATATCAAATAGTTGTATTAATACAGAAAATGTAATGCCCGGCTAAATATGGAATATCAGCCAATGTAATTTATGAGTCACAGTGTTGGTATCATTTGCCTATAACTATATCATATGGAATGTACCTTGGAGATGGGCCTCTTGTAATGGTTCAGGTTCTGTATCGTCATTGGATCTGAAGTATTAGGGGAATTCAAATTATTGTCAGAGTTGGAGCCGTCATTATCTGAATAATGAGAGTCAAGCGGTATATTAGGCACTACAAAATCATTGCAGTTTTGAGCAGTCGAAGTAGATGCCTTACTCATATTATGATTAAGAATAACAATGTTATTTGAAATTTGAACCGCATCATTTGAAGTCATGTGCCTTGAATTTACATTCCTGTTATCAGCAACTTGAGTGTTTATCGAATTTCTGAATCTTTGTCTGATATCCAAGATTATCTTCCTTCTCTTTCTAGCCATAGCCGGGTTAGCAGTGGTTCATATGGCATGTAAGAGAAGTTATAAGTTGGTTCATCCGATGTAAATGTAGATACTGAATGTGCTGCAGAAGATGAACTATTAAGATTTAAAGAGGATGTTGGGTTGTTTGATCTGACTCCATTACGTAAATCTCTCCGCGCTTTCAGAATAATTTTCCTCCTATTTCTAACAATTAATGTTTGAGCAGCATTGTTTTCAACAACATTTATCACCATGATAAAAATAAAAGTGTGGAAAATATTACAAATAATATGGATTTGTATAGGTTTATGTAAAAGTGGTTATGTTATGTATAGCAGGCTACAGTACCCAAGTGAATACTAAATGGTTACAGTTATAGATTGAAGAGGCAATGATGGTGTTAAAAAGACATAAATGTATTGTTCATTGAAAGGTTGACATTCATGGTTGAAGTATAGATGTAATTGGAACTGAATATGAATATAAAGTAGTTATACATTTAAGTTAGAAGAAAGGTTTCTTAATTTAGCAAGTACACAATAACTGTATCTATTTATTGGATAAGTTTTGTATTTGAGCAATATTGAGGAAGTTTTTTTAGTCCTATGTGTAAAATGTAGATATTTGAAATGATATATAGTTATATTAATTTTTGATTGGGTCCCTTGGTTACAATTTTAAAAACATAATAAGTGAAATAAAATATTATAAGAAAATAGAAAATGAACAGTTAGCCCACTATCTGCATGTACAAAGTTGTTTTTCATACATTTGTTTTGTGTTGCATTGAGTATTTGAGACACATATTTGCACGGAAATCATCATTAAATAGAGCTTAAGCATCGAAACTGCTTTGGGTTAGGGTTTTCTACAATGGCATCTTCTCACAGAGGTTCTTGTGGTCGGATTCCTTCCGATGATGATAATGATATGAGATATGAACCGTTTGTTTTATTTGATTTTCCTATTGCAGTGCAAAATAGGTTAGGGTTGTAATAAAGATTATAAGCAGGTAGTGATGACTGTAGGAGAAAGATAGTTTAATCTTGTATTGTATATGATACATTTGTAGAAATCAAATGTTATTGTATAAATGTTGGGGGTTTTGTTGCCGGAATAAACAGATGGTAATGAACATATATCAATGAAAACATTCTTCTAACACCAGAAATGAATAATGCATGTAGGTTGTTTTTCTTTCCTGTTAGTGTTTATGGTCCATTATAATTATTGTTGATTATTGCTCATGCGGTTGTTGCATATATCAGGAAAACAATACTAAAGAATGTTTAATATATGTGTTTTCTTCAATATATGTATGTTGGTGTATCAGCAACGAACAAGCTATGGAAATCATAGGAGAATTAGTTTGTGAGATAGGCTACGATCCAAAGAAGGAAATGAAACGTCGGAAAAAAGGATGCGGCAGTCAGAACAGTGTTGTAAGTATGATTAATAGTAGACATGCTGGGCCAAATGCTGTTAAAGGTGACATCCACGATGTTCAAAGGAGAAAGGGTGGGGAATCTGCGATCAAACTTTGTAGCAATGTAAATCCCATCTCTGTTGTGTCAAATATTCCCGTTGTTACAGGAAATACGAAAGATGTTCAAAGACATGGTAATTGAGGATTTAGAAGTGTAAAACAGGAAATTACATATAGGAACACAACTGAAATGAGAGATTCAGAAGTTGCTGAAGCGAGTCGATCAAAACCGGGTAAGAAAGGAAGACGTAAAGTGGTGAAAAATTCAAGGGTGGGGACTGAAATTACCGTAGACTTCTCCACAGGTGCTAAAAATTTATTTGGAAGAGTCATGTTGCAAATGCTAAAACCACACAGCATAACGTAATGGTAAGTGAAGCATTTGAGTGTCATTTCTGTAACGCCCGTAAATGTGTTTTTCTGATTAATTGTGATGTTTGCTACATTTTCCTAAATTTTACCGTTTTTGAGTCGAGTCAGTCGGTAAATATTAATTATGCTAATATTTTACTTATTACATTCCATGTGTGTAATTATTATGTTTTGGGTGTTAATTGGTTAGAATTAATGTTTAGTAACATTTGGGCCAAAATTAGAATTTATGAAAGTTGAGTGGGGGATAATGAGAAGTAGAGAAATAGAAAGAGATATAGAGAGAAAAAGAGATATTTTGAGATATTTTGGGAAAGAAAGAAAGAGAACTTGTGAAGAGAAGAGAAAGAAGAGAAAAAACAAAGAGAAGAAGAGAAGTGTAGGAATCCAAACCAAGCTAGAGCCAAGAATCTAACCAAGGTAAGGGGGATGAATCTAGTTTATCTTGATTGTATGGTTCTTATAGTTTTGTGTGTTTTGTTCTTGCTCTTTTCTAAGCTTGATCAACAATGGTAAATTGGGTGTTTTGTGAGCTTTGAAGTTATAAACTTGATTTTGTGGTGTGTATGTGTACTATGATGATAGATATTCCCATGGATCATGTTTGTTTTTCATTTCTCCATGTTTTCTTGCTCATGAAGAAATTGTTAGGTTATTGACATTTAGTGAGTGAGCCATGGATCATTGATTGATAGAGTGAATATATGGCATGTATGGGTTGTGTAGGATGTGTAGGGAAGCTTATTTGAGGTTTTGAGAGGATTGGATGGGGTTTTGCAGGTCTGTAGCAGAACTGATTTTTCTAGGTTTACGCAGGTCCGCTGAGCGGAGGGGGTCCGCTAAGCGGAGGTCCTTTTGCAGAAAAATCTCTGTGAAGGTCCGCTGAGCGGAGGTTCTGTAATTTTTGTTTGATGATTCCCTGTCTGGGTCCGCTGAGCGGAGCTCAAGCGGACTGTGCGAAATTTTGTTTTCCAAACTTCGTTTTGTTGTATCTTTTGAACCGTAGGTCGTTTCTACGCGCCGTTTGAAGTATTATGAGAACCCTTGAGTATGCTTTATGATAAGGAGGGGTGTGTTGGTGGTTGAATGAATTTTTCATAAATGTATTTTTGTGAAATGATATTTGCTAATCAAGTATGTTTTGACGATATATGTGTGCTGTGTGAATATGAACGCCTGAGTGGCAATTTTGATGATGTATCCGTGTGGAATAATATAACCGGTGTGATGTAGATATGTGACCGAGTTATATTGTTGTTGTTGTTGTTATGTAATTGAGTCGTTTGTATGTGTTGCACCCCAAAATTTGCCCTCTTTATTTGAGCTATAAGTTAATAATGACGTTTATTTCGTCATTCAAAAATTGAAGAAAAATAATAAAGAGTTTTCATGGGTTTAAGAAGATACGGTGTGAAAAATGGTTTAAACAGTGTAAGTACGAGAAAATTCACAAATACTATTTGGAAGGTGATATGAGTTAAGTTCCCGCGATGTCTCCACTGTTTCGACGATATCTACAACTTTCGTGTTCGGCTCAGAAGCCAATTCTTTGAGGAAGGTCGTCAAATTTGCAAATTACTTGAGGTTTCGTAGTGAAAAACAGTGCTGAATGTAGGGTTTCGTGCCTCGGAAAATTCATATCTCCTAATCCGCTTGTCGGATTCGCTTGAAAATTTAACTGGAGCTCCGTGTCATCATTACCAAGATTTCATATGTTCGGACCGAAGACCAATTATGCATTGAAAACTCCCAGCATTTTGAAGAACATTGTAATCTTTCGGTGAAAAGTGTGTTTTCGGGTATGTCGCGCCGAGTTCAAAAATTCATAACTTCTTCGATTTCTATCGTATGGAGTCCATTCCGGCGGCATTTTCTCGGAAATTTCGTTATCTTTGATTCTTCGTCACACATGCTAAGTCAGATTTCGAGCCGAAGTTTGAGTTTTATCACGTTCTTTGAACGGTACTCGCAAAATTCTGCACAGTCGCACCAGATGAACCAATTTTTCTCGTCATTCAAACGCGCATAATTTCCTCACCGTTTGTCGGTTTGAGACTATTCTCGCGGCTACGAGTCACAAATTTGGTCATCTTCGCAGTGACATTCGTTTTATTTCCAAATTTCGCACCGAGTCATATTTTCCCGTAAACGAGCAAAAAAGAGATACGTCGGGGACATTTTTGACATTTCACCACTTATCCTATATAAATAATTTTCCCTCCTTTTCTCTCATAATTTCAATTCTCCCAAAATTCTCAAGAAATATTTTCTCTCATTCTCTCCAAATTCACTCAAAATCCAAACTACAAACACTCATAAAAGGCTTCATAAAAAATTCATCAATTGGAAGAACAACCTTCACGTTAATTCTTCGATCAACTTCCGGCAATCACCATCACCGGTCCGCTGCTGACATCTCCTCCAACCACCGCAAGCTCGCGCACAAGCTCATTACGTTCGCGAATTTCGATCGCGGTTCATCCATCCGCGACATTCTTGCTTCAGATTTCTTTTTCTACCTCTCTATTTTGGTAAGCTTCATGAACCTTGAATCAAGTGCTGATAATACTTAAGTTTGTTGCAATCATGTTTGTTCTTGATTATGGATAGTAACACGAAATTGAAGTTGATTGTTATGAAGTGGAATTAGAAATAATACCGAAATTAGATTATGCTATGGATAATTGATGTTCGTAGTTTGGAGATTTGAATTGGTATTGTGTTTGTGTTCATGAAGAGTTGATATTCAAGATATGCATGCTAGATGCTTGTGGTAATGCTGATGCTAGGTGTTGCTAATGGACAGTAACTTGTTTTCTTGTTTTTGAACTTTGAGGATAGTAATTGTTTCTATTGTAGTGGTAAATCGATGATTAAATATATGATGATGGTTGGTTGAGTTTAGGTGTAGATGATGAAAATAGTCTTGTTGTTGTCGCTGAATTTTCATAAGTAGAACTCATGAATGTCAAATGTTGCACATGTTACTTGACTTTAATTTGGTATCCTTGAGTATGGTTAATCGTGGCATTTGTGATTTGCTGGGAATTTTTGGTGTTAAATTGATGTTGTTGACATGATTTTTAACTGAAAATGTTGGATTAAAGAAAGTGGAGTAATGCTGGAAATGGAGTGTTGTTTAGGTGTTGTTTTGATGGTATTGTGATGCTAATTCAATGTGGTAACAATGCTGGAAATTATTGGTGCTAAAGTGTTGTTGTTGGACATAATATTTGCATAGAAACCATGATTAACTCAAGTGTTTAAGTGCTGGGATTTTTGTGATGTTACTTGATATTGTTAGCATGTTTCTTGAATAAAAATGGTGGATTAAGGAGAGGATATAATCTTGGAGTTTACTTGTTTCTCATTTGTACTGTTGAACACATTGTTGATTGTTATTGCAAGCAAATTGTGATAGTGTAATTGATGTTTGTGTTGGAATACCATCCTTGAGCTATGTGTGGTGTTGATGTTTGTTTCATAAGACATTTGGAATTTGGAGCTTGAGCTTGGTTGTGAATATTTGTTGCTAAGTGTTGTTCGAGTCATGGAATAATTGGACTATTTTTGGTAGTTTCTTTACTTGAAATTCTTGTTTTCATGCTATTTCTCTATTTGCAAATATGTGGTATCTTATACCAATCAATTTGAGACTTTGCATTGAACTTAAGCATGTTTTGTGAGCATTCATGGGACTGTTTTAATATCAGAATTATGCAGAATTTTTGCTTTGGTTCGATTGCTTAGCATTTCGTTACTCTAACTCATGATAATTGTCCATTTTCTTACACTTTTGACATGAAAATTGATATGTTTGGTTGTTGGTTGATTTCAAGTGTTTACATGGTTTGATTAAGTGCTAATAGATGTGTTAGAGGTGCTGAAATTTTTCTGTTTCACTTGTTTGGTGCATTTCTACTTGTTTTGAGCTTACACGCGCGGTATGTCGGCTTTATCAAATTGGTCATAACTTTTGATTTAGGAAGAGTTTTTGAGCATGTGAATAATGTTTTTCATACGTAATAATACTTTCGGAGCTGTTTGTATAGTTTATTTTCGGTTTCGGCCAACTTTTTTTACCGTTTTTGCTTCTGCCCCGCCTTGAAAGTCGCGCTTCCGGGCCGATTTTGTAAATTCTAATTGCATATTTGACTTCTTTAGCATGTTTTAACCTTGCAATAAAATTTTGGCTTAATTCTGACGAGTTTAGTTTTCACTGTTTTTACCCGGTTTCGCCGTTTCGGTGTACCGTTGTGCATGTAAATACTTGTGTTGGCTCCCGTAGTTTTAGTGTACATATTTGATTTGCTTTTGAATGCTATCCCACGTTTCTTCTTGTTTGCTTTTGTTATGTTTTCACTTTCTATTCCGTTATCCATTTCCGGTTCAGCTTATAATTCAATAACGCAATTCCGATTGCGGTGCTTTGTTATCTCTAACGTGTGTGCTAGTATGCAAGGCAACATGGAGGCTCTGGTCGATGCCCGCTCTCGTGTTCCGCTTTTATTGCGGGACACGACATTTATCCTCTCTCTGATTCGCGTTTCTACACGCATCCTTTATCATTATACTTGCTTGTCCGGATTTCTGTTTCCCTTGCAGGTGTATGGTATTCGTTGTGCCCGATGTACACGTTGGCGCGTGATTTACTTTCATCGCGCCGATTCTTTATTGCTTATGCGGATTTTAATCGGAGTGCTGACATGTTTGCTGTTGCTTTTGCTAGCTCGCTCGCGGGATCCTAGTTTACTCACTCTCCTCGCTTTAGCTTACGGATCATCATCCGTTTGGTATTGATTCCGTTTCATTTTACTTCTTTCTGTACTTTATCGCTTTCTCGCATCATCCTTTAACATGAGAAGTAGGACCTAGACATGCATCTGGCCAAGCCCTCGAAAGAGGCTCTGTTTTTGTTGGTGTGTTTACATTTGTGCTTTGCGGCAGGGAGTCATGGTGTAATAAGTCCTATATGGCACTCTGTTAAGTCCTCATGGAAGGCATGCGGTCAAGGGTTCGTAATCAACCCCCGCCTGGTCTCATCGAGTCTGTTTGGTAGGCGCACGCCTCGCGTTGCTTGCTTCCGAACGTGCAAAAGATCTTGTTATCGAGTATGTCAGGAAAAGGGTTCATGTAGCCGGACCCCCGCCTTTCCTATAGCTCGCGTCGTTCGACGTTGATGCTCGGTGTACGCACGCACCGTTTTCCTTTACGATCCGTGACGGCTTGGTTGCTGAGAGGGGTCCGCCCTCTTGTCTATGGCCCGATCATTTTCACGAGGTCTAATGCTTGGTTGACTTGGGTTGAGCTGCTCCCCTTGGCTATGGCGGGACCGTTTTTCTACCATTCGGTCAGTACCGTTGGTTTGTTTGCTTTACGAGTGGATGCTTGTTTGTGTGCTCATTGTGTGCTTTCCCTTTTCCTTCGTAGGTTGGTAGATTAGCTTAGATTTGTACCCTTTGTATGATAACATTAGGTAGCAAGCTTTCCCCCTTAGCTTAGGTCTTCCTCATGCATCTTTTAAAACACAAACCACACTCTTTGATTTTCTTTTTCTAAGAACTTGTTATTTCCGCTCCATTCCCAAGCATAAGTCTCCAAAGGTCGAGCAGCGGAGTGTGAATGTAACTCGTTCACCTAAAAAATACAAAACAAACAGAAATTAGTTAGCCGAGCTACGGTAGCTCTGATTCTGCAAAACAGATACGTAGGCAGCGGGGTAGGGCCCGTGCGAGCATAACACTTTCTTTTCCCTACATTCTGCATTCATTTTAGTCCAGATTAGCGTAGATTTGTCACACACCCATAGATTTAGACACAAGCGTGGATACCATCGAGTACGATGGGCGCGTGGGGTGCTAACACCTTCCCCTCGCGTAACCGACTCCCTTACCCTCTTCTCTGGTCGTGAGACCGTTGTTTTGTTTTGTGGTTTGCTGGCATTCCCTTCCTTTTCAGGATAAATATGTTAGTGGCGACTCTGTTAATTTTCGCGGGGTAGCGACAGCTGGCGACTCTGCTGGGGAAGTCTTGACCTGTTGCTGGTCCGGACCTAGCGAGTCGATCCTAGCGCTTGTGTGTATATCTTTGGGTGCTTTTATTGCTTTGCATATTTACATGTTTGCATTGCATTCTATGTGCGCTTTTATTTTTCTGCATCATATTCTGGACTGTCTGGATCTCTGTCTGTTGGGTGGGTGTTTCAAGAGGTAAAAGGCCCAATACCCAGGCTATGTGTGAACCATAGGAACCCTAGGATATAGTGGGAGCATGGTTTGTCTCGAGGTGTACGTCTCGGGATGGATTATGTGAACACGAGCAGAGTAGTGGTTTCAAACGGAGGTATTATCGTCACCCGCTTACGCGCTGTGATGATGCTTACCTTCGGGCGGACCGTATACTGCGTTTCATGACCTTACCTTGGCCTAGATTTTACCCGTGAGTGGGGCGGGAATCAATGATTATATAACAGGTACATTGTTGGTGACCGCTGTTCTTGTTCGTGGGTTACCGCTTTTCTTGTTCGAGGGTTACTATGGTTCTTGTTCGAGTGGTTTTGTTCCTGTTATGATGACTATGGTTCTGTTTCTATTGATTATGGCCCGTGATCTACGGGGAGTTCTGAATTGGTGCCGAACCTTTGAACCTGGATCGTATAACTTTGAGGATATCCAGACATGTCCGGTGGGAGACATCCAAAATCCCACCACCTTGCATCATTGCATGTTTACTTTCCAAAAAATGATGTACAAAAAAAATAACTAGCATACTAGCATGCATGTTCCTTCCATTTTCAAGGAATCATATCTTTAAGCCTCGTGTCAAGCTCTTTCATCTCTTGCTAAAAATAAAAACATGAGAATTCCTTGGAAATCGAATGAACATGGCATTGTATTCATACCATGCATCTCATACATTTCATGCATAACAGGTGTTCAAGCTCGAGGATCTCTTATTCAGACTTGGTACTCTCTTCAGGCTCACACACTTGACTTGTTACTGTTGTGAGCTCAAAGATTGGTCATGGAACAACTTTATGGGGATTTTATCCAAGGTAAAAACTCAATTGGGTTTCTTTTTGAAGACAGGTCTTATTCTCATTTGCTTCCACGGATGCTTTATTTGCAACTGGTTAAGTTCCGTACTGTATTGATGTTTGCAAGTTCTCTGCTTGATGATGATGACACTAGGTGTGAATTCTATCCTTGAGCACCTGGTCGTGATGTTAGGATCTACAAGTCTTTGAAATTGCTTGGGGCTCCCGCACGAGGGATAAGCAAGACATTGTCTATCTTGAGCATTGCAGCATTTGCATTGCTCGAAACCCTAAAGCACTTACAAATTTCGTGTGACTTCGCCAGAATCTCCTGCCAGACAGTAATCAAAAGTGTTCTACAAAGACGCCTCTCATTCTCAAGGTTCTGCTTCATATTCCGAGTCACCTCCTCATCCTAGAGTTTCCTTGTCAGTAGCTTTCGCTTGTCAACAGAGACAGAAAGAGTATAAGAAGCAAGCTGATGTGATCCAAGTGCCATTATGTTCAGTTGCTTCCGTGCTTGATGGAATTTCAGTTGGTTAAGATTCGTGCTTTGGGTGTTTCTCACCACAAATAGCTCTCCTGATTCCGATGACTATACTAGGTGTGTTCCATGCTGGGGAACTTGATCATAATGTCAAGCCTTACAAGGTGTTGAGGTATAAAGAGTCCAGAACTTGCTCGATGCAAAGATGTTTGAGTTTAATCATAATGGTTTCCACTGGTCAATTCCATTTCATCTGCTGCAAGTATAATGTTTGTTCTTCCTCAAGGAAGTAACTCATGAGAATCACTAGCAATCTGTACTTTCAGAGGTTTCCTTCACAACAACTATTTTGTGTTCCAATTAATGACTTTGATAGCCAAGCGTTAGAGGTATTGTTGTTCGCTGATAGTAATACAAGTTTCCTCCATTCATGATGGTGTTTTCTGTTTCAGCAGCTATATTTAGGGCTCCCGACCGAGGGATAAGCAAGACTCCGTGTTCTTGAGTTTGCATCATTGGCAGCTCAAATCCCTAAAGTATTCACAAAATCCAGTCGATGTATTTGGGGGCTCCCGACCGAGGGATAAACAAGACGCCTTGTATCTTGAGTTTGTGCATCACTGGGATAACTCAAATCCCTAAAGCTGAGCACTTGCAACTTCTGTATGACTTTGCCGAAATCTTCTTCTGTGAAGTAATCTAAAGTGTTCTACAGGAACATATGTTGATGCTTGGTGTGTTCTCCATGCTGGGGCACCTGGTTATCTGATTGAGGATTGTCATCCGTTCAAAGACAAGGTTCAAGACCTGATTGATTCAAAGGCTGTCACATTCGCACCTGAAGGCCAGAATTGAAATTTTCCTCTATCTCACTGGATCTTCTGAAGTAATAGGTCAATACGGAGAAGATCTCTTCAACATTGGCAATTCCTAATTCATCATGCATGTTCATGTTTAAGCTTTCTTGCTTTGTTCAATACTGTTGCATGCAAAACTTGTTTATTTTTGAACTATAATCATAATGCATTGGATATGTTTGTCTTAAAAAAAAAATCCATTCGCTTTTGCTCTTATATGTTTTTTATGCTTTTTGTGATACTTAACTCTTGCTACATAAAGCACGATAACTCCGTAGGGAGAATGATGAACATAATACCTCTAACCTCAAATGGTATGCTTTTGAGTAGAACCCTGTTGATGATGTACGGGCATTGTTTCAAATTCCCAAACACTGGAGATATAAGGGAGTGAAACCTTCGTTAACCCCTCTGAGCCTTCGAAGTAGGAGTTTCTTTTCTAAAAAAAAACCCTTATTTTAACCCTGGGGCAGGGTAGTGTTCAGTTAACCTGTTTGAGCATTCAAAATTCATCAGGAGCACACATCTAAGGATACAACAATGGTTATCCTTCAACAGATTGAGGAAAGTCAAGTCCACTATGGTTATCCCTCACCTCAGGAGGTTGAGACATCATGATTTATCCCTCACATTAGGAGGTCGAGACCAACATCAAAGCCGTAGTGGTTATCCCTTACATTAGGAGGCCGAAAGATGACGATACCACAATGGTAATTCTTCATCAACCAAGAACTCAGGCAGTCACAATCACTTCAAACAAGTCGGAGGCATTGCGGGATCACACGACTTGGTAAATAAAAAAAAAGAAAGAAAAAAAAATAAAAAAAAAAAGAAAGAAAAAAAAGAAAGAAAAAAGAAAGAAAAAAGAAAGAAAAAAGAAGAAAAGGGAAAAGGTGATGAGAATGGATGATAAGAAAGAAAAAAAAAGGAAGGGAGACTAACAATGAAGTGAATAATTTGATGAAATTGCTGAGCAAGGACGAAGTCGTGTGATGTTAAATCAGAGGATCACGAAAGTGAGTGGCTGCTGTGTCCAAATACCTCATCAATTCCTCAACTGTCTCAAGTTCCTCTTGAAAGATGAATGCTCGTGTCAAGTTAACTGAACTTAGGACTGGAGAACATCACGAAGGGGGTGGGCACCAAATCATTTGAGCCTAAAAATCTTTTTTTCTAAAAACCGCGAACCTGGCCACGTTACAACCCTGAAAAGTCCTAACTAAAGCATGGGTTAATTCGAAAGCATACTATACATGAGAATACGGTAAGCTGACTCCTAGGAGATCCGCTAAGCGCTTGAGTTGGTATCACACCATCTTTTCTTTCTTTCATAAAAAAACGATGTTACGACATCTTTTCAAAAAGTTTCTTTAAACTTTGAGACAAACATACTCTTTGCATTAGAATTATATTTCTCATAATAAACATTCTTTGCATATGAACAAGTGCTTGGCATCAAGAAAGTTTCCATCATGAACTTCAGATGAAAACGTTTTATCCTCCCGAAGGACAAGTTGTCTTCCGAACTCCGTTGAGTAGAGGCAACAATATTTCAAAGTCTGATCACCCTCATGGGCACAAAAGCATTTGATTACTCTATCGAGTAAGTTTTCAATCAATCTGAGGCAATCAGGTCAAGATTCGAAGAATCTCTCAAAGTGCTAAGCAATCAGGGGCATTCACCCAAGTGCAGTTGAAGTTACCTCCAACACTGATCAATCAAGGCATGGTTCTAACATTCATGATACTGGGGCAAGTTGGCTATGATTGCATGAATATCAAGAAGTCCTTACGAGACGAATTTCTTTAAAGTCCCTACAGGCTGGGGCAAGACACTATGCATTGGCATTCTTTCCTCATCAGGAGGTGTTCAATTGAAAGTTCAGGTGTTAGCTAAACAACTTATGAACTCGAAGGCTGTTGAAAGTCAGGATCGTCATCCTTAACATTGATCTGAGATTGAAAGTCCAATACTTGTTGGCCTTACAATCAATACGAATATGCAGAACACTATGAAAGCCAATGCCTGTTTGGTCCCTTTGAAGTCAATACTTGCTTGACCCATTAAGCCCACTTCCTGGTGGTATTCTTTTGGAGAATCAATGCCTTTTTGATACTCTGGCCGATACTTGTTTGGTGTTCTAATCACTGCTTGCTTGTCAACTCGTGAATCCATTGCTTATTTGGAAAGTCTCAAGCCCAAATGTCTGACAATTTGTTGTTCTTGCATTTTCCCATCGTGGGTGAGCATTACTATCCTCTGCGGTGTGAGGAAATCCCAAAGATGTCATGCTATATCCTGGGGAATTCTCATATGTATATCTCGCAGGTACATCCTTTTGAATACACCATGTCAGCGTAGTGGCGGATCTAGCCAAGCGAGAGATCCTCATTCCCCAGCTGAGTGCATCTAGATGAGGTTTTTTTTGTTCCAAGATTCTCATCTCCTCAGCAAAGCACATCTCAATGCAATCTCCGTGCTTCGGAAGCCTTATTCCTCAGTGGAATATCTTCTCCCCAGTTGAATTATGATAAAATGGTATCTGATTCCCCGGCAAGCTCTTAATGAGGTTCCTTGCCCGAGTTCCTCGTTCTCCCCAGTAGAGCTTTTCTCTCCCCAACAGATTGACCTGTTTTCCCCAGGAGAGACACCTTATTCCCCAATGGAGTGATCTTAACAAGAGGATCTTATGCTAAGTTCCTTATCCCCAGCGGATCTCTCATCTCCTCAGTGGATCGTTATGCAAAAGTATTCATCTTCCCCACCGAGTCTTTCCTCAGCAGAGATTCACATGCATCCTCAGCAGAATCTGTTTCCTTCAAGGATTTTCCCAGCGGAATGCGTCATACGCAAGCTAGTTGGTCACTCCCCATCAGAGTTGTCTTCATGACTTGCTCTTATCTCCGCATCCCCAGAATGTCGAGAATTTGCTTCTCCAATGAAGTTGCCAAGGTATTCCCCAAGCAGTCATTTGGGATGTTCATATCCCCAAGCAGAATTTATTCCCCAACCAGAGCTCGCGCCTAGATTTGATCGTCTCCAGCAGATTTCTGATCCATCTTTGCCAGCTCGCAGTCGTGACCCTTGATCACTCATCTTGTCCTCCCCGCAGAGTTCTATACTCTCTCCAGGACTTCTTCAGCAATTCAGTGCTCATCTGTTGCCTCCCTAAGCAACGTTCGGATCATGCATCATTTGCATTGCATTCTCAAAAGCGTGTAGCGTCTTCCTTTTCCGGAACGTTATTCTATAAACATTCATACATTCATCATGCATAAATCATATCATATCTGTTTCTTTCTGCAGGACAGTTATCCAGATTCAAATGCTCCCTAGAGAGCAATATTCGCCTAGTCATTATAGGCGCTTATCCTGATGTTTTGAATCAGAAGAGGATTGTTCTACTTATTTTCTGGCATAGCTCAGATCAGTTCAAAGACATTCCTATTCCCCATGCCCCCAGATCGGTGGAAGATATTTGTTCCTATTCCTGATAAATCAGACTTTCAGTTGAAAGAACCGCCTCCGGATCTCCCAAGATCTTCCGAAGGAGCAAGCCCTCTGATACATCAGATCAGTTAGAAATATCTACTCCCTGACGATTTAGTTCGTTCAGAAGAAGAAACTCGTTTGCCCAGTCCTGATACCTTACTATCAGTTGAGGACGTTTTCTTTACCCAGCGTACACAGTTCGGAAGAAACATCTGTTCCTATCCTAATATTCAGATTCAGATTAGTTGAAGGAACCGCCTCCGGATCCCCGTGGTCTTACGAAGGAGCAAGCCACTGATATCATCAGATCAGATGGAGATGTTTGCCTGATTGACTTTTTCATTCCGATGAAGATTGTCCTACTTATTTTCTGGCATCATGTCCAGATCAGTTTAAAGGCATTCTTTCCCCGGCGTACACAGTTCGGAAGAGATATTGTTCCTATCCTGATTACCAGTTCAGTTGAAGGAACCGCCTCCGGATCCCCGTGGTCTTACGAAGGAGCTAGCCGCTAATTCCCAGATTAGTAGGAATATCTACCTGATGATTTAATTGCATCAGAAGAGATGTCTGCCCAGATTCCCAGATCATGATTCCCAGATCAGAGATACCTATTACCCGTTGATGTCCGATTCAACCGATGTATCTCCCTCGATTCCCAGATCGACTTAAGACATCTATCCCGATGCATTTTCGGAGACATCTGCTACGCTTGATACTCAGATCAGTCGAGATGTTCCTTCTCTTGATGCCCAGATCATTTGAAGTGTTTCCCCTGCCTGTGGGTGCCCGTTCCTTCTTATCACAAGTTGGAGCATATTTATTATCCAGGTCAATTGAAGTTTTTTCTCCCTGCTTGCGGGGTGGTACATTCCTTCTTATTGCAAGATGGAATCTTCTATTGATCAAGAGCGTAAATTTTCGAGTTCATTCTGGTATTCAATCTCCTTCCACCTCAACGGTTCGAAACTTTCGTTTCTCGCTCGTCAGGTTCAAGAAGTTTGAATAGGGGCAGCTGTTGCACCCCAAAATTTGCCCTCTTTATTTGAGCTATAAGTTAATAATGACGTTTATTTCGTCATTCAAAAATTGAAGAAAAATAATAAAGAGTTTTCATGGGTTTAAGAAGATACGGTGTGAAAAATGGTTTAAACAGTGTAAGTATGAGAAAATTCACAAATACTATTTCGAAGGTGATATGAGTTAAGTTCCCGCGATGTCTCCACTGTTTCGACGATATCTACAACTTTCGTGTTCGGCTCGGAAGCCAATTCTTTGAGGAAGGTCGTCAAATTTGCAAATTACTTGAGGTTTCGTAGTGAAAAACAGTGCTGAATGTAGGGTTTCGTGCCTCAGAAAATTCATATCTCCTAATCCGCTTGTCGGATTCGCTTGAAAATTTAACTGGAGCTCCGTGTCATCATTACCAAGATTTCATATGTTCGGACCGAAGACCAATTATGCATTGAAAACTCCCAGCATTTTGAAGAACATTGTAATCTTTCGGTGAAAAGTGTGTTTTTCGGGTATGTCGCGCCGAGTTCAAAAATTCATAACTTCTTCGATTTTTATCGTATGGAGTCCATTCCGGAGGCATTTTCTCGGAATTTTCGTTATCTTTGATTCTTCGTCACACATGCTAAGTCAGATTTCGAGCCGAAGTTTGAGTTTTATCACGTTCTTTGAACGGTACTCGCAAAATTCTGCACAGTCGCACCAGATGAACCAATTTTTCTCGTCATTCAAACGCGCATAATTTCCTCACCGTTTGTCGGTTTGAGACGATTCTCGCGGCTACGAGTCACAAATTTGGTCATCTTCGCAGTGACATTCCTTTTATTTCCAAATTTCGCACCGAGTCATATTTTCCCGTAAACGAGCAAAAAAGAGATACGTCGGGGACATTTTTGACATTTCACCACTTATCCTATATAAATAATTTTCCCTCCTTTTCTCTCATAATTTCAATTCTCCCAAAATTCTCAAGAAATATTTTCTCTCATTCTCTCCAAATTCACTCAAAATCCAAACTACAAACACTCATAAAAGGCTTCATCAAAAATTCATCAATTGGAAGAACAACCTTCACGTTAATTCTTCGATCAACTTCCGGCAATCACCATCACCGGTCCGCTGCTGACATCTCCTCCAACCACCGCAAGCTCGCGCACAAGCTCCCTACGTTCGCGAATTTCGATCGCGGTTCATCCATCCGCGACATTCTTGCTTCTGATTTCTTTTTCTACCTCTCTATTTTGGTAAGCTTCATGAACCTTGAATCAAGTGCTGATAATACTTAAGTTTGTTGCAATCATGTTTGTTCTTGATTATGGATAGTAACACGAAATTGAAGTTGATTGTTATGAAGTGGAATTAGAAATAATACCGAAATTAGATTATGCTATGGATAATTGATGTTCGTAGTTTGGAGATTTGAATTGGTATTGTGTTTGTGTTCATGAAGAGTTGATATTCAAGATATGCATGCTAGATGCTTGTGGTAATGCTGATGCTAGGTGTTGCTAATGGACAGTAACTTGTTTTCTTGTTTTTGAACTTTGAGGATAGTAATTGTTTCTATTGTAGTGGTAAATCGATGATTAAATATATGATGATGGTTGGTTTAGTTTAGGTGTAGATGATGAAAATAGTCTTGTTGTTGTTGCTGAATTTTCATAAGTAGAACTCATGAATGTCAAATGTTGCACATGTTACTTGACTTTAATTTGGTATCCTTGAGTATGGTTAATCGTGGCATTTGTGATTTGCTGGGAATTTTTGGTGTTAAATTGATGTTGTTGACATGATTTTTAACTGAAAATGTTGGATTAAAGAAAGTGGAGTAATGCTGGAAATGGAGTGTTGTTTAGGTGTTGTTTTGATGGTATTGTGATGCTAATTCAATGTGGTAACAATGCTGGAAATTATTGGTGCTAAAGTGTTGTTGTTGGACATAATATTTGCATAGAAACCATGATTAACTCAAGTGTTTAAGTGCTGGGATTTTTGTGATGTTACTTGATATTGTTAGCATGTTTCTTGAATAAAAATGGTGGATTAAGGAGAGGATATAATCTTGGAGTTTACTTGTTTCTCATTTGTACTGTTGAACACATTGTTGATTGTTATTGCAAGCAAATTGTGATAGTGTAATTGATGTTTGTGTTGGAATACCATCCTTGAG
This sequence comes from Vicia villosa, assembly GCF_029867415.1. NCBI lineage: Eukaryota > Viridiplantae > Streptophyta > Magnoliopsida > Fabales > Fabaceae > Vicia > Vicia villosa. Next base: position 207,007 of record NW_026705441.1, on the reverse strand, counting down.
CTATGTGTGGTGTTGATGTTTGTTTCATAAGAGATTTGGAATTTGGAGCTTGAGCTTGGTTGTGAATATTTGTTGCTAAGTGTTGTTCGAGTCATGGAATAATTGGACTATTTTTGGTAGTTTCTTTACTTGAAATTCTTGTTTTCATGCTATTTCTCTATTTGCAAATATGTGGTATCTTATACCAATCAATTTGAGACTTTGCATTGAACTTAAGCATGTTTTGTGAGCATTCATGGGACTGTTTTAATATCAGAATTATGCAGAATTTTTGCTTTGGTTCGATTGCTTAGCATTTCGTTACTCTAACTCATGATAATTGTCCATTTTCTTACACTTTTGACATGAAAATTGATATGTTTGGTTGTTGGTTGATTTCAAGTGTTTATATGGTTTGATTAAGTGCTAATAGATGTGTTAGAGGTGCTGAAATTTTTCTGTTTCACTTGTTTGGTGCATTTCTACTTGTTTTGAGCTTACACGCGCGGTATTTCGGCTTTATCAAATTGGTCATAACTTTTGATTTAGGAAGAGTTTTTGAGCATGTGAATAATGTTTTTCATACGTAATAATACTTTCGGAGCTGTTTGTATAGTTTATTTTCGGTTTTGGCCAACTTCTTTTTACCGTTTTTGCTTCTGCCCCGCCTTGAAAGTCGCGCTTCCGGGCCGATTTTGTAAATTCTAATTGCATATTTGACTTCTTTAGCATGTTTTAACCTTGCAATAAAATTTTGGCTTAATTCTGACGAGTTTAGTTTTCACTGTTTTTACCCGGTTTCGCCGTTTCGGTGTACCGTTGTGCATGTAAATACTTGTGTTGGCTCCCGTAGTTTTAGTGTACATATTTGATTTGCTTTTGAATGCTATTCCACGTTTCTTCTTGTTTGCTTTTGTTATGTTTTCACTTTCTATTCCGTTATCCATTTCCGGTTCAGCTTATAATTAAATAATGCAATTCCGATTGCGGTGCTTTGTTATCTCTAACGTGTGTGCTAGTATGCAAGGCAACATGGAGGCTCTGGTCGATGCCCGCTCTCGTGTTCCGCTTTATTTGCGGGACACGACATTTATCCTCTCTCTGATTCGCGTTTCTACACGCATCCTTTATCATTATACTTGCTTGTCCGGATTTCTGTTTCCCTTGCAGGTGTATGGTATTCGTTGTGCCCGATGCACACGTTGGCGCGTGATTTACTTTCATCGCGCCGATTCTTGATTGCTTATGCGGATTTTAATCGGAGTGCTGACATGTTTGCTGTTGCTTTTGCTAGCTCGCTCGCGGGATCCTAATTTACTCACTCTCCTCGCTTTAGCTTACGGATCATCATCCGTTTGGTATTGATTCCGTTTCATTTTACTTCTTTCTGTACTTTATCGCTTTCTCGCATCATCCTTTAACATGAGAAGTAGGACCTAGACATGCATCTGGCCAAGCCCTCGAAAGAGGCTCTGTTTTTGTTGGTGTGTTTACATTTGTGCTTTGCGGCAGGGAGTCACGGTGTAATAAGTCCTATATGGCACTCCGTTAAGTCCTCATGGAAGGCATGCGGTCAAGGGTTCGTAATCAACCCCCGCCTGGTCTCATCGAGTCTGTTTGGTAGGCGCACGCCTCGCGTTGCTTGCTTCCGAACGTGCAAAAGATCTTGTTATCGAGTATGTCAGGAAAAGGGTTCATGTAGCCGGACCCCCGCCTTTCCTATAGCTCGCGTCGTTCGACGTTGATGCTCGGTGTACGCACACACCGTTTTCCTTTACGATCCGTGACGGCTTGGTTGCTGAGAGGGGTCCGCCCTCTTGTCTATGGCCCGATCATTTTCACGAGGTCTAATGCTTGGTTGACTTGGGTTGAGCTGCTCCCCTTGGCTATGGCGGGACCGTTTTTCTACCATTCGGTCAGTACCGTTGGTTTGTTTGCTTTACGAGTGGATGCTCGTTTGTGTGCTCATTGTGTGCTTTCCCTTTTCCTTCGTAGGTTGGTAGATTAGCTTAGATTTGTACCCTTTGTATGATAACATTAGGTAGCAAGCTTTCCCCCTTAGCTTAGGTCTTCCTCATGCATCTTTTAAAACACAAACCACACTCTTTGATTTTCTTTTTCTAAGAACTTGTTATTTCCGCTCCATTCCCAAGCATAAGTCTCCAAAGGTCGAGCAGCGGAGTGTGAATGTAACTCGTTCACCTAAAAAATACAAAACAAACAGAAATTAGTTAGCCGAGCTACGGTAGCTCTGATTCTGCAAAACAGATACGTAGGCAGCGGGGTAGGGCCCGTGCGAGCATAACACTTTCTTTTCCCTACATTCTGCATTCATTTTAGTCCAGATTAGCGTAGATTTGTCACACACCCATAGATTTAGACACAAGCGTGGATACCATCGAGTACGATGGGCGCGTGGGGTGCTAACACCTTCCCCTCGCGTAACCGACTCCCTTACCCTCTTCTCTGGTCGTGAGACCGTTGTTTTGTTTTGTGGTTTGCTGGCATTCCCTTCCTTTTCAGGATAAATATGTTAGTGGCGACTCTGTTAATTTTCGCGGTAGCGACAGTATGCACAGCATGACATTTCATTACGTTAATGGCGGAATGCTATTAACAGGTGGCCTGGATTGGCAATTATTACCAGTGGGAGCTTAGTGCTCGGTAAAAAGGTGTATTTGCCCGAGTGGCAAGAGGTCATCAGTGGGGACTAGATGCTCGATGACGGTTAGTCGTAGCTTACTGCTCGACAAAGGTGTATTTTCTTGAGGGAAAGAAGTCCCAGCATATTGCTCGGCAAGGTGTATTTGTCATAATGACAAGGAGGAGTTTTACTCCGGATTTGGTACCACATGCATACGCATAGTCGAGTCTCATTCATCATCGCCAGTCTTTATAATTTATGTTATCATTCATGTACCACATTACTTATATATTGACTGTGGTTGACTTATTGGATTATCTTGTTATATGATTCTTAGTGATATTTGTGGGCATTACTATATTGATCATGCTTTCATTATGAATTATATTCTCACCCTTCTGCCTTAATGTTACCTACTCGTGGGTAATGTGCAGGTGATCCGCAAGTGTAGGTGCTCTCTTTGTAGTCGTCCGTTTTGGTGTCGTCCGCTCGTGATACGTAACACCTAGGGGGAATCGAACACTTATTTGTAGATAATGCTTATAGGATCCTTTTGATGTATATTTGATCCTTTAGATGCATTCGTATTATGTATTTTGGATACCTTCTCATACGGTGTATTTTGGAGGAATGTTGTGGATATTTTGTTTACCGATGCATATATATAAGTATGAATACATTCGGGTGTTTATGTGTATCCGTCCTCTTTGATTATTTGTGTTACGCATCTTTTGCGAGTATGTTATGTTTGGTTATGTGGTTACTTAAGTGTAACGCCCTAATTGTTTTTATGAATTTAATTTTTATACTCTGATATTTGTACATATATGCCTGGGTAGAATTGGGGTGTTACATTAGTGGTATCAGAGCGGGTCGGTCTTGTCCGACCAAGTGTCATGTCGTTTGGTCTAACAATTCTTGTGTTATTTTTTGGGCTTACTTCTCTTGGTGTTATTGTGAAGTTTAGAGATGGCTGGACGTAATGACGCTGCTATTGCTGCTGCATTGCAAGCTATGGCTGAAGCTATGCATACGGATGAGAATGCAAGGTCTCGTAGTTTAGCGACTTTCCAGAGGGAGAATCCTCCTGTGTTTAAGGGAACGCATGACCCCGAGGGAGCCTTGACTTGGATGAAGGAGATAGAGAGGATCTTTCATGTGATGGATTGCACGCAAGAGCAGAAAGTCAGGTATGGCACTCATCAGTTAGCTGTGGAGGCTGATGATTGGTGGCTGGAGACTTTGGCAAGGTTAGAAGCAACTGGTGAAGAGATTTCCTGGACGGTGTTCAAGAGGGATTTTTTGAGGAAGTATTATCCGGAGGATGTCCGTGGAAAGAAAGAGACTGAGTTTCTGGCTTTGGTTCAAGGCAGCATGTTTGTGTCTGAATATGCGGCAAAGTTTAATGAACTTGTGAAATTCTACCCGCACTTTGTTGGTGAGGGAGCAGAATTTTCTAAGTGCATTAAGTTCCAGAATGGGTTACGTTCTGATATCAAGAAGGCGGTAGGGTATTAGAAGATTCGGGTGTTTCCAGATTTGGTGGACAGCTGTAGGATTTATGATGAGGATAATAATGCTCATCATAAGGTGATTAATGAAAAGAGGAACAAAGGTCCGCAGAATCGTGGGACGCCGTATGATGGAGGGAAGGGTAAGCAAAAGATGAATTATGGACCAAGGTTTAGTGGGGGAGATGCTCCTGCTAAGATTGTATGTTTTAAGTGTGGTAAACCTGGCCACAAAAGTAATGTCTGCTTTAGTGACACAAAGAAATGTTTCAAGTGTGGAAGGGTAGGACATGTGTCATCCGACTGTGCGTCCAAGGGAGTTGTGTATTTTAATTGTGGTGAAGAGGGACACATGAGCGGTCAATGTCAGAAGAAGAAAGTTCAAGCTGGTGGGAAGGTGTTTGCTTTGGCTGGAACTCAGACGGACAAGGGTGATCGACTGATCAGAGGTACTTGTTTTATTAATGACATTTCTTTAATTGCTATTATTGATACGGGTGCTTCGCATTGTTTTATAGCCGATGATTGTGTTAAAATATTAGGTCTTGTTCTATCTGATTTGGGTGGTGAGATGGTTATCGATTTACCAGCAATGGGGTCGGTGACTACTTCTTTAGTTTGTAAGAATTGTCCGGTATCAATCTTCGGTAAGGACTTTACTGTTGATTTGATTTGTTTGTCGATGAACGAGTTAGACGTGGTTCTGGGAATGGATTTGTTGACGAATAATCGTGTCCATATCGATTGTTATCATAAGTTGGTGAGGTTTCCATTTCTTGAGAAGGATGTGGAATTTGATGTCTTATCTACCAAGGAGTTGAATCGATTGTTAGAAGATGGGGCACAATTGTTTGGTGTGTTTGCATCGTTGATTGTGGAGAGTCGAGCTGCAGTTGGGGATTTTCCAGTAGTGCGAGAATTTCCCGAAGTGTTTCCTGAAGACTTTTCTGATGTGCCGCCAAGGAGAGAGGTGGAGTTTTCCATAGATCTAGTTCCTGGTACGAGGCCTGTTTCTATGGCGCCATATAGAATGTCGGCATCACAGTTAGTGGAATTAAAGAAACAATTGGAAGAGTTGCTAGCAAAACATTTTGTGAGGCCTAGTGTTTCACCATGGGGAGCTCCAGTTTTGTTGGTAAAGAAGAAGGATGGAAGCATGAGGTTGTGTATTGATTATCGCCAGTTGAACAAGGTGACAATTAAGAATAAGTATTCGCTTCCTAGGATTGACGACTTGATGGATCAGTTGGTGGGAGCCAGTGTGTTTAGCAAGATTGATTTAAGATCTAGTTACCATCAGATTCAGGTGAAGGAGGAAGATATTCAGAAGACTGCGTTTAGGACTCGGTACGGGCATTATGAGTTTTTGGTGATGCCGTTCGGAGTTTCTAATGCACCTGGTGTGTTTATGGAGTATATGAATCGCATATTCCATGATCAGTTGGATAAGTTTGTTGTGGTATTCATAGATGACATCTTGATTTATTCTAAGTCTCCGGAAGAGCATGAGGAGCATTTGCGTGTTGTGCTACAGGTTTTGAAGGAGAAGCAGTTGTATGCTAAGTTATCCAAGTGCGAGTTCTGGTTATCAGATGTGAGTTTTCTTGGTCATGTGATTTCAGGTAACGGGATTGCAGTGGATCCATCCAAGGTAGATGCAGTGCTACAATGGGAGGTTCCGAGATCGGTTACTGAGATCAAAAACTTCTTAGGTTTGGCAGGTTATTACCGAAGATTCATAGAAGGCTTTTCGAAGTTGGCACTTCCGTTAACTCAGCTTACTTGCAAGGGTAAGGCGTTTATTTGGGACATAGTTTGTGAAAGGAATTTTGAAGAGTTGAAGAGAAGGTTGACTTCAGCTCCGGTTTTGGTTTTACCTGATCCTGAGGAACCGTTTGTGGTGTATTGTGATGCATCGCATATGGGGTTAGGTGGTGTTTTGATGCAGGAAGGTAAGGTGGTGGCTTACGCTTCGAGGCAGTTAAGGATTCATGAGAAGAATTATCCCACTCATGATTTAGAGTTAGCTGCGGTGGTTTTTGCATTAAAGATTTGGAGGCATTATCTCTACGGTGCAAGGTTCGAGGTCTTTAGTGATCATAAGAGTTTAAAATACTTATTTGATCAGAAAGAGTTGAACATGAGACAACGTAGGTGGTTGGAATTCTTGAAGGACTATGACTTTAGCTTGAATTACCATCTTGGTAAAGCTAATGTGGTTGCCGATGCTTTGAGTCGGAAATCTTTGCATATGTCCGCTATGATGGCGGAGGAGTGGGAACTTTTGGAGCAGTTTCGTGATCTTAGTTTAGTATGTGAATTGACGCCAGGTAGTGTGAAGATGGGTATGTTGAAAGTGACGAATGATTTTCTGTCGACCGTTAGCGAGAGACAGAAAATGGATGTGAAACTTGTTGATTTGTTTATGGTGGCAAATCAAAGTGATGATGGCGACTTCAGAGTGGATGGTCAGGGTGTTTTGAGATTCCGTGGTCGAATTTGTGTACCTGATGATTCCGAGCTGAAAAAGATGATTTTAGAGGAAGGTCACAGAAGCAGTTTGAGTATTCATCCGGGAGCCAATAAGATGTATCAGGATTTGAAAAAGATCTTTTGGTGGTCTGGTTTGAAAAGGGATGTGGCTCAGTTTGTGTATGCGTGTTTGGTATGTCAGAAGTCAAAAGTGGAGCATCAGCGTCCTGTAGGGTTGTTGCAACCGTTGGATATTCCAGAGTGGAAATGGGATAGTATTTCTATGGACTTTGTGACGAGTTTACCAAATACTGTGAGAGGTTTCGATGCGGTTTGGGTGATTGTTGATAGGTTGACAAAGTCTGCTCACTTTATTCCTATTAACATCACTTTTCCAGTTGCGAAGTTGGCTGAGATTTATATCAAGGTGATTGTGAAACTACATGGTATACCGTTGAGTATTGTGTCGGATAGAGATCCAAGGTTCACATCAGATTTTTGGAAAGGTTTGCAAGAGGCTCTAGGTTCTAAGTTGAGGTTGAGTTCGGCTTATCATCCTCAGACAGACGGTCAGACCGAAAGGACTATTTAATCGTTAGAAGACTTGTTGAGGGCATGTGTTCTAGAGAAGGGAGGTTCGTGGGATACTTATCTTCCGTTGATAGAATTCACTTACAACAACAGTTTTCATTCTAGTATCGGAATGGCACCTTTTGAAGCGCTATATGGTCGTAAGTGTAGAACTCCATTATGTTGGTTTGAATCGGGCGAGAGTGTGGTACTCGGACCTGAAATAGTAAGAGAGACTACAGAGAAGGTGAAATTTATTCGTGAGAAGATGAGAAGTTCACAGAGTAGGCAAAAGAGTTATCATGACAAGCGAAGGAAAGATTTGGAATTCCAAGCCGGTGATCATGTATTCTTAAGAGTTACACCTATGACTGGTGTTGGACGAGCTTTGAAATCGAGGAAGCTTACTCCGCGTTTTATTGGTCCTTATCAGATATCGGAGCGAGTTGGCAAAGTTGCGTATCGGGTGGCGTTACCGCCAAGTCTTGCTAATCTGCACGATGTATTCCATGTGTCTCAGTTGAGGAGATACATTGCGGATCCGTCCCATGTGATTCAGATGGATGATGTGCAAGTGCGTGAGAACCTGACGGTTGAGACGATGCCGGTGCGTATTGAGGATCGTGAGACTAAGACTCTGCGAGGCAAGGAGATCGTCTTGGTGAAAGTCGTATGGTTAAGTGCGGCAGGTGAGAGTTTGACCTGGGAGTTGGAGAGTAAGATGCGAGACTCCTATCCTGAGTTGTTTGTAGCAGGTAATCTTTATTTTCGAGGACGAAAATCTTTTAAGTGGGGGAGGGTTGTAACGCCCGTAAATGTGTTTTTCTGATTAATTGTGATGTTTGCTACATTTTCCTAAATTTTACCGTTTTTGAGTCGAGTCAGTCGGTAAATATTAATTATGCTAATATTTTAATTATTACTTTCCATGTGTGTAATTATTATGTTTTGGGTGTTAATTGGTTAGAATTAATGTTTAGTAACATTTGGGCCAAAATTAAAATTTATGAAAGTTGAGTGGGGGATAATGAGAAGTAGAGAAATAGAAAGAGATATAGAGAGAAAAAGAGATATTTTGAGATATTTTGGGAAAGAAAGAAAGAGAACTTGTGAAGAGAAGAGAAAGAAGAGAAAAAACAAAGAGAAGAAGAGAAGTGTAGGAATCCAAACCAAACTAGAGCCAAGAATCTAACCAAGGTAAGGGGGATGAATCTAGTTTATCTTGATTGTATGGTTCTTATAGTTTTGTGTGTTTTGTTCTTGTTCTTGCTCTTTTCTAAGCTTGATCAACAATGGTAAATTGGGTGTTTTGTGAGCTTTGAAGTTATAAACTTGATTTTGTGGTGTGTATGTGTACTATGATGATAGATATTCCCATGGATCATGTTTGTTTTTCATTTCTCCATGTTTTCTTGCTCATGAAGAAATTGTTAGGTTATTGACATTTAGTGAGTGAGCCATGGATCATTGATTGATAGAGTGAATATATGGCATGTATGGGTTGTGTAGGATGTGTAGGGAAGCTTATTTGAGGTTTTGAGAGGATTGGATGGGGTTTTGCAGGTTTGTAGCAGAACTGATTTTTCTAGGTTTACGCAGGTCCGCTGAGCGGAGGGGGTCCGCTAAGCGGAGGTCCTTTTGCAGAAAAATCTCTGTGAAGGTCCGCTGAGCGGAGGTTCTGTAATTTTTGTTTGATGATTCCCTGTCTGGGTCCGCTGAGCGGAGCTCAAGCGGACTGTGCGAAATTTTGTTTTCCAAACTTCGTTTTGTTGTATCTTTTGAACCGTAGGTCGTTTCTACGCGCCGTTTGAAGTATTATGATAACCCTTGAGTATGCTTTATGATAAGGAGGGGTGTGTTGGTGGTTGAATGAATTTTTCATAAATGTATTTTTGTAAAATGATACTTGCTAATCAAGTACGTTTTGACGGTATATGTGTGCTGTGTGAATATGAACGCCTGAGTGGCAATTTTGATGATGTATCCGTGTGGAATAATATAACCGGTGTGATGTAGATATGTGACCGAGTTATATTGTTGTTGTTGTTGTTATGTAATTGAGTCGTTTGTATGCACAGCATGACATTTCATTACGTTAATGGCGGAATGCTATTAACAGGTGGCCTGGATTGGCAATTATTACCAGTGGGAGCTTAGTGCTCGGTAAAAAGGTGTATTTGCCCGAGTGGCAAGAGGTCATCAGTGGGGGCTAGATGCTCGATGACGGTTAGTCGTAGCTTACTGCTCGATAAAGGTGTATTTTCCTGAGGGAAAGAAGTCCCAGCATAATGCTCAGCAAGGTGTATTTGTCATAATGACAAGGAGGAGTTTTACTCCGAATTTGGTACCACATGCATACGCATAGTCGAGTCTCATTCATCATCGTCAGTCTTTATAATTTATGTTATCATTCATGTACCGCATTACTTATATATTGACTGTGGTTGACTTTTTGGATTATCTTGTTATATGATTCTTAATGATATTTGTGGGCATTACTATATTGATCATGCTTTCATTATGAATTATATTCTCACCCTTCTGCCTTAATGTTACCTACTCGTGGGTAACGTGCAGGTGATCCGCAAGTGTAGGTGCTCTCTTTGTAGTCGTCCGTTTTGGTGTCGTCCGCTCGTGATACGTAACACCTAGGGGGGAATCGAACACTTATTTGTAGATAATGCTTATAGGATCCTTTTGATGTATATTTGATCCTTTAGATGCACTCGTATTATGTATTTTGGATACCTTCTCATACGGTGTATTTTGGAGGAATGTTGTGGATATTTTGTTTACCGATGCATATATATAAGTATGAATACATTCGGGTGTTTATGTGTATCCGTCCTCTTTGATTATTTGTGTTACGCATCTTTTGCGAGTATGTTATGTTTGGTTATGTGGTTACTTAAGTGTAACGCCCTAATTGTTTTTATGATTTTAATTTTTATACTCTGATATTTGTACCTATATGCCTGGGTAGAATTGGGGTGTTACAATTTCCATCTTAGCGAACACATATACAATGTATAATGTGAGTGATTATGATTTTTTCCTGTATGCAGCATTTTCCGAGGAAAATCGTCAAAAGATGCCTTCGTGTCTTTCAAAAGGAAATCAATCTGCTGGATGTGAAGACAAAAAATATTTTTACTTGTCAGGTCCACAAAGCTATTAGGAACAATGAACCTCAGCAGTAAGTACATGGCGTTAGGATGGTACGAATTTGCTAAATCTCTCAAGCTGCGTAACGGCGATACGTAAGTGTGGAGTATGTTGCGATTCTCTCCATATATCTATGTGAAGGTTGAAAGGAGCTGAATTAACTTCTGTTGTCAGTTAACTTTGTAGTATGGATTAAGTTCTCTGGTTATACTATATGTTGGAAATCTTTTGTTAGTAAAATGTGTTTGGTATATGTGCTAAGAATCTTATTTTGTAAGCATCTTAGACAAAATGCGTACGTACTTATATATCATCTATTTGAAAATGTATTGTAAAACCGTTTTGGAACAATTTGCAAGAGATCTTCGACTGAAGTTGATATATGATATTATATTAGATGAATCAACTTTGACATGGTGGTAGAGTCAAAATGTAGTAAAACATTAAACATTGTATCAGCATATGGATCACATCATTATGTAAACTAAAGGTAGTAAAACATTCAACATTGTATCAGCATATGGATCACATCATTATTTAAACTAAATGTAGTAAAACATTCAACATTATATCACCATCTACATGGTATCATTATTTGAACCTTATGATGTTGAAATAACAAGATAGTAAGGTCCCTTTGTAAGAAGAAAGAGGAAAATGGGTTACATGTAATATGACATTATAAAAACAGGATAGCTCATGTTTATCTTGAGTGTGTAAATATTATATTTAATATAAACGATGGTATATGATAAAAAAATCATAATAATTGAAAATAGAATATGTAATATATAATGGAACTTGAAATCATTTGAATATTAAGGTAACATAATTATTATAAAATTAAATCCATAACAAAAGCAACATAGTAAGTATTCATGAAGTAACTATTACAAAGAAACAAATGACACTCATCCTTAAAACCAAACGAAATTAAGAAATCCAAGATTAACGACAAATTTGAAGAATAAAAACATAAACAACACACAACAAAGTAATAACAGATCTAATCATTCTTATCCAATTTAATTATCTTCTTCAGCTTGTTTGATGTCAGTTCTCCATCACATAACCCTTCCAAAGTAGTGGATTCACTTGATGCACCAGGAAAATGCCTCTTACCAGCAGGTGTGATAGCATCAGGTTTGTGCTCAGAAGTAATCTCTAGATCCTGAAGGATAACGTTGAAGAATAAAGTTCAGGATTTAGATACAAATGTAAGGAAGTAAAGTGAATCGTAATTATCGACAAACTGAATGCAAAATGAAGCTCACCGTAACCAATTCACGGTCTTCAAGGGCATCTATTTTTGCCTCATCAACACTTTCTTTAATCTATACATAGTTAAACATAGTCATACAGTATAATATACTGGTAGAAAACCAAAAAGAAAAACATAATAAACAAACAGAAAGGGATACACAGAGGTGAGGTAAGTACCTGCAGAGGCTCTGATATTATAGTCTGGATTGGAGTATGTTCCTTTGCATTTAAAAAAACAAAACGAACATCAATCGACGGGTTCGTTATAATAGCAGAAAATATTTCATAAAATATAATACAGTTTATAGGAGTCTACCTCAACTGTTTCCCACTTTGCCTTAAGTTGCTTGATAATAGGGTCATTTCTTAGAATCATAACGACTGAACAGTTCTTCCAGCATGGATGCCACTTAGCCTTAAAAGCCATTTCCAACTTCAACATCTGATCAGGTGCTAATGGGAAGTCCAATGGATCAGTAATTCCACCCTATATAAAGAAGTGGCTCCATTAGGATACACATAGTATGGGAAAGTAGATACTATTTCGTGAACATAATAAATATATAACCTGGATCATAGTGTGACAAAGTTGAGATGCAGATAAACCCAAGAGCATTTCATATTCTCTGGTCTAGAAGACAAAATTGCAATTGTTACCGCCATGTGTAACCTCAATCTCAATCTTATACCTAAAACATCAGAAGAAATCGTTACATTAAAATAGAGACCACATAGAGACTGATATAAACATGACAGTAACAACATAGATTAGATGGCAACTACTAAAACCTATAGATTTCAGCCTCAGTAGAATGACCGGCTTCACACTCAAATGGTGTTTTTTCACCACGGGCTATACATGGACACATATGGTAAGCACGATAATACCATCTGAACGGAGACACGACCAATAATTTTATTGTAGCGACATTAGCACAAAATGTAATTTGGACAAACAGTAGATTATATCAGAAAATATCAGCACAGATGGTGAGGATATAAATATAATATGAAACAATAGTAAGACATGCATCCTTAAGTTGAATAATCTCAGCAATAGGTAAAACAACAGCCTTAGAAAGCAATTTTTGCACAGGAGTAAGCTGAGTATTTTCAGAGTTTTGTGAGTACTTGCCTTAGGCATTGTGCAAAAATAAAGAAATTATTAAAGCCATAAATAAAGCAATGACACACAATGGATAGTAGTCGCAATACACTTCTCTATAAAGTCTTTCATGAGAGGGAAGTCAGCATCAACACATAGAAGGGTGACATTATACATGTTTGTCACGGACAGTGGATACTTTCCTGGACAAATAAATTAGACTTTCTCAATTTTTTTAACATAATAAAATAACTGAAAATTAATTTAAAATGAATTACATAGGTGAGGAGGTAACCTTCTTCCTTCATTTTGGCATACTGAAGCAACACAATGGTCGTAACTGACGCATCAACCCTATCTTGATTAAACCTAATGAACTGATCTGCATATGATTCCCAAAGAGTACAGTTCAATATGTTGTTGCTAAACCATAAGCACAAAACATTATGCTATAACACATGGCTGGCTTATAAAGTATGCCGAATGATTATTGTAACACCCCGTTAATTCTTGTTATTAATTTAATTATTTTTCTTTAATTAAATTATAAGAATTAATAATTTGTGGGAATTATTTGGAAAAAAAATGATAAAATATGGTGTTGGGCTGAGTGTGATAGTTAGTAGAAGGGGGGAGTTAACTAAGCAAGCCCATTAAGAATATTTTATTTTATTTTTCATAAAATAAAGAAATTGGAAAGAAGAAGCAGTAGAAGCAGATTTTGGAACTGAAGAACACGTGAAAGTGAGAAGAGCCTGAAGGGAAGGAGAACTTCGAAGATTCGACTCTGAGGTAAGGGGGGATTCTTCGGGTTAGTGATCCTTATGCGATTGTAGGTAGTATGATTGATTAGGATTGTTGTCTAGTTCAATCGTACGTGTCGGGTTTGGGATTTTATTAGGTTTTGATGAATTGGTGTGAATTACATGATTCTGTTAATGCTCATGTTATGTGTTGTTAATACTTGTATAAAATTTGTCTGAATTATGTGTTTATGAGAAAATTGATGATATTTGTGTCGTATGTTCTATGTACCTGAAATTGGGAAAATGGGATTGAGTAAAATGCTGTCAAAAGGTGAAATTTTGCTGTGCAGGTACGTAGGAACCGGTTCCCGTGTGGGACGAACCGGTTCCTACTCATAAAAACAGAGGAATGGGGGTTCTGGGTTGCTGGGAACCGGTTCCCACATAGGGACAACCCGGTTCCCCATAGTAAAAATCCGAGGCGTGTTTTGTGAAGCAGCCAGGAACCGGTTCCCACGTAGGGACAACCCGGTTCCTGCAGCACTTTTTCTAAAAATGTTTTATCTTTAAAATCCCATAACTTTTGATCAGAGTATCCGATTTATGTGTCGTTTTGAGCATTGTGGAGCTGAGTTAATGGCCTATATGATGAATAGGTGGTATGGACGTAAAGTCCAAGTTGTTTATTTGTGATTATGTTATTTATTGGGTGATGACTTTCGTGTATGCAGTTGATATGTTTGTATTGAATGCTAAGAATATATACATGCTTATCGGTGATGATTTGGTGATGATAATGAGACGATGTGTTACATCGGATTTGGTGATGTTGTAAGCATGTTATATGTTGCATTCATTGGCATACATATTCGTTGATGGATCCCGGTGATGAAATGGATCAAATTGGTGGGCATAATTCCCATTGTGTGGAATTTGTGCTGGTTAAAACTGTATCTCGGTGATGAAAAGATCAGTTGGATGGGTTTATCCCATGGATGGTACCACATGCATTAGTGTCAGTCCATTCATTGCATTATACTATTTTATAACTGAATAATTGTATGGTATGTGAGATGATACTTGTGTACTGATGCTTGCTTGTTGATGTAAATTCCACTTACATGTATGTTGGAGTGGATGATAATTGCTATGATATTTTATTGCTTATGATTGTATAATGGTTATTAATTCGAATGAAACTCACCCTTACTTTGATGATTTCAAATTAAGGATGTAGCGGCGTCTTGATTGGGTGAAGATAGTTGTAGGCTAGCCCGTTGTACGTGTCGAGTCATGCTCTGATTGTAACACTGGGATCGATTAGTCTTAGCGTTACTTGAGATTGTTGCTATTTTGATTATGGATTATGTATTGTTGAACTGTTTGGATATGTTCCTTGTATTGTTAAAAATAAGTTTCCGCTGTGATGAACACATGTTTGGAGTTTGGTTTAATCTTAATAAAGCATGACGAACGACATTGGTATTTTGATTCATTTTAATAATTGTAGCATCCTTGATGTGTTATTACTCTGATTATATTATAATTTTTCTCGGGGGTTTAGAAGGGTGTTACAATAGTGGTATCAGAGCATAGTCGGTCGTTAGAGTCAGAGTCTTGGTGTCAGTGTTCCCTTGTATGCGACTAGTGTAAGGTAAACACTGTCGATACTTTTGTTCTGATGAGATTGTTTTGTGGTTTAGCAGAACAATGGCTGGAAGAGGTGGAAGGAACGATGACGCTATCGCAGAGGCTCTAGGCATGATTGATGGTGTACTGGGAGGGAATGCTAATGGAGCGGCGATTGGTGCTGACAGACAGTTGAACAGCTTTCAGAGGAACAATCCTCCACTGTTCAAAGGCACTCATGACCCTGATGGTGCTCAAAAATGGTTGAAAGAGATTGAGAGGATCTTACGAGTGATCGATTGTGCAGAGAATCTGAAGGTGAGGTACGGTACTTGTTGAAAGAGTATTGTGGTGTACTTTTCGTTATTATCGTATCCACAGGGATTATTGCGATATCACCGCCGTTCTATAGCCTATTTTGTCTTGAGTTAATGTTACTTTAGTTTTAGGTTTGCAAAAGATCATTCAATTCTTTTAGTAGCAAAGAGTAAATTAATGAAAGTTCTAAGTTAAAGAAAATGTATCAAGATTCGATTTCATCGACCTAAATTTGTATGTTTCCTTATAAATAGATGCTTATGAACTTGCTAACGATCAATATAATTACGTATCGACACCTATATCGTCCGTGTCCGCAACGATGTAGTTAGATTTACCGTATTGTTTAACCGACGATTTCTCCACCGTTTAAACAATACAAATAACGTTTTAAAACCGATACTTAGTAAACATCAAACTCTAAATCCATGTTTGCAACTTATAGTTTGAAAGATGATGAGTTAGGTCTAGATACAAACATTGATGTCTCAAACATTTATACCAAAGAAAAGCTTTAATAAACAAACTAAACCATCTATATTGATCATTACTTGTTCATACACATATATTCACAAGAAAAACATACAAAAGGCTAGGAAGATTACATCTTATCTTGACACAAAAGGGATTTAGCTATCCATGAGAATGGTAGCTTGCATAAGAAGGAAAGGATGAAGATCAACAAGCATCAAAGGCGATTAATCGACGATCAAGGCTTTCAATCTTCAATTCTATGTTTGCTACAGTGTATATTGCTCTTGGTTCTCTCTTAAAATATCTCTACACCTTACAAAAGTGATCTGGCCCATAAACAAATAAACAATGTTTCGCAGACCGCGCTTAGCGCGGTGCAGCCCGCTAAGCGCGCTATCAATAATTGCTTAAACCGCCCAACCGCGCTAAGCGGGCTCCAGACCTCGCTTAGCGCGGAACTCTCTGCCAGAACTTCCTTCTTTTCTTCAAAAGCGCGCTTAGCGGGCTCACCCTCGCTTAGCGCGCTACCTCTTTTCAGCAATCCTTGGCTTTGGTCTTGGAACATCTTCAAAGTGCTTTTTCCATGGTCCAAGCTTCCAATTATCTATAAAAACTACAAAATCCAACATAGATTGCAAAGATAAGAACTATTCAACCAATAATATAAATATAAGAATAAATATATATAAAATGACAATAAAATACTACTATTAACCACAAAAAGACTTGAGAGTTACCAAAAATTACCTAAGATATTTACACAAATTGGTAACTAACAACTCTCCCCAACTTAAACCTTTGTTTGTCCTCAAACAAAACAAATATACCAAGAGATCACAAGCTAAGACAAAAACAATTGGGTGGTTCAAATTCCATAAGCACACAAGTAACATCTTACCTTTACTAAAATAACACCATGATACAGATACTAATACTAAATACATATTTGATGTCTAAAGTTCCTAAAACAAAATAAGTTCAAAATTGAATCACAACCTATACACTTCTCTAGTAAGAGACAAAATTGAGGTCCTAACACTCACACAACAATGTCGCCAACATCCAGAATTAATTATGCATTCATCTACACAACATTTATATAGAAAGCGTAAAAGCAAGAATCACAAAGACTTTAGGGTTGAAACTTGGGTTGGTTAACAAGGAAGTGTCATTTCTCAAGGCCATTGAAACAAAAGGGGTCAATTCCTAAGAGAGCATTCAAACCATGATTATATCCACACATCCTTATCAACCGATCACACAATTTTATTGCTCAAGAGTTCATCTTTTTATTTTAAAGGAACTAGCTATATACAAAGCTCTTTTCTTTTCCTTTTTCTTTTTCTTTTCATTCATTCTCTTTTTTTTTTCTTTTTCTCTCTTGAGCAATTTTTTATTTTCTTCTACACACCAATACAACCAAGATCAAAATTTTATTCTCCCCAACTTGAATATTACCACCACATAATCACGAATGCTCCCTATTCTAAGGCGAAAAGGAATCCATCCTAACCACATTTCATGGTACTTTTCAAGGTTAAGAGAAAGTCATCA
The DNA here is from genome assembly GCF_029867415.1 of Vicia villosa. Lineage (NCBI taxonomy): Eukaryota > Viridiplantae > Streptophyta > Magnoliopsida > Fabales > Fabaceae > Vicia > Vicia villosa. The sequence continues at coordinate 189,577 of NW_026705441.1, read as the reverse complement.
AGATTCAAATCAAAAATCGGCAATTATAAGGCATGACATGATACCGATTGAATCTTGGCAAAATGGCTCAAAGTGGTTAGCAAATACTCACACACTCACCGGGTAGGTTATATTTGGAAGAGAATTTATACTCGTAATGCGAAACAAAATGCTTTGATCACTTTCATGCTTTACACAATTAAATAAAACCGCAAGATTAAACATAATAAACACGAGTTAAATGCACATTGTTGGTAACCACAAAATAATATATATATGTACAATGGAAAGGCTCCTCACACTAGTTTTAGAGCTAAAATGATTCATTATTGAACTATATTTGTTAAATAAAATATGACATCTAATTTGTACAATTAGAAGTATCTACTTCATGGTATATTAAAGAAACGATAAAAATGTACCTTGTACGTACTAATTTCACATTATATCATCACCGCCCCAATTGGATGTAAAACTTGCTCCCTCAAGGAAACACTTTCACAAGGACAATCAAAAATTAAAAGAAAACAATTGCATATGTTCATAAAAATAAAAGCAATTAAACTAAAAACTTAATAATTTAAAACAAACACCAAAAGGTGTCACAATATCCAAAAAGGCATAGCAATGCCTAAGGTTCAAAATACCTCATCCTATACAAGGATGGAACAAAACATAACAAAGCTAATAAAATAAAATAAAAACTAGTACTAAATATACTAACTAAACATACTAAGCATCAACTAAAAAGAACTACTCATCCTCATCATCTTCCACATTCTCATCCTCGCCACCATCTCCCTCCTCCTCAGGAAATGGACTGACCTCAGGCCAATTAGCATAATCCACCAAATCTTGGCGAGAACTCCACGGATGAGCCACATGGGGCTCCATCATCTGCAACCTCAGCTGAGACATAGCGTCATGCATAAACATGAATGCTCTCTGATGTGCCATATGAAATGCCAAGTTCTCCTCTCTATCAGGATCACTACGGTGGCGAGCAGGGCGAGCAGCAGCAACAGGAACAGCAGTCAACCTGGATAAACAATAACGCTCAATAAAAGTATCATCAATAAAAGTGTCAATGGACATAAGCCCCTCAGAAGGAATCTGCACTCTAGCTTTCCTGCACAGATTCATGATCAAACCCGGGAATATCAACTTGCAGGGAGCACGATCACCATGGCGAGTTCCACTCAAAGCAACCCTCTTCAGCTCATTCGCAATAATGCGAGTAATATCAATCGGCTCATGCTCAATCATACGAGCAACCAAAACAGCAGACTCAGCAGGTAAAGAAGAAGTGTGACTCCTAGGCCTCAAATTATGAAGGACCACAGACATGAGAATCTGAGCATTAGTAGACAACGACTTCCTAGAGAATTTCTGGGGCTGTTGTGAAGGATTAAGATCATAAGACTGCCCAACCGAACACAAGACCTCCCTCAGATGCTCCCAATCGAAATTACCCCTTGCTAATTGCACATGATACCCACACAGCTCACCATCCTCAAAAGGTAATTGAGTTCCAAGAAACTCACGGATAGCCTGACGAGAAAAATCAATTTCCTTACCACGCACCCAAGTTTTGAACTCAAAGGGAACACCTTCAACCGGAAATTCTTCATTTGGAACAGCATTAGCATAGAACTCTCTTACAATCTCCAAATGAAACTTAGGTGCAGGCTCACAAAGTCTAAGCCAACCATACTCCTCAATGGTGCGATGACACCACCCATAGGTTCCCTCAGGATTGATCCTCACAATTCGCTCTGGCCACCATGTCCTAACCTCTAACTTCTTGTACCTCTCCTCTTGGACATGACTCTTGAAACGGTTTTGATTAAACGGAATAGCCCTAGGTGCTTGAGAAGAACTGCCACCTTCGGTTCCGGTCTTTCTTTTCTTAGAGCCTAGGAATTTCGGTCCCATCTGAAATGATTAAAGAAATAGCACACAAAAACCAATATGTTAACACATTATATAACACAAAAAAAAATAATAAACAGCCCAAGAAAAAGCAAAGACAATTCCACTCCTCCCTGCATCAAACAAAAACAGGCAGAAGAGGGGATTTTTCTGAAATCCCCAGACCGCGCTAAGCGCGCTTACCGCGCTAAGCGGGCTCTGCGATTTGCAGAAAAAATCCCCTGCGAACCAGGGGTTCAGCCATGCTTCAACAACACTCAAATTCAGATTAAATACTTATAAGGCACAGGAAACATGATCTATACTATGTTTTCAATTTACAAAACCCTAACCAAATCATATATCCCTAAAATCAAAAATTAAACCTTAATATATAATGCAAGCATAAGAGAAAAGAAATAAGAAGAAGAAGATGAAGACATTACCTTGGTGATGAAGAAGAAGGCACAAGAACGTTGATTAATTAGCAAAACAAAAAGTAAGCAAAGAAAGAAAGAAAGAAAGCTAGGAGAAGAAAATGGGAGAAATGAGGCTACCAAACCTCAAAACCCTACTTCCCTCACCCAGAATTCGTGTTGGGCCGGGTCAAAGACAAAGGGCCCAAAATCAAAAATATTTTTTTTTCTTCTGAAAACCAACCCGCGCTAAGCGGGGTATGAAGCGCGCTAAGCGCGCAAGTCTCTGGAACGAAGGGTTCCAAAATTTCTCAAGCGCGCTAAGCGGGCTAGGAGCGCGCTAAGCGCCCTTGACAGAACACAGAAAATTTTTTCTTTCTACCAGCATGTGAAACTTTACCGGTAGACTGATTTTGGCTCGACCAGAACGCAAAAAACATAAACGGTAAAAAACACATAAAACAAGCTGAATATATACAAATTGGGGTGCCTCCCAATAAGCGCTTTGTTTAACGTCGGTCAGCTCGATGGTCAAAGGCAATCAAGGATCACCAAACGATAAAACACAAGTTTCACGATTAAAATCGCATCCTCGATAAACCTTCAACCTCTGACCATTAACTACCCATTCTTGCTTTGATTTTTGGTCCTCTATCACAATAGCCCCATGGCTTCTAACCTCTTTGACCAAAAACGGTCCGGACCATTTAGACTTCAACTTTCCCGGAAAAAGTCTTAACCGGGAATTGAAAAGTAAAACTAATTGCCCTACCTTAAAGTCCTTCATTCTGACCTTACTATCATGATAGAATTTGGTCTTTTCCTTGTAAATCGAATTAGACTTATAGGCATGCAATCTCATCTCTTCCAACTCATTAAGTTGGATTTTTCTTCTCTCTCCACACAACTTGTGGTCAAAATTCAAAAGCTTCAAGGCCCAATATGCCTTATGCTCTAGTTCTACGGGAAGGTGGCAGCTTTTACCATACACCATTTGGAATGGTGTAAGACCGATCGGTGCTTTGAAAGCGGTCCGATACGCCCACAAGGTTTCATCTAACTTCATTGACCAATCCTTCCTAGAGCTAGACACAGTTTTCTCAAGAATTCTCTTAATTTCTCTATTGGTCCTCTCAACTTGCCCATTAGTTTGTGGATGATATGGAGTAGCCACCTTGTGCTTTACTCCATATTGCTCCAACACTTTCTCAAGCGGGGCATTACAAAAATGAGATCCACCATCACTAATTAATACTCTTGGCGAGCCAAACCGCGAAAATATATTTTTCTTCAAAAACTTTATCACGGTCTTACCATCCGCTTTGGGTGAAGCAATCGCTTCCACCCACTTAGACACGTAATCCACAGCTACCAAGATGTATTCATTTGACATAGGGGAAGGGAAGGGTCCAACAAAATCAATGCCCCAACAATCAAATACTTCTACTTCTACAATACTTTGGAGGGGCATTTCCTCTCTTTTCCCTATTCCACCAGTTCGTTGACAACTGTCGCATGAGGCAACATGGTGGTAAGCATCTTTGAACAAAGTAGGCCACCAAAATCCCGATTGAAGGACTTTTGTGGCCGTACGCAAACCATTAAAATGACCACCATAAGGCGAATTGTGGCAATGCCACAAAATGCTTTTTGTCTCCTCATCCGCGACACATCTTCTCAAAAGATTGTCACTACTCAACTTAAACAAGTGAGGATCATCCCAAACATAAAAATTAGCATCGTTTAAAAACTTTTTTCTTTGATTCCAAGTTAGATCCTCCGGTATCCAGCCAGATGCTTTGTGATTAGCCATATCTGCGAACCAGGGTCTAACTTCTTGTACCATGTACAGTTTTTCATCGGGGAATTCTTCCCTCACTTCTTTTTCTTTGTTTGTCACCTCGGTATTCACTAACCGAGACAAATGATCCGCAATCAAATTTTCTGTACCTTTCTTATCTTTCACTTCAAGATCAAACTCTTGAAGCAAAAGAATCCACCGAATAAGCCTCTGTTTTGAATCAGGCTTGGTGAGAAGATATTTGATTGCGGCATGATCAGTGTAACACACCACTTTAGAACCAATGAGGTAAGAGCGAAACTTTTCCAATGCAAATACAATTGCGAGCAATTCTTTTTCGGTAGTGGCATAGTTAACCTGTGCCTCATTTAAAACTTTGCTCGCATAATGTATAGCATGGAATTGTTTGTTCTTCCTTTGGCCTAAGACCGCACCAACCGCATAGTCACTCGCATCGCACATGAGCTCAAACTCAAGCGACCAATTAGGAGCGACAATTATGGGTGTAGTGGTCAAATTTGCTTTAAGTTCTAGGAAAGCTTTTAGACATGATTCATCAAAATTAAATTCCATACCTTTGTTGAGCAAATTACTCAAAGGCTTTGCGACCTTGGAGAAATCCTTGATGAATCTCCTATAGAACCCAGCATGTCCCAAGAAGCTCCTTATGCCTTTCACATTCACCGGAAGGGGAAGCTTTTCAATAACTTCAATCTTTGCCGGATCGACCTCAAGCCCCTTTGAAGATACCTTGTGGCCAAGAACAATCCCATCCGTCACCATGAAAGTGCATTTCTCCCAGTTGAGAACCAAATTTGTTTCAATGCATCTCTCCATCACCACATCAAGGTTTTTCAAGCACAAGTCAAATGACGACCCGCACACAGAAAAATCATCCATGAACACCTCAATGCTTTTCTCGATCAAATCAGAGAAGATAGCTTGCATGCACCTTTGAAATGTTGCAGGAGCATTACATAGTCCAAATGGCATTCTTCGGTATGCAAAAACGCCAAAAGGACATGTAAAAGCAGTTTTCTCATGGTCCGCCGGATTCACTGATATTTGATTGTATCCCGAATAACCATCCAAGAAACAATAGAAATTTCTTCCGGCTAACCTCTCTAACATTTGATCCATAAAAGGTAATGGAAAGTGATCTTTTCTTGTTGCTTGATTCAACCTCCTATAATCAATACACATACGCCACCCGGTCACCGCTCTCGAAGGAATCAACTCGTTCTTCTCATTTCTCACAACTGTCAATCCACCCTTCTTAGGAACCACATGCACCGGGCTCACCCATTCGCTATCGGAGATGGGATAAATCATACCCGCCTCTAATAACTTCACAACCTCTTTTCTAACAACTTCTTTCATGGTTGGATTCAATCGCCTTTGAGGTTGTGCCACGGGCCGAAAATCATCTTCTAACATAATCTTATGCATACAATAGGCCGGACTAATACCCTTCAAGTCGGATAAAACCCATCCTATTGCTTCTTGATTCTTTGTCAACACTTCCTTCAATCGATGCTCTTCCTTGTTAGACAAACCACTATTAATGATAACCGGCTTAGTAGAATTGTGACCGAGAAACACGTATTTCAAGTGAGACGGTAACACATTCAACTCCACCTTTTGCTCTTCAACTTTAGGTTCATCCTTCAACTCTTCAATTTGAGTTTCAAATGGATTCATCTCCTCACAAGCCTCTAAATTTCTCAAGCAATCTTCAATTTCCTTTTCTTGATCTTTGGTGAGAACTTCAAGAGCTTCCATTAAAGTCTTCTCGAGAGGATTTGACAAGTGCATTTGATTCTCCACTTTCATAATAGCCCTTTCGGTAGCATCGATTCTAAAACAATCATCCTCATCATTAGGATGCTTGATGGCTTCAAAGAGATCAAGACATAATTCTTCATCTTGGTACCTTAATTTCATTAAGCCATCATCAATATCTATCATCATTCGGGCCGTCTTCATAAAAGGCCTTCCTAAGATCAATGGAATCTCAGGATCTTCTTCCATCTCTATGACAATAAAATCAACAGGATACCAAAATTTGTCAACCTTGACAAGCAAGTCTTCCGCAACTCCATGAGGATGGGCTGTGGATTTATCCGCTAATGATAATGTCATTCTTGTCGGCTTCAAATCATTGATTCCTAATCTTCTCACCATAGACAATGGGATCAAATTAATGCTAGAACCGGTATCTACCAAACCTTTGCCTATGTGAACATTTCCAATAGACACCGGTAAGGTTACCCGCCCAGGATCATTTGATTTTATCGGAGTAGTGCGTTGAATTAACGCATTACAACAAGAGCTCACCGTTACTACCTCCGGATCCAAGAATCTTCTCTTCTTAGTGATGATGTCTTTGATGAATTTTGCATACATCGGCATTTGCTCTAATGCCTCGGAAAAAGGAACATTAATTTGCAACTTGCTAAAAATATCCAAGAACCGAGCATAGTGCTTTGCATCTTCTTTCTTTGACGGACCGGGAGGGTAAGGTAATTTCTTCACTTGTATAGAATCATCCACCTTCTTCTTTCCCTTCTCGCTCACACTCAATTTTTTTCTCTCTTTTTCTACAACTTTCTCAAGAGTTTCTTTTTCCACTAATTCTTTCTCTTTCTCATTTTCAACTAAATCACCCTCAACATTTTTTTCTACTTCAATCACCCTATCTTTTTCACTCTCAACAATTTCCTCCTCAACTATCTCTCCTACACCCATATCAATATTTCTACCGCTACGAGTTAGAATTGACTTACAATGCTCACGAGGATTTTCTTGTGTAGTAGCCGGAAAAGGACCTTTGTTTTGATCGGCAAGTTGCTTTGACAATTGCCCGACTTGAGTTTCAAGGTTCTTTATTGCGGCATCCGTACTCTTTTGGCTTGAAATTTGCAATTGCATGTATTGGCTAAGAGTGTCCTCGATTGAAAGCTTTGTTTGTTGAGGTTGTTGATCGTAACCGCCTTGATAAGGATTTTGACGATTCGATGGGCCCGCTTCCGGCCTCCATCCTTGTTGATAACCTTGATTACCTCTTTGTTGGTAACCTTGGTTATTGTTGTAAGGTTGTTGTTGTTGTCTTCCACCATATCCTTGATTAGGATTAGACACATAATTCACCTCTTCACCCGGTGGAGGACAAAAACCTGTTTGATGGTCACCCCTACACAATTCACAACACATCACCTGTTGATTTTTAGAAGGGCTCCCATTTATCTCTTTAATTTGTTGAGGGAGTTTTGACATTTGTTGAGTGAGCAATTCTACTTGTTGTGTCAATAACTTGTTTTGAGCAAGTATTGCATCACTAGTATTCAATTCAAGAACTCCCGGTTTTCTTTGCAATGCACTACGGTTGTGTTGCCCTTGATGATCATTCAAAGCCATTCTATCAATGATAGCAATCGCTTCTGCAGCAGTTTTTGACATCAACGAACCACCCGCGGTAGCATCTAAAAGAGTTTTTGGTTGAGGTTGGAGTCCATTTCTAAAGATATGGATTTGAGACAATTCATCAAACCCATGACCTTTGCACTTTCTAACCATGAACTTGAACCTCTCCCATGCTTCATTGAGAGATTCATTCGAACCTTGAGAGAACACCGCAATAGAAGTTTTCGCTTCCATGGACCTATTGTGAGGAAAGAACCGATCCAAGAACTTCTCTTCTAACTCGTTCCAATTTGTCATGACATTATTTGGTTGATCAAGGTACCATTCCTTAGCTTTTCCAATTAAGGAATGAGGAAAAAGTCTCCTGAACACCTGTTCTTCTTGGTCTTCCGGAGCACCAATTGTTCCGGCGATCTCGTAGAACTTTGTTAGATGAGTAAATGGATCCTCGTGATCTGCCCCTGTGAACGGATTTTGGTATAATAATTGAAGTAACCCCGTCTTCATCTCGGAGTTTCTTCCATTGGCTTGATCACGAGCAAATTGTGCATTGAGTCGAGGGCTATTAACACAAGGCCCTCGAGCTGGAACATTAGGGATCTCTCCTGCCATTTCTCCCTCAACTAAGTTTTCAACCGGAGTTGAAGAAGAAGATGCCTCTTGTTGTTGTCTTCTTTCCCTAGCTAGTTGTCTCCTCCTACGAGTTTTGCTATTCTCTCTACGAGTAGTCCTCTCAATCTCAGGATCAAAAAGGAGTTGATCTGCAGGTACACGTCCTCGCATAAACTGTAATCTGAAAAACTAACCAAGCAAATTAACAAACACAAGGAAAATAAATTTAGAAACAAGATATTAATTATAAGACTCAATACAAAACAAACTATTGCAATGCTTGCAATATCTAAACAACAATCCCCGGCAACGGCGCCATTTTGTTGAAAGAGTATTGTGGTGTACTTTTCGTTATTATCGTATCCACAGGGATTATTGCGATATCACCGCCGTTCTATAGCCTATTTTGTCTTGAGTTAATGTTACTTTAGTTTTAGGTTTGCAAAAGATCATTCAATTCTTTTAGTAGCAAAGAGTAAATTAATGAAAGTTCTAAGTTAAAGAAAATGTATCAAGATTCGATTTCATCGACCTAAATTTGTATGTTTCCTTATAAATAGATGCTTATGAACTTGCTAACGATCAAGATAATTATGTATCGACACCTATATCGTCCGTGTCCGCAACGATATAGTTAGATTTACCGTATTGTTTAACCGACGATTTCTCCACCGTTTAAACAATACAAATAACGTTTTAAAACCGATACTTAGTAAACATCAAACTCTAAATCCATGTCTGCAACTTATAGTTTGAAAGATGATGAGTTAGGTCTAGATACAAACATTGATGTCTCAAACATTTATACCAAAGAAAAGCTTTAATAAACAAACTAAACCATCTATATTGATCATTACTTGTTCATACACATATATTCACAAGAAAAACATACAAAAGGCTAGGAAGATTACATCTTTTCTTGACACAAAAGGGATTTAGCTATCCATGAGAATGGTAGCTTGCATAAGAAGGAAAGGATGAAGATCAACAAGCATCAAAGGCGATTAATCGACGATCAAGGCTTTCAATCTTCAATTCTATGTTTGCTACAGTGTATATTGCTCTTGGTTCTCTCTTAAAATATCTCTACACCTTACAAAAGTGATCTGGCCCATAAAAAAATAAATAATGTTTCGCAGACCGCGCTTAGCGCGGTGCAGCCCGCTAAGCGCGCTATCAATAATTGCTTAAACCGCCCAACCGCGCTAAGCGGGCTCCAGACCTCGCTTAGCGCGGAACTCTCTGCCAGAACTTCCTTCTTTTCTTCAAAAGCGCGCTTAGCGGGCTCACCCTCGCTTAGCGCGCTACCTCTTTTCAGCAATCCTTGGCTTTGGTCTTGGAACATCTTCAAAGTGCTTTTTCCATGGTCCAAGCTTCCAATTATCTATAAAAACTACAAAATCCAACATAGATTGCAAAGATAAGAACTATTCAACCAATAATATAAATATAAGAATAAATATATATAAAATGACAATAAAATACTACTATTAACCACAAAAAGACTTGAGAGTTACCAAAAATTACCTAAGATATTTACACAAATTGGTAACTAACAGTACTCACATGCTATCAGAAGAAGCTGATGGCTGGTGGGTTACTACTAAGACCGAATTGGATTCAGATGGGATTGCGATTACTTGGGCCATATCCAAGAGAGAATTTCTGAGGAAGTATTTTCCTGAAGATGTTCGGGGAAGGAAAGAAGTTGAGTTCTTGGAGCTGACACAGGGTAGTATGACAGTGCCTGAATATGCTTCCAAGTTTGTGGAATTAGCTAAGTACTACACGCCCTACACCAACGATGCAGCTGGGGAATTCTCTAAGTGTATCAAGTTTGAGAATGGTCTTCATGATGAGATCAAACAGGGCATCAGGTATCAAAGGATTCGCTGATTTGCTGATTTGGTGGACTGTAGCAGAATTTTTGAGGAAGACAGTCTTAAGCTGAAATCATCTCACTCTCGCGAGTTAGTTGATAAGAAGGGTAAGAAACCTATGGACAGAGGTACACCATATGGGAGGGGAAACCCAAGAGCTGGTAATTGGAAAAGGCCTAGTGGGGGAGATTCTGGTGCTCCCGTTAGGTGCTTCAACTGTGGAGAAACAGGACATAAGAGGAATGAGTGCAAGAAAGAAGAGAAGAAGTGCTTTAAATGTGGCAGAATAGGCCATGTTGCTCCTGACTGTCGAATGAGGACTGTGACTTGCTATAACTGTGGAGAAGAATGTCATATCAGTACACAGTGCACCAAGCCGAAGAAGAACCAGTCCGGAGGGAAAGTCTTTGCTTTGTCTGGATCAGAAACTACTCCGGAGGATAGGCTGATTAAAGGTACGTGTTTCATACATAACACACCTTTGATTGCGATTATTGATACTGGTGCAACTCACTCGTTTATTTCATTGGATTGTGCTAAGAGGCTGAATTTAGAGATAACAAAGATTAATGGAAGTATGGTTATTGACACTCCTGCATCGGGTTCAGTGACCACTTCATCTGCATGTTTGAACTGTCCTATTGATGTATTTGGTAGGAAGTTTGGAATGGACTTAGTGTGCCTTCCACTTGAACAACTTGACATTATTCTGGGAATGAACTGGTTGCAATTTAACCGAGTTCATATCAATTGTTTTACGAAGACGGTCATCTTTCCTGAAGAGATGAGTATCGAAGAGTTGGCAATGACTGCAAGACAAGTGGGTGAAGCAATTCAAGACGGGGCAGCCGTGTTTATGCTTTTTGCGTCGATGGAAGTGAAAGGAAGAGTAGTGAGTAATGAATTACCAGTGGTACGAGAATTTCCAGAAGTTTTTCCGGAAGATGATAGAGAGCTACCACCTGAAAGGGAAGTAGAGTTTGCTATTGAGTTAGTTCCTGGAACCAGTCCTATATCGATGGCACCTTATAGAATGTCAGCATCTGAATTGACCGAATTGAAGAGTCAAATAGAAGAATTGTTGGAGAAGGAGTTCATTCGTCCGAGTGTGTCACCGTGGGGTGCACCGGTGCTATTGGTAAAGAAGAAAGAAGGACCTATGAGGTTGTGTGTGGACTACAGACAACTGAATAAAGTTACTATCAAGAATCGGTATCCATTGCCGAGGATTGATGATTTGATGGATCAGTTGGTCGGAGCTAGTATATTCAGTAAGATTGATTTGAGGTCGGGGTATCATCAGATTCGCGTGAAGGCAGATGATATTCAGAAGACTGCGTTCAGAACGAGGTATGGTCATCATGAGTACACCGTGATGCCGTTTGGAGTTACTAACGCACCTGGTGTTTTCATGGAATACATGAATAGGATTTTTCATCCTTATCTTGATAAGTTTGTTGTGGTGTTCATTGATGACATTCTGATATATTCCAAGAGTGAGGAAGAACACGCAGAGCATCTCAGGATTGTGCTGGGAGTGTTGAAAGAGAAGAAGCTTTATGCCAAACTGTCGAAATGTGATTTCTGGTTAAGTGAAGTGAGTTTCCTGGGTCATGTAATTTCCAAGAACGGTATTGCCGTAGATCCAGCAAAGGTAGAGGCCGTGTCTCAGTGGGAAGCTCCGAAGTCCGTTACTGAAATTCGTAGCTTCCTGGGTCTTGCAGGTTATTATCGGAAGTTCATAGAAGGATTTTCAAAGTTAGCTCTACCATTGACGAAGTTGACTAGGAAGGGTCAGGCATTCGTTTGGGACTCGGAATGCGAAGAAGGATTCCAAGAATTAAAGAAGAGGCTGACTAGTGCTCCTATTTTAATTTTGCCGAATCCGACAGAATCTTTTGTGGTGTATTGTGATGCTTCACTGATGGGGCTTGGAGGTGTACTAATGCAGAATCAGCAGGTAGTTGCTTATGCGTCGAGACAACTTAAAGTACATGAGAAGAATTACCCGACTCATGACTTGGAGTTGGCAGCAGTGGTGTTTGTGTTGAAATTATGGAGACATTATCTTTATGGTTCACGATTCGAGGTGTTTAGTGATCATAAGAGTTTGAAGTACTTATTCGATCAGAAGGAACTTAATATGAGACAAAGGAGGTGGTTAGAGTTCCTTAAAGATTATGATTTTGAGCTGAATTACCATCCGGGTAAGGCGAATGTTGTTGCTGACGCTTTGAGTAGGAAGTCCTTGCATATGTCTATGTTGATGATCCGAGAACTAGATTTGATTGAGCAATTTCGGGATTTAAGTTTGGTATGTGAAGGCACTTCGAATAGCATCAAGTTGGGTATGCTAAAGCTGACTAGTGGAGTTCTTGATGAGATCAGAGAAAAGCAGAAAGATGATGTGGGACTAGTTGACAAATTGACTTTGATTAATCAAGGAAAAGGAGGTGAATTCAGAATTGATGAGAATGGCATAATGAGGTTTGGCGACCGTGTTTGTGTTCCTGATGTTACCGAACTGAAGAAGAGTATCTTGGAAGAAGGACATCGTAGTGGATTGAGTATTCATCCCGGTGCTACTAAGATGTACCATGATTTGAAGAAGTTATTCTGGTGGCCGGGAATGAAAAAGGAAATAGCTGAATTTGTTTATTCTTGTTTGACTTGTCAGAAGTCAAAGGTCGAACATCAGAAGCCGTATGGAACTATGCAGCCTTTATTTATTCCTGAATGGAAGTGGGATAGCATATCCATGGATTTTGTATCTGGATTGCCAAGAACAACAAAGAATTATGAAGCCATTTGGGTTATTGTGGATAGATTGACGAAGACTGCTCATTTCATACCGATGAGAATGGATTACCCTATGGAAAGGTTGGCACAGTTGTACATTGAGAAAATAGTAAGTTTGCATGGTATCCCTTCGAGTATCGTATCAGATAGAGATCCAAGATTCACATCCAGATTTTGGGAAGGGTTACAGAAGGCCTTGGGTACTAAATTGAGGTTAAGTTCTGCTTACCATCCGCAGACTGATGGTCAGACTGAAAGGAGAATTCAATCATTGGAAGATCTATTGCGTGCTTGTGTATTAGAAAAAGGTGGTGCATGGGATAGTTATTTGCCGTTGATTGAGTTCACTTACAATAATAGCTACCATTCGAGTATTGGTATGGCTCCATTTGAAGCGTTGTATGGTAGGAGGTGTAGGACACCATTATGTTGGTATGAATCTGGTGAAAGTGCAGTGGTTGGACCAGAAATTGTTCAAGAGACGACGGAAAAGATTAAGATGATTCAGGAGAAGATGAAGGCTTCTCAAAGTCGTCAAAAGAGCTATCATGATAAGAGGCGGAGAACACTTGAATTTCAAGAGGGGGATCATGTGTTTCTGAGAGTAACTCCTACGACGGCTGTTGGTCGAGCACTAAAGTCAAGGAAGTTGACGCCGCGTTTCATTGGTCCGTTTCAGATTACAGAAAGAGTAGGAGAGGTTGCTTATTGTATTGCTTTACCGACAACACTTGCAAACCTACATGACGTATTCCATGTATCTCAATTGAGGAAATATATAGCGGATCCGTCTCATGTAATCCAGGCAGATGATGTGCAAGTGAGAGATAATATGACAGTTGAGGCGTTGCCTATGAGGATTGAAGATCGGAAGATAAAGCAACTACGTGGTAAAGAAATAGCTTTAGTCCGAGTAGCTTGGGGAGGAGCTGCAGGTGGAAATGTTACGTGGGAACTGGAGAGTCAGATGAAAGACTCTTATCCCGAACTCTTCGTTTGAGGTATGTTTTCGAGGACGAAAACTCTTTTAGTGGGGGAGAGTTGTAACACCCCGTTAATTCTTGTTATTAATTTAATTATTTTTCTTTAATTAAATTATAAGAATTAATAATTTGTGGGAATTATTTGGAAAAAAAAATGATAAAATATGGTGTTGGGCTGAGTGTGATAGTTAGTAGAAGGGGGGGAGTTAACTAAGCAAGCCCATTAAGAATATTTTATTTTATTTTTCATAAAATAAAGAAATTGGAAAGAAGAAGCAGTAGAAGCAGATTTTGGAACTGAAGAACACGTGAAAGTGAGAAGAGCCTGAAGGGAAGGAGAACTTCGAAGATTCGACTCTGAGGTAAGGGGGGATTCTTCGGGTTAGTGATCCTTATGCGATTGTAGGTAGTATGATTGATTAGGATTGTTGTCTAGTTCAATCGTACGTGTCGGGTTTGGGATTTTATTAGGTTTTGATGAATTGGTGTGAATTACATGATTCTGTTAATGCTCATGTTATGTGTTGTTAATACTTGTATAAAATTTGTCTGAATTATGTGTTTATGAGAAAATTGATGATATTTGTGTCGTATGTTCTATGTACCTGAAATTGGGAAAATGGGATTGAGTAAAATGCTGTCAAAAGGTGAAATTTTGCTGTGCAGGTACGTAGGAACCGGTTCCCGTGTGGGACGAACCAGTTCCTACTCATAAAAACAGAGGAATGGGGGTTCTGGGTTGCTGGGAACCGGTTCCCACATAGGGACAACCCGGTTCCCCATAGTAAAAATCCGAGGCGTGTTTTGTGAAGCAGCCAGGAACCGGTTCCCACGTAGGGACAACCCGGTTCCTGCAGCACTTTTTCTAAAAATGTTTTATCTTTAAAATCCCATAACTTTTGATCAGAGTATCCGATTTATGTGCCGTTTTGAGCATTGTGGAGCTGAGTTAATGGCCTATATGATGAATAGGTGGTATGGACGTAAAGTCCAAGTTGTTTATTTGTGATTATGTTATTTATTGGGTGATGACTTTCGTGTATGCAGTTGATATGTTTGTATTGAATGCTAAGAATATATACAAGCTTATCGGTGATGATTTGGTGATGATAATGAGACGATGTGTTACATCGGATTTGGTGATGTTGTAAGCATGTTATATGTTGCATTCATTGGCATACATATTTGGTGATGGATCCCGGTGATGAAATGGATCAAATTGGTGGGCATAATTCCCATTGTGTGGAATTTGTGCTGGTTAAAACTGTATCTCGGTGATGAAAAGATCAGTTGGATGGGTTTATCCCATGGATGGTACCACATGCATTAGTGTCAGTCCATTCATTGCATTATACTATTTTATAACTGAATAATTGTATGGTATGTGAGATGATACTTGTGTACTGATGCTTGCTTGTTGTGGTAAATTCCACTTACATGTATGTTGGAGTGGATGATAATTGCTATGATATTTTATTGCTTATGATTGTATAATGGTTATTAATCCGAATGAAACTCACCCTTACTTTGATGATTTCAGATTAAGGATGTAGCGGCGTCTTGATTGGGTGAAGATAGCTGTAGGCTAGCCCGTTGTACGTGTCGAGTCATGCTCTGATTGTAACACTGGGATCGATTAGTCTTAGCGTTACTTGAGATTGTTGCTATTTTGATTATGGATTATGTATTGTTGAACTGTTTGGATATGTTCCTTGCATTGTTAAAAATAAGTTTCCGCTGTGATGAACACATGTTTGGAGTTTGGTTTAATCTTAATAAAGCATGACGAACGACATTGGTATTTTGATTCATTTTAATAATTGTAGCATCCTTGATGTGTTATTACTCTGATTATATTATAATTTTTCTCGGGGGTTTAGAAGGGTGTTACAATTATACTATAGGAGAGACTTAAGAATTCGACGAACAAACCTGTGGTCTCGTAACACCATATTAATCTGTTGTTTCTTTGCACTCGAATGAGCCTGTGCATATCCAATACTGTCCACCATTCCAATGACATCTGAAATAAATATATTAATTTCACAACACTAAAAAAGCATGACAAAATGTACAAAAGAAACACAGAAAAAGTATATTTACCAAGCAGGACATCTTTGACAAACTTCCCTATTATTATGTCTGAACAACTTGTAAAAATAATCGGCTTCGGGGGTATCTCATGTTTGTCATCATCAACGACAGACGTTCTAGTAGTAAACTTTAGCATATATTTGTGTGCTGATGCCTTAAAGGCCAGAACATTCGGCACGACCTTAAAATTTGATACGATATAGGTATGGTCTAATAGGCATTTTTGGTTGAACACCGACATATGCGGTGCTGGAACAACAACATGAATATCATCACCCTGGAACAACAACATGAATATCATCACCCTGTGACACAACATAGGGAAAAACCATACGTAAATCATAAACAGGCCAATTACTGATTTGTCAACAAAGATCATTTCAAAATGTTCCTTGTTGTTAGACACGACATTCCATCTGTGATGAATCCTAACAGCAAGCTTCCAAAGCTCTTTTCCTTCGTTGAGGTATGCTATTATTTCAACAGGCCTAGCCATGATCATGCAATTTCACAGAGCCCTGAATTATAACCGCAAAAGTTACAAATGATGAAGAATGAAAGTGATTCATAAATATGAAAGGCATTATATAAAAGTCATTATTGTTGTAGCGGTTTAGAACGTGGATGGGCACACAGATGAAATAATCTGTAACTACAACATGAGAAGAGGTTTAACGTTACAAATTTTGCAACTGGCTCAACACACAAAAATGGCAGCATATATTAGGGAATGACGTGGAAAATTAAGAGAAGACTTACTGATGTGACAGCTTATATGATAGGAAAAAGCTTTAATTTTCTTATATGATAGATTTTTTTTTATATTTAAAATAAACTTTAATGTTAAAATATTAATTTGAAGAAAATAAGCTTAACCAAAGTTTCAACATAATCAACTAATACCATATCATGGTTAATTAATTGTGGTTTGGTTTAATTAATCATGGTTCGGTATAAGCTGTGGTTCAGTTCATAAATGATATTTAATTTATTGTTGAAAATAATCAACATTTAATTTATTTTTTTTTGGAAAAATTGAGTTATTTCGAAAAAAACGAATCTTTTTATTTTCGAAAAAAACTGATATTATATTTTTTTGGAAAACTCGATTCTTAATTTTCGAAAAAAAATCGATTTTTGGGCAAAAACTGACATTTTATTTTTGGAAAATTCAACTTTTTATGTTCAAAAAATTTGATTTTTTTTTTATTTTCGGTAAAAATCAACTTTTTTAATTTTTAAGAAAAAATGACTTATTTTGGGCAGAAATCGACATTTATCTTTTAAAAAATCAACTTTTTTATTTTCGTAAAAAATCATTTTTTTAAAATTTTTTAATTAAAAAAAGAAACAACTTTTAAAATTAAAAAATTTGATTTTAATTTTCATGATACATTAAGTCATATTCAAACCCTCTGATCAACATTAAACGACTCTAAATTTTAATTTTAATTTTCTTTAAGATATCAAATTTAAAATCTAAACCGTTCATTTCAATCAAACAGTCCAAATATAGTTGATTCTCCGTGGTAACTCACTTGTGACTATACACAGACTTTCATATTTAAACCGCACGATCATAAAAGGAAATATTGGATGAGTCCAAAGCCGTCATTTCATTTCGCACTTTCCAATTCTCTACCTTTCTGTTTTTTCTTCTCTTTCTCCTATCCGTTTCAGTTATTATACCTTTATAATTCATCTCTCTCTCTCTCTCTCTCTCTCTCTCTCTCTCTCTCTCTCTATCTCTCTCTCTCTCTCTCTCTCTCTAAAAAGAAGCTCAACATTCTAACTTCTAACCGTTTCTTCTTCAGTTCCTCAACTACTTAGGGTTCACTTCTCAACCTCCTTCTTCTTCTTCAATTTCGCATAACTCTCTGTTCCTAATCTCTAATCTTATCTGTTTCTTGCTCACTTCACTGCAACATTTTCATTTTTTGTAACTTCACTTTTCTTGATTTTGACTTGCTCGAACGTTTTTCTTCTTTCTTTTTTCAGAACTGCGATCGAATTGTGAACTTCATTGACTGTTGAAGATCGAATTCGAGTTTGGCGTTTCAAGTTGAGATGGCGAGTCGGTTAAGGGAAGATGAGAAACACGAGCGCGCCATTCGAGCTCTTCTTAGGCTCGAACCTAATCGGAGATGCATTAATTGCAACAATTTGGTAACAATGCTTACATGACTCAAAACTACATTAGATTAGATTCTTTCAATTGTAGAAGATATTGCTGAGTAAAAATGCAACAGTTTGGTAACAATGCAACAGTTTGGCAACAATGTTGATCAGAGGGTTTGAATATGACTTAATGTATCATGAAAAAAATTCAATTTAAAAACTTAAGTAACAATAGTTCGATTCGGAATTAATTTGAGATTAGTTAATTACATAACGGTTCGGTTCTTGAACCGTTAATAAAATATAGGTTTGGTTCACTAACTATTAGTAATGGTTCGGCTATATCACTATAATGTAGTGAAATTTGAACAAATTGCTATTATCTGCGATTTACATCCCTGGGGCTTGCTTATATTGACATCTAACTACATGCTTTTCATTCTTGTGATCAATAACAATAGGATTTTTAAAAAGTAATGTCTTCTCTGCCATTTTATTTGGATTAACATTTTTGCTTGCAGTTGTTGTTTTTTTAACAATTATTACAGTTTCCCCTATTCACCCGTTTTAAGTTTCCTAATAATTCACGTATCCACTTTATCTAAGTCACTTCCCCTTCAAATTTTGATTAAACTCCCCAAAATTGACCATATAATGAATGCTCTTTTTGTTTCAAAATACATTTGTCATTGCAGTAACAACAATAACCTTTCCCACAGGCAACACTGATCAAACAATGTGCAATGTGTTGTCTTGATTTGTGAATCATGTCTCATGACAAACCATATAAACACATCCACACTTGTAATGTCATCATGAAGTATGCATCTATACATATTTGATTTTTTTACTATTTCTTATCCCTGACTGTGTTAATTGTTACAATATGGAAAAATATACATATGGAAGTGGGCTCATGTAAACATGGACTTCTTCTCCAGATAAGACAAGGTATGGCGTCTTTTTCAACCAAAAAAATTTATGATTGATTACTTTACGGCGATGGATTGTGTTTATATATACACTGGCGAGGCATTATTTATGATGTCTTCAATCTTAACTTATGAAGCTGGACTGATGAGTCTCGTACATTTAATATTTGTGCCTGGAAGAAACAATTTGTCATCTTAATTTATGAATATGCTACTTCAACTTGGAGGATGCTTTTTTTTTCTTTCAATATTTCTTTTCATACGTAGATTGTGTTTGACAAATTGGCTATCATTATGTTAATATATAGATTCTTACCAAAAAATTCAAGCCCCATTTCTTAAAGTGGGATAAGAAGAACAAGTTTATATAGGGTTTAGGTTTAAGGTTCATCTTATTATTGAGTCTTGTGTTGTATATATTCCTTAGGTGTAAACCTTATGTATAAGCGTTTTGGTGATATTATCTTCTTTCTTTTTTGACGGTTAACTAATTGTTTATCTCTTGCAGTGAAGGTAGTACTTGATGAACTTGAAGATATACAGGCTAACGTAAGAAATGTTCTGCAAAGTATACATGGAAAATTATCATCCCTTTCAGATACGGATATTGATTTTGAAATGAACGAGCAAGAGATCTATAATGATTTTGTAATGCTACTAATTTTTTAATTTAGAGAATTTCTTTATGCAATTTCTATCTTTTTGAATAAAAATGTATCACTAGATTAGCAATTGGTCGAGAAGTTATACACATCCACTAGATTTGTGCATCATCTACACGCTATTTAATAATAACAGAAATTATGGAATTCTGGCTCACTAGATTAACAATTGCTTCTTACTCAGGACGGCGAAAATACTGCTTTCTGTCATTCTGGAAGTACTGATGTTACAACTACAAAAGTTAAGGAAAATACCGATTCCACACATTAAGCTGCTCTAATGGTTGCCATATACGGTATGGTCCAGCAAGACTATTTGATGCAGGTAATTAATGGTTTGTCTGTTACATTACTGTCAGTCAAATGAAGAACTCTCTTAAAATATTCCACTTGGGTACTGTAGCAACCTGCCCTAAAAATAAGCTTTTAGAGTCGCCACCTATTCTACCAGGGCGAATAGGAAACCCTACGCAGTGTAGAGATCAGGGTAAGATTATTATAATCAGGTCGAGGAAAGGTGTTAGGCACCCTTAACCCTTTCCTAAGGTTTGATCTAAGATAAAGATTTATGGCTAAAAGTTAAGGTTCAATAGCTAAGGAAATGAAAAGGGTGAACAGTAAGATTTGAACCTGATTAGGATTTTGGGGAAGGGGACTCGCCTGGGTTATCCAAGTGCCTACGTATCTCCTTAAGGAGAATCAGAGTCAACGTAGTTCGGGCACAGGGTTGTACGCCTTTGAATTTGATATGAATGTATTTGAAGTTGTTTTGAAGGCTTTTTGAATGGCCTTGTTGTAGTTTTTGAAATGCGAAGTTCAAAGGTATTTTGAATTACCTTATCGTAGATTTGAAAATCGCAGTATTGAAAAGATGAAAATCCGTAGTGTCGTGGTTTAGTGTGTTTTGAATGTTTGGGCGTACAACCCTGATTTAATATGTCACCGTTAGTTGTGATGATCAATAGGTTTGATCATTATAGTTAACAGATTAAATAATGTATTGCTGGTTGCTCTGATCGATAGATTCGATCGTCACGGGCAGCAAATGAAGTGTATTAAATTATGCGTTTTATCGTTTTATTATTTTATCTCTCGTCATTGCGACTAATAGATTTAGTCGGGTCGAGGAGAGAATTAAACCAGAATTAGTTAAATTAATAATTAATTAATTAATTCAATTAAATTTATTTCTCGTCAATGCGACTAATAGATATAGTCGAATCGAGGAGAAAATTATATTAATCGAGAATTAGATAGGAATTAGTATTTTTGGGCAGTAGGATTGGGCAAACCCTTAATGCGTTGATTGCCTTTCTAGGGTTTTTATTGTGATTTTTAATAATTAAAATTGATTAAATAAATTAAAACGGAATAGTCGAATAAATCGAGAAAATAATTCTAACCCTAATTATAATCCTAATTCTAATTTATTCTAATCCTAATTCTAATTAATTAATTAAACTAAACACAATCTAAATAATTAAACAAAACAAGTATATAAATAAATAATACAAAAAAAATTATATAGAAACCTGGTTTTGATCATATGGGGCTCCCTTGTGGAGGTGCATGGTATGCCTTGCAATCCTGGTACGTTAGATTGGAATCATAGGAGATCTGACGGTGCATGGCTGAGGGTACATAATGATCGTAAGAGATTGTACGCATGAGATCATCAGGGAACCATTTGGTAAAATAAATATGCTGGACCCAGGGATCGATCCCATGTCCTTTGGGTAACACGCTCCTAATGCTTGCCATTGGTACATGAGTCGTTTGCTGATATACATATGATTTAGCAAAGATAAATATAAAAATATCAATTAAATGAAAAAAAGAATCAAACTCAGTCAACCATGGGACCCCCTGGTCACGCCTTCGGCCAATTAGAACCGAGAGAGAAACATTGGACATTTTGACCGTCCACTGCCAGTTTGCCATGCGCGCAAAGAAACATGGTCTTGGTTGATTGACGAATAACAACATCCCACGCGTAACTTCTCTCCCTCGTGCACTGTTCATCTCCCTCTTCCTCTTTACCTGCGGAATTATTTAGGGAAGTAGCTGCGCTTTCACCTGTGAAAAAACCTTCGAATCCTTCTATACTTTTGAAAACCTGCAAAACAAACACAACCAAAACCGAAACCAACCCAGACTCCCTAAAACGCATGTTGCGAATCCAATGGACGCATCCGTTTCTTATGATACGGTCTAAAACTATGCTTTTGAAGGTTCACGACCTTGAAGCCCTAATGATGGAAAGTCACGATTCCGGCGCTAAAACTCACAACTAATGTATCTCCTTCAATTTTAATCGTATGAATGCATTTTAGGACTTTTTCGAAAGATCAAAGAGTCCTCTAAATGACCTTTTTGGTTTCATCTTGATTGAACCTTCCATGCTCAAGTTATGAGTCTTGACCTAAAAGGTGTTTTTCGTTGACTTTTTGGAGGACCTATAATCTTTTGCACCATATCTCCCAAATGAAGCATTTCTGGCCTTGGCTTGTGAGAGACAAAGTTGTAGATAATTCAATTTCCTTCAAGATAGGCTTTGGTTGGGAAATTTTTGATACTCCATGTGAAAGTTATGGCCGGTCAAAGTTGAGTTGACTTTCTCCTTAAAAAACCCTAATTTAAGAGATCCTCGATTTAAGAGAATGTTTGCTTGAATAAATCCTTGAACCCTTGAACCCTTGAAGATGAAAAGAGGAGGGCAAATTTTGGGGTATGACAGGTACAGGAAAGGATCGTTTCTGCGTTAGATCTGAACGTGTCATCGGAAGAACTGGAAAGCTACTGCCTAATGTGGTCTTTGCGTCCCTTCATAAACGATGAACTTGTGCATGAAGCTTGGAAATATATTCACTAAATAATCTTTTTTTATTTTTTTGCATAGAATCAGTTACCATAAGGCTAGATAAAGTTTTTGCACTATTTATTAAGAATTCTATTTAAGGAATGGCTCTAAGAGTTGTCATACTCATTGCATTATGATACTAAATCTAATTGTAACACAATATTTATATTTCTCTTTCTAATAGCAAAGATTGTACAAGTATTTATTTACATGAAAGATATGATCTTTAGAGTTAGAATCCTCTCAACTCAAATTAATTTGATGAAAATATGTTTCTGTACCGTCTTAGAAATAGTCAAATGAAGATGCAGAAATAAAAAGCATAATGAAGGGAAAAAATTAGTTTGTAGCTAAGTTAATTAAAATTAGTTAAAAATACATATTGTTAACAAGCATATTTTATAGCCAGCCTTAGTCTTCTTCTCTGCGAAACCGAACACAAGATTGCTTCAAAAGATTGGACCAGCTGCAAGAATATCCTCGGTCAATTTGTTGTCTTCACCAATCTTATAGTCAGTGAAGGTTTCAAAATTCTTCTTGAACAATCCAGCCAGCTTCAACAATGTCTCTTTGTATGCTGCTTTGTCTGACCACTGCAAAATAACAAAACATCCAATGCTTAAAAGATTTTGAAGTGTTAGGCTCAAATAACATGTAAAAGGCACGAGTTCGAGGGAATCTAACCGTGTTCTCAGGGTTGAGAATTTCTGAGGGGAATCCCTCCAATTCAGTAGGGATCTCAAGTCCAAAAATCTCAGTCTTCTTGTACTCAACATTCAAGAGGCTTCCAGAGTGAATAGCATCAATAATTTTTCTTGTATAGGATAGTTTAATGCGATTTCCAGAACCATAACTGCATTTCGACAGAAGCATATATCAAGTTAAGTTTAGATTCTATATAAAGAAAAAAATCAACATTTTAATAAAAATCCTGAATGCATACCTTCCACCAGACCAACCAGTATTAACAAGCCATCCAGTAGCACCATGGTTTTGCATTTTTTCAGCAAGCATTGCTGCATATTTTGTAGGATGTAGCATTATAAACGCTGCACCAAAACAAGCTGAGAACGTTGCCTGTGGCTCTTTTATACCCTCTTCTGTCCCAGCCACCTTCATTTATGATCCATATAAGAATTAACGAATGAGAGATACATATTATCCTATTTAACACTAACACTTCAAGTTGAAGGTGTGTCTGAGTATCCGTCACATGTCAGTATAAGTGTCATGTCTGGTATTTTTGTCAGTGATTCATAGATATTACTAAGATATATCGGAGAGTGAGTAGACATTACCAAAGCTGTATATCCACTGATGAAATGATACATTGTCTGTGACAGGCTTAGTTTACTAACTGGTGGAAGCACGCCAAATGCATCACAGGCCAATAGTATCACATTCTTCGGGTGAGGACCAATACAGGGTAACTTTACATTTGGAATGTACTCAATTGGATAAGCCGCGCGAGTATTTTCTACAATACAAAACAACTATATTAACATTGTTCATCCAGAAGAGAACATTGACAACTAAAAAACAAAGTAATTAGTTACCTGTAACTGATTTGTCTTCATAATCAACTTCTCGAAAATGATCGTCAAAAACAACATTTTCCACGACTGATAAAGCAAGTGATAGAAAAACATATCAAAACGCATATCTCTTGTATGAGGTAACTAAAGATGAAAATAGATATTAAAGTAGCTTCATATTAATACCTGTACCAAACTTGATAGCATTCCAGATATCAGGTTCTTTTTCCCTAGATAGATCAAAGCACTTTGCATAGCAACCACCTTCAATGTTTGAGACACCGTTCTCACTCCAACAATGCTCGTCATCTCCAATTAAATACCGATTGTGATCCGTTGAAAGAGTGGTTTTTCCAGTACCTAGTATAGACGATGATAAGAAAAAGAAAAGGTTAAAAAATCATTGTAACTCTTTCATTTATCTACGATAATCTTTTTAAGGATTATCAACAATACTAGTGTGACCTGATATGTAATGTGTGTCAGACAAGCGTTATTTAAAATATGGTTTTAAATGGTAGTCTACAACCGCAATTGCGATTGTAGAAGGTATATATATATACCTGAGAGTCCGAAGAAGAGAGCAACATCACCATCTTTCCCCATATTGCAACCGGAGTGAAGCGAGAGGATTTTGAGCTTCGGCATGAGATAATGCATGAGACTAAAAAGACCCTTTTTCATTTCACCAGCATACTGGGTTCCAAGAATCACCATTTCTTTCCTCGCAAGATTAATATCAACGCTCGTTGAAGATGTCATGTAATGTGTATAACGATTACACGGAAACTGTCCTGCATTGTAAATAGTGAAATCCGGTGTTCCAAATTCCTCAAGCTCTGTAGGGGTTGGTCGAATGCACCTGCCAATACGCACATTCGGTTAAATTTCAGTCCACATTCGCAGTTACAGCATGAGCACGCAAATAACAAAGTTAGAACTTACATGTTGTGCATAAAAAGTGAATGATAAGCTCTAGCAGAAACAATCCTAACTTTGATTCTGTTCTCTAAGTCCCAGTTCAAGAATTGATCATTCACGAAAACCTGCAAATTCGATTATATCATTCTCTTAGAATCTTCTCCATTTCATATTCAATCTCAGTTGCATTTTTAGTTTAAAAGTGAGAAACGGGACCTTATCCAAAGAGTTCAAGTAATCAACGGCTCTTTCTCGATTCACCATGAAACTGTGCTCGTCCATCTCAATGTTAGGCGAACCCCTTCAAAACATAATAGTTTTAGATTAAATTACTCTAGCAATCCCTTAACCGATTTTTCAAATTCAAACTAGTCCTTAAAATGAAAATGATACTTACTTTCCCCACCAAAGGTCATTCTCAGTGAGGTCATCCTTCACCACACGCTTATCTTTAGGACACCGACCAGTCTTGGCCCCTGAAAGCGTGGCCAAGGCTCCGGTTGAAGTGATGAACGAGCCTTTCTCGTACTTTATGGCTTGCTCATAAAGTTCTGCACCATTCTTCCACATTAGCATATAGTTTTGATATATAAAAAAATGAGTAAAAAGAGAAAGTTAAAAAGAACCTGCTGGGGAGAGATTATAGAGAACATGAGTGAACTTGAGGGCACTGTCACTGACAGCAATGGTTGGTGTGATACGTTGGTGAGGCACATGAGCAACTCTTTGTGTTTCTGATCTCAAAGCTGGATCTCCCTTCACTACCTTCGGTCCAGTTTCTCTTGTCAATGAAGCTAGAGATGCACTGTTTCATCAAATTAATTCATGTCATTAATCATTTAATTATTATTATTATTATTATTATTATTATTATTTGCTTAATATTTAGATATGTTTGCATACTATCTATTTTTTCTGGTATGATCTTGATATGTTTGCATAGACATAATGAACATTCAAAAACATGAAAATTTGTTAGTCACAACACATACCTGATAGATTCAAGTCGTTGTTTGTGACGCTCTTCCCCGGAATAAGTATTTAAATCGACCTGAGATCCGGCTTTGGGGGTAACATTTTTCTTTCTTTGTAGTGAATGAAGCTCATCAATGGTGTTAGCCTTAACCGTTTGAACACTTCCCTCATCGTCGATATTTTCCATTATAGCTTTGTCTTTGGTTGGAGACATCTTGCAATTATCTGTCGTTAACAAGACACACATCAACACACAAATTTATAACATGAGACTATGCCATGTAAGGTTTATTAAGATTCAAAGTTATATAAAATTGTGACAATACATGCATGCATGTGTTACATAACTATGACCTATATATAAAGTACTGACACAGACACATGACACGGACACAAACACATGGCACGGACACAGACATGTTTATGGACATGGCTTCCATTAAAAATATCTATGCAATAACAATGAGGGAATCATAACGTACCTAGTAATGAGATAGAGAAAAAGAAAGAAATTAGAATGAGTACGAAAGAAAGTAGAAGGTTTTGATGTGGGTTTTAAACCTATGATCCCTAAGCTTAAGGGCTGAAAATAGAAAATTTCCAACACATTATCCACCGGAAATGTTGTTTGGTTAGTTTCCATGGAAATTTCCAACACATTATCCACCGGAAATGATGTTTGGTTAGTTTACATGGAAGTATTAATTGTCATTCGTAGACCTATTTTTGCAAAATGAATTTTATTGTAAGTTTAAATATTTACTCTAAATCTTAACTCTATCTTTTTTTTTTAATATAACGGTTTTAAGTGATAATTTATATTCTCGAGAGCAAATTATTTCTTAAAAATATTATACAAATAGAATCAACATCGTATAAATTTTATTTTATTTCTATATTTTTTATTTTAAAAAATATTAATTTAGAATGTCAAATATATACATAAAAAAAATAGACTTTAAAAAATTACTTTTAAATCCGGGAAATAAGCGAGTTGAACCTAATAAGATAAACCTAATAAGATAAACCTAACGAGTTGAACCGAGATGTTCGTGAACTTCTAACAACTCGAGTTTGAGCTGGAAAAAAAGTTCGTGATGCGCTCAAACTCGAACTCATCCAATTCTTAATGAGTCGAGTTTGAGCTGAAATAAAAGTTCGTGATTAGGGTTGTTCGTGGTATAGTTCTTTAAGAAAATCAAATTGTAATGAACCAAACCACAACAAATAATTATAAGAACCGAACTGAGCCGTTTAAATTTATTCAGAACCGAACTGAACCAAACAAATGATTCAGTATACCGGTTCTTAATTCTGAACCATTATTAATTTTTTTAAATTGTTTTTATAAGAAATCATTTTTGATTTTTCAAAACAATTTTATAAGTGTTTTTTTATCACCAATATATATTACAAAGTATTTAAATTTAAACAGGTTTATATAAAAATCATTAATCTATTTAAAAATTTAAAATTATTTAAAATTTTATTATGAGGCCTTATATTACTTATATCATATTTTAGATTAATCTTTTAAAATCAACACATTAATAAAGATGTAAAAATAAAATATATTAACAAGTGAACAGTATATAACAATGATATTCTATTTAATCGTTTTTTAAGAATGACACAATGTATAAAAATGACATTCTATTTAATTGTTTTTCAAAGTTTCGTATGTAACAACAATGACATTCTATTTAATTGTTTTTCAAAGTTTCGTATGTAACAACAATGACATTCTATTTTAATGACATTTTTCAGAACCAGCTAATTAAGAAAGCTTTTTTTTTTATCACATTTCATTTGTACATTTTCTCTCTAAAACAACATTATTGATTATTAGCATTGATTTTAAATCACTAACACATTATCAATATTTCGAATATCCACTTAATTGAATCTTCTGTCCATTATCAATATTTAATAATATTGTTTAAAAAGAATCTAATTAAAATACACTGACAGTATAAAGATTTTTGACACTGTCAATGAATCACAACCATTAATAAGTATAAAAGGTTTGAAATTGATTTTAACTTCTTTTAAAGTAATACAATTGAATATTCATGATGTAATGATAGTGTAAACGTTTTTACACTAACACTGTATATCAATTAAACTCGTTTAAAAAATCACTACTAAATAAATACCTTAAGTGTTGAAAAGGTTATTTATAATTATGGATTAAGTTTAAATAACCTTTTATGTTTAAAAAAAGTTTACTACTAAATAATATTTAAAAAAAGTTACTACTAAATAATTTAAATAATTTAAAAGGATAAACTTAATTCACTTAAAAGGATAAACATAAACTTAATTTAAAAGGTTACTACTAATAATGTTTAAATAATATTGAAAGCTTACTACTAAACTTAATCCATATTTAAATATTATTATTTATTAGTAATCTTCAGTCCAAGCTTAATCCATAAATAATTTAAATAACCTTTATCGGGGGCGGATGTAAGTACTGTCATATGGGGCTTAAGCCCCATCAACTAATTTCCATTTTCTTTGACAATGTTAAATATTGTTTTTTTTGCCTTTATATTAAGTTTGGAGAAACTTGCTTGCCCCCACAATTTTTCAATGTTTGTTTCAATCTCTCACATTATGTGTTGTGTCCAAAAATTATATTTTACTTTAGTGCCTTAATCTTGTATACTTTATAAAATTCAATGTTATATGAATTATATAATTTTATTACTTTCTTTATTATTTGTAAAATAAAATATTATATTTGTTTTCTTTTCATTAATTATCTTTTTCAAACACCAAAAAAATATAGTTGTTTTATGATATTTATATCAAGATTTTTATTCATTCAAACTTATATATGTTTTATTGTTAATAAATTGAAAAAATTATAACGATTCATATCATAGTATTTATTTTATAATTTTTATTATAAAATTTGAGAAGAATTCGTATTTTAATTAAACTAATTTTAATTGTAATTTTACAACAATTATTGAATTTTTATTTTTAATTATAATATTTTAAAATCTTATTTGGGTTAAAAAATATTTACTCAATTATGTTATGTCCTCGTTACATAAAATGTCTGGATCCGCCACTTTTACTAAATAAATATTTCTACTACTGTTTTAAAAAGTTAATATTTAAATAAACTATTAGTGTGATACCCGTGCGTTCGCACGGGTACCCGTCGTTTTCGCACATTTGGATTGAGGGAAATAAAAGGTGATAGTAAAAGATTACATTTTAGAGTAGAGATTAATATAATAATAAAAGATGTGTGAAAAACATAAATTCATTTTGAATAGTTTGGGCCTAAGTTGGTAACCTTCATGTGAAAAAAAAAAAAGTTGGTAACCTAATATTTTTATTTGAGTTAATAGAGTAGGATTAATAGGCCCAAAACAAATAATATTATTATTATGTAATAATATAACATAATTGTAAAAAGTGATGAAATAGAAACGTGAAACGTTGGTTGCTTCATAAAGTTTGAACGTGTTCCAAAACGTCCGTGTAATAGACAGCAGTGTGGTTTCCCAAACGTTTCCAACAGTAAGATGTCAAGGCAAAGTCAGTATGTTCTTCGCATGAGGTTTGTGCATGTGTTGTAGTTGATGTTTGTTAATATGCTGGAAGTTTAATGTTGACTACTTATAATCTGTTTTGTTGTCGTCTTTGCAGATCACCTTATTGGTTGTCGTTGCAAACACCTTGGAAACGATTTGCCATTGAGAAGATTCTGAGTGCGTCATCTGAGAGGGATTTTGTTTGCGAGTAATGGAAGAAACATTATGATAGGTAAAGTTATGTTGTAGATGGTGGTGGGGGTTGCGAAATCGATGAAAATAATGAACTAAAACATGCAGTCTCATGTGGTGAAGGTGGAGTGAAAAGAAAATCTCCTTCTATTGAAAGATTAGATTTGGAGATCCATGACTCTGCAATCGACGTGGAAAAAAAGGGTAATCCTATGATTAAAATTCATTTTGCATGTTATGATAGTAGATATTGATATATGAATGTTAACAGCCTGATGTTTAATATAGGTGATAATAGTCATTTTTTTGTTTAGAATACATAGTTGTACATAAGTTAATGTGTTTTTGGTGGAAATTATGAATTTTTTTCATGAAGGGTTAAACACAGTTATGGAATTTATATGTTAATAACCTATATTTCAATCTGTTATTTGAATGTTGATCGTGGGCTGTTATGTTTGTAAAGTAATATAAGTGAATATTGATTCTGGTTGTGGGATTTGTAAATGAATATTAATAAGAAAAATTTTGAATATGTTACATGAAGGGTTTCTGACAATCTTAAAATTCATGAGTTACCTAAATGATTCGTGTGTACATTTTTGTTTTGAAGGAATAATGGTGGGCAGAACGGGTTGGTTAGTTTGAAAGATTTTACAGTGCATGAGATTAGATGTGAAACATTGAGAGAGACGTCATGCATGGATAAATGGAAGAAAAAATTTGTTGATGGGGTAGATATGTTGGAGGGGAATAATGAAGTTGGAGATATATTGAAGGACAAGAGTGAAGGTGGAAGGTGAGACAAAGTGAAGGATAAGTATGTGGGGTCATCTTCTGCGGTTGTTGCAGAAAGTGATGATGTGAAGGAATACATAACGATTTCTTCTGATAATGAAAGGTAAAATGTGTTGTGAATTCAAAGTGAATACAACACAATGATTTGAATTTAGAGTTTGTTATTTTGACATTGTGTTCTAAGTTTGTTGTTCATCCACAGGCTATACAGTCCTATTTATGAAGAACAACACGAAGAGTAATGGATGCATGAAGTAACTGATGCAAAAAAGATTCGGTCGAACATTTTGGTAAGAATTGTTTTAAGTTGACATGTTTTATTATTAAAAGTTGGTAACATTTAGATGTAGCTGATATTGTGTGTTAATGTGTCCAATAATTTCCAGTACATGTAATAAACAACTGCCTTCGTGGTAGAATTTCGAAGACAGTTCTATATGACGTGGACAACGGGTACCCGTATTACTGTGATGTGAAGAAGAGGCCGAAGAAAAATGAGAAGTATTTGTGTGGAGAGTGGTTTGACTATGTAAGGGCAGCAGACTTGAAGGGAGGTGATAAACTCCACTTTGTCATCCAATACCCGGCAGTGGAAGATATTATGGTTTCAGTGGAGCATAGTACTGCAACTTCAGGAATTCGTTGATTTAGCAAGCTGTGATGGTTGATGAAGATAACATTGTGTAACAATTGAATGGAGTATAACAATTGAATAGTTAACAATTGAATAGTGAATATAATATTATAGGTGAAATAATAATATATTGAAATATTAAAGAGTAATAATATATTTGTAATGGATTATATTTTATGGGGATATGAATATGGACACACTTGATGGGTAGTAAATGCATTTTTGATGAGTAAATATATATCTGTTTTTAATTGATGTAAATGCATAGAAGACTAACTGAATAATTTAATTGAAAAAAGTGGTCGGTGGAATAGTAATAGTCATGGGAAACAGTCTATCATACCCTAATTTTGATCCCCCTAAGATGTCACGTCTCCATACAAATACCCAGAACAGTCACTTGTTTACCTAGTACTCAGTCGAGGGTGTCCAAGGACAAGAAGCTCAGGCAAAGGATCAATCAATAAGAAAATGATCTCTAATACAATCATATGACTCAAAATGATTCATTCATCCACCTATGATGATCAGACATCAGTCATCAGGACTCAGGTTTGCTCAGGTCACCAAACTAGGGTTTTGAGCCCATCAAGGACTAAAATCAAGGCCCACATCTAGGAAACCCTAAAAAGCTCCAGGGAATCACTCAAAGTGTTTAATCATCCTTAAATGATCCCAATGTCAATATCCAATGGGAGTTGTACTTCAATTCAGAGGCCACAGTCATCAATTTCATCTGGCCTACAATTAGGGTTTTTGACCTAATTCACCTGGACAGTTGACTTTTAATCAGGACATGGTTCCACAACTTGGAAGCAGCGGATGTAAGACTTACCCTAACAGAAGATTTGAAATAGGACAAAATTGGTCCTTTAGACCACCAAGTCACCAATCTATCCACTTCTCTATCTAAACCTAGAGAAGATGATTTAGTTGCCTTACTCATGAGGAAAATCAATTTTTTTGCCTGGTCTCCCACATATATGCCAAGTATAGATATTAGAGTGTTGTATCTTCTTCTCACCATCAGTCCCACAGTCAAGCCAATATCACAAAAGGAAGCACAAGGTTGGTAGAGAAAAAATAGCAGTTATTGATGAAGAAGTGTAGAAGCGGACATGCGTCGGTTTCATAACAAAATTAAAATACTCATCTTGGTTGGCTAACGTGGTCTTGTTAAGGAGGCATCGTGAAAATAGTGCATGTGTGTTGACTTT
This sequence comes from Vicia villosa, assembly GCF_029867415.1. Taxonomy (NCBI): domain Eukaryota; kingdom Viridiplantae; phylum Streptophyta; class Magnoliopsida; order Fabales; family Fabaceae; genus Vicia; species Vicia villosa. Next base: position 157,281 of record NW_026705441.1, on the reverse strand, counting down.
GCCAACCTTAATATTGCATGCCCCAAAGATCGATACCCTCTACTCAATATAGATTGCTTAATTGAAGGGTCTTTGGGTTACAAAATGTTGAGTTTCATGGACTCCTCTTTTGGGTACAACCAGATAAGATGGATCTCATTGATGCGACCAAGACAACATTCATGTCCAATCATGGAAAATATCATTATAATGTCATGCACTTTGGTCTTATGAATGTAGGAATCACCTATCAGAACTTGTGGACATGGTGTTCTCAAAATATATAGGACCCAACCTGGAGGGTTACGTTAATGATATGATAGTGAAGACTTCAGAACATGAGAGTCACATGGAAGACTTGAAAGATATCCTAGGTTCAAACAGAAATTACATTATGCACTTGAATCCAGCAAAATGCTCATTTGGCATGCAAGCATGCAAATTCCTTAGTTTCAAATTGACCAAGATGTCCATAGAGGCAAACCTAGAAAAGTACCAAGCCATCATTGACATGAGGAGTCTTTCCAAGGAGGTTCAACATCTAATGGGTCGTATAGCTGCCCTATCTTGCTTTCTTTCCTATGTATGTGATAAGGCTTTCCAATATTTTATCACGCTAATGAAAAAATGAGATTCAAATGGACGTATGAGTGCAAGGAGGCACTCTCAAACTTGAAAGTATTCCTAGCATCGTTGCCCATTCTGACATGCTCGATAACAGGTTCACCTTTGTACCTTTATTTTCTATTACTAACCATGTAATGAGCTTTGTACTCTTTCAAGAAATAGATAGTTGAGTGGCCTGTCTATTTTATGAGCAAGGTGTTCAAAGACGTTGAGGCCCGGTATTAGAATATTGAAAGACTCACGTTGGCGATAGTGCTAATCATGAGAAGCTCGGGCCTTATTTTCAAGGACATCGGGTAATGGTCAAGAAAAACTATCCCATTTGTAAAACCCTTCTAAACCCCCGCGGAAATATAATAAAAATCAGAGTAAATTTTCAGCAAGGATGCTACAATTAATAAAATAAACAAAATACCAAGTCGTTTGTCATGCTTTATTCGAATTAAACCAAATATCAAACATGTGTTTAGCACAACAAAAACTCATTTTAACAATGTTAAGGAACATGTCCAAACAAATCAACAATACATAATCCATAACCAATAATGGCAACAATGTATATCAAGTAACGCTAAGACTATCGATCCCAGTGTTACAATCAGAGCATGACTCGACACGAACTACTGGCTAGCCTACGAGCTATCCTCATCCAATGAAGTCGCTACATCCTTAATCTGAAATCATCAAAGTAAGGGTGAGTTTCATTCGAATTAATAAGCATTATACAGTCGTAAGCAATAAAATCTCATACTAATTATCATCCACTCAATCATATATGCAATCGGAATTTATTACAACAAACAAGCATCAGTACATAGGCATCATCTATCACACCACACAACATTCAGTTATATCAGACTATAATGCAATGAATGGACTGGCACTAATGCATGTGGTACAAAAATTCGTGAATCACATTCACAGGACTTCTCTCTTCGATACTTCCCTTTAGTCGCTCACACCCCACATGGGCACACGATTAACCTCATCACTCACACCCCACATGGGCACACGATGACTGCCTGCTAATCTCCGCACAATGGGAATTAGTCGTCAAGGATCCGTTCATCAACGAGTCCAATGCAAATGATTTATGAATGAATGCACACATGTCACATACTTATATCATCATCAATCCGATGCTTAACATCGCTTTATCACATCTTACCAATAACGTCACAACAAGTATGTACATGTACAAGCATCATTCAATCATTTATATACGTACACCACAGCAACATAATAACATATACATCATGTTAATGTTAATCTTTACCATAATTCAATTCATCAACAATTTAATCGAATAAATAAAGTAAAATCGGCCACTTCCCGTATTATCACTTTATCAGATAAAGCATTTAATTAGCTTCGCAATGCCCAAAACGGCATATAAATCGGATACTCGGATCAAAAGTTATGGGTTTTTAAAAAATAAAACATTTTTAGAAAATATGTAGCAGAACCCGGTTCGTCCTACATGGGAACCGGTTCCTGGCTGCTTCCCAAAACACGCTTCAGGTTTTTACTATGGGGAACCGGGTTGTCCCTATCTTGGAACCGGTTCATAGCAACCCAGAATCCTCATGTCTCTGTTTTTATAAGGGGGAACCGGTTCGTCCCACATGGGAGCCGGTTCCTACGTACCTGCACAGCCAAATTCACCATTTTGACAGCAAATACCCTATCCCATTTCCCCAATTTCATGTACATACGAATATAACACACAATCATCATCAATTTTTACACCATCACACATTTCAAACAAGTTTTAGACATATATTAACAGCATATATCATAAGTATTATCAAAATAATGCTAAATCATGCGAGTTCATCAAAACCTAACAAAAGTTCCCAAACCCGACACGTACGATTGAACTAAACACCAATCCTAATCAATCCTACTACCTACAAGCGCATAAGGTTTACTAACCCGAAGAATCCCCCCTTACCTCAGAGTCGAATCTTCGAAGGTCTTCTTCTAATTTGGCTCTTCTCTCTTTCATGTGTTCTTCAGTTCTCAGACTCTGTCATATGCCAATATTTCATCATTTTCCACATAATTCCCAAAAATAATTAATTCTAATAATTTAATTAAAAATAATAATTAAATTAATAAACAAGAATTAACGGGGTGTTACAACTCTCCCCCACTAAAAGAGTTTTCGTCCTCGAAAACATACCTCAAACGAAGAGTTCGGGATAGGAGTCCTTCATCTGACTCTCCAGTTCCCACGTAACATTTCCACCTGCAGCTCCTCCCCAAGCTACTCGGACTAAAACTATCTCTTTACCACGTAGTTGCTTTAACTTCCGATCTTCAATCCTCATAGGCAACGCCTCAACTGTCATATTATCTCTCACTTGCACATCATCCACCTGGATTACATGAGACGGATCCGCAATATATTTCCTCAATTGAGATACATGGAATACGTCATGTAGGTTTGCAAGTGTTGTCGGTAAAGCAATACGATAAGCCACCTCTCCTACTCTTTCCGTAATCTAAAACGGACCAATAAAACGCGGCGTCAACTTCTTTGACTTTAGTGCTCGACCAACACCCGTCGTAGGAGTTACTCTCAGAAACACATGATCTCCCTCTTGAAATTCAAGTGTTCTCCGCCTCTTATCATGATAGCTCTTCTGACGACTTTGAGAAGCCTTCATCTTCTCCTGAATCATCTTAATCTTTTCCGTCGTCTCTTGAACAATTTCTGGTCCAATCACTGCACTTTCACCAGATTCATACCAACACAGTGGTGTCCTACACCTCCTACCATACAAAGCTTCAAATGGAGCCATACCAATACTCGAATGGTAGCTATTGTTGTAAGTGACCTCAATCAACGGCAAATAACTATCCCATGCACCACCTTTTTCTAGTACACAAGCACGCAATAGATCTTCCAATGATTGAATCGTCCTTTCAGTTTGACCATCAGTCTGCGGATGATAAGCAGAACTCAACCTCAATTTAGTACCCAAAGCCTTCTGCAACCCTTCCCAAAATCTCGATGTAAATCTTGGATCTCTATCTGACACTATACTCGAAGGAATACCATGCAAACTTACTATTTTCTCAATGTACAACTGTGCCAACCTTTCCATAGAATAATCCATTCTCATCGCTATGAAGTGAGCAGATTTCGTCAGTCTATCCACAATAACCCAAATGGCTTCATAGTTCTTAGTTGTTCTTGGTAACCCAGATACAAAGTCCATGGATATGCTATCCCACTTCCATTTAGGAATAAATAAAGGCTGCATAGTTCCATACGGCTTCTGATGTTCGACCTTTGACTTCTGGCAAGTCAAACAAGAATAAACAAATTCAGCTATTTCCTTTTTCATTCCAGGCCACCAGAATAACTTCTTCAAATCATGGTACATCTTAGTAGCACCAGGGTGAATACTCAATCCACTACGATGTCCTTCTTCCAAGATACTCTTCTTCAGTTCGGTAACATCAGGAACACAAACACGGTCGTCAAATCTCATTATGCCATGCTTATCAATTCTGAATTCACCTCCTTTTCCTTGGTTAATCAAAGTCAATTTGTCAACTAGTCCCACATCATCCTTCTGCCTTTCTCTGATCTCATCAAGAATTCCACTTGTCAGCTTTAGCATACCTAACTTGAGGCTATTCGAAGTGCTTTCACATACCAAACTTAAATCCCGGAATTGCTCAATCAAATCTAGTTCTCGCACCATCAACATCGACATATGCAAGGACTTCCTACTCAAAGCGTCAGCAACGACATTCGCCTTACCCGGGTGGTAATTCAGCCTAAAATCGTAATCTTTAAGGAACTCTAACCACCTCTTCTGCCTCATATTAAGCTCTTTCTGATCAAATAAGTATTTCAGACTCTTATGATCACTAAACACCTCGAATCGTGAACCATAAAGGTAATGTCTCCATAACTTCAACACAAACACCACTGCTGCCAACTCTAAGTCATGAGTCGGGTGATTCTTCTCATGCACTTTAAGTTGTCTCGACGCATAAGTGACCACCTGTTGGTTCTGCATTAGTACACTTCCAAGTCCCATCAATGAAGCATCACAATATACAACAAAAGATTCTGTCGGATTCGGAAAAATTAAAATAGGAGCACTAGTCAGCCTCTTCTTCAACTCTTGGAATCCTTCTTCGCACTTCGAGTCCCAAACGAACGCTTGACCCTTCCTAGTCAACTTCGTTAATGGTAGAGCTAACTTTGAAAATCCTTCTATGAACTTCCGATAGTAACCTGCAAGACCCAGAAAGCTACGAATTTCAGTAACGGACTTCGGGGCTTCCCACTGAGACACGACTTCTACCTTTGCCGGATCTACGACAATACCGTTCTTGGAAATCACATGACCAAGAAAGCTCACTTCACTTAACCAGAAATCACATTTCGACAGTTTGGCATAAAGCTTCTTTTCTTTCAACAGCCCTAGCACAATTCTGAGATGCTCTGCATGTTCTTCTTCACTTTTGGAATATATCAGAATGTCGTCAATGAACACCACGACGAACTTATCAAGATAAGGGTGAAAAATCCTATTCATATATTCCATGAAAACACCAGGTGTGTTAGTAACTCCAAACGGCATCACAGTGTATTCGTAATGCCCATACCTCGTTCTGAACGCAGTCTTTTGAATATCGTCCGTCTTCACACGAATCTGATGATACCCAGATCTCAAATCAATTTTACTGAATATACTAGCTCCGACCAATTGATCCATCAAATCATCAATCCTCGGCAATGGATACCGATTCTTGATAGTAACTTTATTCAGTTGTCTGTAGTCTACACACAACCTCATAGATCCTTCCTTCTTCTTTACCAATAACACCGGTGCACCCCACGGTGACACACTTGGACGAATGAATTCTTTTTCCAACAATTCTTCTAATTGACTCTTCAATTCAGTCAATTCAGATGCCGACATTCTATAAGGTGCCATCGACACAGGATTGGTTCCAGGAACCAACTCAATAGCAAACTCTACTTCCCTTTAAGGTGGTAGCTCTCTAACATGTTCTGGAAAAACTTTTGGAAATTCTCGTACCACTGGTAATTCATTACTCACTATTCTCCTCTTCATTTCCATCGACGCAATTAGCATAAACACAGCTGCCCCGTCTTGAATTGCTTCACCCACTTGTCTTGCAGTCATTGCCAACTCATCGACATTAACTTCTTCAGGAAAGATGACCGTCTTCGTAAAACAATTAATATGAACTCGGTTAAATTGCAACCAGTTCATCCCCAAAATAATGTCAAGTTGTTCAAGTGGAAGGCACACTAAGTCCATTCCAAACTTTCTACCAAATATATCAACAGGACAGTTCAAACATGCAGATGAAGTGGTCACTGAACCCGACGCAGGAGTGTCAATAACCATACTTCCATTAATCTTTGATATCTCTAAATTTAACCTCTTAGCACAATCCAATGAAATAAACGAGTGAGTCGCACCAGTATCAGTAATCGCAATTAAAGGTGTGTTATGTATGAAACACGTACCTTTAATCAGTCTATCCTCCGGAGAAGTTTCTGATCCAGACAAAGCAAAGACTTTCCCTCCAGACTGGTTCTTCTTTGGCTTGGTGCACTGCGGACTGATATGACCCTCTTCGCCACAGTTATAGCAAGTTACAGTTCTCATTTTGCAGTCAGCAGCAATATGACCCATTCTATTACACTTGAAGCATTTCCTTTTCTCGCGCTTACACTCGTTCCTCTTATGCCCTGGTTCACCACAGTTATAGCACCTAACGGGAGCGCCAGAATCTCCCCCACTAGGCCTTTTCCAATCACCATCTCTTGGGTTTCCTCTACCATATGGTTTACCTCTGTCCATAGGCTTCTTACCCTTCTTATCAACTAACTCGCGAGAGTGAGATGATTTCAGCTTAAGACTATCTTCCTCAAAGATCCTGCTACAGTCCACCAAATCAGCAAATCGGCGAATTCTTTGATACCTGATACCCTGTTTGATCTCGTCACGAAGACCATTCTCAAACTTGATACACTTAGATAATTCTCCAGCTGCATCGTTGGTGTAGTGTTTGTAGTACTTAGTCAATTCCACAAATTTGGAAGCATATTCCGGCACTGTCATACTACCCTGTTTCAGCTCCAAGAACTCAATTTCCTTCCTTCCCCTCACATCTTTAGGAAAGTACTTCCTCAGAAATTCCCTCTTGAATATGGCCCAAGTGATTGCGATTCCATCAGAATCCAATTCAGTCCTAGTAGTAACCCACCAATCATCAGCTTCTTCTAATAGCATGTGAGTACCGTACCTCACCTTCAGATTTTCTGCACGATCGATCACTCGGAAGATCCTCTCGATCTCTTTCAACCATTTCTGAGAACCATCAGGGTCATGGGTGCCTCTGAACAGTGGAGGGTTGTTCCTCTGAAAGTTGTTCAACTGCCTGTCAGCACCAATCACAGCTCCATTAGCATTCCCTCCCAATACACCAGCAATCATGCCTAGAGCCTCTGCAATAGCGTCATCGTTCCTTCCACCTCTTCCAGCCATTGTTCTGCTCAATCACAAAACAATCTCGTTAGGATAAAGGTATCAACAGTGTTTACCTTACACGAGTCGCATACAAGGGAATACTGACACTAAGACTCTGACTCTAACGACCGACTATGCTCTGATACCACTATTGTAACACCCTTCTAAACCCCCGCGGAAATATAATAAAAATCAGAGTAAATTTTCAGCAAGGATGCTACAATTAATAAAATAAACAAAATACCAAGTCGTTTGTCATGCTTTATTCGAATTAAACCAAATATCAAACACGTGTTTAGCACAGCGGAAACTCATTTTAACAATGTTAAGGAACATGTCCAAACAAATCAACAATACATAATCCATAACCAATAATGGCAACAATGTATATCAAGTAACGCTAAGACTATCGATCCCAGTGTTACAATCAGAGCATGAATCGACACGAACTACGGGCTAGCCTACGAGCTATCCTCACCCAATGAAGTCGCTACATCCTTAATCTGAAATCATCAAAGTAAGGGTGAGTTTCATTCGAATTAATAAGCATTATACAGTCATAAGCAATAAAATCTCATAGTAATTATCATCCACTCAATCATATATGCAATCGGAATTTATTACAACAAACAAACATCAGTACATAGGCATCATATATCACACCACACAACATTCAGTTGTATCAGACTATAATGCAATGAATGGACTGACACTAATGCATGTGGTACCAAAATTCGTGAATCACATTCGCAGGACTTCTCTCTTCGATACTGCCCTTTAGTCGCTCACACCCCACATGGGCACACGACTAACCTCATCGCTCACACCCCACATGGGCACACGATGACTGCCTGCTAATCTCCGCACAATGGGAATTAGCCGTCAAGGATCCGTTCATCAACGAGTCCAATGCAAATGAATTATGAATGAATGCACACATGTCACATACTTATATCATCATCAATCCGATGCTTAACATCGCTTTATCACATCTTACCAATAACGTCACAACAAGTATGTACATGTACAAGCATCATTCAATTATTTATATACGTACACCACAGCAACATAATAACATATACATCATGTTAATGTTAATCTTTACCATAATTCAATTCATCAACAATTTAATCGAATAAATAAAGTAAAATCGGCCACTGCCCGTATTATCACTTTATCAGATAAAGCATCTAGTTAGCTTCGCAACGCCCAAAACGGAATATAAGTCAGATACTCGGATCAAAAGTTATGGGTTTTTAAAAAATAAAACATTTTTAGAAAATATGCAGCAGAACCCGGTTCGTCCTACATGGGAACCGGTTCCTGGCTGCTTCCCAAAACACGCTTCAGGTTTTTACTATGGGGAACCGGGTTGTCCCTATCTGGGAACCGGTTCCCAGCAACCCAGAATCCTCATGTCTCTGTTTTTATAAGGGGGAACCGGTTCGTCCCACATGGGAACCGGTTCCTACGTACCTGCACAGCCAAATTCACCATTTTGACAGCAAATACCCTATCCCATTTCCCCAATTTCATGTACATACGAATATAACACACAATCATCATCAATTTTTACACCATCACACATTTCAAACAAGTTTTAGACATATATTAACAGCATATATCATAAGTATTATCAAAATCATGCTAAATCATGCGATTTCATCAAAACCTAACAAAAGTTTCCAAACCCGACACGTACGATTGAACTAAACAACAATCCTAATCAATCCTACTACCTACAAGCGCATAAGGTTTACTTACCCGAAGAATCCCCCCTTACCTCAGAGTCAAATCTTCGAAGGTCTTCTTCTCCTTTGGCTCTTCTCTCTTTCACGTGTTCTTCAGTTCTCAGACTCTGTCCCTTTTGCTTCTACCTCCTCTTTTCCCAATTTCCTTTATTTTATGAAAAATAAAATATCTTAATGGGCTTGCTTAGTTAACACCCCCCCTTCTGCTAACTACTACACTAAGCCCAATGCCAATATTTCATCATTTTCCACATAATTCCCAAAAATAATTAATTCTAATAATTTAATTAAAAATAATAATTAAATTAATAAACAAGAATTAACGGGGTGTTACACCATTCATCAGGTCCTCAAGAAACTAGACATAGGAGATAGAATCGTATCTTAGGCTATCAATTTGTCTGAGTATAACGTTGAATATATACCCAAAGGAAGAATCATGTCACATGTACTGGAGAATTTTCTGACATAATTCAATTTACAGGTAGGCGAGGTGACTACCTCTGCCTAGACGCTTTCAGTAGACGATGCCTCCAACATGAAGATAAATGGCACATGGATATGCTAGATGAACAAGACAATCTATTGATCAACCAGTCATTGAAATTCGAGTTCAAGGCTATCAATAATCAAGTTAAATATGAAGCTCTCATAATCGGCATAGCCCTTGCAATACATGTAGGCTTATCAACTTTAAAGCAAAGAGTGACTCCTAACCAGTGGAAAAACAAGTTGTTGGGGAATACCAGACGAAAGATCCCCAACACATCAAATATCTAAAAAAAGTAAGTGATTTTTTTAGTGTCATAAAACTTTTGAGATAATGCATGTGCTTATGCAGTAGAATTTCAGGGCGGACATGCTTTCCAAGCTTGACATCTCAAAGAAAATAGGGTACAACCATATTATAATTTAAGAGACGATCACCATTCATAGCATTGAGGCGGGCGAGATGAATATTGTCGAAGTCGCCCAGTCTTCCAGTTGGATGATGCCTATAATACACTATCTTTAATTGGATGGATTTCCACAAGACGGGTTGGAGGAAAAGAAAATTCCCAAGTGTGCACTAAAGTACCTTCTAATGTTATGAAGGCTCTAAAAAATTGGAAGGGTCTCTCCCATGTTAAGGTGCTTAGGGGAATACGGAATCTCCCTAGTCCTTGCTAAAGTGAATCAAGGGGCTTGACGGAGTCACATTGGCGGACAATCCCTAGCTCACAAGCTGTTGAAGGTGGGTTATTATTGGCCTACCCTAATAAAAGAAATTATGTGTTTGTCAGGAAATGTGAAAAATTCCAGAGACATGCCAATCTTCACCATGCACCAACTAAACTCCTTCATTTTTTCACGACGCCCTAGCCATTTTCCACTGGAACATGGACATTCTAGGTCCTTTTACCCTTGACTTAAGGTCAGCTAAAGTTCCTGATCGTTGGAGTAGATTATTTCACAAAATGGAAAGAGGTTGAATTCGTATCCAAGATTGCAACAAAAAGGGTCTGACATTTTTATTGGAAGAGGATTATCATTTCGGACAACGAAACTCACTTCACCAACATTATCGTGGTTGATTCTTGTCACGGGCGAATGGGCAAGTGGAATAAACAAATAAAGTAATACTGAAATGGATCAAGAAGAAATTGGATCACGCCAAAGGATTATGGATTAAGATGTACTTTCGATCTAGTCGACAAAGCAAGAGATGTTTCCCACATTTCATAATTCACGACCAAGAAAACGGTGACCAAAAGATATAACTCTAAAGTGGTTCAAAGATAAATGCATGAGGGGAACCTTGTGCTGAGACAAGTCTTCATGCCTACACAGTATGATAAACTAGAACTCAACTGGGAATGACCATATCGCATATACCAAAAGCTACCTTATGGTGCCTACAAGCTCGAGGATCTAGATGGACTCTTCATTCTCATAACTTGGAACTCAATAACTCTAAGATATTATTATTGTTGGTTGTTAGAAAGGCGAGTCGCCTCGAGATGCATGAATCTCTTTGAAAGTAATTTTATTAGGTGTAACAGATTATTTTGGTTTTTTTTTAGTTTAAATGATGGATATCCACAGGAAGATCCTTTCCACCTTAAAAAGGGAAATATAAATGTTGGACTTCCAAAGGGAGATCGTTGTCTCCTTAAAAATGATAATATGAATGTTAGACTTCCACAAGAAGATCATTACCACCTTTAAAAGGCAATATGAACATTTGACTTCCTAAGTAAGATCCTTCATGTCATAGAAATGGGCAATATAAACTTTGTCTCAATAATACATCTCAACTAAACTCTCGCCTGAAGGACTCAACTAAAATCTTGCCTAAGAGACTCAACTAAAGTCCCACCTGAGGGACTCAACTAAAGTATTGCCTAAGGCACTTGATCAGTTCATTTTGATGCACATTCCTCTACGGTTGTACTTATACATTTCCATGGTTTGCTTGTCTTATTTTTGTATTTAATAATGTTTTTATATTTTAAATTATTTTTATTGTTATTTGATTTTCGTATTTAATTTTCAGCTTTAACAGTCTGCACGGAAACGATCATAACTGGAGTTCCAGAAGTCTGATTGAGGCGTTCTAATAATCGACGGAAAGCTAAGAGAAAGAGCTACAATTCTTATGTTGGAGTCGAAGTCAGAATCGGACTGTAGAAGAGCCAGAAAATTCGTTGAAGTTGCAGCACTAGTTATAGTTAAGTTTCAGGTCAATTAGTTTTGGGCCTGGGTCGTCTGTTTGACCCAGCTGGATTGTAAAACGGGTTGTGCTATTGTCCCTTAGGTTAGCAGCCGCGGTACAGTAGCAACTATATACTATTTCACGAAAAATCAAGGTTGTACGAATTGATCCATGGCGAACTAATCCCTGCTGAGTTAATCTGCTGTAATTCGGATTCCAAACTTGAGGTTTATACAATTTCACAATTCATTTTCTATTCATATCAATTCTGTTTATGTTGTTTGTTTGCTTAATTCAAATCATCATATATAGTTTTGTTAATTTGATTGATTTATGTTTTCCTACAATCGAATGCGTATTATCGTTTGCTTAATCCGTTAATCCGCTGATTTTATTAACCGTTTGCTTAATTCGGTGAAAAGAGAAACATAATTCTTATAATTTCTATCTCGCTTGTGGATTGTTGTTATGATCAAATATGAATAGATTCCGCTTAGGACAGTGATATTGTAGTAATCGATGATAGATAGGAACTGAAACAGCAGATTAGCTTAACTCCATAATCACTTATTTTCAAAACAGCTTATTTCAGAATCACTTATTTTAAGCACTTTTCTTCTTACAATCGAACCAAACCAACCCCCCCCCAATTCGATTTCAGTTAGTAAATTCAAGAATCCTTGTGAGACGATATTCGAGTTACCGTTACCGTCGTTACTATAGTTTTGCAAATTAACTCGTTTTTGACCCGCGTGCGACAGCGGATCAAATTGGCGCCGTTGCCGGGGATTCTTGTCGTTATTAACTGATATTAGAGTCATAGGTTTAGTGTTTATGCGTTTAGGCCATAGGTTCCTCGCGGTTTCGGCCATAACGCCATTTTGAGTCGAAAAAATGTTTTTTTTTGGAAATTGAGTCTGATCGATAATCAGTTTTTGCCTACTGGGAGGAGAAAAATCGTGCGATCAATACTCCCTTACTCTAAAAGAGTAAGGGAATTCGACCCCAAATCTCCAAATTCATCGTTTTTCTATTTTTAATGAATTTTTTACTATTTTCATAGAGTCGAAAAAATCCAAAAAATTCTCAAAATTCTTATTTTGCTTCAGTAGATTAAATTTTGTGTTTTTGTATTTTTCTGAATTTATTTTAATAGTTTTCCTTCTTTCTATTTGTTTTTGCCTGTATGGGACATGACTCATATTTCTGTGTTTGTTGAAACCATGGCTGAACAAAGAAATTTGACGCAGTTGGGTGCCCTTGATGCGAACTATAATGGTTTATGCATTGAGTATCCTGCGGCTGAGGCACCTTTTGAATTGGAATATGGTTTAACACATTTGTTGCCTAGGTTTAATGGTTTTGCAGGTGAGGATCCGCCGCATATGCATCTGAATGAATTTCAGGTTGTGTGCTCTGCACCTTCCGAACCTTCACTAGAGGATATTGTCAAACAAATGGCTGCAAATAATCTTCAGTATCAACAACACATAGATTCTACTCTTCATACTTTGCAAACACAGATTGGACAACTTGCCACTTTGATGAATGCCATGCAGCAAGCTCAAGGAGCAAACCAACAACCCTTGGATGAGCAATCCATTTTTCAAATAGAGTTGCTTTCTGAAAATGTTGATGATATTTGTACTGATTCGTTTGCAGATGATTTTCCATCATTGTCTGGTTTTGATGATGTTTACTCTTGTGATGTTTGTACTGACACTAGTATTTGCTCTGTTTGTGCTGAAATTGAGCTTGCCTTGCAAAATGATATTCTTACTGCAGATGAGGTTGCAAATGAAGTTGTTCATGTAGATGAAGCTCTCGACACCCCGGCTGCCCGGAACAAACCATCCATTGAACAACCACCTTCCCAAGAGCTGAAACCAATTCCTGAAAATCTTAAATATGCTTATTTAGAGATGAATGAAAAACTTCCGGTTATAATTTCTTCTAAACTTTATTTTGATCAAGAAAGTAAGTTTTTGCAGGTTTTGAAGAAGCATAACAAAGGAATTGGATGGACCTTGGATGACATTTATGATATTAGTTTGTCCATGTGTGTGCATAGGATCTCACTTGAAGATGCAGCAAAAGTAGTGAGGCAGCCCCATAACCTTTGGTTCCTTGATGTTGTGAAAGATGAGAGCACCTTCACGTGCCCATTTGACACTTTTACTTTTAGAAGAACATTCTTTGATCCTGGAATAAAAGGAGAAGGAGCTAAACTACTTTTTAAGGACGATGAGCATTACCAAAAGCTACTCCATGAGAGCTCCACTTTGGAAGAAGAGAATATAGAAGACCTCTCTTTGGGAAAGGCAGCTTATGTGATCACTTATCCTCCTTGACTACTCGGGTGTGTTCTTTCCTTTCTCTCACTCTTATTTTATATTAATGTTCTTTCATTGAGGACAATGTATGTCTTAGGTGTGGGGGAGAGAATCATTTATTTGTTTTGTTTTCTTTCAAATTTTTTTTTGTTTTTGTTTTAATTTCAACCAATAAAAAAATGCATCTTCTTGAAAGCTTTAGGCTATAGACTGATTTGAGTCGAGTTTGCGGAGACGTGGGAAAAATTCACAAGATCGGTATCGTTCTAACACCGTAAGTCTCCTGCATATGGAAATCAATTTGAATTTTTTATTATGTTTTAGCCTTAAATTCTCATTCTCTGACAGCTCTTGCGTAGTTTATTTCAGCAGTCGGCACCATCTCTCACACACTTTACGCAGGAAGCCGATGAATATAAGTGAATGTTCCGAAAAGAAAAGAAAAAAAAAGAGAAAAGAAAAAGGTAATACACCTTCTAAGTTTGGTGATCCTCACCCGGTCACTTAACCCAACGGTTGTGTAATCTTAAAAAAAAAAGTTTTCAAAACTCTTTGTTAGTTGGTTCAGCGGTTTCTGGTGCTGAACTTGGTAGGGAGGATTACGGTCCGATCCCCCGCAACTACATCTGAGTAAGCAAAGGGTTATGCCACGCAAGTACCGGAACCCCGTGCAAAAGGATCAGAGTCACTAACCGGTCGTCCTGCTATAAGTGTGTGGAGATAACGGGCTTAATGTGATTGCGCCTGAATGAAAAAGAGCAAAAAGGATGAGTAAGTTAGGCTATGGTATAATAATATGATTTGAATTGGTTTGTGTATTTAGGAGGCTTATGTCTGCATATCTGTGGTTAGTGTTCTTACGATGTCCTTAGTGTGCAAGATTAGTACCTGTCGATGCAAACTTACCCAAAGAAGATTGATAGCCTAGGATGAGTAACTGTTGATGTATTTCTGCTTTCTTTGTTTTGTTTTTCATTTTGCTCGGAGTGCAAAAGTTCAAGTGTGGGGGAATTTGATCAGTTCATTTTGATGCACATTCCTCTACGGTTGTACTTATACATTTCCATGGTTTGCTTGTCTTATTTTTGTATTTTATAATGTTTTTATATTTTAAATTATTTTTATTGTTATTTGATTTTCGTATTTAATTTTCAGCTTTAACAGTCTGCACGGAAACGATCATAACTGGAGTTCCAAAAGTCCGATTGAGGCGTTCTAATAATCGACGGAAAGCTAAGAGAAAGAGCTACAATTCTTATGTTGGAGTCGAAGTCAGAATCGGACTGTAGAAGAGCCAGAAAATTCGTTGAAGTTGCAGCACTAGTTATAGTTAAGTTTCAGGTCAATTAGTTTTGGGCCTGGGTCGTCTGTTTGACCCAGCTGGATTGTAAAACGGGTTGTGCTATTGTCCCTTAGGTTAGCAGCCGCGGTACAGTAGCAACTATCGACTATTTCACGAAAAATCAAGGTTGTACGAATTGATCCATGGCGAACTAATCCCTGCTGAGTTAATCTACTGTAATTCGGATTCCAAACTTGAGGTTTATACAATTTCGCAATTCATTTTCTATTCATATCAATTCTGTTTATGTTGTTTGTTTGCTTAATTCAAATCATCATATATAGTTTTGTTAATTTGATTGATTTATGTTTTCCTACAATCGAATGCGTATTATCGTTTGCTTAATCCGTTAATCCGCTGATTTTATTAACCGTTTGCTTAATTCGGTGAAAAGAGAAACATAATTCTTATAATTTCTATCTCGCTTGTGGATTGTTGTTATGATCAAATATGAATAGATTCCGCTTAGGACAGTGATATTGTAGTAATCGATGATAGATAGGAACTGAAACAGCAGATTAGCTTAACTCCATAATCACTTATTTTCAAAACAGCTTATTTCAGAATCACTTATTTTAAGCACTTTTCTTCTTAAAATCGAACCAAACCAACCCCCCCCCCCCAATTCGATTTCAGTTAGTAAATTCAAGAATCCTTGTGAGACGATATTCGAGTTACCGTTACCGTCGTTACTATAGTTTTGCAAATTAACTCGTTTTTGACCCGCGTGCGACAGCGGATCAGCACTCAACTAAAGTCTTGCCTATGGGGCTCAACTAAAGCCTCTCCAGATGAACCCAACTATAGTCTTGCCTAAATGACTCAACTAAAGTCTCTCCAGAGAGACTCAACTAAAAGTATCTCCTGGGACACGATAAAGTCTCGCTTAAGGGACTTGACTAAAGTTTCGTTGGAGAGATTCCACTTAAGCCTCGTTTAAAAGGCTCCATTTAAGGTTCCATTCAGGGAGATCGAATTAATGAGATGAAACTAAAACACTTCCTGCTTTACTAGCACTCGTGTATGAGGGATTGTGTAGTGGTTTATTTTAAAAAGCCCCCCTCCCCAAGGGGGGTGAAGAAGAGGCATGGGACTCAGCATCTTTCCCATGGCTCCTTCATGGTCTCCCTTTTCTTAGTTTAAGCACGCGTTTTTGGATGGGACGCCCTTTCTTCAGATATTTTGCTTGAGTCTTTCGTGATTTTCTTGAGCCGCATGATTATGGGAATAATGTATTTCTAGTTCGCAGTGACAAAGAGAAAGTGGTGGAAACCATGTACACTCCCCTAAATAACAGGGATTAGTTATCCACTCTCATAGTTTCTTGGGAGGGATTGCTACTCCTATTGAGCATAGCATCCAGACCCAATATGGCTATGAATATCTCAGTCTTAGAGTTGGGAAGGACAATCTCATTCTCACACAAAAAACAACATATAAAGAGAGTTTCACCCTCTACGTGAGTTAGCTCTCAATCCTACAACAAATTCAAAAGCCTCTTACAGCCCTTGACCACTAGTGGTTGTTACGTATTGTACTTTTAGCAAATACATATTATCCTTCTAAATTATAAAATCATTTAAAGTTCAAAAGAAATACGCATAAATAACTAAGTTAAACGAGTGTAAATTATTATAGGTGTGTGATTTAATTTATGGCGGCAATATTTAGTTATATTATATATTAATGTAAACAACTTGTTGATATTTATAAATAAATAACTTTTATAATCCAATAACTTATAAAGTAATAATTAGTAAAAAGAATGGAAAATGATTGTAGAATTGAAAAATGGAAAGAATAAAAGTATATAAATTTTGTGATTGGATTATGAATCAATAACTTAAATTAAAAATCAATAATTTAAGAAAACACACCATATAAGTTTTTTTTTCGGAAATCTTGGTATTTGGCCTTACAACCGACTAATCTAAGAGGGACCAATCCCACACCGTCCACTAGCAGGGACTTCGTTTAAAGCCAGAACAAAGTTTTGTATGGACTGGCCCCCGTAAGGATTGATAGCACCTAGCAGGATTCGAACTCAAAATTTTGAGAAAAGCACACTCTCAAAACCCAAATCTCCACCGCTAAGCTAACCAGTTTAAAAGATGAAGTGCTATATTCTAACAATTAAATACTAACGATTTGTCATTAAAAAAATTGAGACACAAGTTTCCTCTTAAAAAAAATTAAAAGACCAATAAAACAATTCCTTATAAAAAGAATGGAAAGAGATTGTTAAATCGAGAATATAGAAGCCATTTGTTGAAATGGATAGAATGAAAAATATATAAAACTTTGTAATTGACCATGATCCTTCCAAAATAAAAAATCATTCAAAGGATAAAAAATGAAACACCAAAGAAATTTAAAGGATGCGGTGTTATAAAGTAAAGAGTATTGCTATTCTTACACCATTTATTACACCAAATACTTACACCAAACACTGTTCACCGTATTTGGTTAATGCAGTGTAAAAACTTGATTAATGCAGTACTGAAGTTGGTTAATGTAACATACATGTATTAAAAATAATTTTTAGCAGTCACCAAACTTGGTTAATGCTGTGTAAAAACTTGGTTAATGCAGTAATAAAGTTGGTTAATGCAACATTCAGGTATTAAAATTAATTTTTAGCAGTCATCAAACTTGGTTAATGCAGTGTAAAAATTTGGTTAATGCAGTAATGAAGTTGGTTAATGCACTTTCAGGTATTAAAAATAAATGTCCGTACATGAATAGTATTCGTCCGTACATGAATAGTATTCGTCCGTACATGAACAGTGTCGTCCGTACATGAACAGTGTCGTCCGTACATACGGTGTAGGTGTAAGAATTGGTGTAAGAATAGCATTTTTGTAAACTAAAAAGTAACTAATGACAATTTCCCACTAAACAAACTTAAAACACAAGTTTGGTTTTATAAAATTAATTTGACCCATAAAATAATCCTTAATAAAAAAACGGAAAAAAATTAAAATATATAAAATAAAAAAAATCATTCACAGGTTAAAAAAGACACACCATTTAAGTTTAAAGAATGAAAATATATATAGTAACAATTAATTATTAATAATTTTTCATTAAATAAAATAAAATACAAATTTTATTAAAAAAATTGACCTCCAGATCTATAGACTTACTCCTGATCTCATTTATCATATAGAGGACGTATAATATAATAATGATATAATATGAGAATGATATTTTTATGTGAGAACTTGAGAATAAATTTTAATCATTAAATTTTAAAATAAATATTGAAGATTATGTGTCATTTTTTTCTTCCATTATTAAAATAAATGATGGAGAAGAGAGAAAGAAATGACATATAATCTTCACCCTTTATTTTAAAATCAAATGGTTCAGATTATTCTAATGTTCTCACATAAATATCACCTTCTCATAATATACGTCGTGTATATATATATATATATATATATATATATATATATATATATATATATATATATATATATATATATATATATATATATATATATATATATATATATATATATATATATAGGGGACGACTCAAGTGAGAACAAGTGAGAACACTTGGTTATTATGAGAAATGAGAACAATGAATCACGACCATTAAATTTTGATTTTGTTGACTTTAATGGACTGGATTGATTTCTCTTTCTATAATCCTTAATATTTATTTTAAATCAATCTAGAAAGAGAAACCAATCCAGTCCATTAAAATCAACAAAATTAAAATTTAACGATCATGATTCATTGTTCTCATTTCTCATAATAACCAAGTGTTCTCACTTGAGTCGTCCCCATATATATATATATATATATATATATATATATATATATATATATATATATATATATATATATATATATATATATATATATATATATATATATATATATATATATATTATTTTAATCTAATGGTTATTACTATGGTCTCCTCCAAATTTGTAATAAATATATTCCATTTTATCAAGTCATGATAAATTCCTCTATAAATTAAAAAACTTTCACTCACTTTTTCTAACAATTCATATATTTATTCATATTTAAGAAATTATAATTCTAAAAATTCTTATGTTTATAATAAAAAATTCATCTTATTTTTAAACACATTTCATTTATTAAAATTAAATTCTATTGATTTGATTTAAAATAGTTGATAAATTTGTTATATTTTTGAAATAGAATATAAAATAATACCAGTATAAAAAGTATAAAACTTAAATAACAATAATGAGTATATAGTAATTTAGTTGTGAAATGAGAAAAAAAATAAAAGATATTTAAAGTTAATTTTTAAAAAGAATTTAAAGAAAATTTATCTATTTCATTGTTCAGTTTATATTTTTTTTATTGGCAAAATAACTATAATATACTCGTTACTTATTAATTGAATTTTTTTCTTATTTTTTTCAAATACATTGAACTATGATATTAATAAGTTTATCAATAGTAAAATAATCTTAAAAAATACTTTTTTTTTTTAAAACGGATAAAACTCCAAATAATAAGTAATGAGTACATAGTAATTACATTGTATATCGGAAAAAAAATTATAAAGTGACAACTTTTAAACAAATTTCAGTTTACTTTTATATTTTTGTTGTTTTTTTAATTTATAACTAACTTATTTTATGTACTCATTATTGTTATTAATATTTTTTATTTTAAATACATATTTTTATCATTATTTCGTATTCTATTTCAAAATGTATCAATTTTATTATATATTTTAGTTAAAAAGAATAGAATTTAATTTATAGGAAATGAAATTTTTATAAAAATAAGATGAAATTATTATTTTTATTAAAATATATATTATTTTTTTAAAGAAATATTTAAAATCACATTTGTTTTTAAATATGAATAAATATGTAAATTGTTAGAAACAGTTAGAGAAAATTATTTTAATTTATAAAAGAAATGTATTAAGTTTTGATAAAATAATATACTTATTACAAGGCCGGTCCTTTGAATTTTGATGTCTTGGGCGAATCAAAAGAGTGGTGCCCCTATATTTTTTTAATAATTAATACATAAAGATAAAAAAAAATAATTGAATAAAAAACACATTTTCATTTGACATTGTGCAAAAAGAATACAAGTATTGATCTTTGAATCAATGTTTATACTTTATACTACATCAAAATATAAACCACTATAAAGAGAGTTATTCTTCTTCTTTTTCTTCTTCTTCTTGATCTGATCTTTTTTCCTATAAAAATTTGACCAAACCTTTAAAATTATTTAAATATCATCCTCTTAGTATTTTATTTGCAAAATCATTAATAATTTGGTCATAATCAAGGTTCTTCAAAAAACTATTTTCAATTGAAATCAACGTAAGACTATTTAATATATCTTGTGACTTAATAGATCTCAAATAAGATTTTAATAATTTTAATTTAGAAAAACTTCTTTAAAGCAGATGCAACATTGATAAGAATAGTCAATATTATTCTATAAGCTATCCATGCATTAGAAAAATAATTAAAAATCTTTAAAGAACTCAATATCATATAGCCTGATTTTGATTCAACTGTTAAAACTTCTCTAATAACTTTCAATTCTTCAAACAAAATTTTCCCATCAAGATCAACAGCTTAATCCAAATTTGATACCGTCGGAAGATTTTTAACCTTTCAAATAACATTATCAATAATATAAAATATTCTCTATATCATTATTTTAATTTTAGTGTCTCAATTAAATTCGTTAGTTGCTAAAATTATGGATATATTAATTGATTACATTTTAGGGGAATTAATGCATTGTATTCTATATTTTATTTATGCGAAATTATATTCTTTTATTAATTTTGACTTTGTAGTGCCCCTATAATTTTGTTAGTAAGTATTTTTTATTATAAAAAATTTTCTTTTAATATATAAAGGAGTAAAAAAAAAATTTTGGTGCCCCTAAAATTATGAGGTTCAGGGGCTCCCGCCCTGCGAGCTCATGCTCAAGGTCACCCTGACTTATTATCATTATTATCATATGTGGGTGGAGACTATAGTAATAATCATTAGATTGAAATAAAATGAAGAGTTAAAAAGAGTGTAATTATTAGTGTAATTTATCGGTGTAATTTAACCCTCCAAATTTTAACCCTATATTTTTTTCAACCTTATATATCTTTTAATATTTTTAAAATGTTAAATATATTTAAAAAATATTTGAAAAAACGCTTTATAGGTCTGTGAAGAAAACGAGTAACACCTAACGAGTTGAACTGAATTGTTCGTGAACATAAAACGAGTCGAGTTTAAACTCAAAAATATGTTCGTGTTGAATTCGAGCCAAGTTTTGAACTAAAGTAGTTCCTATTAAATCGACCTGAACTGGGACGAATTCGACTCAATTATATTCATTTCAAGTCCTAACCACAGACTAATCCATAATAAAAAGAATTGAAAAAATTGAAAGCATGTATGAAATCAAAAGAATAAAAATATATAATAATTTTGTTAATGCATTATGATCCTTCTAAAATTAAAAATTATTAAAAGGTTAAAAAAACACATTAAAGAAGTTTAAAAAATAAAGTGTTATATACTAACAATTAACTACTAAGAATTTGTCATTAAAAAAATTGAAATTCAAGATTGGTTATAAAAAAATAAAATTTGACTCATAACATAATCAATAATAAGAAATAGGAAAAAAACCGGTTGAATTGGAAAAATCGAAAGCATGACTGAAATGCAAAGAATAAAAATATATAGAGTTTTTGAAATTGGATTATGATTCTTCTAAAATGGAAAATAATTCAAAAGTAAAAAAATACACCAAAGAAGTTTTATATTTAGAGTAATGCTATTCATACACTCAATTGTTACACCAATACTTATACCAAACATTTGTCACTAAATTTGGTTAATGCAATGTAAAAATTTGGTTAATTCAGTAATAAAGTTGGTTAATGCAACATCCAGGTATTAAAAATAATTTTTAGCAGTCACCAAACTTGGTTAATGCAGTGTAAAAACTTGGTTAATTCGGTAATAAAGTTGGTTAATGCAATATCCAGGTATTAAAAATTTTTTTAGCAGTCATCAAACTTGGTTAATGCAGTGTAAAAATTTGGTTAATGAAGTAATGAAGTTGGTTAATGCACGCCCAGGTATTAAAAATAAACGCCCGTACATGAATAGTATCCGTCCGTACATGAACAGTGTCGTATGTACATGAACAGTGTCGTCCGTACATGAACAGTGTCGTCCGTACATACAGTGTAGGTGTAAGATTTGGTGTAAGAATAGCATTTCTGTTATATTTATATAGGATTACGACACACCAAAACCCAAACCAATTGAGATGGCCATTTCAAAGGTTCATTTTGGTGGTATTATATCAATCTTACTCATTTCTTTTGTCATAGGATAAAATCTCATAAATTATGACAACAAAAGGCTTGTTCCACCAATAGAATCACCATCATCACCAAATAAGTCTAAAACACAAAATTTTGATTCCATCAAAAATGAAATAAAAAGGCTTGTTCCATCAGCTCCAAATAAGTCTCCAACGGATAACTCTGTGTTCAATTATAAAACTGAAAGACGTGTTCCATCAGGTCCAGACCCAAAACAACCACCCCCATCACCAAATAAGCCTCAAACACATAATTTTGAATTCAACTATGAAATCAAGAGACGTGTTCCATCAGGTCCAGATCCAAAACAACCACCCCCGTCATTGGATATGCTTCCAACACAATATTCTGAACCCAACAATGAAATCAAAAGACGTGTTCCATCAGGTCCAGACCCAAAACAACCACCCCCGTCACTAAATAAGCCTCAAACACATAATTTTGAATTCAACTATGAAATCAAAAGACGTGTCCCATCAGGTCCAGATCCAAAACAACCACCCCCGTCAATGGATAAGCTTCCAACATAATATTCAAAATTCAACTATGAAATCAAAAGACGTGTTCCATCAGGTCCAGATCCAAAACAACCACCCCCATCAATGGATAAACTTCCAACACAATATTCAGAATTCAACTATGAAATCAAAAGACGTGTTCCATCAGTTCCAGATCCAAAACAACCACCCCTGTCAATTGATAAACTTCCAACACAATATTCAGAATTCAACTATGAAATCAAAAGACGTGTTCCATCAGGTCCAGACCCAAAACAACCACCCCCATTAATGGATAAGCCTCAAACAGATAACTCTGAATTCTATGAAATCAAAAGACGTGTTCCATCAGGTCCAGATCCAAAACAACCACCTCCATCACTAAATAAACCTTGAACATTGAATTATAATTTCAACTATGTAGGGCATGTGAAATAAGGTCTATATCCAATAAAATCACCCTCTATACATAAATATGCTTCAAGCACTATTGATTCAATTCTTGTTATGATATCTCGTTTTAAAAAATTATAAAGAAAAAATAGTTTTCTCTATGTTCTGATATACAAGAAGTTTTGACTATGAATCGCCAATATAATCAATAAATTAAATTGTCTTAGTTTATGGTGATTAATTTATGCATTTTAGTAGTTACAATGTTCGCATACATATATACTATATAAATAATAATGTTTTTTTAGATTAATTTATGGTGATCAATTTATTTTATTGTATGTGTTTTTTATTTATAAAAACTAACTATGTCCCTAAACCAACCGATGTGGGACTCTAGAAATCGTACTCATCCTACCATTCACTTAACCTCCTTCTGCAACTATTTTCTTTGCCTCCTAATGAAATATATCTTGCCTCCATCCCTTTCAACCAAGCTTCGAACCTATTGGCATAATTTAATACCTTCTCAGATAATCCCATATAAAACGTAATGTATTCCAAATCTTTCTATTTCTTCGTGATTGCATGAGAATGTCCCGATGTTTGAAAATTGCTTTGAGAATCCTAGAGCAATGAGGATTAGGACGAAAAGTAGCAGGATCTGACTTTTTTAGGCAGTAGGAATGTATCCAACTAATCCAAAGCCTATCATTCTTTTCACAAACATTCCAAAGGAGCTTACCAATGGTTGGTATGTTCCATTCCAAGAGAGAGATCACGTTCAGACCACCTGCAGAAATAGGGTCAGTAATATGGTCCCATGCAACTGGAGCTTTTTTGGATATATTTTCTTTTCCAGTCCATAAAAAGCTCCTGCAAATACCACTAATGTGTGCTATAACATTTTTAGGCAACAGAAAAATTTGAATCCAAAAATTTGCAATGGAGAAAATCACGCTTTTCAGAAGTTGGAGTCTACCAACATAAGAAAGTAATTTTATGCTCCAGTGTTTTAACCGTACCAACATTTTCTCAATTAACAGTTGACATTGGGATTTAGTCAGTTTCCTGCTAGCTAGAGGGACGCCTAAATACTTAAAAGGAATTGAACCAATGGCGAAACCAACCTCTTGTTGCATGAGATTGACAGTGGTATTGTCTCCCCCAAAATAAATCTTACTTTTTGGTATACTTATGCTTCTGAGAATTGTCTAACTTTTTCCATGATAAGCTTCATAGATTCAATGTCTCCCCTCACAAAAAGTAAAATATCATCAGCAAAACACTGATTTATAATTTTCAATCTTTCATATTTTGGATGAAAATTGAAATTGGGATTTAGATTTAAGTCTTGGAGTACCCGGTGAAAATATTCCATAACTAAGACAAAAAGAAGGGGTGAGATGGGATCCCCTTATCGAAGTTCGCCTTTATAGTTTATACCCTACACATTTTTATGCCGATTTGTTTTGGAACCCCATCTTTATAGTTTATACCCTCCATTCGCAGATCTTGAAAAATAGATTATTATGTCCTATTAACTTTTAGGTAGAAATTATAATATTATATTTTCACCTTTTTGTTTCTATTCTATTGTATTTCTCCTGCATATTTAATATTAATATATAATAAAATGATATGGTTTAAAAAATAGGATTGCCATATTTCTGCATTTTTAAAATGTAAAGTGATTTAAAAATTCACAAAATATTTTATTTTAATTTAAAAGTTACATTTAACCATGTTGCAAGAGATTTGGATCTTCTTCTTTAATTTTCTCTCTCCAACTACCTCATTCTCTCTTTTATTTTTATGTCTCTAATATTTTTTTTCTCTTCTTCTTATTATCAATTTTTTTTTTAATTTCATTAATTTCTATTACACTTTTTTTAGTGAAGGAGAAAAAATAATAGAAGAAGAAATACATAATCGAAATAGTATTGAGGTGAGAGTTCCAAATAAATTGCGGCTACTTTTATCTCCATATTATTATTTGAAAACCACAAATTTCAATTGTCACTTAAAACACATTATTGTGCAAGCTATGTTTGAATTATTTTACCCATCCTACAACATCACATGATCTCAAATTTTAAGAGACCTCAAATTTTGAAAGGTTTAATTTTTTTTATGAATATTAATAAAATAAAATAAAATAAAATGTTATAATAAAAATCTAATAAATAAAAAAAATGCTATGATAAAAATTGGCAAAGATCAAAATTAAAAATAATTATAATTAAATATATCATTATTTAATATATAATTGTATTTTTATATGTCTTTTTAAATTATTATAATTGTATTTATTTTTTAAATTTGAACTCATTTTTTAAATTAGAACGGAACCTCTGCATTAATTAGACTGACCCTGATCCCACTAACACATTATTTAAATTTATTTATTTAATAAAGTAACTTTAATAGCATAACTCTAATTAACTCATATTGAATCTCAAAATTTCACTTTACATAATAATATTTTATTTTATTTATTCAACTTTACTTTACATATTTATGAAACAATATTAAATATTTTAACTTTTCTATCAAATCCTATGCATGAACAACTCATCAATAGCACACATAGTTAGTTAGAAGTCTGTTATATTTCAGTTACATGCTTGAGTTTTATATACTATACAAGCTAGCATAGGTAGCTAATGGTGTAACTCAGCTTTACTTGTATATATACTTGCACTGTAACTTCTCCATGGTTAATGAGAATCTTCTTCTTTCACTATGTTCATTGAGTTTCATAATATGGTATCAAGCCCTTATCAATGACTAGTCTTCAGATTTCTCATTCATCTTGTTGAACTTCTCATTTTTTTTCTTCGCAGCTGGTTTTTCATCTGCATATCGTTCTTGATCGTCTCTTTCTTTTCATTGTTTCTTCATCTTTCGTTCACACTCTTGTGTGCACATCATCGATCCAACCATGCCTCCGCGTATCGCACCTAATTCTCAGCTTGACCTTGATTCTGTCTTCTACATTCATCCCAGTGAAGGCCCTAACACTGTCATCGTTACACCGAAGCTCGATGGTTCCAATTACCTCACATGGAGTCGCTCCATGCAGCGTGCTCTTGGCGCCAAAAACAAGCTTAAGTTTCTTGATGGTTCGATGGATCTTCTTGATGAAGATCATCTCAACTTCACACAGTGGCAACGATGCAATCACCTTATTCTATCTTGGATCATCAACTCGGTGAGTGACCAAATCGCTTCCACCATTTTATTTCATGAAAATGCTATAGATGCTTGGCACGATCTTCATGAACGGTTCTCTAAGGCCGATCGCATTCGCATATTAACTTTGCGTTCCAAGATTAACAATCTACGTCAGAATTCTAGGTCTGTTATGGAGTACTTTCTTGAGATTAAGGGCTTATGGGAAGAGCTTAATTCCCATCGCCCTCTACCTATTTGTGTTTGTGCTCATAGATGCAGATGCCATGCAGTGCAGAAAGCTCAGGATCATCGCCTTGAGGAACAAGCTATACAGTTTCTCACAGGTCTTGATGATAAGTTTTCTGCTGTAAGAACTCAAGTATTGATCATGGATCCCCTACCATCCATCAATCGAATTTATTCTCTTGTTGTGCAAGAAGAGAGTCATCATCACACGACTACTCCCAATGATGATTCTTCTATCCTTGTGAATGCTGCTCAGAAATCCGATTTCAAACATAAAGGTTTTCAGAAATCCTCTCCTCGTGTTTGCACCTTTTGCAATAGAACTGGTCACACCATTGATTTCTGCTACCAAAAACATGGCCATCCCAATTTCAACAAGAATAAATCATCTGTTAATGCTAGTCAAGTGGATACACCTGCCACTGAATCTCTTGTTGTAAATCCTGAGCCTCAGAATAACACACCAATTACACAAGCTCAGTATGACCAGTTGATTACTCTATTGCAACAAGCTAATTCATCTGCTCCTGCTGCTAGTGCTACTACTAATCAAGTGTCCACTAGTATGCTACCTTGTGACCAATCCTCAGGTATTTTTTGCAATACCACTCAGCATATGCTTAAAGCTCCTCATTCCTGGATTTTGGATTCAGGGGCAAATGATCATGTTTGTTCCTCTTTGCAATTTTTTCACTCTTATTATAAAATTGCACCTGTTAAGATTACATTGCCTAATGGCAATAGTACCACTGTTCATTATGCTGGTAATGTCAGGTTTACTTCCCTCCTTTATCTTAACCATGTTCTCTTTGCACCTGAATTTAATCTCAACCTCATATCTATCTCTAAACTTTGCCATGCCTTGACATGTTCTGCTGTTTTCTTTGTTGATCAATGCCTATTGCAGGAACTGAATACCTCGAGGATGATTGGTTTGGGTAAAAAGGAGAATGGCTTGTATATCTTGCAGCTAGAGGATGCTCATTCTAAAGATTTCCCTGGATCTCTCCAAGCTCATATTCCATCTCAAGCAAACTCTTGTCATACACACCATTCTAATCAAAATGTTGTACTACCTAAAAATGCCCTTTGGCATTTCAGACTTGGTCATATGTCCCCTAAGAGATTAACTCAAATGTCAAAATTGTACTCTTTTTCTGATTTTGATATTCATGCCACTTGTGACATTTGTCACTTAGCTAGACAAAGAAAATTGCCTTACTACCCTAGTCATTCTTTAGCTTCCCACATGTTTGAACTTATACACTTTGACATTTGGGGCCCTTTGTCTATTCCTTCAATTCATAATCACAAATATTTTCTAACCATCTTAGATGATCATTCTCGCTTTGTATGGATAGTCTTACTTAAGTCTAAATCTGAAGTTTCTCAACATGTACAGAATTTTATCAACATGATCATTACTCAATTCCATGTCACTCCTAAAACCATCAGGTCCGATAATGGTCCTGAATTTCTCCTAAACCAATTCTATACCTCTAAAGGCATTATTCACCATAGGTCTTGTGTTGAGAACCCACAGCAAAATGGCCGTGTCGAGCGGAAACATCAACACCTTTTAAATGTAGGCAGAGCACTTTTATTTCAATCTAAACTTCCCAAATCTTACTGGTCTTATGCCATTCAGTATGCTACTTTTATCATCAATCGTGTCCCTACACCAATCCTTCAGAACCAGTCCCCTTACCAAGTTTTACATAATACCACTCCTGCCCTAGATACCTTTAAGGTATTTGGCTCACTTTGTTACGCATCAACTCTCCAATCCCAAAGAACCAAACTTGATCCTCGTGCCCGTAAATCCATCTTCTTAGGCTATAAAACTGGCATGAAGGGTTATGTTCTTCTTGATTTTCACACCTCTGAGATATTTGTGTCTCGCAATGTCACGTTTCATGAACACACATTACCATACAGTAGTTATGCCACTGATTCTCAAGACTCCACTCCTTGGTCTTACTTCCCATCCAAGTCTCCCATTAATCCTTCTAACATCACTCCTTCAACCCCTGATACTCAGTTTCCCACACCTTCAACTCCAGCTTCAAATTCATCCAATCCACCCCAGCCTCTTTCTTCTGATACTCCACCTACTAATCCTACATCTCTCACCCGATCATCTTCTAGAATAAGGCAACATCCTCAATACCTACAAGATTATATATGCAATTCTCTCCATACTTCAAGGCAATCATCCCCAGGTATTTCGTATCCCTTGTCCCATTTTATTTCGCATGATCATCTCTCTTATGCTCACTCTAAGTATGCTTTATCCCTGATCTCTAACTCTGAGCCTAAGACTTATAGTGAAGCTTCTAAACATGATTGCTGGAACCAAGCAATGCAAGTTGAACTTTCAGCTCTTGAAAAAAATGGGACATGGCAGATCGTTGATATTCCACCAGGAATAAAGCCTATTGGTTGTCGTTGGGTGTATAAAATAAAGTATCTTGCCGATGGTTCTATCGAGAGATACAAGGCGCGTTTAGTTGCGAAAGGTTACAATCAAATCGAGGGCCTAGATTACTTTGATACGTACTCCCCAGTTGCCAAGATCACCACTGTTCGCACTGTCATTGCTCTTGCCTCTTGCAAAAACTGGTTCATCCATCAACTTGATGTCAACAACGCGTTTTTGCATGGAGAGATTGCAGAAGATGTCTACATGGTTATTCCTCCCGGAGTTCACACTGCGAAACCTAACCAGGGTTGTAAGCTCGTGAAATCTCTTTATGGCCTTAAGCAAGCTAGCCGTAGGTGGTATGAGCGACTCACAGCATTTCTCCTTGCACAACATTACACTCAGGCTACCTCTGATCACTCCCTTTTCATTAAATCCATTGATACTTGTATCACCATTCTGTTAGTGTATGTAGATGATGTCATTGTCACCGGCAATGATCATGCAGAATTACACTCCATCAAAATGGCTTTACATTCAACCTTCCAGATCAAAGACCTTGGCAAACTGAAATATTTTCTAGGTATCGAAGTTGCTCATTCTCAAGCTGGCATTCTTCTTTACCAACGAAAGTATTGCTTGGATTTAATAGAGGACTCTGGCTTCCTTGATTCAAAGCCTGTATCCACTCCTGCTGATCCCTCTATCAAATTACATCATGATTCGAGTGAAGCTTATCACGACATCCCTTCTTATCGAAGACTCATTGGGAGACTCTTATACCTCAATGCCACCAGGCCAGACATCACCTTTTGCACACAACAGCTGAGTCAATTCTTGTCCAATCCCACAGTTACACATTTCAATGCTGCTTGTCGTGTCTTACGATATCTCAAATCCTGCCCTGCCCGTGGTATACTGCTTCCTCGTGATTCCACATTGCAGTTGCATGGCTACTCTGATGCTGATTGGGCAGGATGCTTAGACACTCGTCGATCCATCTCTGGGCAGTGTTTCTTTCTTGGTCGCTCACTGATTTCATGGCGTTCCAAAAAGCAGCTAACAGTGTCCAGATCTTCATCAGAAGCTGAGTACCGTGCCCTAGCTGCAGCCACATGTGAACTTCAATGGTTGTTGTTTCTCTTGTGGGATCTCCATGTTCAATGCCTCAAAATGCCGGTTGTCTATTGTGATAACCAGAGTGCAATCCATATCGCCTCTAATCCCGTTTTCCACGAACGTACGAAACACTTAGAGATTGACTGCCACATTGTCAGAGAAAAACAGAATCAAGGTGTCCTCAAACTCCTCCCTGTC
Organism: Vicia villosa; assembly: GCF_029867415.1. NCBI lineage: Eukaryota > Viridiplantae > Streptophyta > Magnoliopsida > Fabales > Fabaceae > Vicia > Vicia villosa. The sequence goes on along the minus strand of NW_026705441.1, from coordinate 126,594 downwards.
AAGTCACATGATCAGCTTGCTGACTTGTTCACTAAGCCACTTCTCCCTCAACCTTTCAATGCTCTCATATCCAAGCTGAAGATGATAAACATTTATCAACCTTCATCTTGTGGGGGGATATCAAATCCTATGCATGAACAGCTCATCAATAGCACACATAGTTAGTTAGAAGTCTGTTATATTTCAGTTACATGCTTGAGTTTTATATACTATACAAGCTAGCATAGGTAGCTAATGGTGTAACTCAGCTTTACTTGTATATATACTTGCACTGTAACTTCTCCATGGTTAATGAGAATCTTCTTCTTTCACTATGTTCATTGAGTTTCATAATATTTTCATTAAAAAATTAAAAAAAATATATTAATATTACAATAAAATAACTAAGAAAATGGACTTCTGACGGACGGAATGCACGACAACCTATATGAGTGGTAAATGGACATTTATGTCCCATTGAGGCCTGCCATACAAATGTCAAAAAAAAAATAGGACGGGTTGTTTAAGGTGCGGGTCTAAAACTTGGTTTCTTCTCTTAAAAAAATGAGTGTAGGGCGGGGCATACCCGTAGACATTGTACAATTTAAGCCAAAAAATTATATATTTTCATCTTAACGTTTTCGGTCACAAAATCTCGTCAAAAACGAAACGAAGCTGACATATTAGAGGGTGCAAAATTTAAAATCTTATCTCATCTTAAAAAAATACAGACAAAACAAAAATGTCTGACAGACCAGACTCGTTTTACCACCCTAATAACCCCACTCGGCATACTTCAAAATTAAAAAAAAAAATTGAACTTTTAAATAGTAAATGGAATACTCACTTAAATTAACCCTCATTGAAATTGCTCTTAGGATTCTTACAACACATATATTTTTAAAAATATTATCTACTATAAATCTAGCATATTCATCACTTAGTTTTTTGTTTCATTAAAGATTTGAATAAAAACATAATTTAAGATAAAATATTATGACATAAATTAATTTATGTAGTCGATTATATTTAATGAGACAAAATTTTATTATTGTTGTTGTTGACGTTAGGGGTGGCAAAACGAGTCATCTGTCCCGCCCTGCTTAAAGCCCGCCGAAAAGTGAGTGGGGCGGGCAAGCCCGCTTAGTATAATAGATATAAAAATCATGTCCGCTCCGTCAAGGTGGCGGATTGGCAGGCGGCGGACTTGCCCGCCTATTTTTTTTATTTAATTTTCTTTCATTTTTTTAATAGATTAATAGTCTTTTTTTATCTTTCAATTAAATTTTTCACAACAATTTTTTATAAAGTATATTTTAAATAAATTTTAGCTAAAAAAATATTGCATATATTTACAAATAAAATCATCAAAAATTTAAATTACTAAAATTAACTAAAAAATGCGGGTTTAAGGTGAGACGAACTTAACAAATAAGTGAGAGGGATTTAGCGGGCGGCGGACTTTGGCGGGATCGACGAGCTTAGGCGGACGATGGATTTTGATAGGACGGACTTTAGTGGCAGCGGGCCCAATATCCTAATCCTACCCGCCATTTTTTGGGAGTGCACGGGCCGGCTTGGCGAATAACTGCCGATTTTGCTCACCGTAATTGACGCTATGTCTAAATCCACATGCAATTTATTGAGAAACATGATTTAACAATAAAATAATTTTTTTTAATAATTTAATATGGCTTTAATGATAAGATGTTTCTTACCATGAATATATGCTACATTTTATATAATGATGATATAACAACTAAAACAATTAACTCTAACCTAACTCACCAAATAAAATAAACCCTAAGAAAGATTTTTGTTGAGTTGCTGTTCCTTAATTTCTCCATTTTCACTTCCGTGTTCGATAAGAAAATGATTGAATTATGCCTATAAAAAATTTAACGGTCAATACATTGCAAATTAAAAATGTCTTATATGATTAAAAAAGAAAACAGAATCTTAGGCTATGTTTGGGAGTTTGGAGCGGAGGGGAGGGAAAGACTTCCAAAAACAAAATTTTAAAAAAATATAGGAAAATATTTGACATTTTATGAAAAAATGAATTTGTTTAGAATGATAAAAGAGTTATTATCATTACTAAATTTTTAATTTTCAAAATAGTATAACAACCTAAAAGATATTTGGAAAATTTATGTAAGCCCTTCAAAACCCTCTTTCGATATAATTTTTGAGTTCCCCATTTTATGGGGTTTTTGGTGTTATGAATAAACTCAAACCCTCCAAAACCCTCATACTCAAAATCTTTTTATCATTTTCACCCAATTCCTTCTATTTTCTAAAGCCCTCCCTTCCCCTCCCCTCCAAACTCCCAAACATAACCTTAAAGAAGTTATTGCACATTGACATTTCAGCAGTCACATGTTCTATCTATGTGACACTAATATTCCCAAATATGTTGGAAATGGCATTATTCTGCAACTCTTATTAATCTACTCTGAGAATAATCTTAACAACCCTATCATACCTATATAACATGTCCAACTAGGAACCATCAACCACGTGGCTACTAGACCTATTTCTGATTCTATCATTAGATAACTATTTAAGTTATTATGCCCGCTGACAAAAATGTAACTAGTTGGTTTATGAGAATCTATCATCAAAATGCCAAGATCTTTAACTAATTGCAAAGTATTTTTAAATAGTTCACATGATCCCATAAACATTACAGCACACTAATTTAATTTTTAGAGGAGTGCTAGATACTCTCTTTACAAGACTCTCTTAAACATTCACTTTAGTATTAAACATGTATGAATTCTAAACTTTAAAAATAAATCTTACTTAAAATGGTAGTATTTACGCATGTTTCAACCAATAAAAGAGAATAAAAGAGTGAGTATTTAAAAGAGTGTTAGAAAGAGTATTCTTACTATTTTTCTAATTTTTATATAGGTAACTAGCGGGATACCCGTGCATTCGCACGGGTACTGGTATGCACGCGCATTTGTTCCCAAAATATAATAAAAATTAAAAAAAGAAAAATTAAATTATTCAATAAAAAAGTTTATTATTTTTAAAAGCGATAAAAAATTGGTGTCTATAATTATTTCCATATATACAAATATTTGAATCAACATTATATATATTTTTGTATATAAATACTAATTTTGTTTTGCATTATTTTCAAAAATATTTGAACCAATAGTAAAGTTATGCCATTATTTTTTAATATTTTGATCACTAACTTTATATTCCCGTTAAAACTATTTTAATTTTGTGTTTTAAAAAATTATAAGTTATGATTTGATCAAAATATGTTTTATATAGTAAGTGTGAAATTTGTTTTTATCGCTAATTCAAATTCAAAGTTTGTATGAAGTCTAATACCGTAAACATCATACCATTTGCAAAAGAGATTGAATATTATTAGCTTTGGCAAGAGATAAACATAAAGAGAAAAATGTTCCAGCTCCAAAGAGTTTTATGAAAGGGAACTTATAGTTGGTTGATGTTCATATAACTTGTAATAATGATGTATCCTCTAAAAAATCCAATCTTCCAAAAATAAAAGTTATGTCACTAACTTATAAAGGACACCATTCATCTAAATATATAAGTTATGTGACTAACGTCCACAGTACCATATGTTTGTGTACTTAATATTGTTTTTCTTTTCAAATTTTACAATATATCCTCTTGGGTGATCGGTCTCACATAGTATTAAGTTGCTAACTTGCTATAACTCAAAAGTTTGCTACCAAGTTCTCTTATTTTTAATTTGCCACTTCGTGAAACAAACTACTAATTCCTAAGAACTTTGGCATATGCCCTCTTGCATTTGGCTTGCTTGATGAAAATGTTAAAGAATTTTGAATATTGTTAAAAGCCAACTAAATTTATTAATGAACCAGGCATAAGTAATGCCCACAAATGCATAATTCTGCAACTACACCAATCCAAACAACAAAATTATGACAGTACCAAAACTAAACCATAAAACAACATACACCAGACCCGTAGCTTGCTCAGATGGCCGCCGAAGACGCAGCTCTACGATTACTCCGGCAAGGACAAATTTTGCAAAACACCACCTGCAACATGATGCACCAATACATGCGAAAACATTATACCATGGCTCTCGACATATTCAACACATCACCGGAAACCGTCGCACAAGAAGACAGCATCTTAGAAAAAAACTAAACTCCCCAAAACTGCAACAATATCTATAGCTACTGATTCTCCACTTCCGCAGTTTCCGACTCCGCCAGCGTTTCTGACAAAACCAGATTATCCATCATTCCAACCCAGACAAGCATGCAGATATACAGTCTAATCTTTGTCCAAACTGACATACAAACCTGCACATTCAATACAAGATTCATAACCACATATACATACATTCACTTGAGACTACCACCACAAAAGCCAAAACAGTACAGACTTTGTCGCGAATATTGTTTGCTATGAGGTGAGAAATTGAAGGAAAAATATAGTGAATATTGGAGAATTTGAATTTCAATCTATCATTGTCACAATTTCGAGTTTCACAATGCCAGCTGATCAAAATTGCAATTCATATAGAAACAACTTTTGTATCCTTTTAAGTTAAGGGAAATCATTTTACAACCTCCATACAAGTGTTCAAAGATGTACTACTAAATAGAACAAAAAATAGATTACCATTCAATGTGATACATCGACAAAAAATTCTATACATAGATTGTTGAATAGTAAATAATGATGGACTTTACCGTGACGGATAAGCTCAAATCTTGGATGGCCAATCCATTTTTTGAGGTTTTCGTTCGATCCAGTGAAGTAGTTATTAGCAACAATAACTTGGTTAAAGATGTTGATTCTGACAAGGCCACAGTCATAATCATGTAACAAATTTCATCAAACAGTTAGATTTGGAAAAGTATTTTCAAGACAAATTACAATAAATTGTTTAGTATATAATATTTGGATCTTACACTAATCATTAAACCATGATATCTCTAAAATGCAAAAGATATTAAATAAAGTGAGGAAACACCATGTTGGACAATTCATCGGTGTTGTTTCCACACTCGTTCTGCGGTGGTTGCTCGTCTTTGTTCGAATTCCACACCATGTTGGACAATTCATCAGAATGCTGTTGTTCGCCGTCGGTAATAGCTAGAGGAGGCGACTGAGAAGGTGTCGATGTCTCCGGCGATTAGAGTTGAGCTTGAACAAATTCTCTTGACATCATACCTACTTATGTCAAATTTGGTCACATCACTTGTTCCTCTAAACTTGATTGCTGCAATATCATATGCTTCTGCAGCCTCCTCTTGTGTGCCTATAGAATAGAATTTGTTATATCATCTATTTGAGACGTTCGGTGACGGATCCAGATATGTTACATATTTAAAAAAGTCATAACAAACGGGTTCAAATTAGCGAGGGAGGGTAAGAGAACTTACTAAATGTACCAAGATAGAAGTCTTTGTTTCCCGCAACCCGTCCGATTCGAGCTTGCCACCTTCCATGTTGACGGTGTCTGAAAAATTGGGACAAGAAGAAAAAGATAAACACTACTCAATAATTATTCGTCTATTCATTAAAAAAGCTGAATTTAATTACAGCAAGAAAATCACTTTAGGCCATACCTTATCACACCTCTATACACAGAAGCACCTCTTGAAAATCCACTGCTCTTCCTGTCCACTGCTTTTCCTTCATTTGAATCCCCACCCGTTATTGAATTTTAAGTTATTTACAAAACAAAAAACAACAGTACAACATATATGATGTAGATCAACACAATAGAAACCAGTACATCAAAACAAAGTTAAGCCTATTTTAGAAAAAACTCATCAACACAACAGCAATAAAAAGGAGTTATCATACTGCACAGCCAATATATTTCACAACTGAAACAGAAACGAAAACCAGAAGTAGAAATATCGTTTGGCAGATTTTACTGTGAACTGTTGCCATCATCTTTTCTAGTATCAGCTTTTAGCTTTAGAGAAGACCACATCAAACTTCTAAAATCATAAACCTGCAAACAGCTAAATCATGTAACTCACTAAAAAAAGTCCATGATTCAGAGCACCTGAGCATATCATACACCTAAACATCTGATAAATGTCGAGCATTACGACTTCTACCATGATTCAGAGCATCTGATGCTTTTCCAAAACCCTAATTTTATGCATCTTCATTTTTATAGGATTTCCAAAACCCTGATTTCATGCATAGTTATCGAATTGGATTAGGGCTTCGTTATCAAAGTGTTACAGAGAGTATCATTACGGTTTGTAAAGAAGAAGAAGGAAGAATAAGAGGAGGAAGAAGAGGGAGAAGAAGAATGAAATAGTTCCGGAGAGAGAATGAGAAAAAGGAAGACAGAGAGAATGAGAGAATGAGAGAAAGGACAGAGAGAAGAAATTGAAATTTGAAGTTGAGATAATGACATACAGCTCAGCAAGAAAAGGGTATTATTTGTAAAAAACCAAAAGACATTTTTTGCCCCAAAAATATTAATTTAGACTAAGTTAATCAAAGGGTATTTTGGTGAAATCCAGAACAGTAAATTTTCTTATATTATAGATTTTGTGGCATATGCAGGTGTTATCACAGGTGTTGTTTTATATAAAATTAGTGGGAATGGATTTGCTACCTTTGAATATTCATGTCTTTGTCTCTATCTCTCTAACCAACAATTTTCTCACACTTAAATGGTTTATTTTATTCATTTATTTTCAACCATTTTACACTAAAGGTACCAAAAGTGAAAGGTTCTTTGATAATTGAATTTATTCCAATTGAAAAACTTATACTTTTTTTTATTATTGAACCGGCTAAAAAATAAGTTGCTGCACGAAGAGTAGGTAGACTCTTTCCTCAGCGTTGTTGAGTATCCATCACGAGGAGATCATGCCAATTTCTCAAATTAATCCAATAGTTGAGAGCATTCCACGCGCATGCAATTACCAACTGTACGGATTCCAAAATTCTCTAGACCGGGGCCCACGTCGGATATACCGAGCAATACTAACAAGTAGTCACAACCGAATTTGTACTAAAGCATCTGGGGTCGGAAGCTAGTATGATAGCCCGGAGCTATCATGACTGGGTCAGAAACAGAAGGATTAATGGTCATAAAACATCACAAGTCATTGATGGAGTTGGTTACAAGGGATTAGTACGGACGTTACGAAATTTATGAAACGGTTATAACGGTTACGACAGTTACAAGGCGACTTAATGATCATTAAGACCAAAGAACACTATATAAAGGGCTCCCACTCGAGGGATATTCAAGACACAATTATTGGGGGTATGCATTCCGTAATCGTGCCACCTAAATCCCCCAATCCACTAAACATTTTTCTCCGAGGCTTGTGACGAGGAGATAAATACCTCAAACTCCTTTGTGACTTCACTGGATTCACTTCTGTGAAGTAATCAAAAGTGTTCTAAAGAGTTGGCAATACTGAGTCAATTTTTGAATAAAGGAGACATTACTGGCTTAAAAAGAGTTGGCACAGCAGGAGACATGTTTTGGCCTGATTCTTGAAGCATTTATCATCTCAAATCAGGTTAATTGTTATGTTGTTAATTGTTATTGCCGATTGACATCTCTTATATTACTAGAGTAATTGGTCATACTGGGAGCCGCAACTATGAGCTACCAGATATGTTGAAAAAGCATTAGTTAGGATGTATATGGGAAAGTTGTTGTTATGTTCTAATTTAATTTTAACCATAAGGTTACATTTTAGATTATGAACTCATATAAACTCATATCAAGGAACATCAATAGTGCTAAAAATCTATTATTAGTTTAGGACTATAATAACAATTTTATTGGGTCCCTTGTTCAAAGAATTATATTTAAAGGAAATAAGATACATAGCTAAACTATTATGCAAAAAAGTTAGAAGATAGACAAGTCATCTGGAAGGCAACATCTTAGATATCAAGAAGTTAGGAAAATTATTAAGAGCAAGAAGTTAAGTCAACCGATTAGACAAGTCGACTCAGTTCAACTGGGAAGAACCATATAAGATTAAAGGAATAATTGACAATGGAGATTATAAAGTCTAGGTGTGGTAGAATTTACTAGACTTGGAATTTTACTATAGTTGAATAATAAGTTAAGGGTACCCCTAACTAGTCAAAGTGCGCCATCGCGGCCCTTTGATCAAGACGACTAGGCCATCGCGGATCTTTTTGCAATGGTCAAAGTGAACTCCATCGCGACCGCTTTGATCAAGACGACTAGGCCATCGCGGACCTTTTTGCACCAGTCAAATTATGCCATCGTGTCCGCTTTGATTAAGACGACTAGGCCATCACGGACCTTTTCGCAATAGTCAAAGTGAACGCCATCGCGACTGCTTTGATCAAGGCGGCTAGGCCATTGTGAACCTTTTCGTAATAGTCAAAGTGAACACCATCACGACTGCTTTGATCAAGATGACTAGGCCATCGCGGACCTTTTCACAATAGTCAAAGTGAGCACCATCGCGGCCGCTTTGATCAAGACGACTAGGCCATCGCGGACCTTTTTGCAATAGTCAAAGTGCGCCATCGCGACCGCTTTGATCAAAACGACTGCCATTGCGACCTCTTGTCGCATTAGTCAAATTGAGTCATTGCGACCCTTTTGACACAAGTCGACTAGACCATCGCGGCCCTTGGCCACATCTTGTCAAATACTTTATTTTGCATAACTCGGTAGGCTAAACCAACAAGCGGAGACACCTCATCTCATGAAAACTTGTAAGAATTATTGGAAGGGTCTAAAAAGTTTGAACTCTTGGCACATCCAACCAATTATGCCATCACGGCTTTTTGTTGGATTTAAACCACTAGGGGCTTAAAAGTATAGCATGTACAAGCCATAAGGGGCTTAAGTCATCGCAAGTTCGAGTCAATGAAATTAAGACTCCATAACTACACCAACAGTCCTCTGGGGTCGTACATACAAATACAACTACGTAGGAACATCTAAAAGTCTTCAAAATGACTTGGTTAAAGCAAAAATGAGAAATATTAGTAAATTGAATTCTCACTGGGGCTTTACTACGTCCCATGTTAGGAATCTAACTAAATTTCTGCAAAATGACAATGAGTCGAGATCCCATTGGGGCTCTCCGAATTCTTCAAAATCTAGAAACTCATTAAGTTTTGGGATAACAGGAGTTGAAAATATGTAAAGGATCCCCTCTAGTCGAGCGACCTACCAGTTAAGCAAAGAAAGTTCCCTTGACACTAGTCAAGGTCAAGAAGACTTTCGTCCAAAACCAAATTATTAAAACTTCTATCAAAATATTAATCCATTGATACACATTCGGGGCTATCAATAAATAGCCAGAGGTAGGCCAAACATTATAGATTAGGTTTACTTAAAAGAATCTTAAAACTTTTATGATCTATTGCGATCATAAAAATGCATGACCAGACGTTGAGTTAATATGAAAGTATTAGAAGGGTTGGGATCCCACTGGGGCGTTCCGACTTCTCCACTTCTAGGACTTTTCGGGTTTTGGGACGCCATCAAGACAAGAACTCATTTGATGCTTCTCGCCTTACCAATATCAAGATACTCTCAAACTTAAAGACTTCAACTAGTCAAGAACCTATTAGGGCTCTCCGACTTATGTAAACCTAGAATCAATCGAGTTTTACAAACGACCATAGGTCACAAACCTGCTCAGAGTTCCAAACATCCTCAAATATAATTCCCTATCACACACCATTAAGTCGTGAAGACCTTCACCGGGAAGGAAAGAAGATAATTCTGGAACCTCTTTGTCTGAACTCTTCGACCCTACGGGTTTTGAGATCGTGGGGCTTGTACATATTCCATAATTCTCTACACCGGGTGTCCAAGTTGGACATACCGAGCAATACTAACAAGTAGTCGCAGTCGAGTTTTTACTAAAGCATCCGGGGTCGGAAGCCAGGATGATATCTCGGAGCTATCATGACCGGGTCAAAAATAGAAGGATCAACGGTTATAAAACGTCACAGGCCATTGATGGAGTTGGTTACAAGGGATTAATGCGGACATTACGACATTTATGAAACAGTTACAATGGTTACGATGGTTAAAAGGCATCTTAATGGTCATTAAGACCAAGGAACACTATATAAGGAGCTCCCACCTGAGGGATAAGAAAGACATAATTCTTGGGGGCATGCATTCCGTAATCGTGCCACCCAAATCCCCTAATCCACTCAATATTTTCCTTGGAGGCTTGCGCCTAAGAGTGAAATACCTCAAACTCCTTTGTGACCTCTCCGGATTCGCTTCCAGGGGGTAGTCAAAAGTGTTATGTAGGAACACCAACCATCTTCCATATTTAAAGAGGAAAGCACGACACTTTTCAGGTATTTGAATAATTCTTATTTAAATTCCACTTTTACGCTCATACTGACTTGAGCGTTGAAGTGTTAGCCTTGCAGGTCAGTCTCCTTTTCACCACATCGGAAGTCTTGAACCACCGCAATAAATTGCGAATTCATCCTCTTTGATCACTAACCAATTCTAGAGAAGAACATTGGTCATACATGGGTATCTACTTTTGATTCCTGTGATCTCCGCAATCCATTGTTTCTCGAATCAACTAAAAACACATATCTTTGTTTCTCGATTAATTTTGTCAAGTTCAAATTCAACTCCCCACTGTCATACCCCAATTTTTGACCTAAGATACCACCTCATACCATTTGCATATGCATCATTTGCATCTCTAACAAATTGCATAGCTTGTGTTTGCTACTTGTGCTTAGCAGGGTTTAATCAGGAAATCACTCATCAGTACAAGTAACAATCAATTAGGGTTTTGTTATCCCTTCATCTCAAAAGAACTATCTTCATCAACAATCAACATTTGGTCCCCAGAGATTCACTTCAACAAACTCAACAGCTTTGAATCGACTGAATTAGGGTTTTGCCTGAAGACAGCATACTCCTGACTTTTGCTCAGAATTTGACCTAATGACTTGGGACATGACCTCAAGGCCCCAAGTGAATCATTTTGACCTAATCCATTGGCTCAGAACATCTCCTATACAAAGATTGATCAGACAAATCCTCAGATCAGGGTTTTTGAACTATCAGGGACTGAAATCAGGGATCACATTTGGGAAACCCTAAAAATCCCCAGGAAGTCAATCAAAGGTTTCAATCATCTTCAAATAATCCCTATGACAATATACAATGGAAATTGTATCTCAATTCAAGATCCACAGGCATCAATTTCATCAGGTCGACAATTAGGGTTTTTGACCTAATTCACTGAACAACTGACTTTTTAATCAGGACATGGTGCCATAACTCAAATCATGATTCAATATCCTCAAATGCCTCAATATGATCCATTCATACCATTCATTTGATGAGGATAGCCTGTTTCATTTGAAATCTCCAGAAACGCGATTCGTTTGAAAAAGTCAACTGTACAAGATCACCATTGACTTTTGGGGAATTTTGGTCAACCATGACTTTTGAAGTTTTGAATCATCAATATATGATATGAGAAGTCATTTGATCAAGAAAAATCAAGAAAATCAACCAAGAATCAAAAAGTCAAAAGTTTGACTTTCATACTTAGAAAATTTTCTAAGTGTTTTTCAATGGTTTTTTCCAAACTTTGGAAGGGAATTTCTCAAAATTTCACCTACAAACTGAAAAAAACTCCCAACATGAAAGTTGTAGATTTTGATCCAATAAACAACTTTGACAGATATAAATTTTTTCCATAAGATCAACCATTTAAGAGATATGGTGCTTCAAAGTTGGTACATTTTGAAAACTTCACTTGAAACTTCATTTTCTTCAAAGTTCATGGACCTTTTTCACCCACTTCCTTAAAGATCTTGAAGAAACTTTCAACTAGGGTTTTGAAGTGTGTCATATGAGCTTTCCAAAATGTCCAAGAGCATGAAAAAATTTGAAGTGTAGCTATGGTTTTGAATTTTGCCATTAGTGAACTTTTCACTTGAAATTTCAAGCCATTTTCACTAAGTTATGAGCCAATTTGCCAAATGGACCAAGTAATGATGCATAGAGGCAATAATTGGAGATATTTTTCTGATTTGAGATCAGAATAGAAGAGGATAAGAAGCTTGAGTTTTAACCATGGTTTAGTCACTTTTAACCATTTGCATTTAATGTGAAAGATTCCATTTTATCTCTTAAGCCAAATCATCACTTCTTTGATCAACTTGCAAAGCTCTTCATTCAGAATCCTTGGCCTATAAATAGAGGTCATTTCCACTCTTCAATTCACACCAAAACCTCATAAACATAGGTTTTCTCTTCCTTTCTTAGAATGCAAGTTTCATGGCTTTTAAAGAGGTAGAAAACTCAACCTCTAAACCTTGCAAGTTTTGAACCAAATGATGCTTCCCACAACTCATAAACATCATATGGGATGTGTCTGATCCATCCATACACCCCAAAAACACATAAAACTCAGAATCACTACCTCACTTTCCAAATATGCATAACACTAGCCTTATCATGCCAAAATCAAATCCAGGCCATCTCTGTCCAAACTATCACTTCTAACACCTTCCATATACTTCATATGAATGATCCAAACACTCACATATGACCTGTAACATCTCCATCTTCAAATTCGATTCATACTTGAAGCAACTGCAGTTCAGGTTCCATAGCTTAGCTCAGGTGAATTCAAACTGTTCCAAGCATTCAAACATGTTCCATAAGGTCCATTGATGCTGTCCAGATCAAGAAACAACATCTGTAACACCTCCAGGCACGATTTCAATTTCCAGTTTGGCCGTTTTTGAAGATAAGCTACTTGAACTTCAAACTCTATCATTCATGCATCATAAATGAAAAACTGGTTTACCATCATGTTTCTGCATACATATGGATCATTAGCCCTCAATCAATTGCAACTTATCATGCACATACACGATTTCAGATTGAATCATAGAATTAGGGTTCTTCATGATTTCCAGAAAATCAATGGCCTTAGAGTGAAAATAAATGAAATTAAATGGTACCATCATGTTCCTTGTGAAAAATCGAGCAAGATAGGCTATTCACTTGATCCAAACAATTCAATTTTCAGAATTTTCAAATTCAATTGGGGATGGTGTTCTTGGCGCCATTTTCTGTTCAGAATTTTCAAATTGTTAGTTTTAAATATAATCAAATGAGTGTGTATCATTAACAAGCTGCGCGCGCAGCTCAGTTGGTTGTTGTTTTGGCTGGTAAGTATAAGGGCGTGAGTTCAAACCCTGGCAGGACCAAACCATTTTTTTGCCACTTATTTTCTTCATTTTTTTAACAACTTCACTTAATTAATTAACCATTCAAATCAACTTATTTTCCCTTCATTTTTTACACACCTCTTATTTAATATACATATTTTGACAATATCAAAAAAAATCACAAAAAAATATTTATTTAATGTGTTTTTAATTAGGTTTAAAATGATACATTTTTAAGTGTTTTTAAATACTTTAAATATTGTTTTTTCATTTAATTTTCAAACCTAATCACTTGTAAATACTTTTGTGATCAAACCCTAATCACTTAGGTCTTAATTAAGCATTAAAACTTGTTTTAAACTTAATTAAGTTGATTTCTTTCAAATTCAAATCGTTTTAAAACAAGCGATCGCGATTCTTTTCAAAACGATAAACCATTTCTTTTTGAACTATTGATTAAACCTTTTTAATTGATCAATTGATTTTCAAAACGAAGTGGGGCCTCTCGAATATTAGAGAGTGTAAGTCCCATTTCTTTTCTTTTTGTACAGTTTTTTTTAAACAGAATAAACTTTTCAAAACAATCTTCAAACAGTTTTTCAAAAGCGAAACCTCGCGTCTGTAAATAAACAATCAACCATATTTTGTAAATAAAACACGGGCCTCCACGTAGGTATAAGTCCCAAGCCCTTTTGTACATACCCATTCCTGTACATGAAATTAGGTATTTCATTGTACATATACCGTTTTGTACATATCTCGATCAGTTTGATTTTTAACTTTGAATAACAAACCAAAATGAAGGTTTTTCTCTAAATCTTCCCAAAAATATACCATGGGCCTCCATGTAGGTATAAGTCCCAAGCCTTTTTGTGAATACCTGTTTACATAGCTTTGAATAAACTCAAGCGGACCTCTTCCCGAGTGTAAGTCCCGAACCCCTGTGTATACAAATGGATCATGCTTACAGGTATATTTCCTTCATAAACTCCATTATATACACACACTTTGTCATATATATAATTGTTCATACCTGTTCATGTTTGTTCATACTTGTTCATGTTTGTTCATATGTGTGATATGTGTGCTTGTTCAACTTAGTATAACACTAGGTTCCCCATAGCCTCCTATTGGGCTTCGTGCAAAGAATCTCCCTAGTTTAGGTTAGGACATAGAGTATGGTTTCCCGGTGAAATCGTTCTAAGAGCTCAGACCAACTATACCATGCCTCCCCTTGGGCTTTGTACAAACGAGTGACCCTCCCATAGCCTCCTCTTGGGCTTACAATGCAAGGACCCTGGATTGTCCCTCCCATAGCCTCCTCTTGGGCTTACAATGCAAGGACCCTCGGATAGCCTCCTCTTGGGCTTCGTACAAGGACCCACGGGCTTCTTATAAGCATCCCCAATATCCAAATCAAATACCCTAGGAGATTAGACATTTATCATCTCTATGATAGGAGTATCTCTTCTATATCATCACAAACAATCAATCAATCAATCAAACTTTTTTGCCACAAGGCTGGCTAATCAATCAAACTTTTTGCCACAAGGCTGGCTAATCAATCAAACCGTTTTGCCACCATACTGGCTGATTAATCAAAGTTTTTGTCACAAGGCTGACTTCATTGAAACTTTTGCCACAAGGCTGGCTGATTAATCAAAACTTTTTGTCACAAGGCTGACTTCATTAAAAGTTTTTGCCACAAGGCTGGCTAAAAAACGTCTTTATCATTCTAAGCACCATAAGCGGCATGGCCCCGGGCTTATAATGAAAAGATTTTCAAACAAAAACAAACAGATGTATGTGATGATATAGATTAGATACATCGAACATTTAGATGACATTTGTCTCTTTTCCTTTGCTTCCACTAGCATAAGTGGGAACTACGATTGCTCTGACTTTCTCAACATCCCTTTGAGAATACGTAGGCACAAGGTCGATCCTTGGCGAGCAAAATAAAAAAAAAACCATTCAAACTTTAGCACCCGTAGACCACGAGCTACAGATGCTCTGATTCCCTCTAGGGGATATGTATGCAGAAGATCGCGATGATCTTTGCGAGCATAATCAAACAAACACCTTAGGTCCCACCTATTTCACAAGAACCTCCACCCTAACAAGAATGGAATAAATAAAACAAAGAAACCTATAGAGTACTATAGATACGTTGGGTGCTAATACCTTCCCTTCGTATAACCAACCCTCTTACCCAAGATCTCTCCCCCACTTTTAAGGTTATTGCAACTTTTTTCCTTTTCCTCTTTTGGAAACAATAAAAAGTTTGGTCCGTACAAAATAAAAATCATTTTTTGAGCACTCGAGCCCAAAGAAGACATCAGGTGTCTCATCCCGAAAAAGGACAAACGATTTTTCCCCGCGACACCCACCATAAGATTCCTCATATTACATCCTCCAAAGCCACTCCCTCCATCGTTCAACGACAAGCCGTTGGAGTCGCCGAAGCTGCTAGGTAGAGGTGTTCACGGTGCGATTTGGATCAGTTTTGAGGTAAAAACTC
This sequence comes from Vicia villosa, assembly GCF_029867415.1. NCBI lineage: Eukaryota > Viridiplantae > Streptophyta > Magnoliopsida > Fabales > Fabaceae > Vicia > Vicia villosa. The sequence continues at coordinate 110,897 of NW_026705441.1, read as the reverse complement.
ATCTGATCCAGAGATAAATTTATTCACATATCGGTTCAGTTTTGGATGATTGATTAAAAAAATCTAATCCAACTCTATCCAATTTTATGTGATGTATTTGGATCGGCTTTTGGATATCCAAATTACAAATTATACTTTTTTTATTAATTTTATAAAAATTCTAATAAAATATATATTTGATTAAATATATAACATATTGTATACTAAAAAATAATATTTCAAAGTGAGAATGATCGATTATAGTTGAAACAAATTAAATAATAAAATTTAATTAATAAATAGTAATAAAATGATAAGTATCATCAAATAATAAATTAAAAAAACACATCATATTAATAAAAAATAAATAGGTATAAATATGTGCGGTTCGCTTCGATTTTGATCGGTTTTGAAAAATCAATCTGAAATCTGATCTGAACCGAGTGGTTTCCACCAAACGACACTCAAACACATCCAATAATATTTGGATTTTTGTAGTTTTTGGGTTTTTTTGGATCATCTTGCGGTTTTTATTTGGATTAGTTTGGAGTTGAACACCCATACTACTAGGAATCCTTTGCATCTGCCTCAAGGATTGGTAGATCAAGTCGTAAGGATTGTTTTGATTGTCTCTCTACCGTAGAGTTATGTCCAACCTAGGGCAGAATAGTGAGTGTTTATACCTCCCCTGTTCCTCATATTTTCACCTTATTTCCATCTAGGCAAACCTTCATTCAGGCTTATAATGCCACCTACCATGCATGGCCAATAAGTACTCCTCGGATTCTAGCTCTTACAGGCTAATCTTGGCCCGCGAGAAGCCAACAAACTATTGAACAACTTTTACCACATGGTTCAACAACAAAATTACCTGGCCTTGGAGAAAAGGCTAACTCGGATAGAAGAAAGTCTAGAAAATGCTAATCCGAGGAACAACATTGTGCAAGAGATAACTTCGCACAAAAGAGGCGCTCCTTAGCCAAAAAAGGAAGAAGAAGTGGTTCAAAAATCTTCAAGCCGCCGACGACACATATGGTATAATCCTTCCTTGATCCCGAAAGAATGGGAGGAATCCACACTCCTCTAAAGCCCGTCACTCTAAGAGAAGGGAAAGGCATGAAAAAAGGCTCTTGTCCAACCATGGAAGAAGAACCCCCTGCCCGCTCATGTCTTAAACATTAGGATCCCTAAGTCACTAGAGAAGCCTTCAAAGCTCTAGAATTATTACGAGACTAAGGACCTGGACATATCGAGCATGTGAAAAACCATCTATATTACTATCATGTCGACGGGGTGTGAAGTGAAAGCTCTTTGTACTAATCTTAATCGAGTCATTCCTAGTCTGGTACAAGTCTCTTCTATATGGAAGCATTGATTCATGGTCAAATTTAAGCAATTCTTTAACCACCTAGTAGTATCTAGCATTCCATAGTGACGGTGGTAAAGCTCCAAACATGTCGGCCTCAAACCTAGTTATAACCTTGGAGAAATGAAGGAGAAAAGACCCTTGACCAAGAATGATTCCCATAGAAGTCAAAGAATGATGAAACAAAATTACTAGTGATACATAATGATGAAACAAAATTATTCAAAGAGAAAATGATATAAAAAATCATTAAAGGATATAGATGATAAAACACAACCATTAGTGATTTATAATGACGAAATAAAATAATTTAAGACATAGAATGATGAAACAAAATCAGTTAAGGTGATAGAATGACGAAACAAAATCAGTCAAAAAGATAAATGATGAAACATAATTATGCAAACAAAAATGAGGAGGTTAATCTAATCTGAATGTTAGTCACAAAGATTGACGAATATAAAAAGCTAGGGGCCAATGCCACAACCAACAACAAGTACATGCAAGTATGATTAAACAATATTCAAATGCAACCCTCATATGCCATATGATTACCGTTCTCAACCTCTTTTTCACTTCAAGTTTCTCGTAGAGGATCTTCACTTCTGGATTATATAGCTCGACCTGACTCAGAGAATAATCGAAATAAGCCTTCATGGCTTAGGATTTTAGATTACTAGAGTCTTCAAGCTCCTTTTACAAGTTCTTAAGACAGTATTCATAGGCCTTTTCCTCCTTAGAGTAGGCTTTCTTCTTATTTGCCAAGGAGGTCTTCATATCTAACACCATCGTCGTAACGACATTACAAGATTCCCAGACGTCTATTAATGTCTTTTCGACCGTCTCCATATGTAACTTGTTTTTTCTATTTCGACCGTCTCCATGTCTACAGAAGCATGATCTTAGCGGGCATAAGGGGTATTGAGCTCTTCCGCCTATTTTTCTAAAGAAGCAAGTCGCTTCTTCGCTTCAACCAATTCCTTATGAAGCCTAGTCTATTTGAAAATGGAGATGTCAGGATGTTTTTTCATAAGTTTCTTCTCCCTCCTTAGTCTAACCAGAGCCAAAATGTATCCTTGTTCGGAAGCACCAAAAGACAACCCAACTTAATTCTAATGCAAATGGTAGGAAATTTCTACCATTACCTCTTGCCGGGAAGGCTCGGTTAGCCGTTGAAAGTACGTGTAGTATCTTTTAAGAATATAAGTTTAGGTATATTTTGAAGTACAAGAACAATTGGTAAGGAGAAACTGCCGCATAAAGAACGTGGGTGGCATACTTTTAAGTCCTTTTCCATGCCCCTCTTTGAGGAATCGTCATCGACTATCTTCGACCGATCCATGAACCAATTCTGTTTCAAAGAACTTCCTTTCTATTGTGACTTTAGTGCATTTGAAGGGCCAACCCTTTCCATGAAACTTAGACTCTCTCTAAATGCGACAAGGTCAACCATCACACCCTATTCTTCTGATAACAATTCTTGTAGGAAGGACACGTATTTACTTGTAGTCTCAAAGAAATGCTTATTATTCCAATACTCAGGGAATCCATGCATACATCTAGGTTTCTTCAAACTTAGAGCTAGGACGGGTAACCTTCAAGAAAAACACATATATTTGAATGTAACTCACAACTTTGTGGAACGACTAAAAAAATTCTAATCTCTAAGATTCTTTAGGTTGTTATAATAAAAACACCAAACATTCTCTTCAAATGACAAAATAAAACTAACATTTTCTCCCGCTGCAACTTGGCAGAAGTACGTTGCACGTTTAATAGATGAAATAATGACTTTAGAGTTGGTACCCCCCATTCCTATTTTAATGCGCACCAATATTGAAATACTTTTACATATGTCTAGCTCACCGGATGCAGCGGAGAAGGATCAAATTTTAGATGATTTAAAACGGCCCCCCTCTCTGAAGTCGTTGATTGAGAGGCTATATCCCCCTCGAAGAACAAAAACTCATGAAGAGGCAAAGAACACCCGTTAAAAGAGCCGCACAACCTCTTACCATGTTAGCCCGGGAAGAACACGACGACAACAAAGGTCAGCCCAACAATATAAATCCTGAAATTTTGGTATATCAGGCTTCAGATATCCTATGACATGTCGAGACATCTGAATCCAAACAAACAACAATGGCAAGGTATAAACATAATCAACCATTACTAAAAAGTAAACAACACACCAAATTATTAACCCAGTTCGATGTACAACAACCCCTACTCTTGGGGCTACCAAGCCAGGAAGGAAATTCATTATTAGTAGTATCCATTCGAAGTTAAACAACCTCCGGTTTATAACTTCTCACTTAATCCCTACCCAATGCAACTTTTACCTAAAAACCTCCCATATATGAGAAACCATCTCACTTCTAATCACCGTAGTGATGTCTCACAATAACAATCCCAAATACTAATGTTGACGACCCTTTACCTCAATCATCAATTACAAAACACTACTTGATTAAGAAACCCCTCAATCAAATACAATACTTGATCCTGCTTAAAAGCTTCGATCAAGAACAATATAGAATTACAACCCTAAACATCAGTCTTACTCTCATATCAACATGATATTCGAGAGGCTCACACATAACACAGTCCTACTCATATATCGAGTGGATCACACCGAATAACTCTCCTAGAGAATGGCACATAAAGTCAGCCCTAATAATATTAAATTCTACATTCTGGTCTGGTACCGTTTCTAGGTTTCAATGCTTCTATTTATAACCTTTTTCCTAACTGGATTTGAGCTTCAAATCACAGCATATCAGCTGCTACAAATCTGCAGAAACTTCTACATAAAAGTAGGTCTTCAATCATAACCTTCCTAATTTATCTCCATAATTAGAAAGTGAATATTCTTCTGGATTCTGACTTGAACCTTCCAGACCTTTAAAATTAGCGCCACATAGGACTGCATAATATTCTGCATAGTTAAATCTTGGACCGATCCGACAGCCCAACCCAAGCAGTCATGATGTCGAATGACTTTGTATAGGACATCTTGTCCGACATGTTGCTCTAGATGATGAAACATTTCATCTCAACATGTTTCTTCATAAAATATGACTTCTTGCTCAAACTGTTCTTCTTAGCAAGTTAACACATCCTATTTAACACATCCTATTTAACATATTGGTGATATATTTGTTTTACTAAAATTAATTAATGTCAATCAACAAACACTAGTGCAGAAAAGACTTTTTACATCGGGGGAAAAACACATTTTACATCGGGTCTGGGACTGATGTAAATCCAAGTGATGTAATAAATCAAAGACATTTTACATCGGGCCACTGCCCGATGTAAAAAATACACCTACCACATCGGTTGACAGCAACGTCTGATGTGAAATTAAAATTAATTTTATTTTTTTATATATAAAATATGGTTGTAACATCGGTTCGGTATAAGGACCGATGTAATATGAACAAATTACATCGGTGGCAAGGTTGGGCCGAAGTAATATGTATGTTTTAACATCAGTAGTTTGCTGGGACCGATGTAATATGTTTCTTTTTAAAAGAACAAATTAGACTATTTGCCCTGATTCCCTGTAATTATTTTTTTGGTACTTAATTTTTCATTATTTATTTTCCAACATCACACACCATATTTAGGTCGCTATTTTTCATATATTTTGGATGCACATATATACTCTTCAAAATGAACAATTGATTTACAAAATTGTACTAATCTAGGATACACACAAGTGTACAAAATTATAAGGAAGCTTACATGGTGATAGTGATAATAAACAAAAATATCCCCAAGATGAGTTGTAGCTTCAGTAGACAACACGAAAGTGACATGCTAACAATAAATAATAACACTAATTAACATCTACAGACAACACCAAAGTCAAAAAAACACAAATCAGCACTTGTACTTCAACCATATAGATAGATAATGCATTCTACTTCAATGAGCAATCAGCAGTCCAAGAGCTTCGGTTTTCCAACTCAGTAGTTGCATGTAGATATACTCTTTTATAATTGTCAAAAAATGACGATACCAAGTGGGGATCAATTATTTTGACTGGCTGCACCAAACACAAAAACCAGAATCATCGTACCAAAGGGCTGCTGGAAGTATCATCAATTATAGTTCATGCGACTTACCCCTGTTCCAAGAGTCAGAACGGTCCGAGTTTTGCTTTTCAAGCTCATGCAGTACAGGCTGCAATAGAAATCATTCGAGACATTGACAGATGACCAAAAGTCAGGTAATAGTTGGCTTACAAAATAGATAGTTATATGAGAATTTATGAATTGGATTGCAGCATTGTCCGCAATGCTTGAAATAACAAAGGAATAGTGTTTGTGAAAGAACGAAGGATTTTCTTGACACGAACATGAATGCGGCGGAAAGGAAGTTTAGGGTTTTTGTGAAATATGAGAAAGACTTTCACATCGGTGGGAGAATAGGCCCGATGCGAGGGCCAACAATTCACATAGGTTGACTCTATGAACCGATGTGAGGGCCTGTTATAACAAATTTTCAGTTTATTACAATTGTGCCACCGTGTGTTTTATTTTTTCTTTTTATTTACAATTTTGCCACCGCGTGTTTTATTTTTTAATTTTATTTACAATTTTGCCATTGTGTTATATATTTTCTATTTTTTTAAATATTTTTCATATCATTGGAAATAAATGTCTGATGTAAAATCTTTTGACAAATATTTTTTACATCATATATTTTAATACCTGATGTAAAATCATTAAAGCAAATGTCATATTTTTAGTAGTGAAAATAGAGAACAAACAAATTCTTGTTTCACCAAATATCAGTAAGGACTTGAGGGAAAATATTTTGTTCTGGCCAAAGGCCAAAAGAATAAGACCCAATTACGAGGTCCAGTCTAGAGTATCCATTCAGTAGACAAAGGAACAAGTAGGACGTCGTTAAAGCCAAACACCTGATCCTAGTTATTGAAGCATCGCCCATCGTTAGATATGATCAGATGAATTTCCACGTTACACGTCGATTAGGCATAAGAGGTTTTAATCGTTAACCATATATAACTTCTACTAGGCGCCGCTTATAGACTTTATCATTTTCTGTCAAGTTAAGTTGATATTTTATTGTAAAGCGTTATTTCAGTTGAAAACCATTTATTTTAGTTGTTATTGTTCTCTATTCTCATACATAAATTTTTTTATCGTGATTAAATCTTTCAATTTCACTATTATCTTGTGCCTAAATTCATCAATAGGAACCAAAGAAAAAGTACACAACCATCTATCCTAGTTACTTTCAACTTCTCCTTTGTTGTGACATGACCACATAGACTTGCTCGCAATGTTTTAAAAACTGGACCGAACCGGCCGGTCGGACCGGTTGAACCGGGAACCGGCCAAGTAACCGGTCTTATTCGATTGTTGGATAGGATATGTCATTGAACCGGTGTGAACCGGTCAAAACCGGTATAAATTGGTAAAACCGGTGGTTTTTCAAAACCGGTGGTTTAAATGCACTTTTATTTTTTATTTTATTTTAACAACTTAAAACAATATTAGTTTAATTATTTTAAAGAAAAATCAAAATAAAATAAAAAATAAAAAATAAAAAAAATAAAAATAAAAACAACAATAAAAATTTTCGAATGCAGTTAATTTTGTTGTAGATGATTTTGATATTGAATAAGGAGATACCAACATTGAAATAATTTTTTCTTCTTTAAAATTAAATTTAGTAGACAATGAAGTTACTTTATTATAATTTATTCAATTAGATTATTTTATGATTAAATTTTGTTTGAAAATATACGCTTTGTAATTTTGTACTATTTTATTATGTGTGATACTTATGTTTAAAATTTGAATTTAAATTATGAACTTGTGAATTTATTTAGGATATGATATTTTTAAAAAAATTTAAGTGTCGGTTATATTTCATAGAGACTGAATCATCATATTCGACATGTTTTATACCTACCTATATAATTTTGTTATAACGACTGGTCTGTTCAATCGAGTTATCCGGTTTAATCCGATTTAGTCATGCGGTTCGACTAGTGACCCAGTGGTTCGACTAATAAACCAGTGACCCAGTACCCTCACCGGTTTGATGTCCGGTCCGGTTTTTAAAACACTGCTTGCTCGTTCATCCTCGGCAGGCCATTTCTCTATTCAGTTTGAAATCAATAAAGAGAATGTAAAAGTGAATTTTTTTTAAAGAAAAATCAAGTGATTGGGAAGTTGATGGTTCCATACCATCCCAACATAATACGAAAAATACTATCATTTATTTATTTTTAAATAAAAAATGAATGAAGTTAATATGACAAAGAGGATGAGTTGTACAAAAAAAAACTTGACAAATGAGCAAAAGAAATGTAAGGGAACAGCTCATTGATTTCAAGTTGCAAGAACAAAGTTAAGTCTGAGGTCAGATTAGTTAATGCGTGTGGATGGAAAATTGACCACAAGGATATGCTTGTAAACGAAACAACCTCATGGACCACAAAGACGAGATTCTTTTGTGACACCCACTAATAAACTAATGTCATATAGTATATGATAACGATAATGATGATGGGATATATTGCCCATGCTTCCCATGCAACTACGCTTTGAAAACACCGAATCTGGTTTGAAAAGCAAGGGGACATAAAGATAAAATAATTGAAAGAAAGAAAGGTTGAGTTGACGTATGAAGAAGATGTTATATGGATGAATATTAGAGTAATTGGAGTTCTTGTATCAATATGCATGTCAATACACGCCTTTCTCCTCAAGGACTCCGTATCTAAAGCATGGTTTTAGGTTTGATTTTGGAGTTTTGAGGGGCAAGAGGTTGATAGTGATTTTCACTTAAGAACAAATTATAATACTCCATATTGAAAAATGAACTCAAAGTATCCTACTTTTACCTTTTTATAGTATACATTTGGCTAAATCATAGGATGTTGATATTTTTTTCTTATCACTTTTGATGTTTCTGAGAGATTTATTTCTAGAATCTCTTTTATATTTTTTTTAGAAAGTAATTCGTAAAAAGTATGCACGCAAGAAATAAGTAATGTTATCTCTAGATTGATGAAAGAGTTGAGTGGAATAAATATAAATTGTATTCTATTATTTGAATATTTTATTATGAATATAATATTCTATTGCATATATCTAGGGTTGCTTTCGAGAATGTGTAACACAGAGTTCAAAATTTGATGTGGTTAATTTGTAATTTAATAAGATTTCAAAAATTATTTGTCACAGTTAAACTTTGAGAAAATATAGCATATTTGTTTTGTCACATGACCTGCCTACATAAAATCTAGGAAAATTTAAAAAGACCTAGTATACATCTCAAATCGAATGAAATAAAATACGAAGAATTGAATGTAATTGAATGAAATGGGTTTCATCATTTTTCATTTTTTTTTTTAATAAGCAACTGAATATAAGATACCGCACTAGGGGTGTAACCCTTACATCAAAAACACACTAAGAAGTTTTGTTACAAAGACATACAATCAAATTTTAGTATTTACCACTTATCCAAACTTAGCTTAAAAGACTTATGTCATTTTATTGGTGTGCGAATACTAAAAAAAATTAATATATAAGATTTTTAAACTTTTTTTACATGAGGTATATAATTAAAATTCGTTAAAAGTATTATAAAATATTTATAAAATTTAAAGTTTGTTTAGATGGAGTATTTTACTAAGGAAAAATGTATTTTTTTAAAAATTTTAAAATAATTTGACCAAAATTCATTGTTTGGATAAAAATATGAAGAATTGTTAAGACGATGTGAATTTATAAAATATTTTATTGATGTCAAATTTAAAGAATTTCAAATGAAAAAAAGAAGTAAAGAATTTGATATTGTTTAATGCGAATGTTAAATTATTTATTATTAATTTTTAAATTTAATAGGATGGTCATCATATTTTATGAAAATTTCAAATTCACCCTTAAAATTTTAAAAATTGCAAATTAGTCTTAATAATTTTACAATTTTACATAATGGTCCCTTAAAATTTTTAACAATTGCAAATTAGTATTATTTTTTATATTTTAAATTTGACCCAAAAGTTTTAAAATTTATGAAAGTGATTCTAAAAAATTTAACAATGAATCATTTTAATACTCCATCCACAAAAAAAAATTAAAATGAATAAATTTAAATTGAATAATTTGAATTGCTTAAAATTTTGAATTCTTTATAAATTCTCATTTACCTCATGCAACTACACTCTAAAGAATTTAGGCTTAAATGCAATTTTAGTCCCTAATTATTTTTCTTTTAATTTTTAGTCCTTCCATTGTCCTTGAATTTTACCTCTTTTGAGATTTTGCTGGTTTCCTAATATAAAGTTGGGTTAAATACCTTTTACCCCCTGCATTGATTTGCAAAACCTGGGATTCAAACCCATGTCTTAATGCATATAGGGGGAACATCCAACCATTGCACCATTCACGTTTTCTTGTACAACCATTGTGTTTCCTTGTATATGTTATAGTTTATATTCTTAATATATTATTTTACTTATTTATCATATAATTTATTGATTATATAGTTTATTTTATCAATGATTTTATATATTATATAGTTTTATATTATTAATATATTATTATTTATTTGTTTTATTTATTTATTTATTATATAGTTTTATTTATTAATAACTAAATTAAATAATGTAAATAAATAAAGTAATAATATGAATAATAAATAAATAATGTAAATAAATAAAGTAATATATAAATATTAATAATAAAGTAATAAATAAAGTAATATTTATTTAATTACATATAAATATTAATAATAAAGTAATAAATAATGTAAATAGTAATAATGATTATTATATATTAATAACGTAAATAATAATAATTATTATTAATGTTTTTGTTTAATATTATTATAATAATATTAATAATAAATAAATATTAATAATAAGTAAAATATTAATAAAAACGTACCATTAAATAAATATAATAAATAAATAAAATAATATATTAATAAAAATAGGATAATAAATGTTATGTAATAAAGTATATTAATAAATATTAATAATAAATAAATAAATAAATTAATATATAAATATTAATAATAAAATGATAAACATATATATAAACGTATATTAATAATAAAGTATATTAATAATAAATAAATAAATAAAGTAATATATAACTATTAATAATAAATAAATAAATAAAGTAATATATTAATATATTAATATTAATAATAAATAAATAAATAAATAAAGTAATATATAAATATTAATAATAAACCATTTAATAAATAAATTAAATTTAAATATTAATAATAATAAATAAATAAAGTAATATATAACTATTAATAATAAATAAATAAAGTATATTAATAAATAAATAAAGTAATATATAAACATATATTAATATATTAGTAATAAAGTACATAAATAAATAAATAAATAAAGTAATATATAAATGAAATATATATATATATTTGCTTTGGAAATTATAACAACTGAGCATTCTGCTTCAATGGTTGGTTGCGTGCCTATTAACCCTTGTAACCTGGGTTCAAAACCTAGGTTTTGCATGTTTGATTATTTGCAATTTTGCAAGCTTTCCAAAACCATGCCCAGTCAGCCAAACAAGGGATTCCCCTCGCCCAGTCAGCCAAAAAAGGGATAAGGGGTGTCTGGAAACATAATCTTGTTTTCTAAGGGGTGGCAGGGGCAAACTTTCCAAAACCATGCCCAGTCAGCAAGACTCCCCGCCCAGTCAGTAAGATTCCCCTCGCCCAGTCAGCCAAACAAGGGATAAGGGGTGTCTGGAAACATAATCTTGTTTTCTAAGGGGTGGCAGGGGGTAAAAGGTATTTAACCCTATAAAGTTTAAAAGAATGATTATGGGCTTTAGGTCCACTTCATTGATGGATCTCTCCCCTTTCAAATGATGTTGTTATTACTAAAAAAATGAAATTTTTTCTCGCATTTATCGAAAATTTTAAGGAAATATCGGATTTTTCCAAAATTTTCAAAAAAAGATACCTAATTTTTCAAAAAATTCGATAATGCATTTAAAAAAAAAATTACAGTAATGGAAAATTTAAATTTCCAATAAATCACAGAAAATTTAAGTTTATTTCGAAATTTCAAGTAGAATACATTTTTTTTTTTTAAAAAAAATTATAAAAAAATTTATAAATGAGCTAACAAAATTTTTCAAGTGAGGAACACAATGTGGAGAGGTTATCCTTCAATTCAAAAATAAAACAAAGATTGAGTAAATACATGTGAAAGTAGATAATAACAGCCTGACTGGAAGGCACAAAAATAAAAACATCTTCGAGTTTCAAAATAACGAGAAGGCGAACACAATCTTAAATGAGATTGTTTTCCTCGATGATAAGGGTAACAATGACTAATTTTAATGTATTCATGATCCTTATTAATGAGGAAGCTCTTACGATATCATGTACATGGATCTTTTTGAGAAAAGGTTGGACTAAGAAGAGAGAAGTTGTCATCGTATGCGAGATATGACCTACATGCCTTCAATGGCACGGTAAACCACCCCCCGGAGTATATTGAGTTAATGGTCTCCTTGGGAGAAGGGAGAGACAGTAGAACTGTCGACATGTAACTCCTACTGATTCTCTACAAGAGCGTCTACAACTCCATCCTAGAAAAAGCTTTCGCGATAATGTTGGAATTGATGGGCTCTTAGGTAAAGTGTCATTGTGTTTACGACAGGCTAGTAGCAATTTGTGTAGACCAGTTTAGAGCACAAAGAATACATAAAGCCTTGTAGCATGACTAGAAGGGGAAAGACAAAGAGAATGCAATAGAAATTAATGTGGACTTGTAGTCTCCTGAATTATCTCAAATCCAAGAATTCCTTTTTCACCTACTTTAGACCACCATAACATTGATAGACATTTACTCCTATACAATGCTTCATACGGGGCCATTCCAATACTGACATGGAAATTGATGTTATAGGCAAATTCTATCAATGACAAGTGGTCCTTCCAACTTCTATCACTCTCTAAGAGGCATGCCCTCAACATATCTTCAATGGCCTGAATAGTTCTTTCAGTTTACCCATCAGATTGAGAATAATTAACACTACTAAAATCCAAACTTGTCCCCATCTCCTTATGAAGCACCCTCCAAAATCTGGAAGTAAACTTCAGATTTCTATCTGATACAATGCTAGATGATACACCATGCAATCCTACAATCTCTGCACAAATAACCTTGCGAGGTTAATGACCTTGGAGGAACTCTTAACGCGTAAGAAATGGGCTGACTTAGTCAATATGTCAACAATTACCCATATAGAATCATGCCCAACAAGAGTACGGGCACCAAGAGTACGGGGTAATCCAACAATAAAATCCATGGAAACGATGTCCCACTTCCACACGGTATCTCTAACGGTAGCAACATAGTGTTTGGTATATGGTGCTATATATTCACCAACTAACAAACCACACACTACGCCACATACGCCACAATGTCTCTCTTCATACCTGGCCACCAGAAACATCTCTTCAAATATTGATATATCTTCGATCAACCAGGGTGAATTGAGAATTCGCTCTTATGGGCTTCGTATAAGATCAAACTCCTTAACTCATAATCATTGGGTATGCACATCTTCTGCTTAGAGAGAATGACTTCATTAGGGGCTTAAACAAAACCAAGAAGACATGTATTGGTTTGCATCCCCACATCAAACCATTGTGTCTGACGAATCCTTTCTCTTAAATCACTTTCGACACTCGGGTTACTAATCAATACACATGCTTGAGTCCACAAAAGTTGGAGATCAAGATTCCAAAATTTCTCCATTAGATCATACCCTAGCATCATCAATTCTGAAATCTACCTTGCTCTTTGTGCCCCGACCTTCCTTTCTCTCTTTTAGCTTGAACTCTTTTTAAACTATTCATGGCAACATAACAATGCCTTAAACACTCAACATATTTGGTTAACTCTCTCTCGGACACACTATGTGAAATATCTTCTCTCATCCTAAACAAAAAAAATATATCTTCCATAACTCATCAGGTGCATAGACTGCTTGTCTAGAATAGGCAGTCATGTCTTCAAATTTTTCTGCATACTCTGACACTAAAGTAAGTGAAACTTTTTGTTAAAGAAAAAGTTCTTTCTTAAGATGTGAGAAACATAAGAAAAGGAAGTTTGAATTGGGTTTCAAGGTTTAAAATGAAATCTTCCCAAGACAAAAACAAAAAACACGAGAACAAAAATAAATGACACAATTATTTTTATCACGGTTCACTATTAACGAAGTTAATCTAGTTCACCCACCAAGGTGATTTTTCCTTCCTAAACAAGGACTTGATCCAGTATAACCGAACTTATTTCGAATTATTTATTTATAATAAAAGGAATTTCTTTATAATGTTTGTTTTTTCAAAATAATAAAGTCCCTAGAATAGTTATTCCGTTAATTAAAATGTTAAGTGTGACTTAATCATGAGATCTCATTAAACATAAGGAAACTATTCTTAAAGTATCTGAGTCGAGCTTTATTGTGAAGTGGGATAACATTAAAAGCATTGAGACTATTATGTAGATAGACTGATGATCACATCTCATGGATCATGGATAAGGAGTTATCGAGTCTTGACATAGTTATGAATATTATGAGTAATATTTATACTGGATTGACCCACTATGAGAGTACTACATAGAATGTTATGTAAAGTGTCATAAGTTATTCTCATGGTGATAGTGGTGTATACCACCCTTCGACCTGAAACCACAATGGAACCTAGATGTAGAGTCGAGTACTTTGTTGCTGATCAAACATATTGTCCGTAATAGGATGACCATAAACACAGTTGATGGGTACTCCACAAAGTATGCTGAGGGACATGAGTGACACTAAACCCATATACTTTTAACCTTAATTGAAAAGCAATTTCTTTTCTTAAGAGAAAGAAAAATTGAAAGTTAAGGAGAGTGGTTCTTGAAAAATGGAAAGAAAGAATGGTGGACAATGCATCCTTAAGAGCAACAAAAAGAATAAAAAAAATATATCAAAAATAATTTGAAATAAATACAAAGAAAAAGAAATGAAAGAATAAGGAAAGGATGCATTGTGAGAAAAAAGAAGAAGGATGAGAAGAAATTAAGGGTTGATCAAGAATGGAATATTTGCGATAGTTGAATTGCTTTTCTTGAATTTAACCCATTTTTGTTTCATTGGTCTTATATATATATATATATATATATATATATATATATATATATATATATATATATATATATATATATATATATATATATATATATATATATATATATATATATATATATATATATATATATATATATATATATATTATCCTTTCTTGTTAACTTAAGCTAAGTTACAACTGAGAAAAGTCCTTTGTGATATTTTTTCCGCGGTTTCCTTTGTTAATTGTTGAGATGAACGCATGAATTGTTCCGAATGTTAGCATAATTATTATTGAGAGTGTTTTGTCCCTTGTAAATATTGCACATTTGTTTTGTTGAGTGATTTAGGTGATTCATACATGAACATGTTGTTGCCAAGGTTTGCATATTGTGAAGTTTGTGTTTAGAGCTTGATTCATTGTCATGTTATGACTCTTGCAAAGTGATTAAGTTACCTTTTGCGCACAATTATAGAGTTTGAACCATCCAAGTTTCTTCCGGTTGATTTTGTGCTTTAAGTCTTTTCTTGTTGGTTTTGAATATTTTTCTTTTGGTTGAGGACAAACAAAGATGTAAGTTGGGGAGAGTTGTATTTTGGTTCCAAATTGTGTTAATACATAGTATAGTTTTTGGTACCTTTCGATTCCTTTTATCGCATATTCGTATTTATTCCCCTTTGTTTTGATAAATATATTCGTAGTTTATTTAATCGAGTTTATATTTCATAATAATCTACTTTTTAAGGTAATTTTATTGTAGGTTATGCCTTTTAGGTTGAAAGCTTGGAGCATGAAGAGTAGAAAGGAATTTCAAGAAGAAAATAGATTTTTTCACCTTGCTTCAGGGCGCGCGACGCGCGCATGTAGCATGGTTTGGGAGTTTCCAAGAATTTTGGCAGTCCCGAGCGCATGACGCGCGGTCAGGAGGGTGCAGCACGCATTTTAGGGCGGTTTAGCATTTAATGAAGGTGCGCGATGCACGCTTCAGGGCAGAACGTGCGCTCTTTTTTTAACACTTCTATAAATAGAGATCTTGTTGCATTTTGAAGATGTTAACACATATTTGGAGCTCTAGAACGAAATATAGCATTGTAGCAAGTAAGAAATCGAAGCATTGATAGTCGAGAAATCACCTTTGATGCTTGATTATCTTCTCCATTAAATTGTTGATCAAGTTACCATGGAAATGGATGGCTAAACATCTTTTTGTGTCAAGATTAGAGGTAGATAATCTTGCTTTTGTCATGTATTTCTCTTATTACTTTGTAAGTGAACAAGTGATGATTAATATATGGTGAAAAACCTTGTGTTTATGTTTATTTATGATCTAGGTCATTATTGAGATATATATGTTTCAAGTCTTGACTTAGGTTTTCATCTATCAATAAATAAAATTTAGAGATAGCTTTGTGAGTTGATATTCACTAATATCAAGCTTTGAATGTTATCATTTTGATAGTTAGGTTGAGAGATCATCTAAGGATCAAAATGATAAAACTCACAATATGGTTTAGAAATGAAACATATTGAAAGGATATGTGAGTATATTGAACATTTATGAGTTCACATGCTTTATTAAGAAAATACGTACGGAGTAGATTAT
Source organism: Vicia villosa (assembly GCF_029867415.1). Classification (NCBI taxonomy): domain Eukaryota; kingdom Viridiplantae; phylum Streptophyta; class Magnoliopsida; order Fabales; family Fabaceae; genus Vicia; species Vicia villosa. The sequence continues at coordinate 94,782 of NW_026705441.1, read as the reverse complement.
CTAATTCCAATCTTGACATGTTTTTACCAATCGCTAAAATCCAAAACTCTCTTTTATTGATATTTAATACTTTTTATGAGTTTGAAACTTTCCGTTACCAAAACCAAAACCAAAACCTTTTATGAATCTTATGCTTAAAATAAATATAACTGTAGAATGGTGGTAATATCAGACCAATCTCTGTGGAAAACGACAATACAAATACTTTACCCAATCAAAAGTGTTTCAACAATAGCCACTTTATCATTATAGAAGAGAAAACTCAGTCAATCATTCTTAAACATGAGAACAGATGGATCATTTGCATCACAAATGAAAGAAGGGCTCCAACTTGGATAAATCAACAAGTATTCCACTAGATATTTCAAGTGGAAAAGAATCCGTCATATCAGTCAATATCAAGACATTGGGGAATTACATCTCCACTAAAATAATCATTCATGTCTAAACTTAAAAAAAGGGGTTTTAAAAGAAATTCCACAAAAGGGCAAGTGATCTTTAAAGAAAGTTTTTTCAAAAGAGTTTTAAAAGTTTGAAAACATAAGAAGATTTTGAAAGAGACGGAGAAGATTTGAAAGTTTAAGAAGATGGGAGGAGATGAAGAGACTATCTTAAAGTATAAAGTAAAAGTTAGGGACAAGAACAATCTAACTAATCAAGACGCCAACACTTGACATAAAGTCAACATAAGAATTCCCTTCCGTTATATTTAACTTAATCAACATAGAAAACCAAGAACTTGAACCAAAATAAACCAAAGCTCCAAGGTAATGATCTCATTTAAGCATCACTTCACAAATCTTAGTTTTTTCCTAGATGAACTTGCATTAACATAGCATATAAAGCCTTTTCTTAATAAATATGGTACCTGCACACTAATAAAATTCTCAATGCCTTGGAGTAAACTCCAAGGACTTCAAACAAGCATAACTAATAAGATAACACAAGGTCGAGAGGTCTTAAGAGAACAAGACTCCTAATACTAAGTCCAAAAGGTCCAAAAGTACATAATGCCAAGGGATGGTAACCATAGTTCAAGAGAGCTTTGAGTTTTTTATTATTCAAGTTGATTATTAGTGTTTTAAGAACAAAATAAAGGTCCAAATGGACAAAGAAAAAAGTGCATAAGCATAAACATAGGTCAAAATGGACAAAAGGAAAATAAACATAAACATAAACATGATAATGGATGATGAATAGTAGAATAAAAGCATAAGATAAAATAGGAGATAGAATAAAACAAAATAGTAAAAGAAGCATAAAAGTAAAGTTAGAAGTTAGTTGTCAAATTGAATGATCAATAATGGTTGAGTGATGAACTTAGGTCAAAGTTGATGAAAACTCATTGGAGGATTGATAAGACTAAAACCTCCCAATAACAAATTTTCAAAGGTATTGAGCCAATTGTCAAATAATCAACCATCATTGGGCTTATAAACATAGGTTTAGGCCACGAATGATCATTTTCCAATACGTGACAAATTTAGCACATGTTAAGAAATCGCCAAGTAACTTATATAGAACTCGCCCAACAACGAGGCCGATCAATAACTATTTATGTGTTTAAAAACAAATTAGAGAAAAGATATCGAAGATCATTCTCCAAAATTGGGCGAATAGATTGAAAACAAAATCAAGTGTCTGAATGAATTCCTTTTTATCATTATGGGATTTCATCTTAATGATCCATCAGAGGAATAATAAAATCATAACCTATACACAATGAATTTATCAAGACTTACACTTAAAAATAAATAAATAAAATAGATTGAGGGAGAAATTAAGTCAAATATTAAGAAAGAAATATTAAACAAAATTTTAAAGGATTTTTAGAATAGAAAATAAGAAGCGAAAAATAAAATCAAACATCTAAACATCAAGTAAATTTAAGGGTTATATATATAAACCCCCTGTAATATTAGAGAGTTTCCATTTTAGACTCTGGTAATATATTTTTTTTAATCGCCCCGTTAAGTTTTGTAGATTCCCTCACTGGACCCCTTGTTGGCCAGATGTCATGGAATCTTTTGCCACACTTGCCACGAAAGCATTATTAATACACACGTGTATTTATTTTTTATTTAATGTTTGATTAGTGGGTATATTACAATTTGTTTCTCTCAAATACCCCCTTATCATATTTAGGGTTTTCATCACTGAGAGAACAATGGCGAAGAAGAGCTAGAAAAATCGTAGTCAGAGCAATGTTCAAGAAGAAGCTCACGCGAAATCTCAGGAACAAGCTCACGCGAAATCTCAGGAAGAAGCTCATGCAAAATCTCAGGAATCAAAGCATTTCAATGTGACGTTTCACCATGGTGGGGAGTTCGTAAGGGTTGCTGACGAAGAAATCATCTACAGAGGAGGTGTTGATACAACCATTACAGGTATGCACGTAGCTAGCCGGGGATTGGATAGTATTGTAAAATTAGTTAGTAGGTTTGGGTATAACGAGTGTAGTTTTAGGGTTTGGGCAAAGGTATTAGAAATCTAAGAAGGGTTTATCTTGATTAGAAAGGATGATGATGCAGTAGATTTTGCCATGTATTTTAGCTCACTGAACATCACAGGAGATTTGTATGTGGAACACAGTAAGGGTATGAAATTTGATCGTAGTGATAGGGAACCAAATTGTGTGAATGAGGAAAAAGAGTTGGATGCGTTGGAAGATGAAAATATTGAGGGACTTAATGATAGTGAAGATGAGAGAGCAACCAGTCTTGCTGATGGTTTTGATGAAGAAGTAGATGTTACTGTGCCTCTAAATGTAGATGACAGTCTTTGTGGGCATTTAGTTCAGCCCAATAGGAGCATGGATGAGGATGACCAGTATCAAATTGATGAATTGAATAGTGACGATCCTGATGACTCTTGTGATGAAGATAAGCCCAAGTATGACAAGTTTATCAAAAAGAACTTAAACAAAGATTTTAAGTTCAAGTGGGGAATGGAATTTAATTCCCTCAATGATTTTCGAGAGGCTATTAGGGAGTGGTCAGTGCTTAATGGGAGAGAGATAACTTTTGTAAAAAATGACGCCCACAGGGTAAGGGTAATTTGTAAGTCCAAGTGTGGTTTTTTAGTCTTATGTTCTAAGATGGGTCACCAACAGACGTTTGCTATTAAAACACTTGTAGACAAACATACATGTGCTAGGGTTTTGAACAACAAGTCTGCAAGTTCTAGGTGGGTGGCTAAGCATGTGGTAAAGAGGATACAAAGCTGTGAATCTATCAGAATTAGAGATATTATGCAAGATATTAGGCAGAACTTTACAGTTGGTATAACTATAGCAAGAGCATGGAGGGCCAAGTTAATTGCTAAGAGGATTATTGAAGGAGATGTTGATAATCAGTATGCCTCTATATGGAGGTATGCAACTGAATTTACTAGAGTGAATCCAGGGAATACAGCTAAAATCAATGTTGTCATTGGGTAGACATTGAGCCACCTCTGCCTCCTGCATACAAGACTGCTCCTGGAAGACCTAGGAAAATAAGGATCAGAGAAAGTGGAGAAGAAGGTGCAAGGAAGAGAAGGCCAGGGGTAGCATAGAAGTGCACAAAGTGTGATAAATTTGGTCATAATTCTTTGACATGTAAGGCAAAGACACATGATCCTAATGCTCTTAAAAGAAAGGTAACCTATTGATTTGGTCATCTTTACATTTGTTTACATTTGATTTGTTATCTCATCTTTACACTTGTTTACACAATGAGCAGAGGAAAGCCAAAGTAGCATCTAAGTGTGGACCAAGTGGTGTCCAGTCTGATGACCACACTGATGGTGGGGAAGGTGGCCAAAATCAAGAAGGTTCTAATGCTGGAGAAACTGCTACCCCAATTGAGATGTGTGCTGCAACAGAAAATGATCAAGAAACTGGTTATGCACAAATTGACTTGAATGCTGCAACTGAACTAGGAACTGAAACTGATATTGGTGTTGCTACTGAAAATGATCAAGAAACTGGTGATGACAAAGGTTCTAGAAATGATGCTGAAACTATCCCAACTGCAGTTAGTCAATCTGGGTCTTGTGTGGTTGATTCATATAAAGGAAAAAGAGGCAACAAAAAGCCAACCAAACCACCTATCAAAAGGAGGAAAAGTGAGAGAATCAAACTGTTTTGGTTCAAAAAACCCATCACAGGGCAAGGTTCTGAAGAACAACCAATAGTGCTGCCAGAAATTGAAGAAAAAGTTTTACCCAAGGACTCAAAACTCGGAGTTTCAACTAGGAACATGAAGACATGGAAGACAAGGAAGATGAGAGATTAAATGAATGTTATGTATCTCTTTCTTATGCACCATAGTGTGCTTCTTTTGTAATGAATGTTATGTATCTGCATCTGAATGTATCTGAATGTTATGCACCATAGAGTGCTTTTTTTGTTGTAACTTTTTTGTACTGACTTTATTAATGTATCTGAATGTTATGCACCATAGTGTGCTTGTTATCTTCATTTAATTTGTATAAGCTCCATATGTCCTTGTAATTGTAAATCAAATAATAGAACTTAACTGATAACAATCATATTTCCATATTGAAAGCCATTACAATATTCAAAGAACATAAATTAACAACACCACTAGAATTGCATCACACCAGAATTACATATGATAAAATAACTCTCTACCTACACTAACTTAATTAAAGCTGAAAACATAACCCAACACAGGCCAATTATAACCATCCACCAGAAATATTTCCTCCTTTCATTTACAATCTTTCTCTTCTGTTTTCCATTTTCTTGTGCATTCTAGCTCTGCATTCCATCTCGTACACGATCTCATTAGCCAATTCTCTCAAGTATTTCTTCTCTCCATCACAATGCAAGCATCTAGAAGGATTAGGGTCTTTTCCTTCAATCAAATCATCCCACAAGAATAGATCACACCCATCCTGCATCCCAATCGTATCATCCATTAGCACATAAAACATAAACAAATTATTCGAAAATCAACTAACCATCATGTTCTCTCATTTCCAAAATTTCCTTCCGAGATTATCAATTGACTTGGACACCCACGTCTTCATTGGCATGTTGCACCCACACTTGGGTAAACCAACTCCATAATCATTCGTGGAAGAGGCCTTGCTACCACCCATTCGCTGTGACTTATAACCTGATGTGGAACGATATGGAAGAGGGCATACAAATATTTTTTGGGAACACACACTTGCCCTAACAAAGAAGAAGGCTAGAGGTTGAAGAAGAATTTCAAGGTTGAAGAAGAAGGAAACAAAGAAGGAAACGAGATTGGGGAAGAAATCTGGAAGGATTGGGGAAGAAATAACCCTAATTATGCCATGCTGGATATTTAATAACATAACAATTTAATCAAAATGCCACGCGTGCAAATTCAACTAAAGATTCCATGCCACATGGCCAGAAGGGGCAGCAATAAGAAAATCTACATAAGTTAAGGGGGTGATTGAATTTTTTTTTATAGGGGGCTAAATGGAAACTCGCTAATGCAATTCATTAAATGACATGGCCAAAGGAACGGTCAGATACATGTGTTCCACCATAGATATTGATCAATGCGTGACAAAACGAAATAAAAGGTCAATCAATAGAATTAAAACAAATGCCTCAAACTCATTGGTTGAAGACAGACATGTAGGTCGTCTTCAACCTCTTAAAATTTCAAAGTATTTTTGCATAGAATTGAAGGTTAATCAAAACGTAACCAAATTGAATGCTAGTTGTATCATTGTGTAACACGGTGGGAGAACTGACTTTTAAAATGTGTGCAGATAGTAAGAGTCGCCACTGACTTTTATTTTATCCAATTAGGAAAGGCAAAAAGAACAAGAAAGACCTTTAAAAAGAGATTGAGTTTGGGGGGTAGGTTATACAAAGGGAAGGTGTAAGCACCCTTTGTATCCATGGTTATCCATGGGCTCTTAATTGCTTAGCTCACTTTTGTTTGTTTGAAATGTTTGAAAGTGTAGTGTGTGTTTAGAAAAAGATTTTGAAAAAAGACTTTAACTTTGTAAGTAAAGTGTAGCCTTTTGAAATTGTTTTGAAAGAGGTGTATGAAGTAATTTGAAATTGATTTAAGCAAGCAATTAAGAGTAACATACTGATCGGAAAAATAGCAAGTGTACTATTTTGCCTCTGTAGTAATAAAGGGAAAATTCCCCGAATATCGATCTCAAGGACTGCGTGAGATTATAGAGTTAGTCGCACTTCAATTAAACAAAAAGCCTTGGGGTTTTGGTTTTTGTGATTACAAATTAAATTGCAAATAAACTTAAAAAGGATGATTTAGCCAAATATGAGTAACATGCCAGGGTCGGTGTGTGTATTAACATATGTAACAACTCTGAATCCTTATTCCAATAACAAAATCCAACTTATCAATTACCGGTTCTTAAGGGTATTTGCTCCTAAGTCCTTAGTGGGCAAACCTTTGAACATTCAATCCTAATCCCAAAGTCCTCTGAAATTATTGATGAAATCAAGTATTATAATTATCAAGAATAATCCGGTTACTATAGGGTATCCCTAGTCCTAGGTGATATCTACTATAGTATAATGGGATAAAAACCCTAACAATGGAGGTCAATCCTAATTGCCAGTCATAAATCAATCCAGTTGGTCCGACGAGGAAAGCAGTAAAAACATTATACCATTAAATTGAACATGAAAGGAAAATACGTTATTGAAATTCGGAATTCAAAATCATTACAAATGTTAATCAGGGACACCCCCCTAGCATTGGGGGGTTTAGCTACTCATATCATCCAAAGAAATTACAAAGATATTAAATAAAGACATTACAATAGGGATGATGAACTTTGATCTTCAATGGCTTCCGCTCATGAGAGTTCTCCGTTCTTCTCCAATTGCATAGGCTTCTTCTCTCAATCCTCAAAATCCTCGTGTGGCCAAAAAGATCCCTAATTCATCTTCAAAATCCTCCTAAATAGTGCAGACTCACTTAAGTTGGTTGGAAATTCCAAAAACACCCCTGCAGGCCATCCACTAAACTAAATAATAAAAATCAGCAAAATCAGCGTCATCACCCAACACGGGCCGTGTTGTGCAACACGGGCACCCGTGTTGGTCCCCTGGAATATTTATTTTTTTCACTTGGTCCCAGACTTAGCAACACGGGCCGTGTTGAGCAACACGGGTACCCGTGTTGCACCACTGTTTTCCTCTCTTCTCAAACTTTGCTCCTAGCGCTCTTCCTGACACGACCCGTGTTGAGCAACACGGCCACCCGTGTCAGGCCTCCTGTAGCATGTTTTTGAAATTCCTTCAAAACTTCCGAGTTTCGCACTGATTTACTCCGGTTTCTCCATATGAACCTGAAAACATTAAAACATACAACCAAAGCATAAAATGACGAATAAAGAAATAAAACACTTAATAACAAAACTTAAACATACTTAAAAACAACGATAAAAATATGTGTGAAAACCACTGATCAAACTCCCCCAAACTTAAACCGTTGCTTGACCTCAAGCGACAATTACAAAAGTTAATGGCCTTCAAAGCACACGGTGTTCATACGTGAGATATCTGTCTGTATTGATCAAGAAACAGTGATTTGGCATTCACATGACGCGACGAGTTTTGTTACCACATTAATCCTCAAGCTCCCGTTTCGGATACCTCTCCAACTATGCTTTGCACTTAAGTCTCTTTCCGATTTTCCTCCTCTTTCATTCGGACAATCATATTAAGGCACTGCATTTCTTAAAATAATCATCACCTGCATGAGACGGATCAAGGCTTCTTATCATTATTTTTTTTCCTGGCACCAAACTAGCAGCATTGGCTACTTTTTATTACCGATGAAATTTTCAAACTTTGCAGTTATATATTGTCCTTTTGGACGACGTTTGGGGATCAATCTCCTTTGGGCTGAATAACCGGGTGAGGGTTACCCAACTTAGCGAGCCGATTGCCTTTTACCGCCTTTTCATCATTTGGTGCCAATCTTTATATCTCTTTTTTTTTCAACCAGCCACCATGCAAGTGAATCCGAGTTATGCCAGACTGTATCAATAAACTACTCGAGAAGTACTTCTCAGGAGACAAGTACTATGGTGCAAATCTACACGTTAGACTCGTATCTCTTTCAGGGAACCAAGGGTGCTTAAACAAACCTCTTGTCACATTATTCCGCACTTCCTGTCCTCAAACAATCCTCGCTTCATCTTTATATACTATTCCCGATCGCTCTTTAGGATCAAAACTTCTTCAACAAAAATTTAAAATTTCGGTAAAGATTTGGGCAGAATTCACTTTATGGTTTCACATCATACCAGTAACATAAAACTAAAATAAAATGCACAGAGAAGAGCCTCCCCCAAACTTGAACTAAACATTGACCTCAATGTTTCAGAACGAGTTCGAGAGAGGTGACTCACAGAGGGTAATGCACTCTCATGATCACTTCCAAGCTTTCACCAGAGACGTCCTCTTTTATTTCCTGAAAATAAAGTAAACAAACAAAGAAATTAATTATTAAAACCGTGGGTTGCCTCCCACGAAGCGCTTCGTTTAACGTCGCATGGCTCGACGGTCCATTACCCTTTATTATGGAGGGTATTTCCTTTTCCAAACCTTGTTGCTTGTCACTTTCGCAACCACTAACTCATGAAGACGAAAAGCATTCACCGCTTTTCTCCTTAATTTACTTCCCACATTCTTCTTCTTTCCTTGATCTTTCTCCTCCACCTTCTTCCTGACTTCCTTAGCTTTCTTAAGATTTTTGACAACTACATAAGATGGTTCCACCCGGGAGGCTATGCTTGACACTTTTTCTTGGAGCTGTTTAGACTTCTTGTTCTTTTCCTCACTTTCTGTCATACCATCAGAAGTTTGATCATTCACAACCGCCCTCTGTCTTTTGACTCCTAACATCTTCAACGTTACTTCTTCATCAAAAGATTTCAGCGTCAGCGTTCCTTTTTCAATGTCGAGGTTGCAGCGGCCTGTCGACAAAAATGGCCTCCCAAGAAGGATAGGAGTTTCTTCGTCTTCCGGAATGTCCATGATGTGGAAGTCAACCGGGAATACAAATTTATCAACTTCCACTAGTACATCTTCAGCTACCCCATATGATTTCTTAACGGTGTGATCGGCAAACCTTAACTGGGTCTTACTTTCACTAATCTTTTCCAACTCAAGCTTTTTGAAAATGGACAAAGGCATTAAACTCACACTAGACCCAGAATCGAGGAGTGCCTTTTTAAATGCTATATTCTTGATGGTGCATGGTATCGCCACCGCCCCAGGGTCTTTCCTCTTTATTGGGATCTTTCTTGCTGTCGAGACTATACCACACTTCTCGGTTGCAATTTTTGGCTCTCCTCCTAGTGATCTCTTTTTCGCCAACACCTCCTTCATAAATTTTTTATACAAGGGCATGTGTTCAAGTGCTTCAAAGAATGGTAGATTTACCTCTAACTTTTTGAACAATTTTGTAAACTTTTCAAAGTCTTTCTCTCTTGAAACCTTCTTTGTCACTCTGGAGGGGAAAGGTAGTTTTATCACCGGTTCAACGTCTTTCTTATTTTTTTCTTCAATTGGTTTAACCGGTGGTACCACAACTTCTGGCTCTTTTGGATTCTCTCTTATTTCCAGATCCACCTCTATTACCATGGGGTCATCTATTTCCTCTTTCTCTTTTTCTTTTTCAGATTCTGCTACTCTCCTACTTCTTGTAGTAACAGCATTAATTTTCTCCTGGTCTTTCGGATTTTTCACAGTTGAGCTCGGAAGGGTACCTTGTGCCTGTAGAGTGAGATGTTGTGCTATCTGCCCCACTTGAACTTCCAGATTTTTAATTGAAGCCGAAGTGTTTCTGTGGTTGTTTCTTGTTTCTTCTTGGAACTGAGAACACTGCCCAGCTAATCTTTCAATTGCCACTTCCCACTCTGCCTTCTGGGTACCTTGTTGTTGTTGATCTTTCCAAGCAAAATTTGGATGATTCTTCCACCCTGGATTATAGGTGTTAGAATACGGGTTGTTTTGCCTTAGGAATTTGATTTCTTCAATCTGCTTGGGAGTAGCGAAACAGTACACCGTTTGGTGTGGGCCATTACAGATTTCACAGCTGACAGGTTGAGCTTGTTGAACTTGAGCCACCTGTTGTTTACCTATATTCATAGCCTTCAATTTCTTTTCAACTTCTGCGGCTATCGCATCTTCAACCCGAGTTTTAGAAGTCTCCAGCTTGAGATCAATGATTCCTTCCGGTTTGCTAGCACACCTGTCATACAATTCCAAATGCTCATTTGCAGCTATTGCTTCAATGATTTTGATGATTCCTGAGGCTGTTGTGAAATTTGTCGAGCCTCCAGCTGCTGTATCAATTAACTGCTTTGTTTTGATTCTGAGCCCATTGACAAATACTTGCATCTGTTCAGTCTTGTCCATGTTGTGAGTGGGACATGCCACTAGAATTCTTTTGAATCTTTTGTAGGCATCTCCTAAGGGCTCACCCTCCTGCTGCTTGAAATTTAGAATGTCATACCTCTTCCTTATAAATACCGAAGCGGGAAAATACTCATTTAAGAAAGCTTTTTCCATCTCTTCCCATGATGTAATGCTGCCCGCTGGAAGGGAATAAAACCACTCTTCTGCTTCTTCTGCCAAGGTGAATGGAAACATTCTCAGCTTCTTGGCCTCTTCTGTATGACCTTCGATTTTTAAAGTTGTACTCATGGTCAGAAACCTCTGTAAGTGCTTGTTTGCATCTTCATTAACCTTTCCGGTGAAAGGCTTTCTTTCGAGCTGAGTGATGGTGCTTGGGTGCAATTGAAAATTAGGGACATTCACCGGTTGGTTGATAATTGTTTGTCTTCCCCCTGGTGTATTTGCAACTCCATAGTCTCCGAGGAGTCTCTCCGGTGGTGGTACCTCGCCCATGACTTCTTCTTCACTTTCAGAACCTGAATGAACTGTCACAACTTCTTCTTCGGATTCCAGTTTAGCTTGATGAGCTTGTCTGCGCCTGGCGTGAAAAGTCCTTTCAATTTCTGCGTCAAAAAGAAATTCTGCTGAGGCCTTGCCTCGCATAAACAGATTAGACAATTATTAGAATGAGGAAACAAATAATATAAAATTTTTTTATTTTTTTTTATATATATTTTTTTTTTTTGAAAATAAAATTTTCGTCGCAGAGCAACAAAATTCTAATTGAAATAAAACTAAAACTCTACAATTTTCGGCAGTCCCCGGCAACGGCGCCAAAAACTTGATCGGAAAAATAGCAAGTGTACTATTTTGCCTCTGTAGTAATAAAGGGAAAATTCCCCGAATATCGATCTCAAGGACTGCGTGAGATTATAGAGTTAGTCGCACTTTAATTAAACAAAAAGCCTTGGGGTTTTGGTTTTTGTGATTACAAATTAAATTGCAAATAAACTTAAAAAGGATGATTTAGCCAAATATGAGTAACATGCCAGGGTCGGTGTGTGTATTAACATATGTAACAACTCTGAATCCTTATTCCAATAACAAAATCCAACTTATCAATTACCGGTTCTTAAGGGTATTTGCTCCTAAGTCCTTAGTGGGCAAACCTTTGAACATTCAATCCTAATCCCAAAGTCCTCTGAAATTATTGATGAAATCAAGTATTATAATTATCAAGAATAATCCGGTTACTATAGGGTATCCCTAGTCCTAGGTGATATCTACTATAGTATAATGGGATAAAAACCCTAACAATGGAGGTCAATCCTAATTGCCAGTCATAAATCAATCCAGTTGGTCCGACGAGGAAAGCAGTAAAAACATTATACCATTAAATTGAACATGAAAGGAAAATACGTTATTGAAATTCGGAATTCAAAATCATTACAAATGTTAATCAGGGACACCCCCCTAGCATTGGGGGGTTTAGCTACTCATATCATCCAAAGAAATTACAAAGATATTAAATAAAGACATTACAATAGGGATGATGAACTTTGATCTTCAATGGCTTCCGCTCATGAGAGTTCTCCGTTCTTCTCCAATTGCATAGGCTTCTTCTCTCAATCCTCAAAATCCTCGTGTGGCCAAAAAGATCCATAATTCATCTTCAAAATCCTCCTAAATAGTGCAGACTCACTTAAGTTGGTTGGAAATTCCAAAAACACCCCTGCAGGCCATCCACTAAACTAAATAATAAAAATCAGCAAAATCAGCGTCATCACCCAACACGGGCCGTGTTGTGCAACACGGGCACCCGTGTTGGTCCCCTGGAATATTTATTTTTTTCACTTGGTCCCTGACTTAGCAACACGGGCCGTGTTGAGCAACACGGGTACCCGTGTTGCACCACTGTTTTCCTCTCTTCTCAAACTTTGCTCCTAGCGCTCTTCCTGACACGACCCGTGTTGAGCAACACGGCCACCCGTGTCAGGCCTCCTGTAGCATGTTTTTGAAATTCCTTCAAAACTTCCGAGTTTCGCACTGATTTACTCCGGTTTCTCCATATGAACCTGAAAACATTAAAACATACAACCAAAGCATAAAATGACGAATAAAGAAATAAAACACTTAATAACAAAACTTAAACATACTTAAAAACAACAATAAAAATATGTGTGAAAACCACTGATCACATACCCTAAAGTTATAAGGTCTAACTTGTTCTTTAAGTCTTTACTTAGGTGATAGTACTATCCATACCATTTGAGGGTAGGTAGTCCTATGCATTGGATGTGCGGGTCATCGAAGGGTCATCGAATAGTCATAGGGGCTATCCATACCATAAAGAGGTTAGGAAGTCTATGCATTGGATGAGAATAGTCATAAAGGCAACAAGTAAGTATACCTTAGCAATCAAAGGGACTATCATCATTTAATCGAAGGCAACATCGAGGGACGAGATCATTTTATCGTAGGAAACTCGAAGGGACTATATGATCTTTACTCCGAGGGACTATGATGATTTAAAATCGTAGGCATTAGGCTAAGGTACTCCTACATCCGAGGGACTTGACTATTTAATCGAAGGCAGCAGAAGAGGAGTTACTCTAAAGGTGGGTGTGTGCACAAGTAAAAGAAGTGTGTTAATTTTGTAAGTATCAGATATGCCTAAGAGGGGGGGTGAATTAGGTTTTCAAAAATTAATCGGTTTAATGAGAATACTTCTAATAATTTTTGGTTAAGTGTTTGAAGGTTTTGGATGGTTCTTATCGTTTTCTTGGTAATGGTGATGAAATCAATAAAATGCGGAAAGGTAAAGAACACAACGATATATACTGGTTCCCCTCACAATCCGAGAGTACTCCAGTCCCCTTTCAAACACGAAAGAGATTTCACTATAGTTAGAATGATTGTACAAGCCTATGCTTACTATCTAACCTATAGGGTGATCAAAGGTTCTTAACACCTTTAAGATCAAGCAACACTAATGTGAATGAAGAACAATCCTCTTCAAACACAACACTTACTTCCAACAATCCTGGATAGTAAGGAAAAATATTCTTTTGAATTTATACAAGAGTTTAAGATGAAATATGTAGAGCAATATCAATCTTGGATTGATCTTCTTCTTCAAATAAACAATTCTCAATAGGTATATAAGTGTTCACAATGAATGTATGAAACTTAGAATGATTTCTCAATGAAAATGTGTATGATAAGTTTCACTAAAAAATTATGGTTGGTATGAACACTTGAAGATATTGAAAGATGAAGAATTTTATGCTTATGAATTGTTAATGAAGAAGGTGAATAATGAATATGAAAGTTGTGGAATATATAGTGTGTTAAACACCATTTTGAAAGGTCATTTTTCCATGAAACAATGCAATGATTAAGTGACAAGAATATAATTTCGTATGGGTGAAAACATGCAATAGAAAAACACACTGGTTCAGTAGGAACCGGTTCCTGCCTGGGACAACCCGGTTCCTGCTGAACGTTACAGCAGAAAATTTGAAATTTTGTACATGGGAACCGGTTCCCAGCAAGGGACAACCCGGTTCCTAGTAGTAAACTACAGAACTGAAGAAATGCTGCAAGCTGGAACCCGGTTCCCAGCAAGGGAGGAACCGGTTCCTGTAACCTTTCTTTAGGATTTTGACATAGAAAAAAGGTTTCAAATGTAGTTAAAGTATGAAACTTTGAATGATGCTATGAAATGCATGTGAAATATATTTGTGAACATTTATATATCAAAGTGAGAATTATTTATACCTTTGACGCTTTAGCTTGATATAAAACTTCACAATTCTTCAAGACTTGAAATGATGGAAATTTGCTTAAGACTTGATATTTTTTTTGCACATCCTTTATGAAAGTTGATATCCACATTGTCTTCATCAAAACCAAGTATGATTGAGAAGCTTGCAATTACATTCTCCCCCTTTTTGATGATGACAACCAAGTCTTGAAATATCTTTGAAAAAATTGTTTTGCTTGAAATTTGTGAAACAATGCAAGGCTCCCCCTATGTTAGTGACTCCCCCTAAATCCATGATTTCTCTTGAGTTATGGAGTCATTTCATTTTATGCTTTTAGTTATGGCCTGCATTTTCTTTGAAACAAAACAACAACAAGCATGCATATTCTTCTCCCCCTTTGTTATTATCAAAAAGGATGGGGAAAAAGAGATAGATATGAAATTTAAACATAACACAAATGAAATAACATAAATATAACACACATAGATTTAAATGATACGAAAAGTACGGAACGATACGAAGTTTTAACGATTACAACACATAACAAATACTAGGTCTTAAACATCATAAAGCATTAATAACACATTGTCTAGAAACATACACATAAACATAAAGAACAATAAAACATAACATAGAAATAGAACAAATAATCAGTCAATTTCATTCATCTGCTCTTCATCATCTCCACTCCCATTCCCATCATCTTGGTCATCTTCCTCTTCACTTGCTTCTTCTTCTTCATAGTAAGCCAAGATGCGTCTTTGAGTTCGTTGAATCTCACAGATTTGCCTCCTCATAAGACCATGTTCAAAGGTGTTTTCCCATTAATTATTGTCAATGGAGGTTTGAATGGAGCAAAGTTTGTTGAACATCATCTCCATGGTATAGCCACCTTCGGGAGGTTGAGGAACATGAGGAACGGTTGGCTCAAAATCAACTTTGTAGAAGAATCTTCCTTCTCTATCCGTTACAATTCCGGTATTCTTGAGCGTAGTGGAGGAGGATATAGCACATTCTTGTTCATCCATGGTTTTCTTAGGTTCCCTTTGGAGAAGGACACCGGCATTCCTAACAATGTGAAAGATAGCCCTTGCATATGGTAGACCACCTTTAAGAGAAGCCATGAGTTGCATGTGGCGCATGATGGAAAGAGCCCAATTAACCTCAATACCACGTCTTAAAGCAACCAAGACCATCAATTCAAACTCATTGACCTTAGAATGGTTAGAATTTTTCAGAAACAAAACATAAGCAATGATAAGATGTAGCATCCTATCACTTACCGATAAACTTGATCCAAACCTGTTGTACTTAGTAGCAAGTTGTTGGCGAACCGTATCACGTTGGGTAGGTCGACACATATCAACAAAAACATCCACCTTGCTATATGGTTGCCAATCTTCTGGAATATTCCCTTGAGTGAGAACTAAACCTTCATATGGAATTCCTAACAATTTGCCAAAATCCTCAACATCTAAACAGATATCTTTCCTAGATACTTCAGAAGTTAACATAAAATCACCAAATTCATCTGTAACAATCTTAAGGTTATGATAGAACTCCCTAACCAAATTCGGATAATATTCACCATGGTCACTCACAAAGTTAGCGACACCGGCATTAGCTAGCCTAGCAGTTAAATTGAAGCTATGAGTTGGAAAATCATGGAGTTTACCGTACTTAGCCGGAAGGAGATTCCTATTCCGAATGTTGAAAGTGATTCTCCGACTTTTGACCGTTTGAGGAGCCTCTTGAGGTTCTTCACTAGTTTCACCAACTTTGTTCTTCCCTTTTGCATTCCTTGTAGCTCTTGGTGCCATGGTTGAGGAAGGATTTGAGAGTTAGGGTTTTGGTTTGGGATTTTCAGATTTGGAGAGTGGAGGAAGATTTGAGTGAGATATGTGAAAGAATGGAATATTATATAGAGGTTTGAGGTAGTGGGTAATAAAGATTTGTTGGTTAAAGTGAGATAGTGGAGCTTTTAATGGGGTTTGATAATGGAGGTGGAATGGTGTTTGGAGAAGATGAACATGAATGTATGTGAAGAATGAAAGTAAATGTGTGGTTGAATAGAGATAAATTGCATTTAAGTGATATAAAAGAATAAGTGAAAAATAAAATGAGTAATACGTAACAGCCACAATAAAAGCAAAAAAAATTCTGAAAAAGTACGTGGGAACCGGTTCCTCTCTACATGGAACCCGGTTCCTGAGACACAAAAAGTTACGCTTCTGGAATTTACTATGGGGAACCGGTTCCTCCCTACATGGGAACCGGTTCCTGGACAGAAAAAGTCCAAAAACTTGATTTTTATGAAATAGAAAGCATATATAACATATATAAACATCAAGACATAATATATAAACATAAATAAAGCACTTTTTGACACACATGAATTATTAGAAATGTGTACCTTTGATTTATGGTAATGAAGAAAATTAATTTAAATATCACCTTCATCTAAAATTCCAAGCTCTCGTCGAATATGGTAAAACGATTCTTTTGGAAGAGGCTTGGTGAAGATATCTGCAAGTTGGTTATGAGTATCCATAAACGTTACTTCGACATCTCCTTGAAGGACATGGTCTCGGAGATAGTGATGTCGAATGTCTATGTGTTTGGTTCTTGAATGCATGACCGGATTTTTTGTGATATTAATTGCACTTGTGTTGTCGCATCGAAGAGGAATGCATTCGAGATCAAGTCCGTAGTCACAAAGTTGTTGCTTAAGCCAAAGAATATGTGCATAACAACTACCCGCTGCTATGTATTCTGCTTCGGCTGTGCTAAGAGCAACACATGCTTTCTTTTTACAAGCCCATGATACTAATGCATTTCCAAAAATGTGACAAGTACCACTTGTGCTTTTACGATCAGTTTTACAACCTGCATAATCCGCGTCAGAATAACCAATTAAATTGCAAACACTACCTTTAGGATACCATAGGCCAACGTTGGTTGTTCCTTTGAGATACTTCATGATCCTTTTAACCGCCATAAGATGTGATTCCTTTGGATTTTCTTGAAAGCAAGCACAAAGACAAAAACTGAACATTATATCAGGACGGCTTGCCGTCAAGTACAATAAAGAACCAATCATACCTCGATACTTAGTAATATCAATTGGAGTACCGGATTCATCTTGATCAACATATGTACCGGAGTCCATTGGAGTATTCATTGCTTTACAATTATCCATATCAAACTTCTTCAACAATTCTTTACAATATTTGGATTGATTGATAAAGATTCCATCTTTGAGTTGCTTAATTTGTAATCCAAGAAAGTAGTTCATCTTTCCCATCATAGACATCTCGAATTCTTCATGCATCATCAATGAGAATTCCTCACACATTTCTTTGTTAGTCAATCCGGAAATGATATCATCAACATAGACTTGAACCAATAAAGTGTTACTTTTGATTTTCTTAATGAACAAAGTTTTATCAACCTTACCCTTTTCGAAACCCTTTTCACACAAAAAATTGCTAAGTCTATCATACCATGCTCTCGGTGCTTGCTTTGAGCCATAAAGAGCCTTTCTCAACTTAAAGACATGTGAAGGATTCTTTAAGTCTTCAAATCCCGGGGGTTGTTTGACATAGACTTCTTCATTGATGTAGCCATTCAAGAATGCGCTCTTGACGTCCATTTGTTAAAGCTGAAAATTTAATGAACATGCATAAGCAAGTAAGAGGCAAATAGCTTCTAACCTTGCAACCAGAGCAAATGTTTCTTCAAAGTCGATTCCTTCTTCTTGATTGTAACCTTGGGCCACCAATCTTGCTTTGTTTCGAACAATTATACCATTCTCATCAAGCTTGTTCTTAAATACCCATCGGGTACCTATGATGTGTTTATCACTTGGTCTAGGAACAAGCTCCCAAACTTGATTTCTCTCGAATTGATTTAATTCTTCTTGCATTGCATTTATCCATTGATCATCTCCTAAGGCTTCATCAAATTTGAAAGGTTCAATTTGAGAAACAAAAGCCATGTGTAAGCAAACATCTTTGAGATTTAATCTTGTTGAAACTCCTTGGCTAATATCACCAATAACTTTATCAATAGGATGATCTCTATGAGTTCTCCATTCTTTTGGTAGATCATTGGTGTTTGATTCTTGTTGTACACTTTCTTGTTGAATTTCCGGTGCCTTCACAATTGTATCATTTGAAAGTTCTTCCGAGGGTAAATCTAAAGGATCATCATCATCATCACAAACAACTATTTCCTCCTTAGAGGTGTTAGTCTCATCAAAAGATACATGCATAGATTCTTCAACAGTTAAAGTTCTTTTATTATAAATTCTACATGCTTTACTAAAAAGAGAATAACCAAGAAATATACCTTCGTCGGATTTCTCATCAAACTTACCAAGATTATCTTTGTCATTGTTGAGAACAAAGCACTTGCATCAAAAAATGTGAAAGTGAGCAATGTTTGGCTTTCTTCCTTTGAAGAGTTCATATGGAGTCTTCTTTAAGATAGGTCTAATGATTACTCGATTTCCAACATAACATGTCGTGCTAACCGCATCCGCCCAAAAATATTTAGGAAGATTTGCATCACTAAGCATTGTTCTTGCAAGTTCCACTAAAAACCTATTCTTTCTTTCAACTACTCCATTTTGTTGTGGAGTTCTTGGTGCTGAAAAATTGTGAGAGATACCATGTTCTTCAAAAAATTCTTCAAATGATGCATTTTGAAATTCTCCACCATGATCACTTCTTATGGATACAATCTTTAGTGATTTTTCATTTTGGATTTGTTTTGCATACTTCTTAAAGGCTTTAAAAGCATCACTTTTCTGCACAAGAAACAAAGTCCAAGAATATCTAGAAAAATCATCAACAATAACTAAAGCGTATACATTACCTCCGAAGCTTCTTGTCCTTGATGGACCAAATAAATCCATATGCAACAATTGTAGTGGTCTTGTTGTAGACACCACATTCTTTGGTTTGAAAGATGATTTGGTTTGCTTTCCCTTTTGACACGCATCACATAATTTATCTTTGACAAACTTTATCTTAGGTAAGCCAATAAAAAGATCATGTTTGGTTAACTTATTTAAAAGATCCATATGAATATGGGCTGCTCTTTTATGCCATAACCATGATTCATTATTATTGTTTACCAAAAGACATTTTACTTTCAAAAATAAATCATTTAAAGAAATCATAAAAATGTTATTAATTCTCGTACCTTTGAGTTTTACCTCATTGGTGACTTCATCAATGATCAAGCATTCCTCTTTAGTAAATTTGATCTTGAAGTCAAAGTATTCACAACAAAACAATGAAGGCTTGTTGTTACTACCACCATCTTTGAAAACCGGATTTGCGGAAGCCATTCTAGATCTTTAGGAACAAGTTACCTATAACTCCCTCTGATACCAAATGTAAGTATCAGATATGCCTAAGAGGGGGGGTGAATTAGGTTTTCAAAAATTAATCGGTTTAGTTTGAATACTTCTAATAATTTTTGGTTAAGTGTGTAACACCCGTACATTTTTAATTTTTAATTTAAATGGAAATTTAATTAATAATTAGAATTATTGGTGGTTTGTGGAAATTAATTGGAAAATGATGGTTTATGGTGTTGGGCCATGTGTGATGTTAAGGAATGAGGGGGGTGTTATGTTAGTAAAGGCCCTATTCTAATTAAAGGTTATTTTATAAAATAATAAGAATTGGGAATAAGGGAAAGGAACGTGAAAAGAGTTTAGAACACGAAGAACGTGAAAGAGGAGCAATGGAGGGAGAGACTAATCAAGAACTCTTGGCTAAGGTAAGGGGGGACTCTTCCGGTTAATTTCTATTATGTGATTATGGGTAATAGGATGGATTAACGTATGATTCGATTCGATTGGGTATATTGGGATTTGATATTGTTAGGTATGTTATGATTTGGGATAATTGATGAATTTGTATAGATTGTTGGTTATTGATGTGTTGTTTTGATGTATAATGATGTGTGATGAGAAATTCGATGATTATATGCCTGTCTGCGATGTCTGGAATCGTTTTTGGGTGAAAAGGATGTGAAATCGCAGAGTCTGAACGCAGACCCGTAATTCTGCAAAATCGCCAGGTCGCGCGGCGTCCATGTGTTGGCGCCGCGAAGGCGTACTTATTTTCTCGTATGGCGCCGCGTGCATAGGTTGACGCCGCGAACGTGTTTGTGTGGTTCAGGTCGCGCCGCGAACTTTGGTTGCGCCGCGTGCTGTAGCGATAGTTATTTCTTGGGAAGGTTAAATGATGTGTAACTTTCGAACCGTAGGTCTGTTTTTAGTGTCGTTTCGAGTACGATGAATCTTATGAGATAGCCTACGTGTTTAAACGATGGAATGAGGTGTGAATCTAATTATTTTTAAATATGATTTTATTTCTTGGTGAATGATGTATTGTACATATATGTGATGAGATGTGTTAAATACATGCTAGGTTGAAATATTAATCATGTGACGATTTGTGTAATTGGATGATGTATTGTTGACATATATGATGAAATGTGACAATATAAGATGTTGTTTTGAAAACATTACGATGTGATGATTGTTGAGAATTACATGATGATGATTGATGATTTGTGAATATTAATATGCTGTTAATATTAACATGTTGATTGTGGTGAATGTATGTGAATGATTGAATGATGCTTGGACATGTACATACTTGTTTGTGATGATATTGGTGAGATGAAATGAGACAATGTTAAGCATCGGATCGGTGACGATATATGTATGTGATATGTGTGCATTCATTCATAAATCATTTACATTGGATCCCGTTGATGAGTGGATCGTTGGTGACTAATTCCCATTGTGCGGAGATTAGTAAGCAGTCATCGTGTGCCCATGGGGGTGTGAGCAATGAGGTTAGTCGTGTGCCATGTGGGGTGTGAGCGACTTGAAGAGCAGTATCGCAGAGAGAAGTCCTGTGAATATGATTCACGAATTTTGGTACCACATGCATAGTGTCAGTTGTGTCATATGCATTTTGTCATAACATGATTGTATGGATTTCTGTGTTTGTGTTGTAATCTATTATTGTGTGAATTGATGAATAATAGATGTGAATCTGAATATATGACAAATTGGGTGAATGATATATTATGATGTTTTGTTGCTTATGAATGCATAACATTGATTAATTGAGAATGAGACTCACCCTTACTTGTTGACAATTTTCAGATTGAGGATAGCTGCTTTCGACTTGGTGAGGATTAGCTCATAAGTCGGTTTAGTTGTTGTGTCGGTGTCATGCTCTGATAGATGTAACACTGGGGACGCGATGTTTTGAGTTTCGAATTATAACTCTATTGTTTATTTTATTTGAAGCCTGATACATTAACGATGTAATGTTGACGTGATGATTTGATTCCGCTGTGTAAACATGATTTTTATCTATGAGTTATAATTTCAGATGTTTCAGTGAATGCATGACATATGCCGAACGTGTGTTTTCTTTTATTTTTGAATTGTGACACCCTTTGCATGTTTACTCTGATTTAATTTTGTTAATTGCCGTGGGGTATTAGAGGGGTGTTACAATAGTGGTATCAGAGCAGGTCGGTCCGTCCGGCCAATTGTTGAGTCAGTTGAGTTGCGCGACAGTTGTATATTGTCGGCATTTTATTCCTTGGTACGCGACATGTGAGCGAATCATTGTCGGTACTTGGTTGGTTGTTGCAGGTGTTGGATTGAAACAAGTGGGGGAGAAGCTTCGCTTCTCGGTTATGTTTCAGTTCTAAGAAGATTGATTCAGTAGGCGGTTGTTGGCAACAGTGCGAGCGTTGTTGGAGTTTGTTGTTTCCCGAGTTGAAGGTGACATGGAATTAAGACTTCACTGGGAATTGAGTTGGAACATCTTGAAGGAAGATGATTAGAGGTAATTGACAGTTATTGTAAGAGAAGGAAATTGAAAAGTTGCGATGTGTCAGCTCTACTGGTGTACTGCGAAGATGTCAGTTGAGTAGCCTTACGTCTCGGAAGAGATTCAGCTGCAAGTTTCCAAAGAGGATTGCTGTCGTAATGTTCCAGAAATCGCACTTCGGCGATAGGATGTGTTGCTCAAGTCATAAGAATGTTTGGAAGTGAAGAGATACGATAAGGGGCTGTTTGGAATGTGATAGAGTTGAAGAGAATGAGTTTTGGAGTGAGATTTTCGTAAGAAAAACGCAGGAAAATTGCTGAATAGCTGCAGAACTTCGAAAATTCATAACTGGAGTTCTGGACATCCGAATTGAGTTCCGTTTGAAGCGTCAGAAAGCTAACGAGATGAACTTTGTTATAAAAATAGTTGCAGAAGCTGTAACATATTTAATTGTGACAGGATGACGTTGGAAAGATGTGAAGTTACGGTTACTCTTGTTCTTATAACTAGATTTGTTTATTGATACTGCACGGGATGTCAGTGTCAGTGTCGAATGGATCGAAGGAATAATTAGAAGGTTTGTTGAGGAGTAATTTTAAGAATTGAATTTACCAATCGAGGAGTTTTGGATATATCGTATAGAGTGTCGCTGCATGATGTCAGTGTTGCATTTTTCGGGCAATGATTGGAAAATTCATATCTTGAGTTCCGAGTGTCGGATTAATGTGTCGTTTGAACCTATGAAGAGGAGGGATTGTGTTCTAATTTATGGAAGAGTTATAAATACAGTAGAGTGACCCTATGAGGAGAGGTTCTGAAGTCGGTTATGGAAGCGTGAAACTTGTTGAATAAGAATGCCTACTACCGCGATTGTTTGAAACGACGTGGAGTAGAACATGTTGTTGATGAATAAGTCGAGGAGATGTTCGGTCACAAAGATGATTTGGATACCGATGGATTTTAGTGAATGAGTAAATTAGTAGTAAAGGTGAAGTAAACTTTAGAACCCTTGGAATCGTATTTGTGATGGCAAAGTAACGATAAGTATAAAAGAAGAATTGTAGGGAATTTCTAACATTTGTTGACGTGAGGAAGACTTTGTTGAGATTCCGAGTGGGATGATATTTGGACGTGAAGGATGTAATAGAAGTTGGATTAAAACCATGAGTTATGAATGTTGTGCTATTGTGTCGCGTAAGAAGTCTTTAAAATGTCGGTGCTAATGATGGATGAGTTGGATTTAATTGGACAATTTAGAGACTTGAGTTAGTATGTGAAGGCACTCCTAATAGTGTTAGATTGAGTATGCTAGAAGATGACTAGTGGTATTCTTAACGAGATTAGAGAAGGTCAGAAAGATGGTGTTGAGTTGATCGATAGGTTGACTTTGAATTACCAGAGTAAAGGCGGTGAATTCAGGATCGACGAAAACAATGTAATGGGGTTGAGTGATTGGATTTGTGTAACTGATGTTTTGAGCTTCAGAAGAATATTCTAGAAGAAGGACACCATAGTGAATTATTGAACTATGACGATGCTAATAAGTTTGAGTGCAAACTCGAAAATGGACACTATTATGTAGTAACGACGGTTTATGCTTAAATATGATTTTCAACTAATATTAACAAATTTAGGACTTGATCACCCTAAATCTCTTGTTGGTAGTAGATGGAATCATATAGAAGAGATAAGCTTGTTTTGTTACCTTAATGGTTTAAGATGTGATGAATACTAAGCCGTGAGGAATAATCACTCACTATGTTGTGTGGACTTATGAAGAAGAGAATATGAAGGAGTGCAACATGGTGGATGATGACTTAAGATGGGTAATCAGAGTCGCGCAGCGAAAGTGTGATGTAGAGTAGTGTTACGAGTACTACTTGTGGCAAGTGAGGAATTAATATGTCGGAAGCCTACATAGAGAATATGTATTGATCTATATGTTGGATTTAGAATCCAGTGGATGTAAGGATGTCGTGTCGAAGAATTATAACTCTTTTGAATAATTGCCGAGATGATGAATATGTTATTACGGTTGTACATAGTTAACGAGTATGTATTCGACGAAATTAAAACGAAGAGTTGATACTATATGATGCTGTAATGATTTTGTGTTGTTATTAAGGTGATATTGTAAATTCCAAATATAATGAGTAATTACACTCTATGAAGGACGAAGTGGATTTAATTCTTAAAGAAGAGTAGGATTCAGTTTGAGCTATTAGGTAAGCAATGGTATATCGAGGCTGATGAGTGTGATTATAACTACTTATGTGTACTTATTCCGATGGTTAAGATGTTTTAATAGATGTAGTAACTCGGGAATTCATTTTTGGAGTGCGAGTAAGTATTGCTAAGTGGTACCATGAATGATGAGGAATGATTCTTGGACGAATGAGTAAAGAGAGTCGGAATCGGGTGAAACTCAGAAATCTAATTGGTACAGATGATTGTGATGAGTAATCAGAGTAGTGTAGAAAAGCGGAATGTAACGTGCTGGATAATCGATGGTGTGACTTGAGGGGAGTCAGATAATTGGAATTCAAGGGTATAGGAATATGAGTATTGAGTTTCTTGAAGGAAGCGGTTGGTGAAAAGTGTAAGTATTATTTTATCGCTCAGATGGAAGAGTATGTCTAAGGTTGGTATGTTGGTAGATGGTATGAATTACTGCAGTGTTGATCAGTGTGATCATACTATAGATTGTGTAATTGTATTACTCGGCTGTTGAGCGTGTTGTATAGGTTGTACCTCAATGTTCTGTTGTTGTTAACCTTTTGGAGCTATAGCGAGTGGTATACTTTTGGATAGTCAGATGCGACGTAAGAACTGGGATTTGAATGTATGAAACATGTTTCCTGTCGGTTATGTCAGATGGATTTTGAGGATTGACCGATGGTAATGTTAATTGGGGGCTGGAGAGTCAGGTGGAGGACTCTTATACGAGCTGGTTACTTGAGGTATGTTTTCGAGGACGAAAACTCTTTTAGTGGGGGAGAGTTGTAACACCCGTACATTTTTAATTTTTAATTTAAATGGAAATTTAATTAATAATTAGAATTATTGGTGGTTTGTGGAATTTAATTGGAAAAGGATGGTTTATGGTGTTGGGCCATGTGTGATGTTAAGGAATGAGGGGGGTGTTATGTTAGAGCATCTCCAATGGTGCAACCCATTTTTGAGTTCTTTATGGGTCCCACTAGCCACATCATCTTAAAATAATTTTTATAATTTTTATTTTAATTGTATAATTTTAAAAAGTTATTATTGGGCCCACAACTTTACCTCATAAACTAATTTGATTGGGTACCACAATTTTTTCATAGTTGCATTGCAATGCAATGGTACTATGATGTGGCATGTCTAGGTGGAGAACTTATTAGAAGGAACTACCATTGGAGATGGTCTTAGTAAAGGCCCTATTCTAATTAAAGGTTATTTTATAAAATAATAAGAATTGGGAATAAGGGAAAGGAACGTGAAAAGAGTTTAGAACACGAAGAACGTGAAAGAGGAGCAATGGAGGGAGAGACTAATCAAGAACTCTTGGCTAAGGTAAGGGGGGACTCTTCCGGTTAATTTCTATTATGTGATTATGGGTAATAGGGTGGATTAACGTATGATTCGATTCGATTGGGTATATTGGGATTTGATATTGTTAGGTATGTTATGATTTGGGATAATTGATGAATTTGTATAGATTGTTGGTTATTGATGTGTTGTTTTGATGTATAATGATGTGTGATGAGAAATTCGATGATTATATGCCTGTCTGCGATGTCTGGAATCGTTTTTGGGTGAAAAGGATGTGAAATCGCAGAGTCTGAACGCAGACCCGTAATTCTGCAAAATCGCCAGGTCGCGCGGCGTCCATGTGTTGGCGCCGCGAAGGCGTACTTATTTTCTCGTATCGCGCCGCGTGCATAGGTTGACGCCGCGAACATGTTTGTGTGGTTCAGGTCGCGCCGCGAACTTTGGTTGCGCCGCGTGCTGTAGCGATAGTTATTTCTTGGGAAGGTTAAATGATGTGTAACTTTCGAACCGTAGGTCTGTTTTTAGTGTTGTTTCGAGTACGATGAATCTTATGAGATAGCCTACGTGTTTAAACGATGGAATGAGGTGTGAATCCAATTATTTTTAAATATGATTTTATTTCTTGGTGAATGATGTATTGTACATATATGTGATGAGATGTGTTAAATACATGCTAGGTTGAAATATTAATCATGTGACGATTTGTGTAATTGGATGATGTATTGTTGACATATATGATGAAATGTGACAATATAAGATGTTTTGAAAACATTACGATGTGATGATTGTTGAGAATTACATGATGATGATTGATGATTTGTGAATATTAATATGCTGTTAATATTAATATGTTGATTGTTGTGAATGTATGTGAATGATTGAATGATGCTTGGACATGTACATACTTGTTTGTGATGATATTGGTGAGATGAAATGAGACGATGTTAAGCATCGGATCGGTGACGATATAAGTATGTGATATGTGTGCATTCATTCATAAATCATTTACATTGGATCCCGTTGATGAGTGGATCGTTGGTGACTAATTCCCATTGTGCGGAGATTAGTAAGCAGTCATCGTGTGCCCATGGGAGTGTGAGCGATGAGGTTAGTCGTGTGCCATGTGGGGTGTGAGCGACTTGAAGGGCAGTATCGCAGAGAGAAGTCCTGTGAATATGATTCACGAATTTTGGTACCACATGCATAGTGTCAGTTGTGTCATATGCATTTTGTCATAACATGATTGTATGGATTTCTGTGTTTGTGTTGTAATCTATTATTGTGTGAATTGATGAATAAAAGATGTGAATCTGAATATATGACAAATTGGGTGAATGATATATTATGATGTTTTGTTGCTTATGAATGCATAACATTGATTAATTGAGAATGAGACTCACCCTTACTTGTTGACAATTTTCAGATTGAGGATAGCTGCTTTCGACTTGGTGAGGATTAGCTCATAAGTCGGTTTAGTTGTTATGTCGGTGTCATGCTCTGATAGATGTAACACTGGGGACGCGATGTTTTGAGTTTCGAATTATAACTCTATTGTTTATTTTATTTGAAGCCTGATACATTAACGATGTAATGTTGACGTGATGATTTGATTCCGCTGTGTAAACATGATTTTTATCTATGAGTTATAATTTCAGATGTTTCAGTGAATGCATGACATATGCCGAACGTGTGTTTTCTTTTATTTTTGAATTGTGACACCCTTTGCATGTTTACTCTGATTTAATTTTGTTAATTGCTGTGGGGTATTAGAGGGGTGTTACAAAGTGTTTGAAGGTTTTGGATGGTTCTTATCTTTTTCTTGGTAATGGTGATGAAAGCAATAAAATGCGGAAAGGTAAATAACACAATGATATATACTGGTTCCCCTCACAATCCGAGAGTACTCCAGTCCCCTTTCAAACACGAAAGAGATTTCACTATAGTTAGAATGATTGTACAAGCCTATGCTTACTATCTAACCTATAGGGTGATCAAAGGTTCTTAACACCTTTAAGATCAAGCAACACTAATGTGAATGAAGAACAATCCTCTTCAAACACAACACTTACTTCCAACAATCCTGGATAGTAAGGAAAAATATTCTTTTGAATTTATACAAGAGTTTAAAATGAAATATGTAGAGCAATATCAATCTTTGATTGATCTTCTTCTTCTTCAAATAAACAATTCTCAATAGGTATATAAGTGTTCACAATGAATGTATGAAACTTAGAATGATTTCTCAATGAAAATGTGTATGATAAGTTTCACTAAAAAATTCTGGTTGGTATGAACACTTGAAGATATTGAAAGATGAAGAATTTTATGCTTATGAATTGTTAATGAAGAAGGTGAATAATTGTAGCAACCTACCTAAAAATTTATAACTCTAGAGTCGCCACCTATTCTACTAAGGCGAATAGGAAACCTTACGTAGTTGAGAGATCAGGGTAAGATACTATATTCAGGTCGAGGGAAGGTGTTAGGCACCCTCAACCCTTTCCTAAAGGCTAACATCTCAAAGATAAAGGTTTATGGCAAGGCTTATAAAGAAAGGTGACAGAGAGTAATAAGAGTTAAAGGCTAATTATATTGACATGATTAGAATTTAGAGGAAGGGGACTCGCCTTGGTTATCCAAGTGCCTACGTATCTCCTTATGGAGAATCAGAGTCAACGTAGTTCGGGGAAGGGTTGTACGCCCTTAAAATTAGAATGTGTGTTTGAAGTTGTATTGAATGAGGATAAAAATCCGTATTTTGAAATTGCAGTTTGAAAGATGTTTGGAAAGTGTTTTGAAGTTTGGGCGTACAACCCTGATTTGATTTAGCACTATTAACCGCAACGATCAATAGATTCAATCGCCATAGTTAACAGATTTGAGGTTTTGCACCATTACCAATTCAAATCGATTGATTCGATTATCACTAATAATGAATTAATGTGTTTTATTATTTTTGCGAATTTTATTTTTGTATTGTTACCCCTCATAACCGATTAATACGATTACAAATAATAACAAATTAAATTTAGAACAAGGGAGGATTAATCATCACAATCAATAAGATAATTGCAACCATTTAATCGAATATAATTGAATTGCATTTTAATTAAATAGAATTTTAATTAAAATCATTGTTGACCATAGCGATTAATCGATTTAATCGGCACGAACAACAAATTAAACATTTTAATATAAATATCACATAATAATTTATTTATAAAAATAATTATTATATAATTAATATATATTAAAAGGTATTTTAATTAAAACAAAATAAATAATTAAAATTTATTTAAGTTTTATTAAGGTTGTAATCCTGTGTGATAATGATGAGGGTGTATGATATGGGTATTGAATTCTGGGGCGCTGGATCTAAGAGATGGTTGGATTAAGGGTCCAGATCTGAGGGTCTACAAAGCAGGTTATGGTATGGCATACACAGGATCCAAAGTTGATAATTTCAGAAAAAATATAGTTGGAGGGAGGGTTCGAACCTGCGACCCTCCACTCACCCATGCGCTGCCTTGCCAACTCAGCTGTGATACACACGCGTTTAAAAACGCTTTTCATCATAATATATAAAATAATCAAAACAATAAGTGGAAACGCGCGCGAGTTTTTGAATGGGCGAATCAGATGAGGACAACTCATCGTCTTCCCCAAACACACCTGCAAAACCCAGTACTTTTAGCTGCGATTTTGCTACGAATTGTTTCGTAGCAAATATGCTTCAAAAATAACGAATAGCTCCTCCCCCTATATAAATGTTGCGCAGCTTTCCAGAATCATTCATATCAACCTTGCGAACGCAACCATGCCCCCAATTTGACCCAATTTTACCCCTAACACAAAGCCCCTAATTAAACCCTAAAAAACTCACATCGGGCATTAATGGCAAGGCACAAATAAAGCACGCAAACTCCACGAAACAAACCCAGAAACGATCAATGCATTGAACCAAACTATAATATGCAATTAAATTCTAATGTAGATGCTCGTATTATCCAGATCGAAGAGATTTCTGAAGTGACTTACCTTGGCAAATATGAGGTAGTTCTGGGGGTGTTGGAGCAGAGTAACAATCCAAACACGTTCAGGGACCCTCAGAGAAACGTTTGCACCCTTCAGTTCTTGTTGAAACCTTTGAATTCTCCTAAACCGAATTCACACCTTTGAAGATTTTTGTTCTTGCCCCTTGCTTGTGATCCGAGTTCTCCCAACCCCCAATCCTTTGCTCTGACTTCTATACTTATAGGAGAACTCAATTAGGTCAAAAAGTGAAGCCCAAAGCCCTTGAATCCAATATTGCAAGTTTGTAGAAATTGATTTTATTTTTTGAATATAATCTTTCTATTTTGGTCACAATTTGGTATCAACCTTTTCTATTTGATTTGAGCACGAAAATTATACCATATTTTGCCATTAATGATGATTGGAAATCACCAAAATATATTTTCTACCAAAATATTTGATTTTCTATTTAATTAAACTATTTTAAATCATTAAAAAATGAAATAAAATTATATTAAATCAAACAATATGTTAAATTTCGTGGCCTTTTGTTTTGGGCATGCTAATGACTTGTGGACCAAGTTTGTATTATAAAACCATAGGCCCATTTACAAAATTTCTCAATTTGAACCTCCTTTTTTCACATTTGGTCCTTCAAAATCACCCAACTTTGTTCAAGCATATCTCACTCAATTTTTGAGCTATGAAGGAGTTCTAATACTTTTTGGAAACCTCAATAGATCCTCTACAAGCCACTTTGGAATATATTTTTTCATTTGGAGCTTTTATCTTGATCATATCCTCTTTGGGAAAAAACTGCTTTTGAAGGATGCCTGAAAATGACCTGTAATCTTTTGCATTGTATCTCTCAAATGAATAATTTCTAGCCCTGGCTTGTGAGAGACAAAGTTGTAGGGAATCCAATTTCCTTCAAAATAGGCTTTGAGTGGGGAATTTTTGATGTTCCATGTGAAAGTTATGCCCAGTCAAAGTTGGGTTGACTTTCTCCTAAGAAACCCTAATTTGAACCTTTTTGTATTTGTTCATCTCTGAGTTTCTATTAATGGAATCATGATCATTCTTTGATCAAATGATGGTTATACTTCACATACTTGATGTTGACCAAAATTAGGAGGCTTTGACCATGCTCTGATTATGGTTGACTTTCAGGTCAAACCAGTTGACTGTGAATCACCTGGACTTTTGAAGTGAGTGGTCTTTGGGACTGAACCCTGAGCTTTGCATCATTGTGAATGGAATATGGGAGGGCAAATTTTGGGGTATGACAATAATGAATATGAAAGTTGTGGAATATATAGTGTGTTAAACACCCTTTTGAAAGGTCATTTTTCCATGAAACAATGCAATGATAAAGTGACAAGAATCTAATTTCGTATGGGTGAAAACATGCAATAGAAAAACACACTGGTTCAGTAGGAACCGGTTCCTGCCTGGGACAACTCGGTTCCTGCTGAACGTTATGTTAGAACAAGATTTGTTCTGATCAATATTCTTAGTTTTGATGATAACAAGGATATGAATTTTGTGTGAGATAATGTGGTACTCTAATACATTGCAATTTCCATTTCAGGAAATATATAAAGAGTATGCACAAATCAGCGCTCAGATGCTTTGTCTCAGAAGGTTCAGCATGCAACATCAGAACATGGTCTGGCAAGACATCAGAAGATGGTCAAGGCAGAATTAGAACATGGGTCTATGGAAGCATCAGAAGAACTTGAGATCAGAAGTAGAAGCACTGAAGTTCTCATGGTATCACGCTCAGAAGCACTTCAAGGTCAGAAGACAAGAAGATGCTATGCACCAAGCTATTTGACTCTGATGATATTCAAATATTTTATTCACAAACATAATATCAGAAGAAAGTACAGGTGGCAGGCTACGCTGACTGACAAAAGGAACGTTGGAAGCTATTAAAGGCAACGTCAGTAGACACAGCGTGAACAAGGCTCGAGGTAGTTGACAAAAGCGTGAAACATTAAATGCAATGCTGTACGGAATACGCAAAGCATTAAATGCACCCAACGGTCATCTTCTCAAACGCCTATAAATATGAAGTTCTGATGAGATGCAAGGTTAACAATTCTGAACGAAATTATTCTGAAAGACTTGCTGAAACACTGTTCAAATTCAAAGCTCAGAAACTTCATCTTCATCAAAGCTCACTACATTGCTGTTGTAATATATTAGTGAGATTAAGCTTAAACGTTAAGAGAAATATCACTGTTGTGATTATAGCTTTTCAGAAGCATTGTAAAACTCTTAGAATTGATTACATTAATTTGTAAGTAACTAGAGTGATCAAGTGTTGATCAGGATACTCTAGGAAGTCTTAGCTTGTGTCTAAGCAGTTGTAATTAGAGTGATCACGTGGTGGTCAGGATACTCTAAGAAAGTCTTAGCTTGTGTCTAAGCATTTGTTCTTGGAGTGATCAGGTTGTGATCAGGATACTCTAGAAGACTTAGTCGCGGACTAAGTGGAAAACCATTGTAATCTGTTGCGATTAGTGGATTAAATCCTCAGGTGAGGTAAATCACTCCGTGGGGATGGACTGGAGTAGTTTAGTTAACAACGAACCAGGATAAAAATAACTGTGCAATTTATTTTTATCGTTCAAGTTTTTAAGACAACACTTATTCAAACCCCCCCTTTCTAAGTGTTTTTCTATCCTTCAATTGGTATCAGAGCGTCGGTTCTAAGGTGCAAGCACTTATCCGTGTTTAGAAAAGATTCAGGAAGAGAAAAACGCTTCAGTAAAAGATGGCTGGTGAATCTCAATCAAATCCAACTGCATCTATATCTGGCTCTGCTGAGCAATACAATGGTAACAATGGTTATACTAGACCACCAATATTCGATGGTGAAAACTTTGAATATTGGAAAGATAAACTGGAAAGTTACTTTCTTGGTCTGGATGCTGATCTATGGGATCTTCTGTTGGATGGTTACAAACATCCTGTTAAAGCTACTGGTGTAAGGCTCACGAGAAGCGAAATGACTGATGATCAAAAGAAAGATTTCAAAAATCATCACAAATGTAGGACTGTTTTGCTGAATGCTATCTCTAATGCTGAGTATGAGAAGATATCTAACAGGGAAACGGCCCATGACATATATGAGTCCTTGAAAATGACTCATGAAGGAAATGCTCAAGTCAAGGAGACTAAAGCTCTTGCTCTAATCCAGAAATATGAAGCCTTCAAGATGGAGGATGATGAAGATATTGAGAAGATGTTATCAAGATTTCAAACTCTAATTGCTGGATTGAGAGTTCTGGATAAAGGCTACACCAAGGCTGATCATGTAAAGAAGATTATCATAAGCTTACCCAGAAGATGGGGTCCAATGGTAACAGCATTCAAAATTGCCAAGAATCTGAATGAAGTTTCTTTGGAAGAGCTTATCAGTTCCTTGAGAAGCCATGAAATTGAGCTGGACGCAAACGAGCCTCAGAAGAAAGGTAAGTCTATTGCATTAAAATCTAATATTAAAAAATGCACTAACGCTTTTCAGGCTAGAGAAGAAGATCCTGAAGAATCAGAATCTGAAGAAGAAGATGAACTGTCCATGATCTCCAGAAGGGTGAACCAACTCTGGAAGAGCAAGCAAAGGAAGTTCAGAGGCTTCAGAAGTTCAAAGAAATTTGAACGAGGAGAATCTTCTGGTGACAGAAGATCTGACAAGAAGAAGGCTGTCTGCTATGAGTGCAATGAGCCTGGACATTACAAGAATGAGTGTCCAAAACTTCAGAAGGAGAATCCCAAGAAGAAGTTTCATAAGAAGAAAGGTCTTATGGCAACATGGGATGATTCTGAATCAGAATCAGGATCAGACTCTGAAGGAGAGCAGGCAAATTTTGCGTTGATGGCGACAGAAGATGATGGATCAGAATCTACATCAGAATCAGATTCTGAAGAGGTATTTTCTGAACTATCTAGAGAAGAGTTAGTTTCCAGTCTAACAGAGCTTCTTGAATTAAAAGCTCATCTTAGTATCAAATACAAAAAGCTGAAAAAGCAATTTGAATTTGAAACTAAGAAGCTTGAGTTGGAAAATTCTGAATTAAAAGAAAAAGTTATAAAATTATCCAATAATGTTGGATCTCCTTCTGATTCAGAAAAATCAACTCTCAGTCTGAATCATATTCTGAAAGAATATGATTTAAGTTTTAGGAAGTTCTTATCTAGAAGTATTGGCAGAAGTCAGCTAGCTTCTATGATATATGTTGTGTCTGGGAACAAGAGAGTTGGCATTGGTTATGAGGGTGAAATCCCATACAAGCTTGAATCTGTGGATGATATGAAAATATCATACAAGCCTCTGTATAACCAATTTAAATTTGGCCACTCCCATGATATTAAGCACACATCACATGCACAAAGTTTTCACATAACACACACCAAGAAGCATGTGACACAATCTAAGAAATATCATGGAACTCAGAATAAGAAGTATCATACTGTTCCTCCTGTTAAATATTTTGCTAAACCCAAGTTCAATCAGAACTCGAGGAGAACTAACAAAAAAGGACCCAAGAAATTGTGGGTACCTAAGGAGAAGATAATTTCTGTTGCAGATATCCTTGGCGGCAAAGAGGACAGAAAGCAAAATGTCATGGTACCTGGACTCTGGGTGCTCGCGACACATGACGGGAAGAAGGTCTACATTCCAAGACCTGGTGCTTAAACCAGGTGGAGAAGTCAAGTTTGGAGGAGATCAGAAGGGCAAAATCATTGGCTCTGGAACCATAAGTCTTGGTAACTCTCCTTCCATAACTAATGTACTTCTTGTAGAAGGATTAACGCATAACTTATTGTCCATAAATCAATTAAGTGACAATGGTTATGATATAATCTTCAATCAAAAGTCTTGCAAGGCTGTAAGTCAGAAGGATGGCTCAATCCTATTTACAGGCAAGAGGAAGAACAACATTTATAAGATTGATCTTTCTGATCTTAAGAATCAGAAGGTGGCTTGTCTTATGTCTGTTTCTGAAGAGCAATGGGTCTGGCACAGAAAATTAGGACATGCTAGTTTGAGAAAGATTTCTCAGATTAACAAACTAAATCTGGTCAGGGGACTCCCAAATCTGAAATACAAATCAGATGCTCTTTGTGAAGCATTTCAGAAGGGCAAGTTCTCCAGACCTGCATTCAAGTCTAAGAATGTTGTTTCTACCTCAAGGCCGTTAGAACTCTTACACATTGATCTGTTTGGCCCAGTCAAAACAGCATCTGTCAGAGGGAAGAAATATGGATTAGTCATCGTTGATGATTATAGCCGCTGGACGTTGTCATACCCCAATTTTTGACCTAAGATACCACCTCATATCATTTGCATATGCATCATTTGCATCTCTAACAAATTGCATAGCTTGTGTTTGCTACTTGTGACTCAGCAGGGTTTTATCAAGAAATCACTCATCAGTACAAGCAACAATCAATTAGGGTTTTGCTTTCCCTTCATCTCAAAAGAACCATCTTCATCAACAATCAACATCTGGTCCTCAAAGATTCATTTCAACAAGCTCAGAGGCTTTGAATCAACCAGATTAGGGTTTTGACTGAAGATAGCACACCCCTGACTTTTGCTCAGGATTTGACCTAATGACTTGGGACATGACCTCAAGACCCCAAGTGCATCATTTTGACCTAATCCATTGGTTCAAGACATCTCCTACACAAGGATTGATCAACAGTGAAATTTCAAATCATCAGAATTAGGGTTTTGAACTATCAGGGACTAAAATCAGGGATCACATTTGGGAAACCCTAAAAATCCCCAGGAAGTCAATCAAAGGTTTCAATCATCCTCAAATAATCCCTATGACAATATACAATGGAAATTGTACCTCAATTCAAGACCTACAATCATCAATTTCATCTGGTCGACAATTAGGGTTTTTGACCTAATTCACTAAACAACTGCCTTTTTAATCAGGACATGGTGTCACAACTCAAACTATGATTCAATATCCTCCAATACCTCAATATGATCCATTCATACCACTCATTGGATGAGGATAGCTTGATTCGTTTGAAATCTCCAGAAACGCGATTCGTCTAAAAAAAGTCAACTGTACAAGATCACCATTGACTTTTGGGGAATTTTGGTCAACCATGACTTTTGAAGTTTCAAATCATCAATATATGATATATGAAGTCATTTGATCAAAGAAAATAAAGAAAATCAATCAAGAATCAAAAAGTCAAAAGTTTGACTTTCATACTTAGAAAAATTTCTAAGTGTTTTTCAATGGTTTTTTCCAAACTTTGGAAGGGAATAACTCAAAATTTCACCTACAAACTGAAAAAAACTTCCAACATGAAAGTTGTAGATTTTGATCCAATGAACAACTTTGTCACATATAATTTTTTTCCATAAGATCAACCATTTAAGAGATATGGAGTTTCAAAGTTGGTACCTTTTGAAAATTTCACTTAAAATCTCATTTTCTTCAAAGTTCATGGATCTTTTTCACCCATTTCCTTAAAGGTCTTGAAGAAACTTTCAACTAGGGTTTTGAAGTACATAACATGAGCTTTCCAAAATGTCCAAGAGCATGAAAAAATATGGAGTGTAGCCATGGTTTTGAATTTTGTCATTAGAGGTCATTATGCATGAAATTTCAAGCCATTTTCACAAAGTTCTTACACTACATGACCTATAATCCAAGTGATGACACACCAATGCAATAATTGGAAGATATTTTCTGGTTTGAGATCAGAATAGAAGAGGATAAGAAGCTTGAGATTTAACCATGGTTTAGTCACTTTTAACCCTTTGCATTTAATGTGAAAGATTCCATTTTATCTCTTAAGCCAAATCATCATTCTTGAATCAACTTGCAAGGGCTTTGTATTCAGAAAGCTTGGCCTATAAATAGAGGTTCAAATCACCTCCAAAATCACACCAAAACCTCATAATCATAGGTTTTCTCTCTTCTTTCTTAAGTTACAAGTTTCATGAGTTTCAAAGAGGGAGAATTGCAATTTCCATCTCTTGCATTTTCTAAGCAAAGTGAGGGTTCTAACAACTTCTAAACATCATATGTGATGTGTTTGATCCATCCACACACCCCAAAAACACCTAAAACTCAGAATCATCATCTCACCTCCATGTTTGCATAAAGTGAACCTTAACATGCCAATTCTCACATCAAGCCATATCTGCCCAAACTATCACTTCTAACACCATCCATATACTTCATATGAATGATCCAAACACTCACATATGACCTGTAACCTCATAATCTTCAAATTCGATTCACACTCCAAGGCTCTGCAGATCGGGTTCCATAGCTTAGCACAGGTGAATTCAAATTGTTCCAGGCATCCAGACACCTTCCATAATCATCATAGAAGCTATTCATATTGATACAAAGCACCTGTAACACCTCCAGATCAAAATTCAATTCTCAGTTGGGCCGTTTTTGAGGTAAGTGCACATGAACTTCAAACTCTATCATTCATGCACCATAAATGAAAAACTGGTTTACCATCATGTTTCTGCATACATATGGATCATTAACCCTCAATCAATTGCATCATAACTTGCACATACACGATTTCAGATTGAATCATAGAATTAGGGTTCTTCACGATTTCCAGAAAATTAATGATCTTAGAGTGAAAATAAATGAAATTAAAGGACACCATCATGTTCCTCGTGAAAAACCGAGTGAGATAGACCCTTTGATCGATCAAAACAACACAGTTTTGAAGAATTTTGAAAATCAGTTGAAGGTGTGTTCTTGGCGCCATTTTTGATTCAGAAAATTCAAATCCTTGTTTTAAAATATAATCAGTTCAACGCGTGTTATTAACAAGCCACAAGCGTGGCGCAGTTGGTTCATGTTTTGGTTGGTGAGAGTGAGGGCGTGGGTTCAAACCCTTGTGAAGACAAAACCCAATTTTTTACCACTTATTTTCTTCATTTTTTTTTAACAACTTCACTTAATTAATTAACCATTCAAATCAATTCATTTTTACTTCATTTTTTATACACTCCTCATTTAACATATATATTTTATGAGCATCCAAAAAAAATCACAAAAAATATTTATTTAATACATTTTTAATTAGGTTTAAAATGACATGTTTTTAAGTGTTTTTTAAAATACATTAAATATTGTTTTTCATTTGATTTTTCAAACTTAATCATTTGTAAATATTTTGTGATCAAACCCTAATCATTTAGGTGTTAATTAAGTATAATCTTTGTGTTTATCTTAATTAATTTGATTTCTTTCAAAATTTCAAACTGTTTTAAAACAAACGATCACAGTTTTTCAAAACGATAAACCATTTCTTTTCGAAAGAAACTATTGCTTAAATCTTTTGATTGATCAATTAATTTTCAAAACGATGTGGGGCCTCTCGAATATTAGAGAGTATAAGACCCACTCCTTTTTCTTTTTATACAGTCTTTTTGTTCAAAACAAATAAACTATTTTCAAAACAAATCTTTAAACTGTTTTCAAAACGATGAAACCTCGCGTCTGTAAATAAAACAATCAACCATGTTTTATAAAACAAAACAGGGGCCTCCACATAGGTATAAGTCCCATTCCAGTACATGAAATTAGGTATTTCATTGTACATCTTTTTTGTACATATCTCGATCAGTTTGATTTTTAACTTCGAACAACAAATCAAAAAATGAAGGTTTTCTTTAAATCTTCCCAAAAATACCATGGGCCTCCATGTAGGTATAAGTCCCAAGCCCTTTTGTGAATACCTGTTTACATAGCTTTTGAATAAATTCAAGTGGGCCTCTCCCCGAGTATGAGTCCCGAGCCCCGTGTATACAAATGGATCATGCTTACAGGTATATTTCCTTCATAAACTCCATTATACACATACACCTTGTCATATATATATATATATATATATATATATATATATATATATATATGCTTATTCATAACTTGTTCATGTTTGTTCATGTTTGTTCATACTTGTTCATGTTTGTGTGATATGTGTGCTTGTTCAACTTAGTACAACACTAGGTTCCCCATAGCCTCCTATTGGGCTTCGTGCAAAGAATCTCCACTAGTTTAGGTTAGGACATAGAGTATGGTTTCCCGGTGAAATCGCTCTAAGAGCTCAAACCAACTATACCATGCCTCCCCTTGGGCTTTGTACAAACGAGTGACCCTCCCATAGCCTCCTCTTGGGCTTACAATGCAAGGACCCTGGATTGTCCCTCCCATAGCCTCCTCTTGGGCTTACAATGCAAGGACCCTCGGATAGCCTCCTCTTGGGCTTCGTACAAGGACCCACGGGCTTCTTATAAGCATCCCCAATATCCAAATCAAATACCCTAGGAGATTAGACATTTTTCATCTCTATGATAGGAGTATCTCTTCTATATCATCACAAACAATCAATCAATCAATCAATCAACTTAACTTTTTTGCCACAAGGCTGGCTAATCAATCAAACCTTTTTTTGTCACCATACTGGCTGATTAATCAAAGTTTTTTGTCACAAGGCTGACTTCATTGAAACTTTTGCCACAAGGCTGGCTGATTAATCAAAACTTTTTGTCACAAGGCTGACTTCATTGAAAGTTTTTGCCACAAGGCTGGCTAAAAAACATCTTTATCATTCTAAGCACCATAAGTGGCATGGCCCAGGGCTTATAATGAAAAGATTTTCAAACAAAAACAAACAGATGTATATGATGATATAGATTAGATACATCGAACATTTAGATGACATTTGTCTCTTATCCTTTGCTTCCACTAGCATAAGTGGGAACTACGATTGCTCTGACTTTCTCAACATCCCTTTGAGAATACGTAGGCACAAGGTCGTATCCTTGGCGAGACAAACTTCTCTCTCAAACCACTCAAACCTTAGCACCCGTAGACCCCGAGCTACAGATGCTCTGATTCCCTCTAGGGGATATGTATGCAGAGGATCGCGATGATCTTTGCGAGCATAATCAAACAAACACCTTAGGTCCCACCTATTTCACAACGGAACCTCCACCATAACATGGAATGAAAAACAATAAAGAATCCTATAGAGTACTATAGATACGTTGGGTGCTAATACCTTCCCTTCGTATAACCAACCCTCTTACCCAAGATCTCTCCCCCACTTTTTAGGTTATTGCAGCTTTTTTCCTTTTCCTCCTTTGGAAATAATAACAAGTTTGGTCGGAACAAAAGAAAAATCATATTTTTTATGAGCACTCGAGCCCAAAGAAGGCATCAGGTGTCTCATCCCGAAAAAAGGATAAACGATTTTTCGCCCGCGACAGAAAAATGGCGACTTCACTGGGGACCATCTTTTTATTATTTCCAAAGGAAGGGTTATTTCTAATTATTGTTTTTTATTACATATGTGGTTCTTTGGTTCTGTTACTTGTGTGGTTCTGTTACAAGTGATACATTATGGACAAATCCTAACCCGGATTAAGTACACATAAGAATTAGGTGGAGGGTATAGTCATGTACAGGCGTACGTGAGAATCCTTCCGCTCAGTGGAGGTTCCTTGTTGGTAATATATGTTTAGCATGTTTCGTAGCGAAAAAATTATTGCTGCATTGAACTGTAGAAGCTGAGTTGGCCGTAGAACCCCAACCCATCCTGGCCTTATTAGGACGTGGTGCAGAAACGATCCAGGTGAAGACTTGGATAGTTGTCATGCGGAGAACCACACTCAGACGAGTTTTTCTTGAAAATATTGCTGGCTCATGAGTTTAATTGTGGAAGGCCGGTAATATCCGAAAGAAAAATGTAGACTCTGACGTATCAGTAGAACATGTTGTGCAGGTGATTAACTAGAACTATCCCATTTTTGGTTCTCTGACCTCATGCTCGTGACGCTGGACCTTTGAACCTATGTGTACCATGTTTGTGTTACCATGTTTGTGTACCATGTTTGCGTTACCATGTTCGTATTACCATGTTTGTGTTACCATGTTTGAATATGTGGCATTCATGCATCCACGCATTCATACATTCATTAAAAAAAAACCCATCTTTTTCCTTAAAAACATGATTTTTCCAAAAAAAATTTAGAGAATTTTCTTTGCAAACATTAGGATTAAGTTATGGAAGGGGTAAAAAGGCATACCAAGAAATATGGTTTCAAAGCGCCTGATGTGGGAAAACTGATAGAGTTATCATCTTTTGTACAAGATCCTCCGGATTTTAGGAAAAGTTATGGAAAGCTTTTGCCTATTTTGAACACTCGTGTTGACAAAGGACTTCTTAAGACTCTGGTTCAGTTCTATGATCCCGTCTACCGTTGTTTTACCTTTCCAGACTACCAGTTGGTACCGACCTTGGAAGAATATGCCAATCTTTTGGGTATTCCTGTGTCTGACAAAATACCCTTCAATGGTTTGGAAGCCATTCCTAAGTCACACGTCATTGCAGCAAGGATCCACTTGAAGAAATCTGAAGTAGAGAGTAATTGGACTACCAAAGGAAACCTCCCGGGTTTAACTTCACACTTCCTGGTAAAGAAAGCCTTTGATTTCATCGAAACTGGTAGCATGATAGCTTTTGAAGCTATACTAGCCTTGATCATCTATGGGTTGGTTCTGTTTCCCAACGTCAACGACTTTGTTGATATCAATGTGTCGCGGGGAAAAATCGTTGTCTTTTTTCGGGATGAGACACCTGATGCCTTCTTTGGGCTCGAGTGCTCAAAAAATGATTTTTCTTTTGTACGGACCAAACTTTTTATTGTTTCCAAAAGAGGAAAAGGAAAAAAGTTGCAATAACCTAAAAAGTGGGGAAGAGATCTTGGGTAAGAGGGTTGGTTATACGAAGGGAAGGTATTAGCACCCAACGTATCTATAGTACTCTATAGGTTTCTTTGTTTTATTTATTCCGTTCTTGTTATGGTAGAGGTTCTTGTGAAATAGGTGGGACCTAAGGTGTTTGTTTGATTATGCTCGCAAAGATCATCGCGATCCTCTGCATACATATCCCTTAGAGGGAATCAGAGCATCTGTAGCTCGGGGTCTACGGGTGCTAGGGTTTGAATGGTTTTTTTTTTTTTTTTTTTTGCTCGCCAAGGATCGACCTTGTGCCTACGTATTCTCAAAGGGATGTTGAGAAAGTCAGAGCAATCGTAGTTCCCACTTATGCTAGTGGAAGCAAAGGATAAGAGACAAATGTCATCTAAATGTTCGATGTATCTAATCTATATCATCACATACATCTGTTTGATTTTGTTTGAAAAATCTTTTCATTATAAGCCCGGGGCCATGCCACTTAGGGTGCTTAGAATGATAAAGAGGTTTTTGTTGTTTAACCAGCCTTGTGGCAAAACTTTTAATGAACTCTGCCTTGTGACAAAAAGTTTTGATTAATCAGCCAGCCTCGTGGCAAAAGTTTCAATGAAGTCAGCCTTGTGACAAAAACTTTGATTAATCAGCCAGTATGGTGGCAAAACTGTTTGATTGATTAGCCAGCCTTGTGGCAAAAAAGTTTGATTGATTAGCCAGCCTTGTGGCAAAAAAAGTTTGATAAGTTTGATTGTTTGTGATGATATAGAAGAGATACTCCTATCATAGAGATGATAAATGTCTAATCTCCTAGGGTTTTTTGATTTGGATATTGGGGATGCTTATAAGAAGCCCGTGGGTCCTTGTACGAAGCCCAAGAGGAGGCTATCCGAGGGTCCTTGCATTGTAAGCCCAAGAGGAGGCTATGGGAGGGACAATCCAGGGTCCTTGCATTGTAAGCCCAAGAGGAGGCTATGGGAGGGTCACTCGTTTGTACAAAGCCCAAGGGGAGGCATGGTATAGTTGGTCTGAGCCCTTAGAGCGATTTCACCGGGAAACCATACTCTATGTCCTAACCTAAACTAGTGGAGATTCTTTGCAAGGAGCCCAATAGGAGGCTATGGGGAACCTAGTGTTGTACTAAGTTGAACAAGCACACATATCAAACAGATGAACAAACATGAGCAAGTATGAACAAATATGAACAAGTATGAACAATTATATATATGACAAAGTGTGTGTATATAATGGAGTTTATGAAGGAAATATACCTGTAAGCATGATCCATTCGTATACACAGGGCTCGGGACTCATACTCGAGGAGAGGTCCACTTGAGTTTATTCAAAGCTATGTAAACAGGTTTTTACAAAGGGCTTGGGACTTATACCTACATGGAGGCCCGTGGTATTTTTTTTGGGAAGATTTAAAGAAAACCTTCATTTTTGGTTTGTTATTCAAAGTTAAAAATCAAACTGATTGAGATATGTACAAAACGGTGTGTGTACAATGAAATACCTAATTTCATGTACAGGAATGGGTATGTACAAAAGGGCTTGGGACT
The DNA here is from genome assembly GCF_029867415.1 of Vicia villosa. Lineage (NCBI taxonomy): Eukaryota > Viridiplantae > Streptophyta > Magnoliopsida > Fabales > Fabaceae > Vicia > Vicia villosa. The sequence continues at coordinate 51,864 of NW_026705441.1, read as the reverse complement.
TATACCTACGTGGAGGCCCGTGTTTTATTTACAAAACATGGTTGATTGTTTATTTACAGACGCGAGGTTTCGCTTTTGTTTGAAGATTTGTTTGAAAGAAGTTTATTCTGTTTAAAAAAGTTTTCTGTACAAAGAAAAACTTGTATAAAAGGAAAAAAGAGTGGGTCTTATACTCTCTAATATTCGAGAGGCCCCACTTCATCTTGAAAATCAATTGATTAATTAAAAAGGTTTAATCAATAGTTCAAAAAGAAATGGTTTATCGTTTTGAAAAGAATCGCGATCGCTTGTTTTAAAACGATTTGAATTTGAAAGAAATCAACTTAATTAAGTTTAAAACAAGTTTTAATGCTTAATTAAGACCTAAGTGATTAGGGTTTGATCACAAAAGTATTTACAAGTGGTTAGGTTTGAAAATTAAATGAAAAAACAATATTTAAAGTATTTAAAAACACTTAAAAATGTATCATTTTAAACCTAATTAAAAACACATTAAATAAATATTTTTTTGTGATTTTTTTTGATATTGTCAAAATATGTATATTAAATAAGAGGTGTGTAAAAAATGAAGGGAAAATAAATTAATTTGAATGGTTAAATGAATTGATGAAGTTGTGAAGAAATTGAAGGAAAAAAGTGATAAAAAATTGGTTTTGTCTTCCAAAGGGCTTGAACCCACGCCCTTGTGTTTGCAGTCCAAAACACTTGCCAACCCAGCTGCGCGCGCAGCTTGTTATTATAACAACCTCATTTAATTATATTTGAAAATTAACATTTGAAATTTTTGAACAGAAAATGGCGCCAAGAACACCATCCCAATTTGATTTTGAAAATTCTTGAAACTGAACCAAATTGATCAAGTAAAGGGTCTATCTTGCTCGGTTTTGGACGAGGAACATGATGGTACCATTTAATTTTATTTATTTTAACTCTAAGGCCACTGATTCTCTAATGAACACGAAGAACCCTAATATGACAAATCATTGTGAAATCGTGTATGATCATGATATGATGCAATTGATTGAGGGTTAATGATCCTCATAGGTGCAGAAACAAGATGGTATATCAATATTTCATTTATGATGCGTGCATGATAGAGTTTGAAGTTCATGAGACTTACCTTCAAAAACGGCCAAACTGGAAATTGAAATCGTGCCTGGAGGTGTTACAGATGTTGTTTCTTGATCTGGACAGCATCAATGGACCTTATGGAACATGTTTGAATGCTTGGAACAGTTTGAATTCACTTGTGCAAGGCCATGGAACCTGAACTGCAGTTGCTTGGAGTGAGAATCGAATCTGATGATGGAGGTGTTTCAGATCATATGTGAGTGTTTGGATCATTCATATGAAGTATATGGAAGGTGTTAGAAGTGATAGTTTGAACAGAAATGGCCTGGATTTGATTTTGGCATGATAAGGCTAGTGTTATGCATATTTGGAAAGTGAGGTAGTGATTCTGAGTTTTATGTGTTTTTGGGGTGTATGGATGGATCAGACACATCCCATATGATGTTTATGAGTTGTGGGAAGCATTATTTTGCTCAGAACTTGCAAGGGATGGAACTTGCACTTTCTCCTCTTTGAAACTCATGAAACTTGCAATTCAAGAAAGAAGAGAGAAAACCTATAATTGTGAGGTTTTGGTGTGATTTGAAGAGTGTTTTGAACCTCTATTTATAGGCCAAGGATTCTGAACTCCAAGCTTTGCAAGTTGATCAAAGAATGGTGATTTGGCTTAAGAGATAAAATGGAATCTTTCACATTAAATGCAAATGGTTAAAAGTGACTAAACCATGGTTAAAACTCAAGCTTCTTATCCTCTTCTATTCTGATCTCAAATCAGAAAAATATCTCCAATTATTGCCTCTATGCATCATTACTTGGTCCATTTGGCAAATTGGTTCATAACTTAGTGAAAATGGCTTGAAATTTCAAGTGAAAATGATCACTAAATGCATAATTCAAAACCATAGCTATGCTCCATATTTTTTCATGCTCTTGGACATTTTGGAAAGCTCATATTACACACTTCAAAACCCTAGTTGAATGTTTCTTCAAGACCTTTAAGGAAATGGGTGAAAAAGATCCATGAACTTTGAAGAAAATGAGATTTCAAGTGAAGTTTTCAAAAAGTACCAACTTTGAAGCACCATATCTCTTAAACGGTTGATCTTATGGAAAAAATTTATATGTGTCAAAGTTGTTTATTGGATCAAAATCTACAACTTTCATGTTGGAAGTTTTTTTCAGTTTGTAGGTGAAATTTTGAGAAATTCCCTTCCAAAGTTTGGAAAAAACCATTGAAAAACACTTAGAAATTTTTCTAAGTATGAAAAGTCAAACTTTTGACTTTTGATTCTTGATTGATTTTCTTGATTTTTCTTGATCAAATGACTTCTCATATCATATATTGATGATTCAAAACTTCAAAAGTCATGGTTGACCAAAATTCCCCAAAAGTCAATGGTGATCTTGTACTGTTGACTTTTTCAGACGAATCGCGTTTCTGGAGATTTCAAATGAAACAGGCTATCCTTATCAAATGAATAGTATGAATGGATTATATTGAGGCATTTGAGGATATTGAGCCATGATTTGAGTTGTGGCACCATGTCCTGATTAAAAAGTCAGTTGTTCAGTGAATTAGGTCAAAAACCCTAATTGTCGACCTGATGAAATTGATGCCTGTAGGTCTTGAATTGAGATACAATTTCCATTGTATATTGTCATAGGGATTATTTGAAGATGATTGAAAGCTTTGATTGACTTCCTGGGGATTTTTAGGGTTTCCCAAATGTGATCCCTGATTTCAGTCCCTGATAGTTCAAAACCCTAATTCTGAGGATTTGTCTGATCAATCTTTGTATAGGAGATGTTCTGAGCCAATGGATTAGGTCAAAATGATGCACTTGGGGTCTTGAGGTCATGTCCCAAGTCATTAGGTCAAATCCTGAGCAAAAGTCAAGAGTATGTTGTCTTCAGTCAAAACCCTAATTCAGTCGATTCAAAGCCTTTGAGCTTGTTGAAATGAATCTCTGAGGACCAAATGTTGATTGTTGATGAAGATAGTTCTTTTGAGATGAAGGGAGAACAAAACCCTAATTGATTGTTGCTTGTACTGATGAGTGATTTCTTGATTAAATCCTGCTGAGTCACAAGTAACAAACACAAGCTATGCAATTTGTTAGAGATGCAAATGATGCATATGCTATGATATGAGGTGGTATCTTAGGTCAAAAATTGGGGTATGACAGATGCCCCTATTTAAGTTTCTTCAACCTGAGATATGAAGATTGAAAATCTTCGTTTTGATAGGGTAGAAGAGACTTAAATATCAGAAGACGCAAATTTTGGACCTAAGATACCAAAATTGCGGATGATGCAAGGATATCTTTACCGAGGGAATATCAAGAACTGACTCCACTGGGGAAAAGAGATTGGGAAGGATGTCTCAATCCATTTTTAGGAAGAGAATCCGTTTTTGTCTTTTCGGGAAAGCAAGTGTATGCTTCACCGGGGAGTGATAGCTTTGTAAGAAAAGCTTACCAATCGACATCATCGACTATCAGCATGGGGATAGACTTGTTTAATAATGCGAAGGTGAAAGGTATGAAACTGTGTTACCGACTATCAGCATGGTGATAGACTTGACAAGGTAAAAAGAGTTTCAAAGGTTCGGTTAATATTACCGACTATCAGCCTTGTGATAGCCATGTTAAATAATATAACCAGAACAAAAGGTTACCGACTACCAGCCTTGTGATAGCGGTTTTGAAGACATGATCAATTATCAGCCAAGTGATAAAATGATTCTGGAGACTTTGCTAGGGAAATTACTGGTTATTCAGCCTTGTGAACAGTAATAAGACCCTGATTGTCAAATGGTCTTCATGATTGATTTCCTAGAGAGGAATATTGTTTTGAAAGAGACATAAGCTGCTCGGATGATGAGGCTATTGCTTATTGTCTGTTTTTCACGACTCTGTTTGAGGAATCGGAATTTGAATCTCTGGAAAAGACAGGGTTCTAAGAATGAATTGGAAAGAAATAGTCAAACAAGACTTTGTACCCATGAGGAATGAACTCAACTGGGGATTTCCTCCTTTGTTTTGAGAGGAGAAACTAAAGCAACCTTCTTCCACGAGGGATGATCTCAGTGGGGAACTGGAAAAAAAGAAGATGTTCTTTTCTGCTTATGGGTGACAACCTACTTGGAGAGATGACACGCCCATACTTGTTTCTCTTTTTTTTTTTGAGGATAGATATATCCTGAACAAGTGATTATTAAAAAATGCAAGAATGCATAAATGATGCAAATATGATGAATGTCATGAATGTAGCATGCATGCTGACAATACAAAAAAAGAAGTATACTGGAGAGGGACCGACGTCGCAATACAACCAGATACTTGGCAAATGTTCTTCAACATGGTGTAGATAACACAGGTGATGAATGGTGCTGCGTGCTTTAAACTTCTCTGGGGAAGATAAGCATCTTTACTGGGATGGAAGAGCTTCTTCACTGGAGATTGGAAATCGTCGTCACTTGGAATAACAGATCCTATTCACTGGGGATAAAAGACCTTCTTCACTGGGGATAGAAGACTTTCTTCACTGGGGATAGAAGACTTTCTTCCTATGGAGATAGCTGTTGATGTTCCTTCTGTTGTTCACAACTCAAAGGAAAGTTTCGCTTTTATTTTGAAAAAGAAAAGTGAAGTAAATTCATTTAAAACTTTTTTTCTTTTTTTTAAAAGTGAATAACACAATTAAAGCGTCATTTTGAAAGCTGAAAGAAATTAAAGATTGCAGACAAATGGGCACAAGGCTCAAATTTATTTAATAGAATGGTAACCAGCTAAAGGCATGATTCCATAGAGTATTTACAAAAGTTGGAAATGGTAATTATGCGGAAAAGGCTACATAGAAAGCAATAACCACTATTCCCTTAACAACTTTGAGTTCCAACTGCGCTTGTCGCTTCAGATTGGCGATGATTTGATTGAAGATCCTTTGATGAAAAGACTCCTCAGGTGACGAAGTACGGACTGATGCAGTTACTTTGTCATAAATCCCTAATTTTTGCCTAGATTGCCCTTTCAGGTTTTCAATCTACCAGGATGAATTTTTTCTGTTCATTGTCTCTAATTTTTGCCTGGACCGCCCTTTCGGGTTTTCAGTCCACCGAGACGCTCATTTTTGCCTAAGTCGCCCTTTGCGGGTTTTCAACTTACCGAGCTGTTTTTTTTTTGTATTTTTTAGACAAAGTATTTCTTGACTGCATCAGCATTCACAGGATATGGGAGTTCGTCACCGTCCATGGTTGCAAGAATCATGGCGCCGCCAGAAAATGTTCTTTTGACAACATACGGGCCTTCGTAATTAGGAGACCATTTGCCCCTAGAATCTGGTTGAAAAGACAAGATCTTTTTAAGCACGAGGTCACCTTCTTGAAATTCACGAGGTCGAACCTTTTTGTTGAAAGCTCGTTTCATCCTTGCTTGGTATAACTGTCCATGGCATAGAGCAGTCATACGTTTTTCTTCGATTAAGTTCAACTGATCGTATCTGCTTTGACACCATTCAGCCTCTGATAACTTAGTCTCCATGAGGACTCTCATTGATGGTATTTCAACCTCTACGGGGAGCACAGCCTCCATGCCGTATACTAGAGAAAAAGGGGTTGCCCCTGTTGAAGTACGCACTGAAGTACGGTACCCATGTAAAGCAAATGGCAGCATTTCATGCCAGTCTTTGTAAGTGACGACCATTTTCTGGACGATCTTCTTAATGTTCTTGTTAGCGGCTTCAACGGCGCCGTTCATTTTTGGTCTGTAAGGAGAAGAGTTATGATGCTCAATCTTGAATTCCTCACACAGTTCTTTCATCATTTTGTTATTCAAGTTCGAACCATTGTCAGTAATGATCTTGCTGGGAATACCATATCGGCAAATGATGTTATTCTTGATGAACCTTACAACCACTTGTCTTGTAACATTGGCGTAAGATGCTGCTTCGACCCATTTGGTGAAGTAATCAATTGCTACCAAGATGAAACGATGACCGTTTGAAGCTTTTGGTTCGATCATTCCAATCATGTCGATACCCCACATGGAAAAAGGCCGCGGAGATGAGAGAACGTTGAGTAGAGTCGGTGGCAAATGGATCTTATCTGCGTAGATCTGGCACTTGTGACATCTTTTCACGTGTTTGTAACAATCAGATTCCATTGTCAACCAATAGTATCCTGCCCTTAAGATCTTCTTGGACATTGCATGCCCGTTTGAATGAGTTCCAAAGGACCCTTCATGCACTTCATGCATTAACATGTCTGCTTCGTGTCTGTCCACGCATCTGAGCAAAACCATGTCGAAGTTTCTTTTGTATAGCACATCTCCGTTCAGGAAGAAACTGCCAGAAAGCCTCCTTAGAGTTTTCTTGTCTTTGTTTGATGCCCCAAGCGGGTACTCTTGAGTTTGAAGGAAGCGTTTGATGTCGTGGAACCACGGTTTATCATCGATGACTACTTCGGTTGCAAACACATAGGCGGGCCTTTCAAGGCGCGTAATTCTGACCGTAGGCATATCATTCCAATGATTGACTTTGAACATGGAAGATAGAGTAGCCAAGGCGTCTGCCATTCGATTCTGATCTCGAGGTATATGATGCAATTCAACCTTGTTGAAGAAAGTCAACAGACGTCTTGCATAATCTCTGTAAGGAATCAAGCCAGGGTGATAAGTTTCCCACTTGTCTTTGATTTGGTTGATCACGAGGGCTGAATCTCCATATATGTCGAGGATCTTGATCCTTAAGTCAATGGCTTCTTCGAGACCCATGATACAAGCTTCATATTCTGCGATATTGTTGGTGCACTCAAACAGCAATCTGGCGGAGAATGGGATATGAGTACCCTTGGGAGTGATGATGATTGCCCCAATTCCATTGCCAAAAGCGTTTACTACTCCATCAAAAATTAGGCCCCATCTTGATCCAGGTTCAGGACCTTCTTCAGGTAACGGTTCGTCACAATCTTTCATCTTCAAGTACAAGACATCTTCGTCAGGAAAGTCAAGCTTGAGAGATTGATATTCATTAATTGGTTGATGCGCCAAGTGATCGGCGAGAATGCTTCATTTGACCGCTTTTTGAGCACGGTACTCAATGTCATACTCAGATAACAGCATTTGCCATCGGGCAATCCTTCCTGTTAAGGCAGGCTTTTCAAAGACGTACTTGATCGGATCCATTTTGGAGATTAACCAAGTAGTATTGTTGATCATGTATTGGCGGAGACGTTTTGAAGCCCAAGCCAAAGCACAACATGTTTTTTCGAGCATGGAGTAACGAGACTCACAGTCTGTGAATTTCTTACTCAAGTAATAGATGGCATGCTCCTTCTTACCGGTTTCATCTTGTTGTCCAAGCATACAGCCCATGGATTCTTCCAACACGGTAAGGTACATGATTAGTGGTCTTCCTTCAACCGGAGGAATCAATATTGGTGGTTCTAACAGGTACTCTTTGATACTGTCAAACGCTTTCTGGAAATCTTCAGTCCACACAACCCCTTGATCTTTGCGGAGAAGCTTGAAAATTGGCCCAAAAGTAGCAGTCATTTGAGAGATAAATCTGGAGATATAGTTCAATCGTCCGAGAAATCCTCTTACTTGCTTTTCAGTTTTTGGTGCAGGCATCTCTTGAATAGCTCTGACTTTGTCAGGATCTACTTCAATACCTCTTTGGCTGACAATGAAACCCAAGAGTTTTCCAGATCTAACCCCAAAAGTACATTTATTAGGATTCAAGCGAAGCTGATATTTCCTTAGTCGTTGAAACAACTTAAGAAGGTATTCAATATGTTCTTCTTCTGTGCTGGACTTGGCTATCATGTCGTCCACATAAACTTCGATTTCTTTATGCATCATGTCATGAAAGAGAGTAGTCATTGCCCTTTGGTAAGTTGCGCCTGCATTCTTTAATCCAAACGGCATCACTTTGTAGCAAAAGGTACCCCATGGGGTGATGAAAGATGTCTTCTCCATGTCTTCAGGAGCCATCTTGATCTGATTATAACCAGAGAACCCGTCCATGAAGGAAAAGACGCTGAATTTAGCGGTGTTATCAACCAGCATGTCGATATGCGGTAATGGAAAGTCATCTTTTGGACTGGCCTTGTTCAAATCACGGTAGTCAACACACATTCTGACTTTGCCATCTTTCTTCGGAACTGGCACAATGTTGGCCAACCATTGAGGATACTCAGAGGTGACAAGAAAACCTGCGTCGAGTTGCTTTTGAACTTCCACTTTGATCTTGTTAGCCATATCAGGGTGAGTCCTTCGCAATTTCTGCTTAACTGGCGGACATTCTGGCTTCAATGGCAAGTAATGCTGAACAATATTGGTATCCAACCCAGGCATGTCTTGGTAGGACCAGGCAAACACGTCAACATATTCTTTGAGAAGGTCTGTCAACTTACTCTTGACATCAGTATCAAGCAGCGATCCAATGGTCACTTCTTTTTTGTCTTCTTCAGAACCCAAGTTGATCTTTTCTAAAGGCTCTTTGTGAGGCAGAATGGCTCTTTCCTCGTGCTTAAGTAATCGAGAGATCTCGTCCGGGATCTCCTCTTCTTCCTCTTCTTCGGCTTCGAACACAGGAAACTCAAAGTTGGGAGAGGGCATAGGGTTATTGCATTCAATGGGTTTATCAATAGTTAATCTGCACATGTGATTTATATTTATTTCAGAAAATTTATGAATGCAAGAGTGTATGCAGATTTTTTTTGAAAAGTTTTTTTTTTTCATTTTGGTTTTTTAGGATTACCATTTCCAGAAAAAAGCAAAAATAAAACATATAATGTAGGGAATTCAAAATGACACTTTATTTATGATTCATTTTTGAAACAAAGCCCTAAACACAAACTCATTTGTCTTGGGCAGGACAAAGAGGGAAACTTTTAAAACAAAGCCCTATACACAAAGTTATTTGGGCGGAACATTTAAAAGCAAAGCCCTATAAAACATCTCTCTGCTTTGGGCAAGGCAGGAGTTCAAAATAACAGCGAGGTGATTACTTTGAGCGGCGAACAACATTCGGAACGTCGACAGCTTTCCAGTAGCAACGAACTCCTCTGTGTATTATGTATTCAGGAAAATTCTCCCCAGAATTATCTTCAGTATTGACATCGTTTGCTGGTCGAGCAGGATTTGAAGGTCCTGGTTTGTCAACCTTGTTCTTTGTAGAGTTGAAACGGTCTTCTTCTACTTCTTGAAGAGCATAAGATGAGTCACAATCTTCAGAATTTTCAGGATGTATTTCCCAGTCTTCAGGATGAAGAGACTCATTGTCAGCGACACTTTCTAAGTCAACTGCGGGATCATCTTCCCCTTCATCTTCAAAAATGGCATTTATGTGATAATAACCATCTTCAGGATTATCAATCTTGGCAGATGCGTTGAAGCCGAAATCTTCATTAACTTCAGGCTGCTGAGAAAATTGAGAGTATTGATAAACCTCTTCTGGTCGACTATTATATTCAAAGGAATCTCCCCATCCAGTTGGTTGGATATCCTCAATCGCAATCTTGTAACTTTCAGGCGCAGTATATTTCACCATATAATCATATTTTCCACTTGGTTGTCCCAAGGTGTCCCAGATCTCTGCAGGAACAGGTTCAGTTTCATTGCCTTTGGATTCTTCTGAAGGAGGATATGGTTCTTCCGGAGATATGTATCCCGAGTCATTGAGATAACATTTCCATTCTTCTTCAGGATCAGGTAGACCTTCTTCGATACATTCTTCGATAAGGACGTTAACCTCTTGAGGAATTGGATTAAGGAATCCTCCACTAATGAATGTTTCTTTGATCGGACGAAGGGTTTCATCCTTCTTAGTGCAGCTTGAGAATGTTGGTGAACATCCGAGACCTGTTCTAGTTTCATTCTTGGTCGGGATCACAACTTGCCCCCAGCCAGTGGTAGTTCCATCTTTTACTACTTTCACTGCCTCTTTGTAAGAAGAGATGGATGCTTTCTTCTTGGAAGATTCGTCTTCTAAAGAGAGACCTTGGAACTGAGTTCCTTCCACATCATCGGCACTGATAAAAGAGAAATTAGACAAATGGCTCACCATCAAGGCTTGTTCTCCACTTATCGTTACCAATTTTCCATTTGTTACAAACTTTAACTTTTGGTGGAGCGTAGAAGTTACTACCCCTGCTTCATGGATCCATGGTCGTCCTAACAGACAGCTATAAGCAGCTTGAATGTCCATGACCTGGAAGGTGATTTGAAATGTATGTGGACCAATTGTCGTGGGAAGGTTGACTTCGCCGATAACTGATTTTCGCGATCCATCAAATGCTTTGACAACTACACCACTGAACTTCATAGGCATTCCTTGGTAAGACAAGCGAGCAAGAGTCGTCTTTGGCATAACATTCAAGGAAGATCCGGTGTCTACCAACACATTGGACAAAGAATCTGACTGACAGTTCATAGAAATGTGCAAAGCAAGGTTATGATTTCTACCCTCCTCGGGGAGTTCTTCATCACAGAAGCTTAAATTGTTGCAAGCTGTTATGTTGGCTATTATCCCATCAAAGTGATCAACAGTCACATCATGATCTACAAAAGCTTGATCCAAAACTCTCATCAGGGCTTCCCTGTGGGCTTCTGAATTTAACAGTAATGAAAGTATTGAGATCTTTGAAGGAGTCTGCATAAGCTGATCCACAATCTTGTATTCACTTCTTTTGATAAGCTTCAAAATTTCATCAAAATCAGGATTCACATTGGTTCCACTGGATTGACCAACATCAGTGTTTGTATTACTGACAGGAGTTTCCACAGGATTCCCTACTGGAACATTGATAGAATTTTGCCCGGTAGCAGGAGCAACAGGCTGCTTTGGAGGTAGTGGAGTATACACGCGTCCACTTCTTGTTACTCGACTCACATCAGCGATGTTCACGACAGATGAAAGAGTAGGTAAAGGAACTTCTTGTCCATTCTTTATCATTGTGGCATTGTAATTGTATGGAACTGCCTTGTCAGAGTCATAAGGAACAGGTCCAGGTAGACAAATGATCAAAGGAGCAACAGGAACCTTCGGCTTGTTGTAAGTAACTTCCATGCGCTCAGGCATGTTGAAATGAGGAACGATGACGTTAACTGTAGGCATTTCCGAGTTGATATCTGAGACTAAAAGCTCATGCGGATAGCATCCTATCATGTTAACTTCATTTTCATCCCTATTTCTGTAGATCTGAATAGTACCATTATCCAACAGAACTTGAAGATCTCTTCTCACAATCGAACATCCGTGAGGATCTACACAACATATGCTACAGGAACCATAGTGATGCTGGCGAAAATTCTGCCCTCGACAGAGAGTGGCGTGCATTTGTACCAAATCGGCTCTTGAGAAGTTGATATTATAGACTCGATATGGACCAGGACATCCATACACCATGTTTACAACATGCCCTCCATGATTGGGCAGCGGATTTGCTTGCACATTTGGATTCAAATTTCTGAAAGAGAGGAGATTAGATCTTACCAACCTCTGAACTTCATGTTTCAAAGCTATGCAATGCTCAAGATCATGGCCAGGTGCTCCTTGATGATAAGGGCATGAGACCTCAGCTTTGTACCACCATGGTAGTTTCTCAGGTACGGGTGGTGGTGCTTTAGTTTGAACAAGACCTCTTTCAATCAAAGCAGGATACAATTCTGTGTAAGTCATTGGAATCGGATCAAACTGTGGAGCTCTTTGTACACGATTCTGATTATTGTTAAACTGCTGAGCCTGTTGTCGAGGCTGTTGTTGTTGAAACTGCGGAGTAAAACCCGGATTCGGTGCTGTGTTAACGGCTGGCGCAATAGCAGCAATCTGTCGTTGACGATTGACATTTCCTCTTGGCTTTCCTTGGGATACCATGTCAACACTTTGTTCTTTCTTCTTTGGGAAACCACTTCCAAACTTTTTGGTTCCGCTTGAAGATCCACCTTCTTTAGTTAGACGTCCGGTTCGGACTCCTTCTTCTAGACGCATCCCCATGTTTACCATCTCGGTGAAATCACTTGGAGCACTAGCAATCATGCGTTCATAATAAAACGGACTGAGAGTATTCAGGAAGATCTTTGTCATCTCTTTCTCTTTTAACGGTGGATTAATCTGAGCAGCAGTTTCTCTCCATCGTTAGGCATATTCTTTGAAAGCTTCATGGTCTTTCTGAGCCATGGATCGAAGCTGATCTCTGTCCGGAGCCATATCCGAGTTATACTTGTATTGTCGGACAAAGGCCTCGCCTAAGTCATTGAAAGTTCGAATATTGGTGCTATCCAAACCTGTGTACCACTTCAGTGCGGCACCAGTCAAACTGTCTTGAAAGTAATGGATAAGCAACTGATGATTATCTGCATAAGTAGACATCTTCCGGGCATACATCACAAGATGGCTTTGTGGACAAGAACTTCCTTTGTATTTCTCAAAGTCTGGGACCTTGAACTTGGCCGGTATTTGTACACTGGGAACCAAACATAGCTCCTGTGCATTCTTTCCAAACAAATCTTTTCCCCGAATAGCTTTGACTTCCAGCTGAATCTTGTTGAATTGTTCTTGGAGATCTCCTACAAGATTACGCTGACTTGTGCTATCACCCTGATCATGATAAATCTCATTGTCTCCGTAAGGAATAGTGTGAACCATAGGAGTCGGAACTGTCATAGTGGGCTGAGAAAGTGCCATAGTGACTTGAGAAAAAGTTACCCCCTGATTTGGAGTAAATGCTGAACCTTGCGCAGCAGGCGCTTCAGTTGTAGCTGTTTGAACCCCAGAGAAATTATGGCGGAAACCTGTACCAAAGCTGAAAGGCGTGCCCCAACCTTCTGGCATGGAGAAAGATGGAATACCGAATGCAACTGTAGAAGCTGGAGTAGTGACTTCAGATGTTACCGTTGCTTGACTGTTGGGTGACGGCGGCTGATTCTATACGGCCATTAAGGAGTCAACCAGAGTAGTGAGACTTTCCAACTTTTCCTGAAGGGTGGTCACTGTACCACGAAGCTCAATATTCTCTTGTTCAGAGTGTTCCATTATTCTTCTTCTGTTTGAACGAGTATTGTATCTGTGATCTGATTGCGAGCGCGGTCGAGAAACTTTGAGACGCGACAGCTTGACGATCTATTGGAGAAAGATCCAAAAGATGAGATTCTATACAACAGACTCGATATGCAGAATGATGTATGCAAAAAGAAGTTTATGATTTTTCCAAACATTTTAAAGATTATTTCTTTGCAAACATTTGAACACAAACTATTCTTTTATTGAAATAATGGGAAATGTTACAACATTGGAGCGTAGCTCCTTACAGAAGCAAATGATACATGAAAATTTAGATAAATCCTAAGCATCTTCATCAGACGAAGAACCAAATGCATTGTGCAACTTGAGCTTCATGATTTCTTTCCCATAGCGAGCTTTCAACTCGGCCTTTTCAGCTCTCAGCTTGTCAACCACATTCTTCCAATTGTCAGGTATCGGAGCGTTGCTTGTTGAGCCTTCAAGCTTTTTCTTGCTTTCTTTGATGTATCTTCTGATTGCGGCATCTTTCCGACGGATCTTCTCATCTTTGTTCATGAGCCATCCATCCTGATAATAGAGAGTTTCTTCATGTTCTTTCACTTGTTTCTTCAACTTTCTATTTTCCACATCAGTTCTTCGAAACTTTTCTTTCCAAGCGTCTTTCTCTATCCTCGTCTTGGTCAAAGTGTCTTGGTATTCCTCCACAGCGGGAATGTTGGGTCGTTGAGGCACCACAGGGAACATGGGTTTTTCATAATCATAAGGCATTTGAAACTCCCTTGCTCTTTTCTTTACCCAACAGGTGTAGGCGTTCGTAGCGACACAGTTCTTTGTCTCACCTTTTCCTTTCCATCGGATGTCGTACCAGGCTTTCACCATTTTTGTTTTCAACCCCTGAGGATCATTTCCTTCCTGATAAAAGTAACTTTCCACTGTAGGGCCAATGGGTTTAGTTGAATTTGCATACCCGATTTGTCGTCGGGCTAGGACCGGATTGTAGTTAATTCCTCCTTGTGTACCAATGAGGGGTACGTTGGCGAATTCTCCACAACTTTCAATGGTTTCTGTACCGCAGCGAGCCAAGGTATACCACTGAATATCATTATTAGTAAGAGACATAAGTCTTTGGGACCAACGTAAACCTTCCCGGTTTTCCGTGAAAATGGGAGACTTAGGTAAGTGTGAAACAATCCATTTAAACAACAGAGGTGCACAACATACAATAATTCCACCACCTTGGTGATTCCTATGATGGACCGAGAAATACATGTCACCAAGCAGAGTCGGAACGGGATTTCCATTCAAAAAGACCTTTATGGCATTGATATCAACAAAGTCGTCGATATTGGGAAACAGAACCAACCCATAGATGAGCAAGGCTAGTACAGCTTCAAAAGCTATCATGCTACCAATTTCGACGAAGTCAAAGGCTTTCTTTATTAGAAACTGTGAAGGCAAACCTGGAAGGTTTCCTCTGGTAGTCCAATTACTCTCTATTTCAGATTTCTTCAAGTGAGTTCCTGTTGCAATGACTGGTGACTTAGGAATGGCTTCCAAACCATTGAAAGGTATTTTGTCAGACACAGGAATACCCAAAAGATTGGCATATTCTTCTAAGGTTGGTACCAACTGATAGTCTGGAAAAGTAAAACACCGGTAGACGGGATCATAAAACTGAACCAGAGTTTTGAGAAGTCCTTCATCAACATGAGTGTTCAAGATAGGCAAAAGCTTTCCATGGCTTTTCCTAAAATCAGAGGGATCTTGTACAAAAGATGCTAACTCTTTCAGTCTTTCCACATTAGGCTCTTTGAAACTGTACCTCTTGGTATACCTTTTTACCCACTCCATAACCTAATCCTATAATGTTTGCAAAGAAAATTCTCTAAATTGTTTGGAAAAATCATGTTTTTATGGAAAAAGATGGGTTTTCTAATGAATGTATGAATGCATGGATGCATGGATGCCACATATTCAAACATGGTAAAGCAAACATGGTAGTTCAAACATGGTAACACATACATGGTAATACAGACATGGTAACACAAACATGGTACACACAGGTTCAAAGGTCCAGCGTCACGAGCATGAGGTCAGAGAACCAAACATGGGATAGTTCTAGTTAATCACCTGCAAAACATGTTCTACTGATACGTCAGAGTCTACATTTTTCTTTCGGATATTACCGGCTTTCCACAATTAAACTCATGAGCCAGCAATATTCTCAAGAAAAACTCGTCTGAGTGTGGTTCTCCGCATGACAACTAATCCAAGTCTTCACCTGAATAGTTTCTGCACCACAACCTAATAAGGCCAGGATGGGTTGGGGTTCTACAGCCAACTCAGCTTCTACAGTTCAATGAAAGCAATAATGTCTTCGCAATTAACTCGCTAAACATATATTACAAACAAGGAACCTCCACTGAGCGGAAGGATTCTCACGTGCGCCTGCACATGACTATACCCTCCACCTAATTCTTATGTGTACTTAATCCGGGTTAGGATTTGTCCATAATGTATCACTTGTAACAGAGCCACAGAACCAAAGAACCAAACAAGAACAAAATAAAAATAAAACAAATAGAAATAACCCTTTCTTTGGAAACAATAAAAAGATGCTCCCCAGTGAAGTCGCCATTTTTCTGTCGCGGGGAAAAATCGTTGTCTTTTTTCGGGATGAGACACCTGATGCCTTCTTTGGGCTCGAGTGCTCAAAAAATGATTTTTCTTTTGTACGGACCAAACTTTTTATTGTTTCCAAAAGAGGAAAAGGAAAAAAGTTGCAATAACCTAAAAAGTGGGGAAGAGATCTTGGGTAAGAGGGTTGGTTATACGAAGGGAAGGTATTAGCACCCAACGTATCTATAGTACTCTATAGGTTTCTTTGTTTTATTTATTCCGTTCTTGTTATGGTAGAGGTTCTTGTGAAATAGGTGGGACCTAAGGTGTTTGTTTGATTATGCTCGCAAAGATCATCGCGATCCTCTGCATACATATCCCTTAGAGGGAATCAGAGCATCTGTAGCTCAGGGTCTACGGGTGCTAGGGTTTGAATGGTTTTTTTTTTGTTTTGTTTTGCTCGCCAAGGATCGACCTTGTGCCTACGTATTCTCAAAGGGATGTTGAGAAAGTCAGAGCAATCGTAGTTCCCACTTATGCTAGTGGAAGCAAAGGATAAGAGACAAATGTCATCTAAATGTTCGATGTATCTAATCTATATCATCACATACATCTGTTTGATTTTGTTTGAAAAATCTTTTCATTATAAGCCCGGGGCCATGCTACTTAGGGTGCTTAGAATGATAAAGAGGTTTTTGTTGTTTAACCAGCCTTGTGGCAAAACTTTTAATGAAGTCAGCCTTGTGACAAAAAGTTTTGATTAATCAGCCAGCCTCGTGGCAAAAGTTTCAATGAAGTCAGCCTTGTGACAAAAACTTTGATTAATCAGCCAGTATGGTGGCAAAACTGTTTGATTGATTAGCCAGCCTTGTGGCAAAAAAGTTTGATTGATTAGCCAGCCTTGTGGCAAAAAAAGTTTGATAAGTTTGATTGTTTGTGATGATATAAAAGAGATACTCCTATCATAGAGATGATAAATGTCTAATCTCCTAGGGTTTTTTGATTTGGATATTGGGGATGCTTATAAGAAGCCCGTGGGTCCTTGTACGAAGCCCAAGAGGAGGCTATCCGAGGGTCCTTGCATTGTAAGCCCAAGAGGAGGCTATGGGAGGGACAATCCAGGGTCCTTGCATTGTAAGCCCAAGAGGAGGCTATGGGAGGGTCACTCGTTTGTACAAAGCCCAAGGGGAGGCATGGTATAGTTGGTCTGAGCCCTTGGAGCGATTTCACCGGGAAACCATACTCTATGTCCTAACCTAAACTAGTGGAGATTCTTTGCACGAAGCCCAATAGGAGGCTATGGGGAACCTAGTGTTGTACTAAGTTGAACAAGCACACATATCACACATATGAACAAACATGAGCAAGTATGAACAAATATGAACAAGTATGAACAATTATATATATGACAAAGTGTGTGTATATAATGGAGTTTATGAAGGAAATATACCTGTAAGCATGATCCATTCGTATACACAGGGCTCGGGACTCATACTCGAGGAGAGGTCCACTTGAGTTTATTCAAAGCTATGTAAACAGGTTTTTACAAAGGGCTTGGGACTTATACCTACATGGAGGCCCGTGGTATTTTTTTTGGGAAGATTTAAAGAAAACCTTCATTTTTGGTTTGTTATTCAAAGTTAAAAATAAAACTGATTGAGATATGTACAAAACGGTGTGTGTACAATGAAATACCTAATTTCATGTACAGGAATGGGTATGTACAAAAGGGCTTGGGACTTATACCTACGTGGAGGCCCGTGTTTTATTTACAAAACATGGTTGATTGTTTATTTACAGACGCGAGGTTTCGCTTTTGTTTGAAGATTTGTTTGAAAGAAGTTTATTCTGTTTAAAAAAGTTTTCTGTACAAAGAAAAACTTGTATAAAAGGAAAAAAGAGTGGGTCTTATACTCTCTAATATTCGAGAGGCCCCACTTCATCTTGAAAATCAATTGATTAATTAAAAAGGTTTAATCAATAGTTCAAAAAGAAATGGTTTATCGTTTTGAAAAGAATCGTGATCGCTTGTTTTAAAACGATTTGAATTTGAAAGAAATCAACTTAATTAAGTTTAAAACAAGTTTTAATGCTTAATTAAGACCTAAGTGATTAGGGTTTGATCACAAAAGTATTTACAAGTGGTTAGGTTTGAAAATTAAATGAAAAAACAATATTTAAAGTATTTAAAAACACTTAAAAATGTATCATTTTAAACCTAATTAAAAACACATTAAATAAATATTTTTTTGTGATTTTTTTTGATATTGTCAAAATATGTATATTAAATAAGAGGTGTGTAAAAAATGAAGGGAAAATAAATTAATTTGAATGGTTAAATGAATTGATGAAGTTGTGAAGAAATTGAAGGAAAAAAGTGATAAAAAATTGGTTTTGTCTTCCAAAGGGCTTGAACCCACACCCTTGTGTTTGCAGACCAAAACACTTGCCAACCCAGCTGCGCGCGCAGCTTGTTATTATAACAACCTCATTAATTATATTTGAAAATTAACATTTGAAATTTCTGAACAGAAAATGGCGCCAAGAACACCATCCCCATTTGATTTTGAAAATTCTTGAAACTGAACCAAATTGATCAAGTAAAGGGTCTATCTTGCTCGGTTTTGGACGAGGAACATGATGGTACCATTTAATTTTATTTATTTTAACTCTAAGGCCACTGATTCTCTGATGAACACGAAGAACCCTAATATGACAAATCATTGTGAAATCGTGTATGATCATGATATGATGCAATTGATTGAGGGTTAATGATCCTCATAGGTGCAGAAACAAGATGGTATATCAATATTTCATTTATGATGCGTGCATGATAGAGTTTGAAGTTCATGAGACTTACCTTCAAAAACGGCCAAACTGGAAATTGAAATCGTGCCTGGAGGTGTTACAGATGTTGTTTCTTGATCTGGACAGCATCAATGGACCTTATGGAACATGTTTGAATGCTTGGAACAGTTTGAATTCACTTGTGCAAGGCCATGGAACCTAAACTGCAGTTGCTTGGAGTGAGAATCGAATCTGATGATGGAGGTGTTTCAGATCATATGTGAGTGTTTGGATCATTCATATGAAGTATATGGAAGGTGTTAGAAGTGATAGTTTGAACAGAAATGGCCTGGATTTGATTTTGGCATGATAAGGCTAGTGTTATGCATATTTGGAAAGTGAGGTAGTGATTCTGAGTTTTATGTGTTTTTGGGGTGTATGGATGGATCAGACACATCCCATATGATGTTTATGAGTTGTGGGAAGCATTATTTTGCTCAGAACTTGCAAGGGATGGAACTTGCACTTTCTCCTCTTTGAAACTCATGAAACTTGCAATTCAAGAAAGAAGAGAGAAAACCTATAATTGTGAGGTTTTGGTGTGATTTGAAGAGTGTTTTGAACCTCTATTTATAGGCCAAGGATTCTGAACTCCAAGCTTTGCAAGTTGATCAAAGAATGGTGATTTGGCTTAAGAGATAAAATGGAATCTTTCACATTAAATGCAAATGGTTAAAAGTGACTAAACCATGGTTAAAACTCAAGCTTCTTATCCTCTTCTATTCTGATCTCAAATCAGAAAAATATCTCCAATTATTGCCTCTATGCATCATTACTTGGTCCATTTGGCAAATTGGTTCATAACTTAGTGAAAATGGCTTGAAATTTCAAGTGAAAATGATCACTAAATGCATAATTCAAAACCATAGCTATGCTCCATATTTTTTCATGCTCTTGGACATTTTGGAAAGCTCATATTACACACTTCAAAACCCTAGTTTAAAGTTTCTTCAAGACCTTTAAGGAAATGGGTGAAAAAGATCCATGAACTTTGAAGAAAATGAGATTTCAAGTGAAGTTTTCAAAAAGTACCAACTTTGAAGCACCATATCTCTTAAATGGTTGATCTTATGGAAAAAATTTATATGTGTCAAAGTTGTTTATTGGATCAAAATCTACAACTTTCATGTTGGAAGTTTTTTTTCAGTTTGTAGGTGAAATTTTGAGAAATTCCCTTCCAAAGTTTGGAAAAAACCATTGAAAAACACTTAGAAATTTTTCTAAGTATGAAAAGTCAAACTTTTGACTTTTGATTCTTGATTGATTTTCTTGATTTTTCTTGATCAAATGACTTCTCATATCATATATTGATGATTCAAAACTTCAAAAGTCATGGTTGACCAAAATTCCCCAAAAGTCAATGGTGATCTTGTACAGTTGACTTTTTCAAACGAATCGCGTTTCTGGAGATTTCAAATGAAACAGGCTATCCTTATCAAATGAATAGTATGAATGGATTATATTGAGGCATTTGAGGATATTGAGCCATGATTTGAGTTGTGGCACCATGTCCTGATTAAAAAGTCAGTTGTTCAGTGAATTAGGTCAAAAACCCTAATTGTCGACCTGATGAAATTGATGCCTGTAGGTCTTGAATTGAGATACAATTTCCATTGTATATTGTCATAGGGATTATTTGAAGATGATTGAAAGCTTTGATTGACTTCCTGGGGATTTTTAGGGTTTCCCAAATGTGATCCCTGATTTCAGTCCCTGATAGTTCAAAACCCTAATTCTGAGGATATGTCTGATCAATCTTTGTATAGGAGATGTTCTGAGCCAATGGATTAGGTCAAAATGATGCACTTGGGGTCTTGAGGTCATGTCCCAAGTCATTAGGTCAAATCCTGAGCAAAAGTCAAGAGTATGCTGTCTTCAGTCAAAACCCTAATTCAGTCGATTCAAAGCCTTTGAGCTTGTTGAAATGAATCTCTGAGGACCAAATGTTGATTGTTGATGAAGATAGTTCTTTTGAGATGAAGGGAGAACAAAACCCTAATTGATTGTTGCTTGTACTGATGAGTGATTTCTTGATTAAATCCTGCTGAGTCACAAGTAACAAACACAAGCTATGCAATTTGTTAGAGATGCAAATGATGCATATGCTATGATATGAGGTGGTATCTTAGGTCAAAAATTGGGGTATGACACAATGCCATAAAGATCTTTCTAATTGGGAATCCTGTTCCGACTTTGCTTGGTGACATGTATTTCTCTGTCCATCATAGGAATCGCCAAGGCGGTGGAATCATTGTATGTTGTGCACCTCTGTTGTTCAAATGGATTGTTTCACACTTACCTGAGTCTCCTATCTTCACGGAAAACCGAGAAGGCTTGCGTTGGCCTCGAAGACTTATGTCTCTTACTAATCATGATATTCGTTGGTATACCTTGGCTCACTGTGGTACAGAAACCATTGAAAGTTGCGGAGAATTCGCCAACGTACCCCTCATTGGTACACAAGGAGGAATTAACTACAATCCGATCTTAGCCCGACGACAACTCGGGTATGCAAATTCAGCTAAACCCATTGGTCTCGCAGTGGAATGCTACTTTTACAAAGAAGGGGATGATCCTCAAAGGTTGAAAACAAGAATGGTGAGAGCTTGGTACGACGTCCGATAGAAAGAAAAAGGTGAGGCGAGAAATTGCATTGCCGTGGACACCTACACTTGCTGGGTAAAAAAAAGAGCAAAGGAGTTTCAAATGCCTTATGATTATGAAAAACCCATGTTTCCTGCAGTGTCTCAACGACCCAACATTCCCACTATGGAGGAATACCAAGACATTTTAGCCAAGATGAGGATAGAGAAAGATGCTTGGGAAGAAAAGTTTCGTAGAACTGATGTGGAAAACAGAAGGTTGAAAAAACGAGTGAAAGATCACGAAGAAACTCTTTATTGTCAAGATGATTGGCTCATGAGTAAAGATGAGAAGATCCGCCAAAAAGACGCTGCAATCAAGAGGTACATCAAAGAAAGCAAGAAAAAACTTGAAGGCTCAACAAGCAACGCTCCGACTCCTGATGATTGGAAGAATGTTGTTGACAAACTGAGGACTGAAAAGGCCGAATTGAAAGCTCGCTATGGTAAAGAAATCATGAAGCTCAAGCTGCATAACGCATTTGGTTCTTCATCTGATGAAGATGCTTAGGATTGTTTAGCCTTTTATTTATCATTTGCTTTTGTAAGGAGCTACGCTCCAATGTTGTAACATTTCCCATTTATTCAATAAAAGAATAGTTTGTGTTCAAATGTTTGCAAGGAAATAATCTTAAAAAAATGTTTGGAAAAATCATAAACTTCTTTTTGCATACATCATTCTGCATATCGAGTCTGTTGTATAAGAGTCTCATCTTTTGGATCTTTCTCCAATAGATCGTCAAGCTGTCGCGTCTCAAAGTTTCTCGACCGCGCTCGCAATCAGATCACAGATACAATACTCGTTCAAACAGAAGAAGAGTAATGGAACACTCTGAACAAGAGAATATTGAGCTCCGTGGTACAGTGACCACCCTTCAGGAAAAGTTGGAAAGTCTCACTACTCTGGTTGACTCCTTAATGGCCGCACAGAATCAGCCGCCGCCACCTAATAGTCAAGCAGCGGTAACATCTGAAGTCACTACTCCAGTTTCTATAGTTGCATTCAGCATTCCATCTTTCTCCATGCCAGAAGGTTGGGGCACGCCTTTCAGCTTCGGTACAGGTTTCCGCCATAATGTTTCTGGGGTTCAAACATCCACAACTGAAGCGCCTGCTGCACAAAGTTCACAGTTTACTCCAAATCAGGGGGTAACTTTTTCCCAAGTCACTATGGCACTTTCTCAACCCACTATGACGGTTCCGACTCCTATGGTTCACACTGTTCCTTACGGAGACAATGAGATTCATCATGATCAGGATGATAGCATAAATCAGCGTAATCTTGTAGGAGATCTCCGAGAACAATTCAACAAGATTCAGCTGGAAGTCAAAGCTATTCGTGGCAAAGATTTGTTTGGAAAGAATGCCCAGGAGCTATGTTTGGTTCCCAGTGTACAGATCCCAGCTAAGTTCAAGGTTCCAGACTTTGAGAAATACAAAGGAAGTTCTTGTCCACAAAGCCATCTCGTGATGTATGCCCGAAAGATGTCTACTTATGCAGATAATCATCAGTTGCTTATCCATTACTTTCAAGACAGTTTGACTGGTGCCGCACTGAAGTGGTACACAGGTTTGGATAGCACTAATATTCGAACATTCAATGACCTAGGTGAGGCCTTTGTCCGACAATACAAGTATAACTCGGATATGGCTCCAGACAGAGATCAGCTTCGATCCATGGCTGAGAAAGATCATGAAGCTTTCAAAGAATATGCCCAACGATGGAGAGAAACTGCTGCTCAGATTAATCCACCGTTAAAAGAGAAAGAGATGACAAAGATCTTCTTGAATACTCTCAGTCCGTTTTATTATGAACGCATGATTGCTAGTGCTCCAAGTGATTTCACCGAAATGGTAAACATGGGGATGCGTCTAGAAGAAGGAGTCCGAACCGGACGTCTGACTAAAGAAGGTGGATCTTCAAGCGGAACCAAAAAGTTCGGAAGTGGTTTCCAAAAGAAGAAAGAACAAAGTGTTGACATGGTGTCCCAAGGAAAGCCAAGAGGAAATGTCAATCGTCAACGACAGGTAGCTGCTATCGCGCCAGTCGTTAATACAGCACCGAATCCGGGATTTACCCCGCAGTTTCAACAACAACAGCCTCGACAACAGGCTCAACAGTTTAACAATAATCAGATTCGTGTACAAAGAGCTCCACAGTTTGATCCGATTCCAATGACCTACACTGAATTGTACCCTGCTTTGATTGAAAGAGGTCTTGTTCAAACAAAAGCACCACCACCCGTACCGGAGAAACTCCCATGGTGGTACAAAGCTGAGGTCTCACGCCCTTATCATCAAGGAGCACCTGGCCATGATCTTGAGCATTGCATAGCTTTGAAATATGAAGTTCAAAGGTTGGTTAGATCTAATCTTCTCTCTTTCAGAAATTTGAATCCTAATGTGCAAGCAAATCCGCTGCCCAATCATGGAGGGCATGTTGTAAACATGGTGTATGGATGTCCTGGTCCATATCGAGTCTATAATATCAATTTCTCAAGAGCAGATTTGGTACAAATGCACGCCACTCTCTGTCGAGGGCCGAGTTTTCGCCAGCATCACTATGGTTCCTGTAGCATATGTTGTGTAGATCCTCACGGATGTTCGATTGTGAGAAGAGATCTCCAAGTTTTGTTGGATAATGGTACTATTCAGATCCACAGAAATAGGAATGAAAATGAAGTTAACATGATAGGATGTTATCCGCATGAGCTTTTAGTCTCAGATATCAACTCGGAAATGCCTACAGTTAACGTCATCGTTCCTCATTTCAACATGCCCGAGCGCATGGAAGTTACCTACAACAAGCCAAAGGTTCCTATTGCTCCTTTGATCATTAGTCAAACAAAAACATGGCCCAGGGCTTATAATGAAAAGATTTTCAAACAAAAACAAACAGATGTATGTGATGATATAGATTAGATACATCGAACATTTAGATGACATTTGTCTCTTATCCTTTGCTTCCACTAGCATAAGTGGGAACTACGATTGCTCTGACTTTCTCAACATCCCTTTGAGAATACGTAGGCACAAGGTCGTATCCTTGGCGAGCAAAACTTCTCTCTCAAGCCACTCAAACCTTAGCACCCGTAGACCCCGAGCTACAGATGCTCTGATTCCCTCTAAGGGATATGTATGCAGAGGATCGCGATGATCTTTGTGAGCATAATCAAACAAACACCTTAGGTCCCACCTATTTCACAATAGAACCTCCACCATAACATAGAATGAAAAACAATAAATAATCCTATAGAGTACTATAGATACGTTGGGTGCTAATACCTTCCCTTCGTATAACCAACCCTCTTACCCAAGATCTCTCCCCCACTTTTTAGGTTATTGCAGCTTTTTTTCCTTTTCCTCCTTTGGAAATAATAAAAAGTTTGGTCGGAACAAAAGAAAAATCATATTTTTTATGAGCACTCGAGCCCAAAGAAGGCATCAGGTGTCTCATCCCGAAAAAAGGATAAACGATTTTTCGCCCGCGACAGACGTGGGTAAAGTTCTTGAAACACAAGGATGAGTCCCATTCAGTGTTCTTTGAATTCTGCACTCAGATCCAATCTGAGAAGGAGTGCAAGA
Source organism: Vicia villosa (assembly GCF_029867415.1). Classification (NCBI taxonomy): domain Eukaryota; kingdom Viridiplantae; phylum Streptophyta; class Magnoliopsida; order Fabales; family Fabaceae; genus Vicia; species Vicia villosa. The sequence continues at coordinate 27,076 of NW_026705441.1, read as the reverse complement.
TCATAAAGGTCAGAAGTGATCATGGTGGTGAATTTGAGAACAGATTCTTTGAGGAGTTCTTCAAAGAAAATGGTATTGCCCATGATTTCTCTTGCCCCAGAACTCCATAGCAAAATGGAGTTGTAGAGCAAAAGAATAGGACTCTACAAGAAATGGCCAGAACCATGATCAATGAAACCAATATGGCTAAGCATTTCTGGGCAGAAGCAGTTAACACTGCATGCTATATTCAGAATAGAATCGCTATCAGACCTATTCTAAATAAGACTCCTTATGAATTGTGGAAGAACAGAAAGCCCAACATTTCATATTTCCATCCTTTTGGATGTGTATGTTTTATTCTGAATACTAAAGATCATCTTGGTAAGTTTGATTCTAAAGCACAAGAGTGTTTCCTTCTTGGATATTCTGAACGCTCTAAAGGCTACAAAGTATACAATACTGAAACATTGATTGTAGAAGAATCAATCAATATCAGGTTTGATGATAAGCTTGGTCTTGAAAAACCAAAGCAGTTTGAGAATTTTGCAGATTTTGATATTGATATATCAGAAGCAGTAGAACCAAGAAGCAAAGCTGTAGAAGCTGGTAGTCTCAGAAGCAATGGATCAGAAGATCAAGTTGCTGCATCTTTAGAGAATCTTAGGATTTCTGAAGAACCAACTATCAGAAGATCACCTAGACTTGCATCAGCTCATTCAGAAGATGTGATCCTTGGGAAGAAAGATGATCCTATCAGAACCAGATCATTTCTTAAGAATGACAATCAGAAGCAGTGATCAGAATCAAAAGGCGTAAAGTCTATTCATATTCTACAGCTGTCATCCATTATCTGATGGTGAACACGTGTCTGTACGGTTAGTACAAAGCGTACAGTTGAAAAGACGCCGACCTAGGTAACTGTGTTAAATCATTTCATTTACCATGTTCTCTCTCCTAATGTCATTTCTCATTAAATACATAATGATTTCTTTATTTTCAAATCATTTAAATAACCCGCTTCATCTTCATTCCTTCTTTTTCTCTCTCTCTTGTGCATCCCCTTCGTTGCATTTTTTTTAACCTTAGTTTTTGATTTGATCTCAAAGCATAATCATCATGAACTCATCTTCTTCTTCATCGAACTCAAAAGAAAGGCTCACTTCTACACAGATCCTTCTACGCAAATATGAGTATGCTCCATTGAAAACATGCTTAATACCCACGAAAGAACTGAAAGTTCTATGTGAATCTGCTGTGGACATCAACAACTTAAAAGCAAATGGCTTTAAATGTGATGCAAGAATCTTTGAGCAAGGATGGTCTAAGTATCTTGATAGACTGGTTGGTCCAATTTATCCTGAACTTGTGAAGGATTTCTGGGTACATGCAACGGTTACCCCAACTGCCATCATTTCATTCGTGCTAGGGCATGAAGTGGTTATCACTGAAAAGCTCATCAGGAAGCTGTACAATCTGAATGATGAAGAAGGTTGGTCTGGCTTTCGACATGCATCAGTTGATTGGTCTAAAGTTGAACAACAAATCTCTCAGACTTTTGGAATTGACTCTAATAACACAGGCACCTTAAGGACGTTTTATAAAGTATGGGCTGAGATTATTCTGGGTTCCCTTCACCATAGAAAAAGGATGCTCTCCTCCTCCTACATCAGTCCAGATCACAAGTACACTCTTTTCTGCATTGGCAAAAAGACTGAGATCAACATCTCTCATATTCTGTTTGAGAATCTGAAGACTTCTATCTTTGAGTCAAGAGAAGACGAAAGGGCGAAGTACCCTCATATTCCAAGAACGACTATTCCTTTTGGAAGAATGATTTCAGACATTCTGATTGAAAGCAAAGTGCTGGACTCCATCAGAAAACTCAATGCGTCCCATTTTCTTGGAGTAGTTCAAGGTCCCATTTTCAATGGCGTGGATTTGTTCAGACTGGAACTCATTCAAAATGTACCTTCTGTGTGCACAAGCTTTCCTGACATTCTGTCAAGAAGAGTTGCTGTTGAAGGTTTTGCCTCTTTGCTTCAAAAAGAACTGCATCAGGTTGTCAAGCTTTATCTGGAAGATTGTGTTAGGAAGCAATCAGATATTGATCCTGCTTGGATCTGTGGCAGAGTACTTCTGTCCAAGGCTGATCTTCTGAAGAAGGATCAGAAGGAACTAAAGGCTAGGCTAAAAAGAAAAGCCCGAGAAGATGAGGCTGAGAAAGCCAAGAAGTTGAGGGTCACCTATGATCCTGACAAGGTGGACTCTGACAAACGAAGGGATAAAAGGATCAGAGATTCCTTTCGCAGAACCAGATCTTCTTCTTCTGTACAAATCTCCAGGCAGGTTTTTACTCCACCTCCTTCTGTCCCTAAACCATCTTTCCAATCACCTCCATCTGAACCAAAAATAAACTTCACCTTACCAAATCCTTCTCCATCATCCTTCTCCTCTCCCATTCTAAACCTCACACCTTTAAGTATTCTTCCCCCAACTCCTTCTGATAAATCCTTCTCACCAATTCCCTTTACAAATACTCCATCCTCTTCTCAATCTATCATTTCTGATATTCCATCCTCATCAATCATTCTCTCAGATATCCCTTCTTCCTCATCCACCGCACCTCCACCTTCTATATCCCATCCCTTACCTACGAGAAAATTCAAACCTTACTGTCTTCTCTACCCTGACTACAAATTCACCTTCAATCCGCCTGAACCTGAACCCTATACCTACCTGGAACTTTTCAGACATGAGGTGATTAGCAGTCTAGACCTTCTGAAGGATGCATTTCTAAATGGTCTGGATGATGTTTCTACAAGAAATCTCTGGAGAAGATTTCGCAAGGATTTTCAAGTAGAAGCAATGGGAGTACAGAAAAGACTAGTGGCTGCTGCCCCTGGTTACCCTGGTTACCTTCTGGAGGATGATAATGGTATATACTACCATCCTCTCAGAAATTGTGTTTCTGCTGAGGAGAAGCCCTTTGTGGATGAATTGGAAGTAGCAAGACTCACTGCTGCATTGGAAGCCAATCCTTGCAGGGAGGTTGTGGTCTGGATACCTCAATATCCTGTTCTACTTGGGGATTTCAAGACCCTCTTTGACTTTCTGAGGGAAAACCCTTCTAAGGAAGACCCAAGCTTGGTCATTCCAGAAGTTGTTGACCCACCAGAAGTTGAAGGTCCTTCTGCTCCCAGGAATCTTGCTGCCATTCTTCAGGCACTTGAGAATGGAGATTCGGAAATTCCTACTGGAGAATATGGAGATGCTTCTATGCAAGAAGCAGATGTAGAAGATCATGTTGCTGAATCAGTTCCTGTTGAGGAAATCCCTGCAAATGATCTATCTATGGAAGCTACAGATCACAATGCTATTCCTGTGGTTAGAAGCGGTGAAGCTTCTTCTGATGAATCTTCTCGTCTTGCAAGGACTCTGGAAGATATTCAGAAGAAACAGGATGAGCAAAGCTCAGTCAATGCTGAGTTTAGAGCTTTCATGGAGAGGCGAGATGAGATGCTGGCTAAGATCCTGTCAAGGCTAGGGCCGTCTTAGATTGAGTCTATGCTGTTTTTTGCCTTTTTGCTTTTGCTGCATCTGTTTTTGTGCATCTTGTCTTCCTTCTCTTCGTGTACTTTTGTCCCTGTTGTTTGAACTTCAATAAAATCATCTTTTTTCCTCCGTGTGTTTCTTTTTGTTTGTATCTGAATCTTTTCTGTTTTTTGATGATATGACAAAAAGGGGGAGAAATATATGATAAATGATCTGATTAATATTATCAGTTACCGAGTAAAAAGGCTCCACATTTACTAACAGAACTTGCAAAGTTCTATGTTTTTAAGTTGTGTTGTTGCAGGAATCAAAGATTCAAGATCAACATAAGAAGCAACAAAATGAATCAAGCTCTTGGATTCTTGAAGCAAGCTGAGTGCTAGGAAGCTTCAGAATCAGAAGCAAGAAGGAAGAATGATCAGAAATAGCTCTTGGATTCTTGAAGCAAGCTGAGTGCTAGGAAGCTTCAGAATCAGAAGCAAGAAGGAAGAATGATCAGAAATTCTGATAATAGAATATGATCCAAATCATTGTCTATTTGCTCTGATACATTGTCTATTGGATCTGATATATTCTATATGGCTTATATGGCTCTGATACATATTTTGTGTTCTGATACACATTTTATGTTCTAACTCATTCATGCTGACTTTTGTCGTTTAGTTTTGTTCTGTAACATTTCAGGATGTAGAGATGCTCTGATGATGCTCTGGTACATTCAACAATGTTCTGATACAATCTAGCATGAAGTGATGTAAGAAGAAATTCAAAGCTCTGAAGCTATCCGAGGGAAGCAGAAATCAGACGCTGTGAATGTTCTAAAGATCCAGAAAACTCAAGTTCTGAAGCTGTCCTAAATGGAAGCATGAATCAGAAGCTGTGAATGTTCTGAAGATCAAAGAAATTCAAGTTCTGAAGCTGTCCTAAATGGAAGCAGGAATCAGAAGCTGTGAATGTTCTGAAGATCAAAGAAATTCAAGTTCTGAAGCTGTCCTAAATGGAAGCAGGAATCAGAAGCTGTGAGTGTTCTAGGGATCTAAATAAATTCAAGTTCTGAAGCTGTCCAATGGAAGCAGAAGTCAGAAGCTATGAATTATCAGAAGACAGAAGCTTATGTGATCGTCTCTACCGAAATAATCAGGGAAGTCTTTTATTATTAAAGTTCTTCGAGTATTTATTTCAGGGGGAGATTATTCATCTCAGGGGGAGATTGTTAATCTCAGGGGGAGACATATTCACATGCTTATGCTATAGCTGTGTAATTTGTCTTTAGCCGTCTGCTCTTTCTGATCGCAAATTCATATCATTTATATATGTTTTTGTCATCATCAAAAAGGGGGAGTTTGTTAGTACAAGATTTGTTCTGATCAATATTCTTAGTTTTGATGATAACAAGGATATGAATTTTGTGTGAGATAATGTGGTACTCTAATACATTGCAATTTCCATTTCAGGAAATATATAAAGAGTATGCACAAATCAGCGCTCAGAAGCTTTGTCTCAGAAGGTTCAGCATGCAACATCAGAACATGGTCTGGCAAGACATCAGAAGATGGTCAAGGCAGAATCAAAACATGGGTCTATGGAAGCATCAGAAGAACTTGAGATCAGAAGCAGAAGCACTGAAGTTCTCATGGTATCACGCTCAGAAGCACTTCAAGGTCAGAAGACAAGAAGATGCTATGCACCAAGCTGTTTGACTCTGATGATATTCAAATATTTTATTCACAAACATCAGATCAGAAGAAAGTACAGGTGGCAGGCTACGCTGACTGACAAAAGGAACGTTAGAAGCTATTAAAGGCAACGTCAGTAGACACAGCGTGAACAAGGCTCGAGGTAGTTGACAAAAGCGTGAAACATTAAATGCAATGCTGTACGGAATACGCAAAGCATTAAATGCACCCAACGGTCATCTTCTCAAACGCCTATAAATATGAAGTTCTGATGAGAAGCAAGGTTAACAATTCTGAACGAAATTATTCTGAAAGATTTGCTGAAACGCTGTTCAAATTCAAAGCTCAGAAACTTCATCTTCATCAAAGCTCACTACATTGCTGTTGTAATATATTAGTGAGATTAAGCTTAAACGTTAAGAGAAATATCACTGTTGTGATTATAGCTTTTCAGAAGCATTGTAAAACTCTTAGAATTGATTACATTAATTTGTAAGTAACTAGAGTGATCAAGTGTTGATCAGGATACTCTAGGAAGTCTTAGCTTGTGTCTAAGCAGTTGTAATTAGAGTGATCACGTGGTGGTCAGGATACTCTAAGAAAGTCTTAGCTTGTGTCTAAGCATTTGTTCCTGGAGTGATCAGGTTGTGATCAGGATACTCTAGAAGACTTAGTCGCGGACTAAGTGGAAAACCATTATAATCTGTTGCGATTAGTGGATTAAATCCTCAGGTGAGGTAAATCACTCTGTGGGGGTGGACTGGAGTAGTTTAGTTAACAACGAACCAGGATAAAAATAACTGTGCAATTTATTTTTATCGTTCAAGTTTTTAAGACTACACTTATTCAAACCCCCCCTTTCTAAGTGTTTTTCTATCCTTCACGTTACAGCAGAAAATTTGAAATTTTGTACATGGGAACCGGTTCCCAGCTAGGGACAACCTGGTTCTTAGTAGTAAACCACAGAACTGAAGAAATGTTGCAAGCTGGAACCCAGTTCCCAGCTAGGGAGGAACCGGTTCCTGTAACCTTTCTTTAGGATTTTGACATAGAAAAAAGGTTTCAAAGGTAGTTAAAGTATGAAACTTTGATGTTATGAAATGCATGTGAAATATATTTGTGAACATTTATATATCAAAGTGAGAATTATTTATACCTTTGACGCTTTAGCTTGATATAAAACTTCACAATTCTTCAAGACTTGAAATGATGGAAATTTGCTTAAGACTTGATATTCTTTTTGCACATCCTTTATGAAAGTTGATATCCACATTGTCTTCATCAAAACCAAGTATGATTGGGAAGCTTTCAAGTACAAATTTCAGATATTTTAATCTTGGAAGTTAGTGATCTAACGGTTGATTTTAATCTTTTCATGCAATCCTATTAGCCATACATCTAAGCAGTTATCAGCATTTTATAGTGTGCGGAAAGTAAATGCGGAAAGTAAATCTACGCTATTACAGGGCTTCGGGATTAGGGGAGTACATAACCAAAACGAGGGATGCGGAAATTAAAGTGCGAGAAATAAAATCCTAATTACTATTACATCAAAAAGAACTTGCGACCTATACATGTTCTAGAATTTAAATAAATAAATAATTAAATGATTAAATAAAAAAACATGCGACAATCACAGAGTTTGGGGTGAGAAGGGAAGATCGCGAATAGAAAATAGTCTTTGAAAATAAGTGAGAATAAAAATTAAATTTAAAATTTTCTACTAAATTAATTAACTACTCCTAGCCCTAGATTAACTATCAAATTGTAATCAAATTAATTATTGCCTAATTACTAAGTTAATTTTAATCCTACATTAATAACCAATTAATCTAATATTGAAACCTAAAAAAACAATTTAAACCTAACAAAGTTAATTAGTGTTGTTTTTTAATTGGTTAATTGAAATTAGTGGGCTAATTTAAATAAAACACACAACAAAACAAAAAAAAAATAAGAAAATATATAAAAGAAATAGAGAAAAGGGGTGTGGTTCCTATGCAGACGGGTCTGGAGAGAGTATGATGGTCCTGCATTTTGGAGGTGTTTGATCATGCTCCAAGGAAAATCCGTTGGTTGATGCTTGAGGGCGTACGCTACACCTGCATGAGTAAGGGACACCAGATCTGTGATAAGAAAATTAAGGAAAATAATGGCATGGTGGAGGAATCGATCCCTAGTTTTTGTGATTGCCATCACTCTTCTCTTGCCAACCACTCATAGCTGCTATGTTGTAAATTTAATGGTTCAAAGAAGATAAACACAAAATAAATAGTTAAATGGAAAATTCAAACGTTAGGTCAGCGATGGGCCCACTAAACATCATTGTATCTAATCGTTAGAGGAGAGAGAACGAGCCATGGTTGACCAGCCAATAAGGTCTCTCTGCGCGCAGTTAAAAACTTCTTGAATTCAAATGGCTGAATCACATGACGCCACATCTGGGTTTCCTGACTCCGGTGAGTCCAACCACCGTCCAGGGCGGCCTTATTCGTCTTCTCCAGCGACGAGAAATTCAAACCCTACAAAATAACACCAACAAACGTGCCAACGGTACCCTACCCCCTAATTCGAGGGCTGTGATTCCATTGGTGTGGTCCTTTTGACCTGTAAGGTCCTGTATTGTGAGATACGAAGACAATGGTGAAACCACGGCCAACAATGGCAGGGACTGATATTCACGTGGAATCTCCCATGTAATAGCCCAGACCTGTTCCAAATCACCTCATAAACTCATTGACACAGTTAGTTCAGATTAAAACACACATACAAATGCAAAACAAAATCTAAAATAAAAATTCACATGGAGTTCATGGTATGCAATGTTCATGCGTTTCTGGGCTTCACGCCTGATTCATTCTCATCCTTAGGATGTCCAGGAAGAGGTTTGGATGCTTTAACTTGACAGGAGATGCTTACAAATCAAATTTTCAAGTTGCCCTAGTTTGTGTAAATTTGAAGACTTTGTGAGAGTTCTTGAGGCTGCTTTTTTCGTGTCCTTCTATACTAAATGATGTGAGAATATATAGAGGAGAGATTAGGGTTGATAGAATTGGAATAAAATCATACTTTGATCGGAAGAAAGTTTGATTTGATTCTTATATGAAATCTTCCCAAGTTTAGCTCCAATCTATTTTCAGCCTATTTCTCATGTATTATTGGCCCTTGGATTGATTTAGGATCGATCAAGATGTTTGGAAATCAATTATATGATCTTCTATCATTTAATTGTAATTTTATTTATTTTTTTTAATTTAAATGAATAAATTCAAATAAAAATAAAATAAAATTAAGATATAAAGGATAATTGGTTCATGGGCATTTTATGAGATCCTTATCACGTTCATGACTTCAAAATATAGGCCCACCACTTAAAAATTCAAAATTCCCCACTTAGAGTTTCATGTTTTTCTTGAAATTTTACCAACTTGCATCGTTCACAACTTTCTCAATTTTTGTCCAATGAAGATGATTCAATACTTTTTGGAAAGTTCAAAGAGTCCTCTAAAATCCACTTTGGAACATTTTTTGCATTTGAAGATTTTATCTTGATGGTATTGGCTTTGACAAAAAACTGCTTTTGGTTGACTTTCAAAAGGACCTCTAATATTTTGGGTCATATCTCCCAAATGAAGCATTTTTAGCCTTGGCTTTAGATAGACAAAGTTGTAGAGAATTAAATTTCCTTCAAAATGAGTTTTTGTTGGACAATTTCTGATAAAGTATGAGAGACTTATGGCCAGTCAAAGTTTAGTTGACTTTCTCCTTAAAAACCCTAATTTAGAAACTTCGTCTTTTGATGATCTTTGAGCTTTCCTTGATGAATCATGATCAAATCTTGATCAAATGATGAATATAACTTCAAAATATTGACGTTGACCAAAAATCAGGAGTTTTGACTATAATTTGACCATAGTTGACTTTTAGTTCAAATCAATCGACTATAGAGCACTTAAGCTTTTGATTGGGCAATCTTGTGAATCAGAGCTTGAAACTTAGTATAAGGATCTTTTGAGACATATGAGAAGCCATGAAGTCCACTTGGAGCCTTAGAAACTGATTTTTCCTTGAGAGGAGCAAAACCCTAATTGTGGGTTGATTGCTTAGAAGAGGGTTTGTCTGCTCAACCCTTGAGGATTTTCTTGAAATATAGTGGGCAAATTTTGGGGTATGACACATTGGATTCGTCTTTCATGGACGATCTCAACCACATCCTCGGGAAATATTTATTCACAATGTAGCTCACTCGATTTGAATAAAACTAAAAGAGTTTAAAACTAAAATTCTGAGAAACAAATGCATCAAACTAAACCAAACCTTAAAATCCACTATGTAGTGAGTTTCAGTGAGTCAAGAGCTTCATGCTAGCCACAAATTTGAGTTAATTTGGTGGATATTTCTACCTCAATGAAGTTCACCAAAAATCTTCTGAACACTAAATTGAGGAGCGTCAATGGAGGCACGAATTGAGTTACTAATGATCTGGTTAGCTTCAAGGAAGATTAAGGAAGCTAACTGAGTGAAGGATTTGAGTTTTTGCGGTATGAAAAATGAAAAAATGAATTACAAGCTTAAGAGTTTGGATGAGATCTTAGCAGGGGTATTTTGGCTCTCAAAAGCTTGGGAAATTAATGTAATATGATCCTATATTTATAGCTGAGCTCATGGAATGTTCATACGTGTGAAATGATGAGGAATTCATGAATTCGTGTGAAGGTCGAAGGCATGAGAAGTGTGACTTGCAATCCTTCAAAACGCAACCCAAACTTGAGTTTTAATGCACTAAACATCTTTTGGAAGTTTGTTAAACATATTTAGACTCAAAACACGCACCAATTTATTTGGCTTGTAATTTGAATCAGAGTGATAATGCAAAACTAACTATGCACTAAAATTCAGAGTTGAGACACCATGGTCATCCCTAGGCCATTTGAAATTGGCTCGTGCATTTTGTGATTTTATTTGAGTCAAATACTCTCTTCATTACATAGAACACGGTGCAAAAAGAATGGAATCAATTGGATGTCTAAGGAGGAAGAGTTGGTCTAAAGGATTGGAGGTTAAAACCTGAAAAACATGATCAAGCCTTGTGACAAACATGTCATGACCAAGTTTTGTGCGCAAAGGGTGTCATACCCCAACTTTTGACCCTAAGATCCTATATCATTCATATCTCAATCACTAATCAAGAGCTTCACTTGGAAGTTTTGTTTATGGTGTCGCACTCACCTCATCAATGAGAGGGACCATCAAGCACCAATGATTGTTTATCTTGTATGCATATTATACTAACCCAAATACCAAAAACATTACTTTGTTTCTTTGTAGGCTTTTGTTTTGTAGGTACCAAGCCAAGACATGCAATAAACAAGGCATTTTTCAAGTTTTTGACTGATGAAATCGATTTCCCTACTGGGTAAATCGATTTCCCTGTTGCAATCTTCAACAAAATCACATTCTGGACAGCATGAAATCGATTTCCCTCCTGGGTAAATCGATTTCCCTAGTGTATTTTGCGCCAAATTCTCTTCTGGAACAGAGTGAAATCGATTTCACTCCTGGGGAAATCGATTTCCTTAAGGCGAAATTCAAAAAAAATAGAGAGGGAAGCTTGATTTGATTTTGGCACCTATTTTCTTTGACCATTTTTGTCATTCTACCAATTTTCCACCTCATCAAAATAATTCTCTTCATTAAACCCACTTAAACCCCATTTTACCACTTTTTACCATTTAAATACCACTTTAATCACCAATTAAACACAAGCTAATTACCAAATGCAAAAAGACCAAACTACCACTACTCTTGCTCTCATCCTATAAATAGAGCCCTCTACTCTCTCATTTCTCAAGCTTTGAGAGCCAACAAATCCCTTGCAATTTCTCTCCTCATCCCTACCAAATTCACCAAAGCTCTTTTTCTTTCATAAAGTTTGTGAGTCACATCTTGAACCTCACAAACTTTGAGCTAAGCCACCATCCATTTCACTCTTTTTTCTTCAATTGTTGAGAGATCAAGATTTGTGTTGGTGATTCTTGAAGTAGATCCAAGTTTTGTTCAAGATTTGGTATTTCCTTGAAAGCCCTTGATGGTTAATTCCAAGGCATTGAGATAAGGATTTTACCCGAAAACAGCCGTTACTCTGCCCGATTTTCGTCAGAATTTTAATGTGCTTAATGCAAAGTGGTGCTAAGACAATAAGTTCATCTGGATCCCCCAAGTGTTAATGTGTTGGTATTGATAAATCCAAAGGATGGGAAAACTACATTGACTCTTAATGTCAAGTGTTGGCTTCTTATTCGGTTAGACCGTTTCTTTCCTTAGCTTTTATTTTACGCAATAGGATAGCCTCTTCATCTCCTTCCCATTCTTAAATTTTCAAAATCTTCTCCTTTTTTCAAAAATATTCTTATGTTTGCAATCTTTTCAAAAATTTTTTCTTTAAAAATATCTTTCGCCCTTAGTGGCTTTTCTTCAAAAGTTTAGACACCGTTAATTGTCGAAACGAGTGGTTATACCCCACGATTTTGAAATTGATTGATAATAACGAGATCTTTTCCGCGTGAGAGAGCTAGTGGCATACTTGTTGATTTTATCCGAGTTGGAGCCCTTCTTTCATTAGCGATGCAAAGAACTTGTTTGTTCTCATGCTCAAGATCAATGGTTGAGTATTTCTCTCTAACGACAACAAAGTGTTTATTCGTTTTAAAAACGTTTTTTCCAAAAAAGCGGAACTACATTAGCTCTGACTTCTCCATTGCACCGAGGAGGTATGTAGGCCCAAAGCTTAACGCTTTGCCGAGCTTATTTTGAAAATAAAACAAACCCTTTTTAGCACACACACACACAGATTTTCAAAAAGGTTCCTGTGGAATACCACAGATATGAGGGGTGCTTTAAACCTTCCCCTCATATAATCAAACCCGAACCTGAGTTCTCTTTCTTGTTTTAAAAAAAAAAACAACTTTGGGTTTTACGTTCTTTTCCCTTTTCCTTTGAAAAAATAAAGCGCGGTGGCGATTTCAAACGAAATATTGATTCGAGTCAATCCCATGGCTTCGATATCAGATTTTCCCCGCTACAGAAAAATGGCGACTTCACTGGGGAACCAGTTTTAAGTGTGTTAAGCATATTTTTGTTTATCTGTGTGTTTTTATCTGTATATATATTGTTATGTGCTTTGTTTGTTTATCTTCTTTTTTTTTTCTTTTTGGTGCTCGATGGTTCCTCTGCGATGAGACAAAGTTATAACCCGAACTTTGGTGAGTAACTTGAGATAGGAGGTGGTAAGATCAATAGTCGCATGTCAGGAGCAATCCTTACCATGAGCGTCATATGGTGGAACCCCAATCAGTGGAGGCCTCATGGAAGGTAGTAGAGGTTGTTACGAATCATCGTGATAACGTTATTACTTTCAATAGTGAGTGTCCGTAGAAGCTGAATGGCCTAGAACCTTTTTAACCAATCTAAGCCTTTTTAGGATGTAGTGCAGAAACAAGATCAAGTACCAATTTGAGCTTGTTGTCATGCGATACTACGCTCAGACGAGGTCTTTTTAGGCATATTATTGGCGCCCATGAGTAATTGTGCGTGCCGGTAATATCCGATAGAAGATTGAAAACTCTGGGAACCTTTGTAGAACTCGATTGGCAGGTACAAAATTCCCTAGATCACTCCTTGTGGGATGGGTAGACCCATGGCTCCATGCTCGTGACGTCGAACCTAAGAACCTGGACTGTGTGATTTTGTGTGATTTGATGTGATCTTGTGTGCTCTTGATTGTGATTGATGCATAAACCATGCATTCATGCATTCATAAAAATAACATTCACAAATGGTTTTCAAGGAACTTAGAGACATTTTTTGTAAACATAACAGGTACCATGGATCAAAAGAGAAGCATCAAGAAGTACACTTTCAAAAATTCAAGTGCAAAGGAATTGAAAGAGCTAGCAACTTTGGTTCCTAATCTTGACAACTTCAAAAGCCGTTATGGGAAATTGATCTCTGTTTTGAAGACTAAAGTGGAAAAGGGGATTCTTGAGACTCTTGTGCAGTTTTATGACCCGGTTTATCATTGTTTCACCTTTCCTGATTATCAGCTTATGCCCACTTTGGAGGAGTATTCTTATTGGATTGGTTTGCCCGTTACGAATGATATACCGTTTAGTGGTCTGGAGAAAGAGCCTCAGGTTGATGAGATAGCAGAGCTCCTTCATTTGAAAATATCAGATGTGAAAGCAAACATGACCAAAAAGGGAGGAATTTAGGGGTTGACTTCTAAGTTCTTGATTGGAAAAGCTTCTATGTTGGCTAGTAAAGGAAGTATGATTGCTTTTGAGACATTTTTGGCCTTGCTCATCTATGGTCTGATACTCTTTCCCAACATTGGCAACTTTGTCGATGTTAATGCTATTCGGATTTTCATGATTGGGAATCCTGTGCCTACTTTGCTTGGGGATACTTATCATTCCATTCATCATAGGAATGATAAGAAAGGTGGACTTATCAATTGTTGTACTCCTTTGCTCTATAAGTGGTTTATTTCGCACTTACCTCAAGCTAAGAGTTTCTTGAACAATCCTGATGGTCTCTCATGGTCTCAGAAGATCATGCCTCTTACTAACGGGAATATCCATTGGTACAATCCTGCTTATGACATTGGTGAGATTATTGATAGTTGTGGAGAATTCCCTAATGTACCTCTTCTTGGTATACAAGGAGGAATTACCTACAACCCCATTCTTGCAAGGCGTCAATTTTGCTATCCTATGAAGGAGCGACCCGCTAGTATCCTTGTGTCAGGAATCTTCTATCTTAATCAAGATGGAAATTCGGATATGAGAAATCGGTTTGTGCGTGCTTGGCACCATGTTGATAGGAAGAGACATTTGGGAAAGAAACAATGTGTTGCTCTCAAAGACTACACTGATTGGGTTCAAGCTAGAGCTCATACTTTTCAGATGCCTTATTTACTCGAGGAGCCTTCTCTACTCGTTACTCCACCATTGTCTCTCACTACTCCTGTTGAAAGTAGTGAAGAACATCTAGAGCTCATGGCTAAGTTGAGAGCGGAAAGAGATGCTTTAGAGTTTGAAAACAAAGAGTTGAAGATACACTTGAAAGAAAAAGATGAAATGCTTGATATCCAAGATGGTTGGTTGATGGAAAAGGAAGATCAGATTCGTCATCAAGAAGAGTTGCTTCAACAACATGGTGAAAAGCGAAAGAGACCACAAGAAGATTCAGTCGCATGAAAAGAAGTTGCTGATAAGCTGATGGTCGAGAATGCTCATTTGAAGGCCTTTTATGAAGATGAATTGGAGAAGCTCCGTAGGAAGCTGCAGAGAGGAGATGGATCTTCGTCAGAAGTGTTCCCTTCTAGTTTTTAGCTTTTTCTTTGTTTTGTAATTTTGGATCTTTGAATCCTTTTGTATGCTTTTCCATTACTAATGAAAGAATATTGTTATGTTTTATGATGGTTTTTTTGCTAATGTTTACAATTAATGTCTTAAAAGTTCCTTGAAAACCAAAAATAAAAATCATTTGCATTGCATTTCATGCATCATTCTGCATTTTTGTCTTGCTTCCGAGGGTATTCCAGAGGTTTTATTCAGTGTTCTTCATACAGAATCAAGCTGTCTCACCGGTATAATACTCGAGCTAACTGCAAGAAGAAGATGGAAGGTCTTGAACAAGAGAATCGTGAGCTACGTGAAGAGGTTGTTACTTTGAGATCTGGTGTGGATCGTCTCACTGCTCTGGTTGAGACATTGATGGCTGCTCAGAATCAGAATCAGGTTCCTCCTCCTAATGCCCAAGCTCAGGGTCAGACCACTGTGATTTCTGAAATTGCTGCTACAACCATTCCTGCTATTCCTATTGGTGCTACTCAGCAACGAATGCCTAATGGATACCCATGGGGCATGCCTGAGATGACTCGTCCGTTGACTCCTGTTATGGTCAACACCTCTCCTATTGTCCATACTGGTCCTTTTGTCCCAGAGCCCATTTATGATGCCGCTCCAAGTGAAATTCATGACAGAATGGATGGTTTCCAAGATCAGTTTGAAGAACTGCAGAAAGAGATGAAAGCCTTGCGTGGGAAAGAACTGTTTGGAAAGAATGTGCATGATCTTTGCCTTGTTCCCAATGTGAAAGTACCTGCTAAGTTCAAACTACCTGAATTTGAGAAGTACAAAGGAAATTCCTGTCCTCAGGCACACCTGGTGATGTATATAAGGAAGATGTCCACTCACACTGATGATCAACGTCTGTTGATTCACTATTTCCAAGATAGTTTGACTGGAGCTGCTTCTAAGTGGTATATGGGCCTTGATAGCACCCATATCCGCACTTTCAATGACTTAGCTGAGGCGTTTGTGAAGCAATACAAGTATAATGTGGACATGGCTCTTGATAGGGATCAATTGCGAGCTATGATGCAGAAAGAGAAAGAATCCTTCAAGGAATATGCTCAAAGATGGCGTGAGGTTGCCGCCCAAGTGATTCCTCCCATGGAAGAAAAAGAGATGACTAAGATTTTTCTGAAGACTCTTGGTCCGTTTTATTATGAGAAGATGATTGCCAGTGCTCCTGTAGACTTCACTGAAATGGTGGGTATGGGTGTCAGATTGGAAGAAGCTGTGCGAGAAGGTCGTTTGGTTCGAAATGACAATTCATCTGGTAGTGCGAAGAAGTATGGTTCTTCACTCCAGAAGAAGAAAGAATCAGATGCCAATGCTGTTTCTCATGGGAGGAATAGTCGATTCAGAAATCCATCTCAACAAGTGGCGTCAGTAACTCCTGTTGTGAATTCAGTGCCTGTAGCTCCTGTTAATCAACAACCAGCAAGGCGGAATCCGTATCCTCGAGTTAATGTTGATCCTATCCCTATGACGTACACTGAACTGTATCCTGCTCTAATTCATAAGAAGCTGGTTCAACCAAGGTCACAACCCCCTGTTCCAGAGAAACTCCCTTGGTGGTACAAGGCTGATGCCACTTGTGCTTTTCATCAGAATGCTCCTGGGCATGATTTGGAAAATTGTTGGCCCCTGAAGAATGAAGTCCAAAGATTGGTTCGTTCTAGTATGCTTTCCTTCCGTGATATTGGCCCAAATGTGCAGAACAATCCGTTGCCAACTCATGAAGCGTCTGCTGTGAATATGGTGTATGGATGCCCTGGGAAGTATAAGATTTATCGTGTGGAAGACATCAGAGGGTCATTGGTAGAGATGCATGCCACTCTGTGTGAATATAGTCATTATGAGCATAATCATGCTGCTTGTAGGATTTGTTCAGTCAATCCTCGAGGATGTTACATTGTGAGAAGAGACTTACAAGAGATGATAGATCAAAGGCTCATTGAGATTCTGAGGGACAGAGATGAAGATGATGTCAATGTGATTGAACCATGCTTTGAAATCCCGGAATGTGTAGAGATTGGTTATTATGGCAAAGCTGCTGTGGAACCTCTTGTGATATGTTTGCCTGGATCTGTACCTTATAGTTCTGATAAAGCTGTACCTTACAGATACAATGCCACCATGCTGGAAGCTGGAAAAGAAGTTGAGATTAAGCCTCTGTCTTCTGTTGAGAATATAGCAGATGTTAGTAGAGTGACTAGAAGCGGACGAGTTTTTACTCAGCCCCAAACAGTTGTGGATGTCCAGAGGAATTCTACTCAAGTACCTGTGAACAATAATGATGCGACAAAAGTAAATGCTGGGTCATCTTCAGGAAAGGAAATGGATGAGATTTTGAAGCTTATCAAGATGAGTGATTATAAGATTGTGGATCAGTTGCATCGTACTCCGTACAAGATCTCTATAATGGAGCTGCTGACGAGTTCTCCTGCTCATAGGGATTCTTTGATGAAAATACTCGATCAAGCCTTTGTGGATCATGATGTGACGCTGGATCAGTTTAATGGGGTTGTGAGCAATATCACTGCATGTAACAATTTGAGCTTCAGTGATGAAGATTTGCCTGAGGAAGGAAGAAATCATAATTTGGCTTTGCACATCTCTGTCAGTTGCAAAGAGGACTCAATGTCCAATGTGTTGATTGATACTGGATCATCTCTGAATGTCATGCCAAAATCCACTCTTGCTAAGCTATCTTATGGTGGCACACCAATGAGATTTAGCAATGTGATCGTCAAGGCTTTTGATGGATCGAAGAAATCAGTGGTCGGAGAGGTGGATTTGCCTATTGGTATTAGACCATTTGTCTTCAAGATTAGTTTTCAAGTGATGGACATTTTTCCTGCATACAGTTGCTTATTAGGACGCCCGTGGATCCATGAGGCTGGGGCAGTTACTTCGACTCTCCACCAGAAGTTGAAATTTGTGAAAGATGGAAAGATGGTCGTTATGAATGGAGAACAAGCTTTACTGATTAGTCATCTTTCTTCGTTCCGTACCATAGAAGCTGATGAGGTAATCATTGGAACTGCATTCCAAGCCCTGTCTGTTAATGATGAAATCAAAAAGGATGAAGCTTCCATTGCCTCCTTCAAAGATGCTCAGCTGGTGGTTCAGAATGGACATTCAGGAGTCTGGGGACAAGTGGTGAGTCTACAAGAGAACAGGAATAGAGCTAGTCTGGGATTTTCTGCCTCAGACAAGTCTGTGATGA
The DNA here is from genome assembly GCF_029867415.1 of Vicia villosa. Taxonomy (NCBI): domain Eukaryota; kingdom Viridiplantae; phylum Streptophyta; class Magnoliopsida; order Fabales; family Fabaceae; genus Vicia; species Vicia villosa. The sequence goes on along the minus strand of NW_026705441.1, from coordinate 9,224 downwards.
AGTCTGAATCTGCTTTTCGTCCTTATCAAGAGATGTTTCATAGTGCTGGGTTTCTACACCCAACTCTTCCAGAGGTAGATGCTATTGTTGAAGATGAACCAGAGCCAGAAGTGCCAAGCTTTGTGACCAATGGAAAGATGATTAAGAACTGGATCACCATTGACATTCCTGAGTGTACTCATGTCTCAAAGTATTTTGCTTTTATGTTTTTCAAAATCCTTTCATTCTACCCAAGATGAAAGTGAAGTTGTTGGGGCTGTTTTCTGTTTGTTTTAAACATTAAAATCATCAATAAAAGTCATTTTGTTTCTGCATATACATGCTTTTTATCTTTTTGCTTTTTTCTGGAAAGTGGTAACACAAAAAACCTTAAAAAAATGTTTTCATTTTCCATAATCTGCACGATTACATGTTTGCATATATCTTTCTTTTCCTAAAATAATAATCATTTGTGCAGATTAATCAATAAAATCGTTGAAAGTAATGACCCTGCGCCCTCTCCTAACTTCGAGTGTCCTGTGTATGAGGCGGAAGAAGAGAGTGATGAATGTATTCCTGATGAGATTTCCCGACTGCTTGAGCACGAGGAAGACACCATTCAGCCATATAAAGAGCCGTTAGAAGTCATCAACTTGGGTTCTGAAGAAGATAAAAGGGAAGTCAAGATTGGGGCACTTCTTGGTCAAGATGTTAAGAAGAGGATGGTAGAGCTTCTTAAAGATTATGTTGACATTTTTGCGTGGTCCTACCAAGATATGCCTGGGTCGGACACAGATATTGTGGAGCATCGCTTGCCGTTGAAACCAGAATCTCCTCCTGTCAAGCAAAAGTTAAGAAGGAGTCATCCTGATATGGCAGAAAAGATTAAGAATGAGGTATTGAAACAGATAGATGCAGGTTTCCTTGTCACTTCTGTATATCCTCAATGGATTGCCAATATTGTGCCTGTTCCAAAGAAAGACGGAAAAGTTCGCATGTGTGTGGATTATAGAGATTTGAACAAAGCCAGTCCAAAAGATGATTTTCCTCTACCTCACATTGATATGTTGGTAGATAGCACTGCAAAGTTTGAAGTTTTCTCCTTTATGGATGGTTTTTCAGGATATAACCAGATTAAGATGGCACCTGAAGACATGGAAAAGACAACCTTTATTACACCATGGGGGACATTCTGTTACAAAGTGATGCCTTTCGGGTTGAAGAATGCTGGTGCGACATATCAGAGAGCCATGTGTGGACCTCCGATTTTTTTTTAATACCGGGCCATACCTCTGATCTGTAGAGATACGTGAACTGACTCTTTTTTGTCGCTTAATGCTTTCGCATTTTTGAAAATTCACAGAGTCGCCACCGACCTTTTATTTTATCCAATTAAGGAAAGGTTTATAAAAGAAACAGAAAAAAGACCTTTAAGAAATTCTGGGTAAGGGGGTAGGTTATACAAAGGGAAGGTGTTAGCACCCTTTGTATCCATGGTTATCCATGGGCTCTTAAGTTTGCTTAGCTCACTTGTTTTTCGATCACTTTTCAATTGCTCTGAAATTGCTCATATGTGGTTTCAAATACCTTTGTAATTTGAATTTTGTAATGATCCGTGTGTGGATGTATACAAAATGCTTGTTTATCTTTCGAAAGATGTTTTGAAAAGAACGTTAACTTTGTAATAACCCGTGTTTGGATGTATACAAAGTATTGTCTTTTTGAAAGTTTTGAAAAATCAACAGGGTATGAGAATTTTGTTTGTTTTGATTTGAGCAAGCAAACTAGGAGGTCTACCCTGAGTTGTAAGGTCTTTATCCTATTTCCTTTAAAAATCTATCCTTTCATCGGATATAAAAGCAAGGTTCGATTTTGTACTCAAAACAGTAGAATTTTGACTTTGATTTTGAAAGATTGTGAAAAAGGATCACCTGAAGAGGTGCAAGTGTGATTGTGATTGGATTCAGATATTTATCTTTGAAGTTAGTGATCTAACGGTTCAATTTTATCTTTGACATGCACGCAGTTTATATGTGCTGGAAATTAAAATGCGGAAATGTAAAGTGCGGAAAGTAAATCTACGCTATTACATCGATTGTGCGGGAAATGTAAACTAGCCTATTTACATGAATTTGACATCCTATACATTTATCTAGGAATTTTAAATTGCAAGAAAAATAAAAGGCATGTTTTTGGATTTTTTATGATTTATTTTAATTATAATTAATGCATGATTAATTAAATTAAAATGAAGAAAAAAGATGAAAATAGATTTAAACCTAGAAATTAAGTTTAAAATATGTACAAAATATTTGTTAATTAATTTTTAAAACAAAACTAATTTTTTTGGGTTTTTTGAAATTGATTTGAAATTGATTTAAGTTAATTAAAACATAATTATGCAAATAATTATACAAATAATTAAAACTTAAAAAGAAAATTATTCAAATATGTACAAAATTAGTTTATAATATATAAACAATATTTAATATAAAGAACAATTTTTTTTTATGATTTTTTGATTGGTTAGAATAATTAAAAAGCAAATATATAAATATATACTAATTAATTATGCAAAATATTGAAATTTTGAAGAAAAATAAAATATTTTTATTTCATAAAATAGTATATTATTTTAGAAGTATAAAAATATTTTTTGTGTATTTTTTGGATTTTTAAAACTATTTTTAATTAATTTAACAAAGAAATTAAAATAAAATAGAAAATAAAAATAGAGAATAAAAGGATACTGATCCTGTGTGGTAATTTGTGAGGGAGCATGGTAAGCTGTGTAATCTGGTGCGTTAGATGAGCTTTCAGTGGAGATCAAGGGCTGAGATTTTGAGTCACATGGTAGCGTGCATGTGCTACTTGCGTGGGATCTGTCAGCTTGGATAAGTCAACGTGGGACCCATGTGTTTCGCTGCAGCCAACCAAAATCTTCCACGCGTGGTCAAAGAAGTCCACGCAACTGTTCATCATCTTCCTTAAAGATACCTGCGGATTTTGTTACACATTTTTCTGCAGCTTTACCTGCGGATTTCACCTTCGAATTTTTGGATTCTTAAAACCTACAAAAAACGCATGAAACAAAAACAACAAGGGTCCAGATTTACTAAACAAGACCTCCTGAACACGATGGTGATGTTAGTTTTGCCATTTGGTCGCTGTAACTATGGATTCGAAGAGGTTAAAGCTTTGGTACGCATGAACACTCGTTAATGGCATGGAACGGTTCTCACGTGGGAGCTTACATGTTAAGGCCCAGATCTAGCTTATAGGACCATATGAACTCATTGGAATGATTAGATTACATGGAGGTTGATTAAATATAGGAAAACGAAAATTATTTAAGTATGAACATGGAGAACACTATGCATGTGTTACGACTCTCATGGGACCACACAAAGAGTTTATTCTTACTTTATATGTTCTTAGAAGATGATTGGAATGATTGTTTTGTATTGATATTGATTGGAATATGAAATTTGAAAATTTCAAAAGTTATGAGATTTTTGAGAATTTTGTGAAGTTGATGGCTATGCTCTTGCTATATTTTCGTGTGTCTTTGGCTCTCCTTGTTTATGAAATATGCAGCTTCATTTATAGGCCTTGGAGTGCTTAAATTTGAAGCTAAAAGCAATGATTGCCTTTGTTGAATTTTGACTTTCAAGCTTGGAACTCAAGCAACCTTGGCTTGCTCTTTCCTTAGCCTTTCCTTGCAGCTTTCTTGCTGCATAATTAAGCCACATGTGTGAGCTTTTAGCTTAGAAAATAAGCTATGATTTATCCTTCCTTTTTTTCCTTTTTAATTTAATCTTAAATGATAAAATTAAATCAAAAAATGGAGAAAAATGATGTGGGCTTTGTCTTGGTCGTGGGAGGCCCATAATATCATGGAAATGATGTTTGAATGCTGAAAACTTGGCCCCATTTGGAAAAAATGCCATTTTGAACAATGTTGATTTCATGTATTTTCCCAAAATTTAGCCAACTTCAACAAGGTGTAAATCCTTCAATTTTTGTCATATGAAGGAGATCTTGCACTTTTTGGAAACCTCAAAGAGTCCTCTAACCAATGTCTTTGGTCTCATGTCAAAATGATTTTTGAAGCTCCTTGTGTGTCCTTTTGAAAAAAGTGTCTTTTTGTTGACTTTGAAAATGACCTGTAATGTCTTTGATCATATTTTTCAAATGGTGAATCCAATGACCATGGGGTCAATGGCATTTGAAAGATAATTGAATTTCCTTCAAAACAAGCTTTGGTTTGAATTTTTTGGATGAAGGATGAGAGAGTTATGATCAGTCAAAGTTGAGTTGACTTTTCAGGCAAAAACCCTAATTTTGAATCTTAGAGTTTTGTTGATTTTTGATCTTTCCTTGATGAATTGTGATCATCCAATGATCAAATGATGAATCCTTTGACAAAATATGGACTTTGACAAAAAATTTCATTTTTGACTGTCTGTTGACTTTTTTGGTCAAACGGGTCGTCTGTTGACTGTTTGAGCTGCTGACGGTGCGTCTGAGTGAATTGAAGTTTGAAAATTTGTATGATGGTACTTTGAGATATATGGATGTGTATGAAATCCATTTGAGGTCTCAAAACTTGTTGCTCCTGTAAAAACAAGAAAAACCCTGATTAGGGACTGTTTGTGTAGGAGACAGTTAAGCGTACCTGATTTTTGTGCAGTGTTGAGTCTCTGCTAATCGCGTGATATTCAGAAGACTTCTAGAACAAAAATCTTGGAATTTTGAATTGTGAAAGATTGATTTGATTGATGGTACAAAACACTGCGAATTGTACTGCCAGCAGTTTGGCTGTCGACTGACTGTTCAGGTATTGATGTAGCAGTTAGAGTGAAAAATCAACAGTCAAAGTTAATTTTCTTTTTTGTTGTTTTTTTTGTTTTTGTTTTATGTGAAAAATGAGAGTTTATTTACATGACTTGTTAGAAAAACACAGACATAATAAATAACTAATATTTACGGTATGCGGGCAAAATTACCGATAATAACCCTGAAAATCATTTAATGCACAGAAATAGGAATATTTGACTGGCAGAAAACACACAAAATATTATCTTAGTAACTAAGCAATATTATGACAAATAGTACAACATTTAATACTGACAGTACAAATATCACATACTATATTGAACAGTACGACGAATAAACGGTACATTTAAGAAATAAGAAATACGGCAAATTTTAAGAATGAGGATTAATGACCCATGCTATGAACAATAACATGTAGATGATTGGGAGCATAACCATTGCAGGTCCACACTCTTCAGGACTATGCAGGCAGAAGAAAGTCATGATCACCGTAGCAATGGTGATGACTGTAAGAAACAGTGTCTCTATCCACTTTGCCATTCTTGTTAGGGAAGAAGAGAAAATAGATATGAGGTAGGAATTTGAAAGATGAGTTGGAATTTGATGTGAGATTTTATGGAAGAAAATGAGAGGTATTTATAGAATGGAAAGAAGGAAAGAGACGTTGGGGAATGATGTGATTCCGTACAAAAGGAAATTTTGAGTGGAAGTAAGATTTGAAAGAAAGTGTATGATAGTGTTGGGAAAAAGAGAGATTTGATTTTGAAAAAGAGATTTTGAAAAGATTTTTGAATATAGTACAAAAATTAGTGGGAAACAAAAGATAATAATAATCTACTTGTTACCAATACAGTCTGAGTTTCCTGATTCTGCGCCTGCAAAAAGATTTAACTCTGTACCAATTGTGTCAGTACTATTTATCTGTAAATAAATAAATAGCATGTGTGAAGTAATAAACAGTATTTGGCGTTTGCTTAAGAATAAATTCAACTGCAATCCAAATTACTGTATAAGAAAGATTCTAAAAACTAAGTATTTCATATGTCAGGATATTTGTTGAAATAAAAATCCATGATTATATGAGACCCTTAATTTTCAGATTGGAGTTTTCCTGAAAAATATGTGGGCAAATTTTGGGGTATAACAGTTGCCCCTATTCAATCTTCTTAAACCTGAAGAGATTGTCTGAAATCTGAAGGTAGAAGATGATTGAATATTTAGATGCCCTGAAAATTTGCACTTACCTTGATCAGAAGAGATGTTGGAAGTTGCATTTGAATGTCGTCTGCGAAATGTTGTTGGCAGATTGAAACATTACCTGAGATGGGCTTTCAGATGCCACCTGGTAAATGGGTTGAGGGTTTGTTCATCAGAATGAATCCATTGATTATATCTTGATGAAGGATTTGAAAGTCTTTGTGTTGACTGTTTCGGAACCGTCCAAGGTTACCGCTTTAAGTCTTGGAAGATAATCGTTACGGAACTTGTCCAAAGTTTTTTAGATTTTGGAATTTGATCATTGTGGAACCGTCTGAGGTATCGCTTTAGATCTGCAACGTTAGATCGTTTTGGAACCGTTTGAGGTATCGCTTTAGATCTGCAACGTTAGATCGTTCTGGAACCGTCTGAGGTATCGCTTTAGATCTGTGATGCTAGATCGTTTTGGAACCGTCTGAGGTATCGACTTTGATCTGTGATGCTAGATCGTTTTGGAACCGTCTGAGGTATCGCTTTTGATCTGTGATGCTTGTTTTTGAGTTGGTAAGTGATCAGAATGAATCTTTGGCTTGATTATATCTGAGAGAACCGTTCATGGAATTCAGGTGAACACGGCATGTGATTGAGAACATCTTTGTTGAAGATATCTGTCTACCTGAAAAATCAAGTTAGTGATATGCAATGTTTATGATGCATGTAAATGTGAGATATTCCCGGAGAAATATGCATGTTATGCTGTGTATGAATATGCGCATGATGTATGATGTATGATGTATGAATATGATGTATGAATGTGAATATGTGAATGTGATGTCAAGCTTCTAATTGGAAAAATAAATTCCCACTAGTCAGCTGGACATGAATGTATTGTGATCGTTGATGATCTTTTGTCTTGCTTGAGTACCCTCGTCTGGGGAAATTCTTTGAGAACCCGGGTATCCCGTTGAAGGATCTTTGACTACTGCTTGGGGAACCAAAGGTAGCTGGAAGTTCTGATGCCCTTTCAAATGGGAATGAGGAAGATGCATAATCCTCCGATGCACTATCTGACCAAGTCCGGGTGCGGGGATCACATCTTCTGAAGATAGTAATCTGGAACAACCCTGCTGGGGAATAATACTTCTTTTGAAGAGAAAATCTTTTTGAGGAATTTGCTGAGAAATGCGTTTCTCTTGGTGATTTCCTTCTGATGGAATGATGTCCAGATGATTGGGACATTTCCTGAATGCCATTCCTGTTTTTCCTGGTAAACATCAATCATATTCAAATGCATATGTTCATTCAAAATTATCATTGAGACGCTTACGCATTTAAACAGAAGAAATGAAAATAGTGATTTTTGAAAGAGCTGCATTGAAAAGAGCCATGATAGGCGGGTTAGCACAGGGAGACAACAATCCTAGAAGTAGGAAACTGTCAGAAAGTTTTGAAAAATATTTATGAAGATAAATAGCTATGTGAAAATGATCCAGTCAAGTTTCAACTCTGCTATTGCCAATCTGTCTTCGAGCATCTCATCCCTCACTTGTTGGAAGAAAGTGATTAGACTGATCGGTGTCTTTGAGGTGTTGAATCTTGATGGTGAGTAGGCAGCTGAACGGAACAAAGTTGTATGCTTCATTCCCTAACTTTTGCCTAGGCCGCCCTTTCAGGTTTTCAGCCTACCGGGATTTTTTTGTTTAGTCTCTAATTTTTGCCTGGACCGCCCTTTCGGGTTTTCAATCCACCGAGACGCTCATTTTTGCCTAAGTTGCCCTTTCAGGTTTTCAACTTAGCGGGCTGTTTTTTTTCAAGAGAAGTATTTTTTGACTATGTCAGCATTCACAGGGTGTGGGAAATCCTCGCCATCAATGGTGGTAAGCAACATGGCGCCGCCGGAGAATATTTTCTTGATTATGAATGGTCCCTCGTAGGTGGGAGTCCATTTGCCTCTGGGATCACCTTGTGGTAAGATGATGCGTTTGACAACCAAGCCACCAGTTTGGTATGCTTGACTTTTGACTTTTTTGTTGAAGGCTTTGATCATGCGCTTTTGGTATAGCTGACCATGACAAATAGCTGCGAGCCTTTTCTCATCAATCAAGTTTATCTGGTCCAACCGTGTTTGAATCCAATCGTCTTCGTCTAGATTGGCTTCTTTCATAATCCTTAGGGAAGGAATCTGAATTTCAATTGGAAGAACTGCCTCCATACCATAGACTAAGGAAAATGGAGTTGCCCCTGTTGAAGTACGCGCAGATGTGCGATAACCATGAAGAGCAAAAGGCAACATCTCATGCCAGTCTTTGTAGGTTACTGTCATTTTTTGTATGATTTTCTTGATGTTCTTGTTGGCAGCTTCCACCGCGCCGTTCATCTTTGGTCGATATGGAGAAGAATTATGATGCTTGATTTTGAACTGTGTGCAAAGTTCAGTAATCATTCTGTTGTTTAGATTTGTACCATTGTCCGTGATAATCCGTTCAGGGATGCCATACCGACAAATGAGATTGTATTTGATGAACCGGGCCACCACATTTTTGGTGACAGAAGCAAATGAAGCTGCTTCTACCCACTTTGTGAAGTAGTCAATAGCGACTAGGATAAAGCGATGTCCGTTGGAGGCAGTAGGTTTGATTTCTCCAATCATATCAATACCCCACATTGCAAAAGGCCAAGGAGCCGTCAGGACGCTTAATGGAACTGGAGGTACATGTACTTTGTCAGCATATATCTGGCATTTGTGACATGTTCGGGAGTGATGATGGCAGTCTGTTTCCATGGTAGACCAGTAATAACCTGCTCTGAGGATCTTTTTAGCCATTGTATGTCCACTGGAATGAGTACCAAAGGCACCATTGTGTATTTCTTCCATGATCTGTTCGGCTTCCTTCTTGTTTACACAGCGAAGTAAAGTCGAGTCATGGTTGCGTTTGTATAGGGTTCCATTGCTTAGAAAGAATTTGGCAGCAAATCTCCTTAGAAACTTTCTGTCGTTAATGGATGCCCCTTCAGGGTACTCCTGAGCTTCGAGATATCTTTTTACCTCATGGAACCATGGTTTTTCCTCGGTTCCTTCGGTATTGATCTCATTGCAATAGGATGGTTCATCTTGCCTGTAGATGGTAATCATAGGCGCCTCGTTGTCCCACCTGACTTTGAACATGGATGACATGGTAGCTAAAGCATCAGCTAGTTGATTTTCCTCG